>NC_053391.1:692345034-692945034 GCF_905171765.1 Bufo bufo
TCTTCAGGTCAAAAGTGTTCTGATCTGTAGAAGTCTATTAGCGCACATGTCACCCCGATCCTGCATATCACCGCTCTCCATGGTGGGGGTTGAGAGGATTATATGAGATCCATTCAATCTAACCCATTCTTGCATTCGAGCCTACAGGTGTATATGATTGTGTGAGCAGAGCAGCCTTTAATAATAGTCATAATAATCTTTATTTATCTGGTGCCAACATATTCCACAGCGCTGTACAATCAGGAGGTCCACGGACAAACAGAGTCCTAGAGTCTGTACCAACAAACAGGTCAACAATTAAAACATGAGGAGTGAGGGCCCTGCTCACAAGAGCTTACAATCTATGAGGAGATAGGGGGGACACAAGAGCTTACAATCTATAAGGGGATGGGGGTGACACAAGAGCTTACAATCTATGAGGAGATAGGGGAGACACAAGAGCTTACAATCTATGAGGAGATAGGGGAGACACAAGAGCTTACAGTCTATGAGGAGATAGAGGAGACACAAGAGCTTACAGTCTATGAGGAGATAGGGGAGACACAAGAGCTTACAGTCTATGAGGAGATGGGGGGGACACAAGAGCTTACAGTCTATGAGGAGATAGAGGAGACAAGAGCTTACAATCTATGAGGAAATGGAGGAGACACAAGAGCTTACAGTCTATGAGGAGATAGGGGAGACACAAGAGCTTACAGTCTATGAGGAGATAGGGGTGACACAAGAGCTTACAGTCTATGAGGAGATAGGGGAGACACAAGAGCTTACAGTCTATGAGGAGATAGAGGAGACACAAGAGCTTACAATCTATGAGGAGATAGGGGGGACACAAGAGCTTACAATCTATAAGGGGATGGGGGTGACACAAGAGCTTACAATCTATGAGGAGATAGAGGAGACACAAGAGCTGACAATCTATGAGGAAATGGAGGAGACACAAGAGCTTACACTCTATGAGGAGATAGGGGGGACACAAGAGCTTACAATCTATAAGGGGATGGGGGTGACACAAGAGCTTACAATCTATGAGGAGATAGGGGGGACACAAGAGCTTACACTCTATGAGGAGATAGAGGAGACACAAGAGCTTACAATCTATGAGGAGATAGAGGAGACACAAGAGCTTACAATCTATGAGGAGATAGAGGAGACACAAGAGCTTACAATCTATGAGGAGATGGGGGAGACACAAGAGCTTACACTCTATGAGGAGATAGAGGAGACACAAGAGCTTACAGTCTATGAGGAGATAGAGGAGACACAAGAGCTTACAATCTATGAGGAGATGGGGGAGACACAAGAGCTTACACTCTATGAGGAGATAGAGGAGACACAAGAGCTTACAGTCTATGAGGAGATAGAGGAGACACAAGAGCTTACACTCTATGAGGAGATAGGGGAGACACAAGAGCTTACAATCTATGAGGAGATAGAGGAGACACAAGAGCTTACACTCTATGAGGAGATAGGGGAGACACAAGAGCTTACACTCTATGAGGAGATAGGGGAGACACAAGAGCTTACAGTCTATGAGGAGATGGGGGAGACACAAGAGCTTACAATCTATGAGGAGATAGAGGAGACACAAGAGCTTACACTCTATGAGGAGATAGAGGAGACACAAGAGCTTACACTCTATGAGGAGATAGGGGAGACACAAGAGCTTACACTCTATGAGGAGATAGGGGAGACACAAGAGCTTACAATCTATGAGGAGATAGAGGAGACACAAGAGCTTACAGTCTATGAGGAGATAGAGGAGACACAAGAGCTTACAGTCTATGAGGAGATAGGGGAGACACAAGAGCTTACAGTCTATGAGGAGATAGGGGAGACACAAGAGCTTACAGTCTATGAGGAGATAGGGGAGACACAAGAGCTTACAATCTATGAGGAGATAGAGGAGACAGAAGAGCTTACAGTCTATGAGGAGATAGGGGAGACACAAGAGCTTACAATCTATGAGGAGATAGAGGAGACACAAGAGATTACACTCTATGAGGAGATGGGGGAGACACAAGAGCTTACAATCTATGAGGAGATAGAGGAGACACAAGAGCTTACACTCTATGAGGAGATGGGGGAGACACAAGAGCTTACAATCTATGAGGAGATAGGGGAGACACAAGAGCTTACAATCTATGAGGAGATAGAGGAGACACAAGAGCTTACAATCTATGAGGAGATAGGGGAGACACAAGAGCTTACAGTCTATGAGGAGATAGAGACACAAGAGCTTACAGTCTATGAGGAGATAGGGGAGACACAAGAGCTTACAATCTATGAGGAGATAGAGGAGACACAAGAGCTTACAGTCTATGAGGAGATAGGGGAGACACAAGAGCTTACAATCTATGAGGAGATAGAGGAGACACAAGAGCTTACAGTCTATGAGGAGATAGGGGAGACACAAGAGCTTACAGTCTATGAGGAGATAGGGGAGACACAAGAGCTTACAGTCTATGAGGAGATAGAGGAGACACAAGAGCTTACAGTCTATGAGGAGATAGGGGAGACACAAGAGCTTACAATCTATGAGGAGATAGGGGAGACACAAGAGCTTACAGTCTATGAGGAGATAGAGGAGACACAAGAGCTTACAGTCTATGAGGAGATAGAGGAGACACAAGAGCTTACAATCTATGAGGAGATAGGGGAGACACAAGAGCTTACACTCTATGAGGAGATAGGGGAGACACAAGAGCTTACAGTCTATGAGGAGATAGGGGAGACACAAGAGCTTACAATCTATGAGGAGATAGGGGGGACACAAGAGCTTACACTCTATGAGGAGATGGGGAGACACAAGAGCTTACAGTCTGAGGAGATGGGGAGACACAAGAGCTTACAATCTATGAGGAGATAGAGGAGACACAAGAGCTTACAGTCTATGAGGAGATAGGGGAGACACAAGAGCTTACAATCTATGAGGAGATAGGGGAGACACAAGAGCTTACAGTCTATGAGGAGATAGGGGAGACACAAGAGCTTACACTCTATGAGGAGATAGGGGTGACACAAGAGCTTACACTCTATGAGGAGATAGAGGAGACACAAGAGCTTACAATCTATGAGGAGATAGAGGAGACACAAGAGCTTACACTCTATGAGGAGATAGGGGAGACACAAGAGCTTACAATCTATGAGGAGATAGAGGAGACACAAGAGCTTACAATCTATGAGGAGATAGAGGAGACACAAGAGCTTACAATCTATGAGGAGATAGGGGAGACACAAGAGCTTACAGTCTATGAGGAGATAGGGGAGACACAAGAGCTTACAGTCTATGAGGATATAGAGGAGACACAAGAGCTTACAATCTATGAGGAGATAGGGGAGACACAAGAGCTTACAATCTATGAGGAGATAGGGGAGACACAAGAGCTTACACTCTATGAGGAGATAGGGGAGACACAAGAGCTTACAATCTATGAGGAGATAGGGGAGACACAAGAGCTTACACTCTATGAGGAGATAGGGGAGACACAAGAGCTTACAATCTATGAGGAGATAGGGGAGACACAAGAGCTTACAGTCTATGAGGAGATAGAGGTGACACAAGAGCTTACAGTCTATGAGGAGATAGAGGAGACACAAGAGCTTACAATCTATGAGGAGATAGGGGAGACACAAGAGCTGACAATCTATGAGGAGATAGAGGAGACACAAGAGCTTACACTCTATGAGGAGACAGAGGAGACACAAGAGCTTACAGTCTATGAGGAGATAGGGGAGACACAAGAGCTTACAATCTATGAGGAGATAGGGGAGACACAAGAGCTTACAATCTATGAGGAGATAGGGGAGACACAAGAGCTTACAGTCTATGAGGAGATAGGGGAGACACAAGAGCTTACAATCTATGAGGAGATGGGGGAGACACAAGAGCTTACAATCTATGAGGAGATAGAGGAGACACAAGAGCTTACAGTCTATGAGGAGATAGGGGAGACACAAGAGCTTACAATCTATGAGGAGATAGGGGAGACACAAGAGCTTACAATCTATGAGGAGATAGAGGAGACACAAGAGCTTACAATCTATGAGGAGATAGAGGAGACACAAGAGCTTACAGTCTATGAGGAGATAGGGGTGACACAAGAGCTTACAATCTATGAGGAGATAGGGGAGACACAAGAGCTTACAGTCTATGAGGAGATAGAGGTGACACAAGAGCTTACAGTCTATGAGGAGATAGAGGAGACACAAGAGCTTACAATCTATGAGGAGATAGAGGAGACACAAGAGCTTACAGTCTATGAGGAGATAGGGGAGACACAAGAGCTTACAGTCTATGAGGAGATAGAGGTGACACAAGAGCTTACAGTCTATGAGGAGATAGAGGAGACACAAGAGCTTACAGTCTATGAGGAGATAGAGGAGACACAAGAGCTTACACTCTATGAGGAGATAGGGGAGACACAAGAGCTTACAGTCTATGAGGAGATAGGGGAAACACAAGAGCTTACAGTCTATGAGGAGATAGGGGTGACACAAGAGCTTACACTCTATGAGGAGATAGAGGAGACACAAGAGCTTACAATCTATGAGGAGATAGGGGAGACACAAGAGCTTACACTCTATGAGGAGATAGGGGAGACACAAGAGCTTACAGTCTATGAGGAGATAGGGGAAACACAAGAGCTTACAGTCTATGAGGAGATAGGGGGGACACAAGAGCTTACAGTCTATGAGGAGATAGAGGTGACACAAGAGCTTACACTCTATGAGGAGATAGGGGAGACACAAGAGCTTACACTATAAATCTGCATGAGCCACCTCTGGCCGATATCTGCAGAGCTCCTGAGTGCAGGGGGTGCGGTGGATACATATGGATGATGGATCAGGTTCTGAAGAAAGGGGGGGTGGGGTTGAATGGAGAAGAGTTCGATTACAGGATTTGATAGGAGCGCCTAAAACTGTGTATATTGTGGTTTAACCTAATTTCTTGGGGTAGGGCGTTCCAGAGAACTGGTGCAGCTCTCGAGAGAAGTCTTGGAGTCGGAAGTGAGATGTTCGGATTATGGTGGATGTCAGTCATAATTTTTTTTGCAGAGCATAGAGCATGGGTAGGGTGGTAGACAGAGATGAGGGAAGAGGTGCTGCACTGTGGAGAGCTTTGTGGGTGAGGACGAGCAGTTTAAATTGTAGTGACTGGCACAGGGCGGAGGCATTGGAGTAGTGACTGGCACAGGGCGGAGGCATTGGAGTAGTGACTGGCACAGGGCGGAGGCTTTGGAGTAGTGACTGGCACAGGGCGGAGGCATTGGAGTAGTGACTGGCACAGGGCGGAGGCATTGGAGTAGTGACTGGCACAGGGCGGAGGCATTGGAGTAGTGACTGGCACAGGGTCGTGGTGGGGACGACGACAATTAATAGGGAGTTACAGTAATCGAGGCGGGAATGGATCAGGGCAACAATGAGAGTTTTTGTTGTTTCCATAGTGAGAAAGTGGTGGATTCTAGAGATGTTTTTGAGGTGCAGGCAGCAAGAGATTAAATATACTAGGTGAAGGAAAGATCAATGTCAAATGTCACACCAAGACAGCGGGCATACCACCTAGGTGTGATGATAGAGCCACACACCGAGAGAGAGATATCAGGTTTGGGTAGGTTAGTAGATGGAGAATAAACAAGATGTTTAATTTTTGAAAGATTCAGTGTCAGATAGAGAGAGGATACGATGTTAGAGACATCAGACAGACAGTCACTGGAGGACATGATGTTAGAGACATCAGACAGACAGTCACTGGAGGACATGATGTTAGAGACATCAGACAGACAGTCATTGGAGGACATGATGTTAGAGACAGCAGACAGACAGTCACTGGAGGACATGATGTTAGAGACATCAGACAGACAGTCACTGGAGGACATGATGTTAGAGACATCAGACAGACAGTCACTGGAGGACATGATGTTCGAGACAGCAGACAGACAGTCACTGGAGGACATGATGTTAGAGACATCAGACAGACAGTCACTGGAGGACATGATGTTAGAGACATCAGACAGACAGTCACTGGAGGACATGATGTTAGAGACATCAGACAGACAGTCACTGGAGGACATGATGTTCGAGACAGCAGACAGACAGTCACTGGAGGACATGATGTTAGAGACATCAGACAGACAGTCACTGGAGGACATGATGTTCGAGACAGCAGACAGACAGTCACTGGAGGACATGATGTTAGAGACATCAGACAGACAGTCACTGGTGTTGTGTTGTACAGCCAAGGTGAAGATGAAGTGTATAGTAGGGTGTCATCAGGATAGAGGGTATTAGAAACCAAATCTGCTGATGGTCTGTCCATTTGGGGCTGTGTAGAGAGAAAAGAGGAGATGACAAGGACTGAACCCTGAGGAACCCCAACAGCAAGAGGGAGAGGATAAGAAGTGGAGCCAGCGAATGATACACGGAAAGAGCGGTCAGAGGCAGTGTCCTTTAGGCCGATAGATAGGAGCAGGGTGAGGAGTCGATGGTGGTCTACAGTGTCAAAAGCTGCAGAGAGGTCAAGGAGAATGAGCAGAGAGTAGTTACCGTTGCATTTAGCTGTCAGGAGGTGACTGGTCACTTTGGGTGGGGCAGTTTCTGTAGAATGTGGGCTGCGGAAACTAGATTATAATTGGTCAAGGAGAAAGTGAGCAGAGAGATATGAGGCGAGAGTAGACCAAATGCTCCAGGAGCTTAGAGATGAAGAGAAGATGAGAGACAGGTCTGTAGTTAGCTGCGCAGGACGAGTCAAGAGAAGGATTTTTTTTATAATGGGGTTATGACAGAGTGGTCCCCATGTAGTCACCAATGTGAGGGGAAAAGCAGATGTCAGCTCCATTTCTGCACCCATAGTGGGATCAGAGAACATAACCATTTAACCCTTAAAACACAGTGATCAATGGCAGTCATAGTGTCAGTGGCCACGGTGTAGCCTTTGACAGTTTGGGACCTAAGTAAAACCTCTTGTGCTCCAAAGCTCAGAGAGCAGAAGTGTAAATACAGCTCTGGGTGGGACTAGAGTATAAGATGTTATCTAAAGCAAGATAAGAAATGTGAGAAAATGTCCTGCTATTGTGGTGACAGAGAGTTATTGCAGACGCCATACTTACTGCATCTGTAGATCTGTGTGATACTGCAATAGAGCAGGATACGGGTATACTCTGATGCCAAATTATGCAATGACTGGGTCAGGTGTAGATGATAGTCTATAGTTTGTTCGTGACGCCAATTGCAGCTAGCACAGGGTACTAGCACAGGGCCCTCCCAAGGTGTTCTAATGCACATCCCAGGTTAGGAATGCCAGAGTGGTGTGATGGCCTATAATGTCTCTATAGGTGATGATAATTGTGTCAACGGTGTCTCCTACCTGGGTACGGCTGGACTCCTGGCTCACTTGCAATAAATTTGAGTGTAGTGATAGTAGGAGTAATAGAGGAATTTTGCTGCAGAAATGATGTCCAGACCTTTAGATGAAGTTCAAACTTTTCTTTACTGATGATAACTTGTATCCAAACAGAATACAGCTTTGGTCTTTGGTCCCAGCAGGTATTGGCAATGGTTGGCAGGAATAAATCTTCTGCACTATAAATCTGGAGCTTACAGGATACGACGTCTGCTTAGTAGCTCTGTAACTGTTTCAGGAATTTATCTTCTGCGCTTCTCTATATCTTCTGCTTTGTGGGGACTGAGTAGCTGAGGAGGAATACGGCGTCTCCTAGGTCTCTGGACTTCACTCACAGATAGGCTCTCAGGGAATGCTTTTGTCCTGAAACTCTGGAGATTATCTGCTTTCTTGTCATCCAGCTGAGGCTTCAGGGCTCAGACTGGGAATATGATCAATGTCTCAGCTGAGACAAGATCCTGGCTTTCTTCCCTATACAGGGGGACTCCTGAACTCTATCACACAACACTCCCCAACAGGGGTGGCTGGCACACTGACTCTAACTTCCCTTCTCCACCCAAGTGCAGGATGTGGGAACAGTCCACACCTCCACAAAGGGGGAGCTAAGCTGGAATGATCCATTCCAGCCTAGATATACTAAACTGTAACTAGTACCTTACCAACACATTGCTGCCACCTGCTGGTGAACATGGAAAATGACAAGCATAATTGTACTTAACATAGTGTTTAGATGCACAGTTGTGAAGACATGAGCAAAATCATATCAGATGACAAGGTAAAGGCTCTTAGGAGATAGTAGCGGGGTAGAGGAGTGTAGTAACACAACTCTGAGGTGTTACAATACCAATGATGGGAGTTGTCTGCCCAGGGAAAACATCTAACAGACCTAATGTCTGACGATGCTGATTATCTATAGTAATGTTCTATTTTATCTAGACTTCTACATTATCAGTACATTGGGGGCCCATTGTAGAGCTACATGCAAATACCACCGACTCAGACAGCGGCAGCAGCAGCAAGACCCCACAAGATGATTGATTATGGGGGTCCGGCGGTAACGTGGAGAAGGCAGGTGCCTGGAGAAAGGAGATACTGGCTGGCGGCCTCTGCACCTAGACGGCACCTCTGCCACCTGATGCATTGAGAATAGAAATCTGGTTATCCTGGTAAATTATCTGCCCGTTTCTTTATGGACCTAGGCTGGTGGAAATTCTGTTCGCTGCCTATCTGTATGTAGTGAAGTCAGTCTACTGTGCCATGTGTGCAGGGAATGAGAGACTGGGGGCCCATCTCTGCTCAGGGGCCCAGCAGGGGATTCACATGTTCCCCTGCGGGCCAGTCTGAGACTGTATCTATACTTCTGTATCCTATAGCATATATATATACAGTACAGACCAAAAGTTTGGACACACCTTCTCATTCAAAGAGTTTTCTTTATTTTTATGACTATGAAAATTGTAGATTCACACTGAAGGCATCAAAGCTATGAATTAACACATGTGGAATTATATACATAACAAACAAGTGTGAAACAACTGAAAATATGTCATATTCTAGGTTCTTCAAAGTAGCCACCTTTTGCTTTGATTACTGCTTTGCACACTGTTGAGGAACGGTTGAGACGTATGCATATATATCCATGCATGCCTGCAAACACGTGCGGGCATGTATGGTATATATGTGCATACATTAGACATAGCATCATGGGACGATGTGCGCAGATGTGCCCAGCATCTGCGCACGTCTGCCCATGGTGATCCCCAGGGGCTCATGGTGGCCCCTGTGGGAAATATGTGAGGTAGGGGCTTGTGCCCCCTTATGATGTAGGGGCTTGTGCCCCCTTATGATGTAAAGGCTATTGTAGGGGCTTGTGCTCTCTGATATTCCCCAGGGGCTCATTCATGCCCCTGTGGGAATTCATATATGTATGTGCCCCCTTAATAGATATATCATATAATGCCCCCTGTATCCTATAATGCCCCCTTATCATATATATCCCCATACCATATAAACCCCCCCTCCCTACATGGACACAGATGCATCAATGTAAATGTGCCCCAAGCATTTACATTGATGTAATCTGGGTGAAGGCGCCAGGATGACCGGACAAGGTCCGGTCATTCTGGTGAACTCAAAAGGATTCAAATTCAATAGAATCTGAATCCCTTTGTTCTAATTATCTGCGGCCCTGCTGGAGATAATTAGGCATAATAGAGAGAGAGGAGATACCTCCGCTCACTCTATTATGCGCATTCTGGCATCGCAATTACTATTGCGATGTCCGGAATGCTGAGAGCTACAGGCGGGAGATCAAAGGATCTCCCGCCTGTCAGCAAGTGCACGCGGCCCTGCGGCGCGCGTGCAGGGACGCGCGGGCAGGCGCGGTGACGTCATCTCACCGCGCCGGCCCACGTGTCCTGGACGGCAGTGCGCGCGCCCCCTGGTGGCGCGGGAGTGCGGGCCGCCGGGGGATAAATATCCGGCGGCCCCGGCACTCTGGAGCGAGGTTCGGGCCCCCCCCCCCACCTAAGAAGAGGAGCGCGTCCTGTGCTCCGGGAGGTATGCAGGATCGGGGCCCCCACCTGGTGAGCGCATCGGCGCTCAGGACAACGCGGCCCCCACAAGGAGCCCGACCGGACCCCACCCCTGAAGAATCATCCCATGGACCAACGAGCCTCCCTGGACAACGAGCATTACCCTAAGTATCCTCTATATACCTCCCCCCCGCTACCCTAAGTAGCATTCCTCTATATACCCCCCCCCCCTGTTACCCTAAGTGTACCCCCCTGATATATATCCCCCGGCTCTTGGTCCCTGTTATATATATCCCCCTGCTCTTGGTCCCTGATATATACCCCCCTGTTACTCCCCTGCCCTGGTAACCCTATAACCCTGGCAGTCTGTTCCCCTGTTGTACCCCTGATCCTGTGGACACTACTAAACCTTTAGTCTCCCCTGTTTCCCTTGGTAACCCTGACAGCCTGTTCCCTGTTGTACCCCTGATCCGTTAACCCTGTAGGGACAGTGAGTACAGACGGGTGGGTTATTGTTAATATAATTTAATGTGTGAACTGTGTAGTTAGTTTATGGGTGGAATTGGGAATGTGTAGTGTAGTTTAGGATTGTATATTTAGTGCTCTATTTACTGTATTGCGTGCTTAGTGTTAATAAATACCGTTATATTTGTAACCATCTGTGTAACGTGTAGTTATTGGCGATAGGTAGTTAGTAAGGCGCTTGCAGTTAGCATAAGTGATCAGTGTAAAGTATAGCGAAAGTATTGTTATCATATAAAGGCATAAATGGGCGGAGTTATCACTAGATGGCTCCTCCTATTTATGAATATTAATTATCGATATTTGCATAAATATTGGTGATTAATATTCCCCCTTTACACACACTCTTGGCATTCTCTTGATGAGCTTCAAGAGGTAGTCCCCTGAAATGGTCTTCACTTCACAGCCGTGCCCTGTCAGGTTTAATAAGTGGGATTTCTTGCCTTATAAATGGGGTTGGGACCATCAGTTGCGTTGAGGAGAAGTCAGGTGGATACACAGCTGATAGTCCTACTGAATAGACGGTTAGAATTTGTATTATGGCAAGAAAAAAGCAGCTAAGTAAAGAAAAACGAGTGGCCATCATTACTTTAGGAAATGAAGGTCAGTCAGTCAGCCGAAAAATTGGGAATACTTTCAAAGTAAAGGCTATTTGACCATGAAGGAGAGTGATGGGGTGCTGCGCCAGATGACCTGGCCTCCACAGTCACCGGACCTGAACCCAATCGAGATGGTTTGGGGTGAGCTGGACCGCAGAGTGAAGGCAAAAGGGCCAACAAGTGCTAAGCATCTCTGGGAACTCCTTCAAGACTGTTGGAAGACCATTTCAGGGGACTACCTCTTGAAGCTCATCAAGAGAATGCCAAGAGTGTGCAAAGCAGTAATCAAAGCAAAAGGTGGCTACTTTGAAGAACCTAGAATATTACATATTTTCAGTTGTTTCACACTTGTTTGTTATGTATATAATTCCACATGTGTTAATTCATAGTTTTGATGCCTTCATAGTCATGAAAATAAAGAAAACTCTTTGAATGAGAAGGTGTGTCCAAACTTTTGGTCTGTACTGTATATATATTGTATATAGTATTATCTGCACTTCTGTTAGATTTATACTTATATTCTATATAATCTACACTTCTGTATGTATTATCTATATTATCTATATACTTTATCTATACTTCTATATTATCTATATACCTCTGTTGTCTATACTTTTATATTATATATTATCTACAGTGGATATAAAAAGTCTACACACCCCTGTTAAAATGTCAGGTTTCTGTGCTGTAAAAAAATGAGACAAAGATAAATCATGTCAGAACTTTTTCCACCTTTAATGTGACCTATAAACTGTACAACTCAATTGAAAAACAAACTGAAAAAATATAAAAATAATAATAATGTGGTTGCATAAGTGTGCACACCCTCTTATAACTGGGGATGTAGTAGAATTAAGCAATCATATTCAGAATCCTGTTAAATAGCAGTCAGCATACACCGGCCATCATGTAAAGTGCCTCTGATTAACCCCAAATAAAGTGCAGCTGCTCTAGTTGGTCTTTCCTGACATTTTCTTAGTCGCATCCCACAGCAAAAGCCATGGTCCACAAAGAGCTTCCAAAGCATCAGAGGGATCTCATTGTTAGAAGGTATCAGTCAGGAGAAGGGGACAAAAGAATTTCCAAGGCATTAGATATACGATGGAACACAGTGAAGACCGTCATCATCAAGTGGAGAACATATGGCACAACAGTGACATTACCAAGAACTGGACGTCCCTCTTTTGGGAGGGACCAAGAGGCCTACAGCAACATGAAAGGAGCTGCAGGAATATCTGGCAAGTACTGGCTGTGTGGTACATGTGACAACAATCCCCCGTATTCTTCATATGTCTGGGCTATGGGGTAGAGTGGCAAGACTAAAGCCTTTTCTTACCAAGAAAAACATCCAAGCCAGGCTACATTTTGCAAAGACACATCTGAAGTCTCCCAAAAGCATGTGGGAAAAGGTGTTATGGCCTGATGAAACCAAGGTTGAACTTTTTGGCCATAATTCCAAAAGATATGTTTGGCGCAAAAACAACACTGCACATCACCAAAAGAACCCCATCCCCACAGTGAAGCATGGTGGTGGCAGCATCATGCCAAGGGGCTGTTCTTCTTCAGCTGGAACTTGGACCTTAGTTAAGCTAGAGGGAATTCTGAACAGTTCCAAATACCAGTCAATATTGGCACAAAACCTTCAGGCTTCTGCTAGAAAGCTGAACATGAAGAGGAACTTCATCTTTCAGCATGACAACGACCCAAAGCATACATCCAAATCAACAAAAGAATGGCTTCACCAGAAGAAGATTAAAGTTTTGGAATGGCCCAGCCAGACCCCAGACCTGAATCCGATTGAAAATCTGTGGGGTGATCTGAAGAGGGCTGTGCACAGGAGATGCCCTCGCAATCTGACCGATTTGGAGTGTTTTTGCAAAGAAGAGTGGGCAAATCTTGCCAAGTCAGAATGTGCCATGCTGATAGACTCAAACCCAAAAAGACTGAGTGCTGTAATAAAATCAAAAGGTGCTTCAACAGAGTATTAGTTTAAGGGTGTGCACACTTATGCAACCATATTATTTTATTTTTATATTTGTTCTTCCCTCCACCTAAAAGATTCCAGTTTCTTTTTCAATTGAGTGGTACAGTTTATAGGTCACATTAAAGGTGGAAAAAGTCTCATCACAGAAACCTGACATTTTAACAGGGGTGTGTAGACTTTTTATATCCACTGTATACAGTATTACTATAGATATTATCTTTACTTCTATATTTTATATTATCTATACTTTTATTTTCTATACTACCCATACTCTTATCTTTTATATTATCTCTATACAGTGCTTCAGGTATTCTATATTATCTGAACTTCTATACTATTAATACTTCTATACTATTAATACTTCTCTATTATCTCAGATTCTCCATTCTATATTATCTGAATTTCTAATTATGTATACTTCTTTATTCTATATTATCTATACTTCTATATTATCTATACCTCTTTGTTCTGTATTATCCATCTATTATCTATACTTCTATGGTAAATCCGTCTCCCGTGCTGCGTGCCCAGCTCCACGGCCCAGTAATTACTTTTATCTTCTGTATGTGTGAGATCAGTAAGCGCCTTCCTCTCGGAGAAGCTGCTGTAATTAGGATTTCTTCTTGGATTTGGCGCAGGCTCCGCCGCCTCTGATATCACTTCTTATATTTAGCAGATGACGCTTCTATATGGAAGACGAGGAGTTATTTACCTCCAACTTCTCCACAAAGGAAGAGGAAAACATGGAGGCGTCAAGCAGACATCTGCAGCCTTCTCATACACTTTGTGCTTTGTTCCCTCTTGATTTCCAAAATCTCTGTTTGCTGTCAGTAAATGGAAATTTTCCTTTTTTATAAGGGTGCATTCACACTTAATAAAAAAACAAAACAAGGAGACACGTCCTGAACTCCGACCTTTGTTGAGGCAAAGCTCAGATGCAACACAATCCAAGTATTAGCATTTTGCAAACCGACCCGGACGTGTGAATAAGACCTTAGACTGTGAAGAACTTTAGACTCTCCGATATAAAATGGAGTTTGCCCATTTTGCAGCTTGAATCACATCCATTCTTCCAGGAAGACTTTCCATAAGATTTGGAGGAGTCTCTGAGAATTTGAGAGATCACACCGTGAGGTGAGGTGGGGGGGCTGTTTCACTGTTGGCATCACAGCTCATCCCTAAGGTATTAGACTCCTCCGTTCTGTATGGAGCTTGCTGTGTGCAGTCCTGGTGGAACGGGAAAGACCTCCCCAAAGTATAGCCGCTAGGGGCTCATGCACACAAACATATTTTTCCGTGTCCGTTCCATTTTTTTGTGTGGCTCAAATGTGGAACCATTACTTTAATGGTGCCACAAAAACAACGGAAATGACTCCGTGTCCACCACATGGCCATTCCACAAAAAAAAAACATAGTCCTATTATTGTCCACACTGCAGACAAGGATAGGACTGTTCTTTCATGGGCCGGACGTTCTGTTCCACAAAACAGGCAACGGTATGAACCCTAAGGCGGAGGCCACAATTGTGTGAAATGTCTTTGTATGCTGCCACATTAACCCTTTGCTAGAAAAAGGGGGCGAAACCCGGAAAACAGCTGAACACCTTCACCCCGTCTCCACCAGTAGGCACCCAAGACGTTTCATCATCGGACCATCACTCCAACACTGCTCTACAGTCCAGTGATGACATGCTTTACACCACTCCATCTTCCACTTGGTGTTGAGCATGGGGGTTTTAGGTTTGTGTGCAGCTGTTCCAGAGGCCAGTAATTATGTGCTTTGCACCACTTCAGCTTCCACTTGGCATTGAGCACGGTGGTCTTAGTCTTGTAGACAGATGCTCCAGAGTTCAGTGTTGATGTGCTGTACATAACTCCAGTTGCAACTCTGCATGGTGATCTTGGGATCCCACTAGCTCCCACTAGTGGTGGCTTCTGGCAGGTAGAATTTTGCCGTGGGACTCTGTGTCTATATGGAGAATTAATACATTTGCCTTTTGTTATCACATTCGCACTTAAACATATTTGGATATTGGCGGAGCAGCAGATGGTTTCCATCATTAACGAGGAGCTGTGTTATAAAACTGCTAATTTTACCAACCTAAACTTTTTCTTACTATTCAAAGCAGACGTTTGATCAATGTCCCAAGAATAAAACAGAGACGTCTTTGAGGAGAGCCAGGTGTGTGTGATGAGATGCGGAGCAATCAGGCAGCGGCTAAATTTATACCTCAGAACGTGAGTGGGGGAGGGGCAGCAATAAATACCATTATTGTCAATGCAGTTTGCATTCTATAATGTAAAGCTGAATCTCAAGAAAGAAATCTCATTGAAGTAAAAAGAAAACTGCACTGCCATCGCTCTCCTGTTGGACCCAGAAACGACTATTCCCTATGTAATACCTTGATGAACCTAGTGACCGATGTTCACAATGCAGTGAAGGTTATTGTCTATATCCAGGGTGGTCTTTAGCAGTGAAGGGGTTAATATCAATATCCCTAGTGGTCTATTATAGTGAAGGGGTTAATGTGGTGTAGGCCTTTGACAATGTTTTTTCTCAGCGTCTCTAGTAGCCAAGGGCAGTGAAGAAGTTTATACCAGTATACTTGATGGTCTAGGATATTTAGAAAGTAATTCTGGTGGTCTTTAAATCTTTGGTGGTCTTTGACAGAGCAGGAAAGAATGCAGGGATCCTTGACTTTCTTGAGCAGTTAGCGTCTGAATGCTTGGTGATCCAGGTTAGTAAGGAAGTTAATTAGAGTATCCTGGTGGTGTATGGCAGTAAGGAAATTAATTAATTAATATCAGTAAACCTGGTGGTCTAGGTCTGTGAAGGGATTAATGTCAGAATGCCTGGTGGTCTAGGTCTGTGAATTGATTAATGTCAGAATACTTGGTGGTTTAGGTCTGCGAAGGGATTAATGTCAGAATACCTGGTGGTCTAGGTCTGTGAAGGGATTAATGTCAGAATATCTGGTGGTATAGGGCTGTGAAGGGATTAATGTCAGAATACCTGGTGGTCTAGGTCTGTGAAGGGATTAATGTCAGAATATCTGGTGGTATAGGGCTGTGAAGGGATTAATGTCAGAATACCTGGTGGTCTAGGTCTGTGAAGGGATTAATGTCAGAATATCTGGTGGTATAGGGCTGTGAAGGGATTAATGTCAGAATACCTGGTGGTATAGGGCTGTGAAGGGATTAATGTCAGAATATCTGGTGGTATAGGGCTGTGAAGGGATTAATGTCAGAATACCTGGTGGTATAGGGCTGTGAAGGGATTAATGTCAGAATATCTGGTGGTATAGGTCTGTGAAGGGATTAATGTCAGAATGCCTGGTGGTCTAGGTCTGTGAAGGGATTAATGTCAGAATACCTGGTGGTCTAGGTCTGTAAAGGGATTAATGTCAGAATACCTGGTGGTCTAGGTCTGTAAAGGGATTAATGTCAGAATGCCTGGTGGTCTAGGTCTGTGAAGGGATTAATGTCAGAATACCTGGTGGTCTAGGGCTGTGAAGGGATTAATGTCAGAATGCCTGGTGGTCTAGGTCTGTGAAGGGATTAATGTCAGAATACCTGGTGGTCTAGGTCTGTAAAGGGATTAATGTCAGAATGCCTGGTGGTCTAGGTCTGTGAAGGGATTAATGTCAGAATATCTGGTGGTATAGGGCTGTGAAGGGATTAATGTCAGAATATCTGGTGGTATAGGGCTGTGAAGGGATTAATGTCAGAATACCTGGTGGTCTAGGTCTGTGAAGGGATTAATGTCAGAATATCTGGTGGTATAGGGCTGTGAAGGGATTAATGTCAGAATATTTGGTGGTCTAGGGCTGTGAAGGCTTAATTTCAGTATATCTGTTGATCTAGGGTAGTAAAGGATTAATTTCAGTATGCCTGGTGGTCTAGAGCTATGAAGGGATTAAATAAAAATCCTTAATGCTCTAGGGCAGTGGAGGGGTTAATGTCAGCAAACTTGGTGTAGGAGAGTGAGGTTATTGACTGCAGTATTCCTGGTTGTCTAGGGTGGTGAAGGTGGTATGGGGCCATAGAGCTGAGAGGCAACATTACTAGTGGCTCCTATGAGTATTGATCCCAGACCGCCTCCTGACACATAAGAACCAAAAGAGCTGGGTGAATCAAGAGCAATAGAAAATTTGCAGCCTTAGGGCTCATGCAAACGGCCATTGCACGGCTGTGGCCGTATTGCGGCCCGCTTACGGCGGGTCCACAATACACGGGCACTGACCGTGTGCATCCCGCATCACGGATCATGGACCCATAAACTTCAATGAGTCCGCAATCCGGGAAATGCGGAACGGAGGCATGGATCGGAAGCCCACGGAAGCACTACGCAGTGCTTCCATGGGTTTACTGTCTGTGCCTCCACACCGCACAAAAGTAGTGCATGCAGACCGTAGGATGCGGATCGCTGACCCCATTCAAGTGACTGGGTCCGTGATCTGCATGCGGCTGCCCCACAGTCGGTGCCCGTGCATTGCGGACCGCAATTTGCAGTCCACAGCAAGGGCATGGAGCCCTTACATTCGTGGGCATGAGCCCTTAACGTGATGATCCCATTTCTCCTATAAAGATGTAATTTTCTCAATGAAGATGTGTTTAATTTCAAGTGACTGCGCCCATCTTTCTTATGCTTCTGTCTGGTATTACAGATTAGCCCCACCGACTTGAAAGGAGCTGAGATGTAATATCAGACACAGCCACAGGTGTGAGGGGCACTGTTTCTGGAAAATATATCAGGCCCTATTTTCTAATCCTGGACAATCCCTTTAATTTCATTCTTGTCTTGTGAAACTACAACTCCCAACAGGTCAGGTCGCTACATAGTTGCACTAAAGCTGAAGAGTCACATGTTGGAGATTCTTACACTATAGTTTCAGTCGCTGGGGCATATTGATCGCAATTTAAGGGGGTATATCCATGAATGGGCTTAGAGGAGGAGGGGGACCCAACAGTCTCTCTGTCTTATGCGCAGGAACAACGCTGGAGTACACCATCAAACATCAGAGAAAGAACAACACAAGGCAAGCATGCACCTTCTAACAGCGGCAAGCATGCATGTGCAGCGCTCTGACTACAGCGTCGTGCCTGCCTACGTACTTGCCATGTACATAATGTGTGAGCACCCGTGTGCCCTTAAGTGGGAGAAAAGCTGTGAAACAGAACCACAGTGCACTCAGGATTGCCAGGTGCTGGTGACGCAATTACTGGGGCTGATGTCACAATCAGCTCAACCCAAGGCCTGACTAGTACCCCATAGCGGTCCTCTGTAAGTCATTATTAGGGACACCCAAAGCATCCCTTACATATGACTTACTCTCTTATCTATAAGAGATGAAAATATTTTGTCACACATTTCCAGAACTAAGACTTTTTTTTCCACCCACATGAATGAGTACTTGCATTTTTCTACTGACTGTGGCATTTACGGTATTAAACTGTCAGGATCGCTGCGATCATTGGGCAGCATCGGTGAGATCATGCTGATGAACATATCCGTCACTATGCAGCAATCGGCACCCGTCAGGTATATTTGTCATTCATTGGGTCCGACATAACGACCTGTACCGTAAATATAAAACAAATCTGTCATTTAAGGGGTTAAATGAATGCACAGTTATTAAAACAGAGAGTGCCATGTGCTTCCTCGGAGCTCAATCTGATTAATGTAATGTTTTGTTTAAAGATCATAAATCATTCAGTGAAAGTAATTTAGAAATAATAGGAGACATCTGGAGGGGGTGAATACTTTGTCACAAAGCCACAATTCTCCCTGCACATATGAGTGAACATGGCTGATCTGACACAACTAAGGTGAGGGGATGAGCTCTCATGGATTTTAATTATGTTCCAGGCAGCAGAGAAAAAAACAAGCTGCCCACCAGATCATAGATGATTGAAAGACAAGTCACTGTTGGATTCTCAGGCGTGAAGGCAAAGGAAACTGTTCCAAAGATCTCATGTCATGAGTCAGGATTGGGATCAATCTATTGTATTTCCTCAGAAAAGCCTTTTTCACATTTTTTAAACTAATCACTAGCAAAAGTGGTACCACCACCAGTGAAAGTAAAACCATCACCAGTGAAAGTAAAACCCCCACCAGTAGAAGTGGAAGTACCCCAACCAATGAAAATAAAACCACCGCCCGTGAAAGTAAAACCATTACTAATGAAATTAAACCACCACAAGTAGAAGTGGAAGCACCACATCCAGTGAAAGTAAAACCACCACCAGTGGTAATGGAACCACCACCAGTGGAAGTGGAACCATCAGCAAAACTAAAACCACCACCAAGGTGAGAGTGGTAAAGATAGAACCACCTTTACTGGAAGTAGAATAACTGCCAATGGAAGTGAAACCACCACTACCACCAGTAGTAAACGACCACCACCAGTGAAAGTAAAACCACCACTAGTGGAAGTGGAACCATCACCAGTGGAAGTAAAACCACAACCAGTGGAAGTGGTAAAGGTCGAACCATCTCCACTGGAAGTCAAATAACTGCCAATGGAATTGAAACTACCACTACCACCAGTGGAAGTGGAACTACCAACAGTGGAAGAGGTAAAGGTTAAACAATCTCCACTGGAACTAGAATAACTGCCAATGGAAGTGGAACCACAACTATTAGTTACCCAAACATCAGCCTCAACATGATAAAGAGTAAAACAGGAACACTTTATTGAGGGCTACCCGCCTGTATTTATGCAGGTCCCCATCTGGTGGACACGCCCCTAGGGGACCAGAAGGAAGACTGTGACACAGGACCGATACGTAGCAACTCAGGATACACAGACACAACACATCCCCACAATGCATCATGGTTTCCTCCTCTCTGCCCTGGAGACACCCGAGGAGTAATTCAATTATCTCTCAGGACAAAGGGAAATCGCCAATACACATGTGGGGGACAACAGGACAGAAATCACCACCCAAACACACAATGTCACCCCCCCCCCCCCAGCAAACACAGACATTTAACATATTCCCAGATAGCTTAAGTCTGAGTGCATATCATTAGGTGAATGGCACTCGGAATACACGAATACAATAAAATTAGCTATCTGGGTACCCTCACATAACAAAATACAATTCCAAAGACAGATTTAAGCTGTGCGGCCGGTCTGTCTTCTCCTTTAAAGTTAGTATGGGCCATAATCCTGAGGCAAGAGGCTGGTAAACAGGCCTCTCCAAAACCCAGTGGCGAGGTTGGTTTCGCCACACATCTCCCCCTCCCAGGGAAGACTAACCAGATACCTGACCTCACGTTCAGTACCTGAGTTAGTCTGGCAGTCCAACCACAACCCAATACTGGACCTGTTGAATCTTGGGGCCTGGCTCGGTTCTGTATGTCCCCAGCTGTTGAGTGGGCATCTGCTACTCCTTGCTTCCTTGTTGCTCTCTAGCTTGGAGCTGTAGGTACTTGGTGGGCAGAGGCCGACTGCGCTCTGCCCCGATGCCAGCTCTTCCGCTGGGGTAGCCTGTGGGAAGTCCGGCTCTGAAGAAGAGGATAGGGGAGGGCAGAGGCCAACTGCGCTCTGCCCAGATGCCAGCGCTTCCGCTGGGGTAGCCTGTGGAAAGTCAGCCTCTGGAGAAGAGGATAGAGGAGGGCAGAGGCCAACTGCGCTCTGCCCAGATGCCAGCTCTTCCTCTGGGGTAGCCTGTGGGATGTCCAGCTCTGGAGAAGAGGATAGGGGAGGGCAGAGGCTGACTGCGCTCTGCCCAGATGCCAGCTCTTCTGCTGGGGTAGCCTGTGGGGAGTCAGGCTCTGGATAAGAGACTAGAGGAGGGCAGAGGCTGACTACGCTCTGCCCAGATGCAAGCTCTTCTGCTGGGGTAGCCTGTGGGATGTCCGGCTCTGGAGAAGAGGATAGGGGAGGGCAGAGGCTGACTGCGCTCTGCCCAGATGCCAGCTCTTCTGATGGGGTAGCCTGTGGGGAGTCAGGCTCTGGATAAGAGGATAGAGGAGGGCAGAGGCCAACTGTGCTCTGCCCAGATGCCAGCTCTTCTGCTGGGGTAGCCTGTGGGGAGTCAGGCTCTGGATAAGAGGATAGGGGAGGCCAGAGGCCAACTGCGCTCTGCCCAGATGCCAGCTCTTCCGCTGGGATGTGGTCAGGGAATCCTATCCCCAGGACCTTGTTGCAGATCGGCTGTGGAGAGGAGGAATCGCTTACCTCCTCCTCCTGGCATTCCTGCAGGGTTGGTGGGGGATCTGAACCGGCCATCCAGCATCTCTGTAGGGCCAGTGGAGAGACCTCGGTCCCATCTCCACCTGCCATTGGGAGGTCTTCCCAGAACCAGTCGATGAAGTTCCTTACTTTGGGAGTTGGTAGGGAAGCAGGGGGTATCGCCGGCAAGTCTTCCCAATTGTAGGAGGGCAGATCTGGCTCTGCTTGTCGAGTAGGTTGGGGATGAATGGAGCTGAACAGGTGTTGGTAGGTCTGCTCCAGCTCCCACTCCCTTGTTACCAGGTGGGTCATATCTTTGCTCTATGCCCATTCTGTAGTCGTAGATGTCCCAAAACCTAGACTCCTCCGTGTTGCCAAGATCAATGTCCTCCTCCAAGGCATCCCATAGTAACCCCAGTCCATCATAATCCTCACCCTCGGGTCTGTCGTGCTCAGCCATCCAGGGGGAATGTTGAATGACATGCCATCTTAGGGCCTGGTAAGCGTCCTCTAGCCAAAGCTCCTTACATACCAGGTTCTGGAGCTCTGTTACCCAGTCATCCAGGGGCTGCTCTCCCAAGAGACCCATCTGCATCGCCACACACTTCTGTAGCCGCTGCTCATAACTGGGGAGACTCTCACCTCGCCGCCGCTGGGCATTTTCCAGGGCATCATACCAGACTTCCTTTCTGCCTGCATCCCTGTAGTCTGCGGCTGCCTCCTCCTCCTCGTCATAGAACGCTGTCCGAAGACTAGCCGATTCCATCCTGCTGTAGCCAGGGGCGCTGTACGGATACTAGCGTTGCCCTCAATTTAGTAAATCAACGAACGGTGTCTCCGAGCTGCTTCTCCTCTCACTAGGACGCCATCCCACTGCTTGCCACCAAATGTAACGGAACGCCTAGCACCCGACCGGGTACCTCCGTTGATAGTGGCTCCTAGTGCTTTCCGAGGACTACAAGCACTCCACTTGACACCGTACGCACTGCAGACCCCACGAACCGCCGAAGCTTGGTTGAGGTCTCACCGTCTCCTACCCACCCTGGACCTACGATAAGGCTCCAGGCTCCAGTGGGTGAACCTCTCCTACATCCAGAGAGCAGGAACCAGGAACAAGCTTTTACAAGAGCTAGTAGTAAAGCCAGGGGAGTATAGCAAATCTTCAGCGTATAGCAATCCCCAGCGTCGATCAGTTACCCAAACATCAGCCTCAACATGATAAAGGGTAAAACAGGAACACTTTATTAAGGGCTACCCGCCCGTATTTATGCAGGTCCCCATCTGGTGGACACGCCCCTAGGGGACCAGAAGGAAGACTGTGACGCAGGACAGATACGTAGCAATTCAGGATACACAGACACAACACATCCCCACGATGCATCATGGTTTCCTCCTCTCTGCCCTGGAGACACCCGAGGAGTAATTCAATTATCTCTCAGGACAAAGGGAAATCGCCAATACACATGTGGGGGACAACAGGAGAGAAATCACCACCCAAACACACAATGTCACACCCCCCGGCAAACACAGACATTTAACATATTCCCAGATAGCTCAAGTCTGAGTGCATATCATTAGGTGAATACACGAATACAATAAAATGAGCTATCTGGGTACCCTCACATAACAAAATACAATTCCAAAGACAGATTTAAGCTGTGCGGCCGGTCTTTCTTCTCTTTTAAAGTTAGTATGGGCCATAATCCTGAGGCAAGAGGTTGGTAAACAGGCCTCTCCAAAACCCAGTGGCGAGGTTGGTTTCGCCACACACACTCTTGGCATTCTCTTGATGAGCTTCAAGAGGTAGTCCCCTGAAATGGTTTTCACTTCACAGGTGTGCCCTGTCAGGTTTAATAAGTGGGATTTCTTGCCTTATAAATGGGATTGGGACCATCAGTTGCGTTGAGGAGAAGTCAGGTGGATACACAGCTGATAGTCCTACTGAATAGACTGTGAGAATTGATATTATGGCAAGAAAAAAGCAGCTAAGTAAAAAAAAACAAGTGGCCATCATTACTTTAAGAAATGAAGGTCAGTCAGTTAGCCGAAAAATTGGGAAAACTTTGAAAGTAAGGGCTATTTGACCATGAAGGAGAGTGATGGGGTGCTGCGCCAAATGACCTGGCCTCCACAGTCACCGGACCTGAACCCAATCGAGATGGTTTCGGGTGAGCTGGACCGCAGAGTGAAGGCAAATGGGCCAACAAGTGCTAAGCATCTCTGGGAACTCCTTCAAGACTGTTGGAAGACCATTTCAGGGGACTACCTCTTGAAGCTCATCAAGAGAATGCCAAGAGTGTGCAAAGCAGTAATCAAAGCAAAAGGTGGCTACTTTGAAGAACCTAGAATATGGCATATTTTCAGTTGTTTCACACTTGTTTGTTATGTATATAATTCCACATGTGTCAATTCATAGTTTTGATGCCT
Source organism: Bufo bufo (assembly GCF_905171765.1). NCBI lineage: Eukaryota > Metazoa > Chordata > Amphibia > Anura > Bufonidae > Bufo > Bufo bufo. The sequence goes on from NC_053391.1 coordinate 692,368,682, forward strand.
TCATAGTCATGAAAATAAAGAAAACTCTTTGAATGAGAAGGTGTGTCCAAACTTTTTGTCTGTACTGTATTATTTAGAATATATTTTGATAGATGAGGAAAATGTTACTCACACTTCTGAAGAACCATTGGTACTTTCATAGCTGACCCCCGAAACGTTGTGCTTGAATGAATGCTAGAACTTGGCGTTCTCTGAATATACGGGCCTGAGAGACATGCAACATTTTTAAGTTTAAAGAATAAAGCTATGAAAGTACCAATGGTTCTTCAGAAGTGTGATTAACATTTTCCTCATCTATCAAAATATATTCTAAATGATATATGGCTGAATTGTAAACGAAGACCAGTTAAATGTGAACCACTGCAAATAGAATAATCACAAAAAGCGAAACCACAACCACTGAAAATGGAAACATCATGGGTGAAAGTAGATCCACCACCATTAAAAGTGGAAATTCCGAGTTTCACAAAAATTCGTCCACAAAACAAAGCCCAAGCCTTTCAGGTTTGCTTTGAATTAATCAAGTAAAACAGCGCTCAGTACCATTTTGCTGCAAATGTCGGCTGGAAAAACGAGTAGAGGAAAATGACGGAAGCTCACATGATCCTAAGAGGAAGTGGGGGGAAGGCTTGTCCTGATTGGCTTTAGGATGACGGACAGCCTGGATCAGCCGATCAGTGGGGCAGCAGCAAAGAAGTGCCCTAGCAGAATGAGCAGAACATCATTCTGTGTTGAGCTGTGAATGAGGGTGGATGGGTGTAGTAGTGTCTGATAGAACATGATCTTATACAGTATACAGAGGAACAAGCACCTCCTCTAGTGTGACAGGGACAGTGTAAGGAGAGAATAGAACAAAATAATTGTGTAGAAAGGGGATGACTTTGGTCAGGGAATGCTTTGAGGGGAAGAGGGGCTGGGATGCAGTGCTACATATAGGGCTGGCATACAACTGCTGCCAAACCTCAAAAACCAGCCACCTGCAAGAAAAATAAAATATTTTTTTTCTGATTTGAACAGGGAGACAGCAGTTTTTTTCTTCAAGTTTCTACATATTATTATTGCCGGCACATGGCTCCAATAGCATTCTGCTGCTGAGCAATTAAACTTTTTTTCAGTGCATTATATTTGTCCATGAGTTATTAAATGTGTTGAATTATAGCAAAATAATTTTATGGCAATAAGTACATTTTTATGCCATTGAAATTATATGCATATTACACCATAGCCATAAATATTACTGCCTTTAGTGCATCATTATATTGCTGTTGTGGGTGGAAGGGGAGAATACTCTCTTACCAGGTTTCCAACTATGTATTACAGTAGAGAAAGGTCTTTTTGGAATCTGCAGATTTAAATGCACATAACAAAGTAGGCATAAATCTGCGTTTTACCTAAAGTAAATTGTCAATAGCAGTATTCAGTGTGTCTGTAGAGAACTAAGCTTTTAAAAAAAATTCAGTGCAGCTGAAACAAACTAAATCTCAAGCGATTCACTCATCTCTAATACATACCCTTTCAAAACTTTTTTTCTCCTCCCTTCACAGCAGCTAATTTGAACTTTAGACTGGTTTACATTTATAATATAAACTTTCCTTCCAGTCCCTCTCCTTTAAGTATGGGAGGCCGGGGTTCTGATTTATTATCCTGCAATATTTCATAGAGGTAACCCCCCTTCCCTGTCAGCCATGCTGGGAAATAAACAATAGGAAAGGATTTCCTATTAAGTGTTTGCAGTGAAGCGGCCCTGTGCCATCCATCAGCTGTAATGAGCCAAGGTGAGGAGCGCTCACACTGAATATGTATTAGCACCAGAAGATACGTCGCCTCTTAGACCCTGCGGGGAGTGGGCATATGTTGACAGGCAGCACAGCCTTTACACCTGTCAGCCTTAAGCCCCTTTGACTGTCGACCTTGGCTTTGAAGTGAATTAAAAAAAAAGACTTTACAATGTCCTTAAAATGATGAGATGCCGTCTGGAATACCTACTGGCATCAAATACATTTTCTATTGCTTCATCAAGGTATAATAAAAAGTTCTGTAACTTTTTAATAAAACTTTACATTTCAGAAAGATCTTTGCTTGATGTCAGTGAATCTCCAGAGGCTACCTACCTGTTCAGACTAATTCATACTTCTCAAAGCTGAGTCTACTGTAGACAATCCCCTGTGAGGTAAACACATCAGCAGTCCTGTGTTTGTTACAATGTATCAATATAATGAAAATGTATCAGTCTGGAGTCCAGTCCGGAAGACCCTTTTAATATCTCCTGTGATGCAAGGCATTAAAATGGCTTATACTTATATCTCGGGTGGTCTAGGTCACTAAAGAGGTTAAGGGTACTTTCACACTAGTGTTATTCTTTTCCGGCATTGAGTTCTGTCCTAGGGGCTCAATACAGCGAAAAAACGGATCAGTTTTATCCTAATGCATTCTGAATGGAGAGCATCAGGATACATCAGTTCAGTCCCTCTTACGTTTTTTGTCCGGAGAAAATACCGCAGCATGCTGCATTTTTCTCTACGGCCAAAAATTCTGAACGCTTGCCGGAATTCCGGATCCGGCATTAATTTCCATTGAAATGTCGCATTGACGGATCCGTTCTTCCGGTCCGTGCATGAGCAGACCTTTAAATCTGTGGAAAAAAATAAATACCGGATTCGTTTTTCCGGATGACACCGGAGAGACAGATCCGGTATTTCAATTCATTTGTCAGATGGATCCGCATCCGGATCCGTCTGACAAATACCATCCGTTTGCGTCCGGAACTGCCTGCCGGAATCCTGTGCCCCAAGTTTGAAAGTACCCTAATAGTAATATATCTGGTGGTCTAGGGCACTAAAGAGGTTAATAGTAATATATCTGGTGGTCTAGGGCACTAAAGAGGTTAATAGTAATATCTCTGGTGGTCTAGGTCACTAAAAAGGTTAATAGTAATATCTCTGGTGGTCTAGGTCACTAAAGAGGTTAATAGTAAGAGCTCTAGTGGTCTAGGTCCCTAAAAAGGTTAATAGTAATATCTCTGGTGGTCTAGGTCACTAAATAGGTTAATAGTAAGAGCTCTAGTGGTCTAGGTCCCTAAAAAGGTTAATAGTAATATCTCTGGTGGTCTAGGTCACTAAAGAGGTTAATAGTAAGAGCTCTAGTGGTCTAGGTCCCTAAAAAGGTTAATAGTAATATCTCTGGTGGTCTAGGTCACTAAAGAGGTTAATAGTAAGAGCTCTAGTGGTCTAGGTCACTAAAGAGGTTAATAGTAATATCTCTGGAGGTCTAGGGCACTAAAGAGGTTAATAGTAATATGTCTGGTGATCTATGGAACTAAAGAGGTTAATAGTAATATCTCTGGTGATCTAGGTCACTAAAGAGGTTAATAATAATATCTCTGGTGGTCTATGGAACTAAAGAGGTTAATAGTAAGATCTCTGGTGGTCTAGGTCACTAAAGAGTTTAATACTAATATCTCTGGTGGTCCAGGGCACTAAAGAAGTCAATAGCAATATCCCTGTGTGATTAGATACTACTTATCACGTTTTGGATAGATTTAACATTGGGAAAACCCTTTTAATAATACTTCCCATGACAATGAAGGTATGAACAAGATCCCTGCTGGTCTGGGGCAATAAAGCTGTCAATATGTTGGACAAAGACCATGAAGAGATCAATGACAGCATCCTTGATGGTCTTAGGCAAAGAAGAGTTTGGTGGTCTAGGACAATGAATGGGTCAATAATATCATCCCTTCTGGAATAGGGTAGTGAACGGAGTAATGATCACATCCCTGGAGGTGTGGGGGAAGTGAAAGGTTTAAATATAACCTTGGTGGTCTAGGTCATTAAGGGGGGTAGTTATAAAATGACCGGACTTCCTCATCTTGCTACTCCATCCGTGATTATACACTCCCCCAATGCTTCGGGGATGACGGGGGGGGGGGGGGCTGGGGATTGTGCAACTGATCACGCCCTCTACCTGTACTGTATGTCTGCCCCTGTCCTCATGCAGGTTTGTAGTTCTAGTATAGTAAAGATACTCAGCTCAGTTGTCAGGCGGGTGACTGCATGATATCAGTTGTCACTGCCCTACCCATCAGGTTGGAGAATTTTCTGTCATACAAAACTCATGCTTCTAATAGGGAACATGAAGCCAGTAAACAAGAACCCGCAGATGGTCTCCAGGGGAGGTCACTTCACTGCAGGGCGTCCCCCTCACAGAATATAAGGCACAAAGCTGGTGGCCCCGGAGTCAGATCAATAAGAAGCCAGGGTATTGAAAGTCATCGGCTGATGAAGTCTCTGATCTGTCCCTGGCGACTCGCTGACTTTTATCGGATGTCACTGGAAATAGCATTTAAATGATTTCTCCAGGGATCTTCCCTGTAAATAATGTATTAACCCCGCTCTATCCAGACAACTATAAACAGACGCCATAAACAAAGCTGATGTGCAGCAACAGGGACATTACATGATATCAATCATAGAGGCCTGGGCCCCAATGCAAAATCTGCCATGTGGCCCTACAGTCATCACATACCATAAAGTGCTGCTTCTCATGAGATAGAGGGACTTGTGGACCTCATCAGAAATGATGCCCCCCGCCCCAATCCTATAGCTGTGGTGCTATAACACCCTCATGCTCTTCTTCTGATGCATGTGTGGTGCTAAGTCTCACTTCTAATCAGCCAGCATGCACATTCTTCTTCACAAATACTTCCCTCCCCTGTTCTAGCCTTTCCTTTTACCTCCCGCTCTCCCTCCCTGTTTCTTTTCTTAGATCCTCTGACTCTTTCCTCGCCCTTTCCTTTACCTTACCCCTGCATTCCCTTTTCCTCCTCACCATGTCCTTTCCTTTGCTTTCCCCCTTGCTTTTGCTTTCTTTGTATTTACCTCCCTTTCCCCAATGCCTTTCTTAGTCCCTTTCCGTCTGATCTCCCTCTCTATTTCCTTCCCCTCCTTTCCTTTTTCCTTTCCCCAACCCTCCCTCTCTGTCCCCTACCTTCCACTTCTTCCCTTGCCTTTACCTTTACCATCCCTTACACATTCTCATCCCTCACTTCCACTTTCCTTTACCTTACTTTTGCAGTTCCCTTCTCTTCTCCTTACCACTTCTGTTCCTTGCTTTCCTACTCATCACTCCTCCCTTACCTCCCTTCGCCCCATGCCTTTCCTTGCATCTTCCTCTCCTTTCCCTTTTCCTTTGCTCAACTGCTTCCTTACATCTTCCCTTCCCATCCCTCTCTTTCTCTTACCTTACTCTTGCACTCCCCTTCCCTTCTCCAAACCATTCCTCCTGTTTATTTGTTTTCCTCCTCACTACTCCTCCCTTACCATGCCTTTCCTTTTACCTTCTTCTTTCCCTTTTCCTTTCCCCAACCCTCCTCTTTCCCTCCACTTCCTTCCTTGCCTTTCAATTTCCCATCCCTTGCACCTTCCTTTCCATCCCTCCCTTCCTCTTTCCTTCACCTTACTCTTGCACTCCTCTTCCCTTCTCCTCACCACTCCTCCTTTCCTTTGATTTCCACCCCATGCCTGTCCTTTCACCTTCTTCTGCTTTCCTCTTTCCTTTCCTCAATTATCTTCTTACCCTCTACTTCCTCCCTTGCCTTTCCTTTTCCCATTCCTTATACTTTCTTTATACCCCTCTATTCTCATCCATTTCCTTTCTTTTCCCTTGTGAGAGGGTCGAGCACCTCTGAGTGGGACCAATGACATCTACATGATACCCCAGCCTCCAGGCTACAACTAGTTGTCCTCACTGGTGGCCAGCACTAAGTCAAGGTGCCATGTCAGTAGTCGCAGTCCAGAGCAAGCACACAGCATGGACGGCAGTCGATCACCCCTCCACCGCTCTCACATCAGGCCCAGCTACAACCATGGATCCACCTCACTGCGCAGAAGCCATGGGTGGTTGCTTCTCAGCTCAGCCGCAACCTACCACACACTGACTGACCATGAGGTTCTCTGAGCTACTCATGTTTGTAACCTGACCCTACATGGGACTTAACACAAGGGGTGCCACCCTACAGCGTCCACAAGGTGTGAACACTGACCTCAGCCAAGCCGCGTGCCCACCGCTATCATCTTAAAGGTACAGTACACACAAAAACAGAGTGCTTGTTACAAAGCATGCATAAGACTCCACGTGGAATCCTGTGTCCAAGACAACGTGCGTAACATGCATGCTAAGATGGAGGCATAGAGAATGCGTACAGGGGGGAAATGACTGTAAAAGACGTCAAAGAGGTTCGCCCACAAAAAAATATTCAGCATTTTTCAAACCAGCCCCTGGATCTGAATTACATGCATTAAAGCCACTGAGCTATCCTTCAACTGCCACAAGCTGCAGAAGAGAGGACATGCCCCCTGAGAGGACACACACTCTGAGCGGCCAACTTGAAATAAATCTATCAGAGCAAAAAGAGCAATGAATGGAGAGATCTCTGGACCCATGTGAGGTGCTGGGCTGGTGCTAGAATTGTTAGAAAGAGATTTTCTTCTGCTATATGATGCCTGATTGCCATTTGTTAGAGAGATGAGTGACAACAGAGAGGTCGGTGACAGCGAGGAGATAAGTGACAGCGGAGAGGTGAGTAATAGCAGAGAGGTGAGTGACAGCAGAGAAATGAGTGACAGCAGAGAGGTGAGTGACAGTGGGGTGATGAGTGACATCAGAGAGATGAGTGACAACTGAGAGGTAGGTGACAGTGGGGAAATAAGTGACAGCGGAGAGGTGAGTGATAGCAGAGAGGTGAGTGACAGCAGAGAAATGAGTGACAGCGGAGAGATGAGTGACAGCAGAGAGGTCGGTGACAGTGGGGAAATAAGTGAAAGCAGAGAGGTGAGTGACAGCAGAGAGATGAGTTACAGCAGAGAAATGAGTGACTGCAGAGAGGTGAGTGACAGCGGAGAGATGAGTGACATCAGAGAGATGAGTGACAGCAGAGAAATGAGTGACAGCAGAGAGGAGAGTGACAGCAGAGAAATGAGTGATAGCAGAGAGGTGAGTGACAGCAGAGAAATGAGTGACAGCAGAGAGGTGAGTGACATCAGAGAGATGAGTGACAACTGAGAGGCAGGTGACAGCGGGGAAATAAGTGACAGCAGAGAAATGAGTGACAGAGAGGTGAGTGACAGAGGGGTAATAAGTGACAGCGGAGAGATGAGTGACATCAGAGAGATGAGTGACAAATGAGAGGCAGGTGACAGCGGGGAAATAAGTGACAGCAAAGAGGTGAGTGATAGCAGAGAAATGAGTGACAACAGAGAGGTGAGTGATAGCAGAGAAATGAGTGACTGCAGAGAGGTGAGTGACAGCGGAGAGATGAGTGACATCAGAGAGATGAGTGACAGCAGAGAAATGAGTGACAGCAGAGAGGTGAGTGACAGCAGAGAAATGAGTGACAGTAGAGAGGTGAGTGACATCAGAGAGGTGAGTGACAGAAGAGAAATGAGTGACAGCAGAGAGGTGAGTGACATCAGAGAGGTGAGAGATGAGTGACAGCAGAGAGATGAGTGATAGCAGAGAGGTTAGTGACAGCAGAGAGATGAGTGACAGCAGAAAGATGAGTGTCACTACCAGAGCTTTGGGACGTTCTCACAGCTCTGTTTCTCCACCCCTGTGATGATGTCACTACCAGAGCTTGGAGGAGTTCTCACTGCTCTGTTTCTCCGCCCCTGGGATGAGGTCATTACTTTCTGTTTCCTTCCTCCCAGCTGTTCCTCCTATGTTTGATTTCTCTGCCTTTAAATCACCCCTCCTCCTTTTGTAGAGTGTGGATTATATTTCTCATTTGAGTTGTAGCTCTTGCTTGAGTATCTTCACTTGTATGCTATCATTTCACTGGACCTGTGTTCTGCTGCAGCAAGTACTCCGGATATTGCCACCTGTCTTTGGATCCGTCTTCTCTGCTGCTGCAGCTCCTTCAGCTAAGTGTGCAGACATTGTAGTGTATCTGTTTGTTTTCTGACCGGATCCGAGGCGACCACGGTTCCCTCCATATACTGAGCAGGGCACCGGTGGCCGTGCCCCTTCCACTATTGTAGGGGTTACAGTGGTCATCAGTCTTAGGTACGCGGGCATGCCTCGTTCCACCATTAGGATCCGGGTATGTGCTTAGCAGCATAGGGAGAGCTTTGAGGGTCTGACAGGGGTCACCCTTTATCCTCCCTAGTTTGGGTCCGGTCAGTGGCTCTATTTTCTGTGTATGCTCTAGTTGCTCACATACAGCCGTGACAATGAGTGACATCAGAGAGATGAGTTACAGCAGAGAGATGAGTGACAGCAGAAAGATGAGTGACATCAGAGAGATGAGAGATGAGTGACAGCAGAGAGATGAGTGACAGCAGAGAGGTGAGTGACAGCAGAGAGGGGAGTGACAGCAGAGAGGTGAGTTACAGCGGAGCAGGGCCGATTCTAGCTTTTCTGCTGCCTGAGGCGAAAAATGAAATAGTGCCCGCCTCCCCACCCCCCTCAGTGCTTTGTGGCTAGTTGCAGGGGACCACCTAGTCTTTCAGCTGCCTGAGGTAAAAATTTAAACGTCCCCCACATGCCAAATTTTTAACCTAATCCATTCCCCCCAGTTTGGTGGGGGTCCAACATCCGGCACCCCCGCCGATCAGCTGTTTGAAGAGAGGGCAGCGCTCATATGAGAGCTGCTTTCTCTGCTCTGTTCACCGGCTCGTCGTAGCATTTGCAGTGATGAGCAGGGGAACAGAGCAGAGAAGGCAGCGCTCTTCGGACAACCCCTTTAAAGATATTCCATACAGCGCTACAGAACATCCAGGGTAACACAGCTCCACATATGTACCTCTTACATCCAGTGATGTCTCCTCTGATGTAGATATTCTCTTTCCTCATCTTCTCGTTTCAGACCAGACCACCATGATGATTTCTTCCATCTCTTCTCTCTGCAGAATTTGACAGACAGACATTTTAGTTTCCTACTTTTACATCATCCTCCCCACCTTTTCAACACCCCATCCTGCCACCCCCAGTACTGTGCCCGATGTGGTCCCCAATATTATACTGCAGAAACAGATAATCCCCCTGAAAATACTGGTACCCCACAGATAGTGCACCAGTACAAAAAATACCCCCTTACCTTTCAGATCAGACCCCCATATCAAACTTCTGAAGAGACCCCCCATCTCAGACCAGACCTTCTTTAGACCTCTATGTCAGACCCCATATCAGACCTCAGATCAGGCCCCCATTAGACCTCCATGAGTATTTGAAGAAGATGGGTCGGCACTGCGGTTTGCACATGGTGCACACGTCCAGGGAAGGCGTCCCACTAGTATATAGTGAAGAAGGACTGGCACTCACTTTCTTGATGATATGAAGAGACGTTTATTTAAGGTCTAATAGCATCATCATTGACTCATTTCGGCTAAAGCCTGAGCCTTTTCAGTTTGCAGTTTGGCTCAGGCTTTAGCTAAAACTAGTCACTGATGATGCTATTAGACCTCCATGTCAGAAACCCCCATCTCAGACCAAACCTCCCATGTATCAGACCTTGGACCAGACCCCATCATATGTGTCAGAACACCCCATAAGACCTCTCAGACCCCCATATCAGACCTCAGACCAGACCTCCAGACCCCCATATCAGACCTAAAACCAGACCTCCAGACCCCCATATCAGACCCCATTAGACTTCCAGATCCCCATATCAGACCTTAGAACATACCTCCAGACCCGCATATAAGACCCCATTAGACCTCCAGACCCCTATATCAGACCCCCATTACACCTCCAAACCCCCATATCAGACCCCCATTAGATCACCAGACCCTCCATTATACCTTCAGACCCCCATATCATACTCCATTATACCTCCTGACCCCCATTAGACTTCCAGACCCCTATATCAGACCTCAGACCAGACCTCCATATAAGAACTAGTGATGTCGCGAACATAAAATTTTCCGTTCGCGAACGCCGATCGCGAATTTCTGCAAATGTTCACGAACGGGCGAACCGCCATAGACTCCAATAGACAGGCGAATTTTAAAACCCACAGGGACTCTTTCTAGCCACAGTAGTGATGGAAAAGTTGTTTCAAGGGGAATAACACCTGGACTGTCCATGGCAAAACTCCCATGGAAAATTATGTAGTTGACGCAGAGTTGGATTTTAATCCATAAAGGGCATAAATCACCTAACAATCCTAAATTTTTTTGAACAACGTGGTTTAAAACATCCAGTGTGTGTATACGATCAGGTATGATGTTGTATCGATCAGGTAGTGTAAGGGTTACGCCCGCTTCACAGACATTGACAGACCAAACTCCCCTTTTAATGCACCGCAAACAACCGCAAACAGTCCATTTGCCCAACCGCAAACTCCCCAATTGTTCAAGGTTGGATACCAAGCTAGCCATGTCCCGTTGATGTCATTGAAGGTTTCTTCCTCCACCCAGCCACGTACAACACCAAGGGTCCCCGAAAGGTGAATTTAATTGATTTTTCGAATGGGGAGATGGTTAAAAAAACGCTGGCTCCCTCCCCTTTGTTTGAATCCACGGTCACTGCGTCTGCGCCGTGCAATTTACTGTCACACCCGATATGAGTGGTATTTTCTGTAGTTCTCTCTTCTCATCAGTTTAATCCCTGTTACGTCCCCAATCTGGGGTCCATTTATTAAATAGATTTGTCGAACGGGGAGATGGTTAAAAAAATGCTGGCTCCCCCCCCTTTGTTTGAATCCACGCCACGGTCACTGCATCTGCGCCGTGCAATTTACTGCCCCACCCGTGTGCCTGACACACACGGGCTTGCAAATGGGATTATATCACAGAAAAATATTAAATAGAATTTTTATTTATCTGCAAGGTATTTGTGAGTGAATGACACCCTGTAACGGTATAAGTGGAGGTCTGGCCACTAGCCAGTGGGCACAGTACAGTCTGTGTGGGCCTGACACACACTGGCTTGCAAATGTGATTAGATCACAGAAAAATATTAAATAGAATTTTTTTTATCTGCAAGGTATTTTCTGTCCCCCCCTGTATGAATGGTGTGCACACAGTACTGTCTGTGACTGAGCCTGCAGCCTCTCACACACGGGCAGGCAACTGCAATATATGTATATATAAAATAAATAAAAAAAGCAGACTGATGTACCAGCCCTGAAAAGGGCTTTTTGGGGTGTTGTCAGGACGCTGTCCTTACAGCAGATGAGTCTGTGGACACAGAACACTGCCCTAGCTAACGCTTTCCCTATTGAATCAGCAGCAGCAGCAGCAGCAGCAGCAGCGCTGTCCCTCCTCTCACTGAGAATGCAGATTCCGAATGAATCTAAAATGGATGCTGTCCGGGAGGTGGGAGGGTCTGGGAGGGAGGGTCTGCTGCTGATTGGCTGGAATGTGTCTGCTGGCTGTGAGGTACAGGGTCAAAGTTTACTCAATGATGATGTATAGGGGGCGGACCGAACATCGCATATGTTCGCCCGCCGCGGCGAACGCGAACAAGCTATGTTCGCCGGGAACTATTCAGGCCATCTCTAATAAGAACCCTATTAGACCTCCAGACCCATATATCAGACCTCACACCAGACCTCCAGACCCCGATATCAGACTCCCAGACTCCCATATCGGACCCACAATCAGACCCCTATTAGACTTACAGAACCCCAATCAGACCCCCCATTTCAGACCTCAGACCCCAATCAGACCTCCAGACCCCACATAACATACTTTGCATCTTATAAAAGGAAAAGTACAGCGCCACTGGCAAGGGGGGCAACGGCCACAGGCTGTGCCAATGCTGCCCCTTCAAAGCCAGAACAGGATGCCGCCTGAGGCGAGATTCTCATCTCGCCTCATGGCAAAAGCTGCCTGCAGCGGAGAGGTGGGTGACAGAGGAGATATGAGTGACAGCAGAGAGGTTAGAACTGTATACTGAACCAGTTATACGTATGTTTACTTACAGTACCACCAATTGCAAACTACAAATACCATACAAACAATTGCAATTATTCATATTCCATATTGCAATCTAAATTGCATACAACCATACCAGATCATACTCAACCAATCTGCAAATAGTCACTGCTAACTGCATACTGCAAGTAGAACTATTAGTTAGACCTCAGATATACCTCTCAGAGAGATCATAAAGTGCTTAAATAACTTAAAGTGAGAGTACAGATACTGGAGAGAGAAATATATCCACCATTTTATGTTGAATGATAAGATTGAACAATTGAACCACCATCTTATGCATACCGCCATTTTGTGATATCTTTTCAACACGTGTTATGTACATGGACTATCTGCTGCCGAGGCGGCAGTGTTATATATGAAGAAAAGTTGAAGTTAATAAAGAAGTTATTTCAAGCATTTGGTGTGCTCTTTAAACCTACTGTTTCCATAGAATGGCGCTAGAGGAATTACAAAGTAATAGACAGTCTGGTTAGACTAAAAGTCAGAGATATCAAAATTCTTCTAATGCCACAGCGCAAAAGGCACTTCATAGTGCTGCGCCTGACATACTCAGATTCCACCTTTAGTTTCTTGTGGACCTAGTTCTTCGCATCATCAGTGCAAGACACATAATCACTCTGTACTGGGAGGTGTGGGACTCCCAGTATGAATCCATACCGGTGAGAATAAAGCAGCCGCAGCAGATATTCCAATCTTATCACCAGGATGTGGTGAGAGAAAGTGTTTATAGCTCCTTGTATCAGACACAGGAAAATCAATACCACAGGACTCCACACAGCGATAGCGTCCTTAACCCCCTCCTCCCGCAACAGTGCACTGACACAAGACAGAGAGATAGATAGATAGATATCAGATAGATAAATAGATAGATAGATAGATAGATAGATAGATATGAGATAGATAGATAGATAGATAGATAGATAGATAGATAGATAGATGGATAATAGATAGATAGATAGATAGATAGATAGATAGATAATAGATAGATACATAGATAGATAGATAGATAGATAGATAGATAGATAGATAGATATGAGATAGATAGATAGATAGATGATAGATAGATAGATAGATAATAGATAGATAGATAGATAGATAGATAGATAGATAGATAGATAGATAGATAGATAGATAGATAGATAGATAATAGATAGACACACTACTCACAAAAAGTTAGGAATACTTGGCTTTCCGTGAAATTTATGGAAAACGCATAAAGTTCCAGCTCCAGTGATATTATATCATGAACGTCGGGCATTAAATAGAAGCAGAAATTGTGATTTCCTCATCTCAAACTATTTATGGAAACAAAAGCCGACCCCAGTGCTGGGTGTACCGCCACAAAGTGTCAGTGTCTCCATAACTTGTCATGTGGCATTGAGCATCAATTCCAGCTTGACCACAACGTCTCCTGCCATTCGTCTTATTGTCTGCTGAGGCATGGCATCCCACTCTTCTTGAAGGGGGGCCCTCAGGTCATTGAGGTTCTGAGGTATAGAGTTACAAGCCTCTATACTGCAACTCAGCTGATCCCATAGGTTTTCAAAGGGATTCAGATCTGGGGGACCTTAGGCCTCTGTTGTTCATGCAGAGGCATAATGACTGGATTAATGATGTTCTTCAAGTAGTACGGGCTTGTCACTGGACCATTCACAAAGTGAAGGGCAGGTCTATATTTACAACGGGCAGACCCCCCCCCCCCCCCCCCAGGGCCGATTCGTCCCAGTGTTTAGGAATGATTGGTATGAGTGGTATGTTGCGGCCTTACTAGTTCTGTATGTCATGGTGCTCCTACCTGGATACTGTTGCTCCACGAGGTTAGGCTTTGTAGCATCAAAGAGAGATGTAGCTGGAGGAATAAGCCAAGTCCAGACTTGATAAAGATCAACAGTTTACTTCAATAAACTTACATCCAGATAATATTTGATCTTTCTCTGCCTCCAGCAGGTTTTGGGGTGCACTGACAGGTAATTTCGGACACTTTGCTTTGCCTTTCTCTGCTGTACAAATCTTGAATTTTAAGCAGTTCTGGTACCTTTGAGTGGGGTGTTTTTGGCCATTGACCCCCTCTTAATACCCAGTCTATATGCTCAAAGAGTCATGGTGCTATGCAAGCTGCATGCCATGGAAGGCTCACTGTGAATGGTCAATGGCACACACTCGCAGAACCCATGGGTGAGGCTCCCACTACTAATCTCATGAGGTAGTACAGAGTCATATGTTATTGCAGTGTCATTGGTATCTTAGTTAGAACCTATAGTGAACTTAGAGTTCCCACATAACCTGAGAAGAGGAAAAAAGAGGAATGGGTGCCGATGGGCACAACTTGGAGGTATTTGGGTAAGAGACAGAATGGGGCAACAAAACAGAAAAGGCCAACAATTCTCTCACCCGTCAGATGCAGTCCATGTTGTGGCTCCAGTAGTCCATGATTTTTCTTTCACAGCATGAGGTCTCCTCAGATGAGGGATCTGAAGTCCTCCTCACTGCTGGAACTGCTAAAGCTCATGAGTGGACGCTTCTGCCCTGGTGCAGCTACCTGAGGCGGGCTGTGGGGCAGCAGAACCTCATACCAGAGCTGGAGAGCCCAACACCTCCAGTTGCAGAGGAGGTAAAAGTAAGGCCTCCGGCCATTGCTTGGTGGCAAGCGTCAGCTTCCAGGGCAGCTGGTATTGAATGGTCAGGGGGGAGTAGGAGAAGGTCGAGGCCACGTTGGACCCTATATGGATCAGAGGCGGTGGAGGTAGGCCCGGGTGGCTGCGGCCTATCCAGGAACTTTAGAACTCCCTCTCACGTCTCCTGCAGGTAGCACACCAGGGACGATGCTCTTGGATCCTCTGGCCAGTCTTCCAGTGCTGAAACCAGGGGCTTGGATAGGAGAGTCACTCTGTTGGTGAAGTGGTCCGTAGCAGAACCCATGGGTGTATACTTCATGGGATCCCCCACATACAGTGTCTTGCAAAAGTATTCACCCCCCTTGACTTAATTCATATTTTGGTGCCTCACACCCTGGAATTAACATGGATTGCTTGAGGATTTGCATAATTTAATTTACAGAACATGTCCACAACTTTAAAGATGTTTTTATTTTTTTTTATTGTGAAGCAAACAACAAATAGGACAAAATACCAGAAAAAGTCAATGTGCAGAACTATTCACCCCCCCTAAAGTCAATACTTTGTAGAGCCACCTTTTGCGGCAATCACAGCTCCAAGTCGCTTTAGATAAGTCTCTATGAGCTTGCCTCATCTTACCACTGGGATTTTTGCCCATTCCTCCTTGCAAAACTGCTCCAGCTCCTTCAAGTTGGATGGTTTGCCCTTGTGAACAGCAATCTTTAAGTCTGACCACAGATTTTCTATTGGATTGAGATCTGGGCTGTGACTCGGCCATTCCCACACATTTACATGTTTCCCCTTAAACCACTCAAGTGTTGCTTTAGCCGTGTGTTTGGGGTCATTGTCCGGCTGGAAGGTGAACCTCCGTCCGAGCCTCAGATCACACACAGAGTGGTACAGGTTTTGCTCAAGAATATCCCTGTATTTAGCACCATCCATCTTTGCCTCAACTCTGACCAGTTTCCCAGTCCCATCCCCCCAGCATGATGCTGCCACCACCAGGTCTCACTGTGGGGATGGTGTTCTTTGGGAGATGAGATGTGTTGGGTTTGTGCCAGACATAGTTTTCTTTGATGGCCTAAAAGTTACATTTTAGTCTCATCAGACCAGAGCACCTTCCTCCATACATTTTGGGAGTCTCCCACATGCCTTTTCTAAAACTCACAACGTGCCTTTTTGTTTTCAGCTGAAAGTAATAGCTTTCTTCTGGCCACTCTGCCATAAAGACCAACTCTATGGAGTGTACGGCTTATTGCTGTCCTATGTACAGATACTCCGGTCTCTGCTGTGGAACTCTGCAGCTCCTCCAGGGTTACCTTAGGTCTCTGTGCTGCCTCTCTGATTAATGCCCTCCTTGCCCGGTCCCTTAGTTTTGGTGGGAGGCCGTCTCTTGGCAGGTTTGCTGTTGTGCCATGTTCTTTCCATTTGGTTATGATAGATTTGATGGTGCTCCTGGGGATCATCAAAGATTGGGATATTTTTTATAACCAAACCCTGACTTGTACTTCTCAACAACATTGTCCCTTACTTGTTTGGAGAGTTCCTTGGCCTTCATGGCAGTGTTTGGTTAGTGAGGCCTCTTGCTTAGGTGTTGCAGCCTCTGGGGCCTTTCAAAATAGGTGTGTATATGTAATGACAGATCATGTGACACTTAGATTGCACACAAGTGACATCATTTCACTAATTATGTGACTTCTGAAAGTAATTGGTTGCACCAGAGCTTTTTATGGGCTTCCTAACAAAGGGGGTGAATACATACGCACAGGACAATTTTCTGTTTTCTATTTCAAAACAATAGTTTTATTTATATATTTTTCTCATTTCACTTCCCCGACTGAGATTATTGTGTTCTGATCCATCACATAAAATTCAGATTAACAAAACATTAAATTTAAGGCTGTAATGTAACAAAATAAAAAAAAAAGTCAAGGGGGGGGAATACTTTTGCAAGGCACTGTAGAGGCTGTGTCGGGCCAGAGGGAGGTAGCTCCACTACACTGATCTGTTGACGAATAATAGTTCCTTGTGGGTCTCCTCATCGACAATGAAGCCTTGCTCCACCAAGAACCACACAACAGTCCACAGTCATTGCTCCAGCTGCTGATCACCTGGCTGCAGATGAACCATGACCTAGATGACCCACTCCTCTATGGACTTCTTAAATTCCCAGCTATTCCGGGCATGGGCCACCATGTAGGCGAGTGGGATTAACTGAAGCATCGGTCGGCGAAGTGGAATCTCCCGTCGCCTCCGCTGCATCGGCCAGTGTGGCGGTTACTCCTGTCCCTCCAGGTGCCAGCTTCTCCAGGGATGCCTGGATCTCAGCGATGGCCTCTCAGACTTCAGGCTCAACGCCCCACATCATTGAGCTCCATTCAGTCTGGCTTATTCTGGCTATTAAGGTGGGAGGATCCTGGTGGGCGCTGTCTTAGTTTCCTGCTCTTGGGATGGTGGCTGCAAAAAGAGGACATAAGCTAAGATGGCCGATTAACCCCTCTTATGCCAGCGCTGTCCTGTGCATCTGATAACGGCACGCTGTCCTGTACATCTGATAACACCGCTCTGTACTGTACATCTGATAACACCGCTCTGTCCTGTACATCTGATAACACCGCTCTGTCCTGTACATCTGATAACACCGCTCTGTCCTGTACATCTGATAACACCGCTCTGTCCTGTACATCTGATAACACCGCTCTGTACTGTACATCTGATAACACCGCTCTGTCCTGTACATCTGATAACACCGCTCTGTCCTGTACATCTGATAACACCGCTCTGTCCTGTACATCTGATAACACCGCTCTGTCCTGTACATCTGATAACACCGCTCTGTCCTGTATATCTGATAACACCGCTCTGTCCTGTACATCTGATAACACCGCTCTGTCCTGTACATCTGATAACACCGCTCTGTCCTGTACATCTGATAACACCGCTCTGTCCTGTACATCTGATAACACCGCTCTGTCCTGTACATCTGATAACACCGCTCTGTCCTGTACATCTGATAACACCGCTCTGTCCTGTACATCTGATAACACCGCGCTGTCCTGTACATCTGATAACACCGCTCTGTCCTGTACATCTGATAACACCGCTCTGTCCTGTACATCTGATAACACCGCTCTGTCCTGTACATCTGATAACACCGCTCTGTCCAGTACATCTGATAACACCGCTCTGTCCTGTACATCTGATAACACCGCTCTGTCCTGTACATCTGATAACACCGCTCTGTCCTGTACATCTGATAACACCGCTCTGTCCTGTATATCTGATAACACCGCTCTGTCCTGTACATCTGATAACACCGCGCTGTCCTGTACATCTGATAACACCGCTCTGTCCTGTACATCCGATAACACCGCTCTGTCCTGTACATCTGATAACACCGCTCTGTCCTGTACATCTGATAACACCGCTCTGTCCTGTACATCTGATAACACCGCTCTGTCCTGTACATCTGATAACACCGCCCTGTCCTGTACATCTGATAACACCGCTCTGTCCTGTACATCTGATAACACCGCTCTGTCCTGTACATCTGATAACACCGCTCTGTCCTGTACATCTGATAACACCGCTCTGTCCTGTACATCTGATAACACCGCGCTGTCCTGTACATCTGATAACACCGCTCTGTCCTGTACATCTGATAACACCGCTCTGTCCTGTACATCTGATAACACCGCTCTGTCCTGTACATCTGATAACACCGCTCTGTCCTGTACATCTGATAACACCGCTCTGTCCTGTACATCTGATAACACCGCTCTGTCCTGTACATCTGATAACACCGCGCTGTCCTGTACATCTGATAACACCGCTCTGTCCTGTACATCTGATAACACCGCTCTGTCCTGTACATCTGATAACACCGCTCTGTCCTGTACATCTGATAACACCGCTCTGTCCAGTACATCTGATAACACCGCTCTGTCCTGTACATCTGATAACACCGCTCTGTCCTGTACATCTGATAACACCGCTCTGTACTGTACATCTGATAACACCGCGCTGTCCTGTACATCTGATAACACCGCTCTGTCCTGTACATCCGATAACACCGCTCTGTCCTGTACATCCGATAACACCGCTCTGTCCTGTACATCCGATAACACCGCTCTGTCCTGTACATCTGATAACACCGCTCTGTCCTGTACATCTGATAACACCGCTCTGTACTGTACATCTGATAACACCGCTCTGTCCTGTACATCTGATAACACCGCTCTGTCCTGTACATCTGATAACACCGCTCTGTCCTGTACATCTGATAACACCGCTCTGTCCTGTACATCTGATAACACCGCTCTGTCCTGTACATCTGATAACACCGCTCTGTACTGTACATCTGATAACACCGCTCTGTCCTGTACATCTGATAACACCGCTCTGTCCTGTACATCTGATAACCGCTCTGTCCTGTACATCTGATAACACCGCTCTGTCCTGTACATCTGATAACACCGCTCTGTCCTGTACATCTGATAACACCGCTCTGTCCTGTACATCTGATAACCGCTCTGTCCTGTACATCTGATAACACCGCTCTGTCCTGTACATCTGATAACACCGCCCTGTCCTGTACATCTGATAACACCGCTCTGTCCTGTACATCTGATAACACCGCTCTGTCCTGTACATCTGATAACACCGCTCTGTCCTGTACATCTGATAACACCGCTCTGTCCTGTACATCTGATAACACCGCTCTGTCCTGTACATCTGATAACACCGCTCTGTCCTGTACATCTGATAACACCGCGCTGTCCTGTACATCTGATAACACCGCTCTGTCCTGTACATCTGATAACACCGCTCTGTCCTGTACATCTGATAACACCGCTCTGTACTGTACATCTGATAACACCGCTCTGTCCTGTACATCTGATAACACCGCTCTGTCCTGTACATCTGATAACACCGCTCTGTCCTGTACATCTGATAACACCGCTCTGTCCTGTACATCTGATAACACCGCTCTGTCCTGTACATCTGATAACACCGCTCTGTCCTGTACATCTGATAACACCGCTCTGTCCTGTACATCTGATAACACCGCTCTGTCCTGTACATCTGATAACACCGCTCTGTCCTGTACATCTGATAACACCGCTCTGTCCTGTACATCTGATAACACCGCTCTGTCCTGTACATCTGATAACACCGCTCTGTCCTGTACATCTGATAACACCGCTCTGTCCTGTACATCTGATAACACCGCTCTGTCCTGTACATCTGATAACACCGCTCTGTCCTGTACATCTGATAACACCGCGCTGTCCTGTACATCTGATAACACCGCTCTGTCCTGTACATCTGATAACACCGCTCTGTCCTGTACATCTGATAACACCGCGCTGTCCTGTACATCTGATAACACCGCGCTGTCCTGTACATCTGATAACACCGCTCTGTCCTGTACATCTGATAACACCGCTCTGTCCTGTACATCTGATAACACCGCTCTGTCCTGTACATCTGATAACACCGCGCTGTCCTGTACATCTGATAACACCGCTCTGTCCTGTACATCTGATAACACCGCTCTGTCCTGTACATCTGATAACACCGCGCTGTCCTGTACATCTGATAACACCGCGCTGTCCTGTACATCTGATAACACCGCTCTGTCCTGTACATCTGATAACACCGCTCTGTCCTGTACATCTGATAACACCGCTCTGTCCTGTACATCTGATAACACCGCTCTGTCCTGTACATCTGATAACACCGCTCTGTCCTGTACATCTGATAACACCGCTCTGTCCTGTACATCTGATAACACCGCTCTGTCCTGTACATCTGATAACACCGCGCTGTCCTGTACATCTGATAACACCGCTCTGTCCTGTACATCTGATAACACCGCTCTGTCCTGTACATCTGATAACACCGCTCTGTCCTGTACATCTGATAACACCGCTCTGTCCTGTACATCTGATAACACCGCTCTGTCCTGTACATCTGATACCACCGCTCTGTCCTGTACATCTGATAACACCGCTCTGTCCTGTACATCTGATAACACCGCTCTGTCCTGTACATCTGATAACACCGCTCTGTCCTGTACATCTGATAACACCGCTCTGTCCTGTACATCTGATAACACCGCTCTGTCCTGTACATCTGATAACACCGCTCTGTCCTGTACATCTGATAACACCGCTCTGTCCTGTACATCTGATAACACCGCGCTGTCCTGTACATCTGATAACACCGCTCTGTCCTGTACATCTGATAACACCGCTCTGTCCTGTACATCTGATAACACCGCGCTGTCCTGTACATCTGATAACACCGCTCTGTCCTGTGCATCTGATAACACCGCGCTGTACTGTACATCTGATAACACCGCTGTGTCCTGTACATCTGATAACACCGCTCTGTCCTGTACATCTGATAACACCGCTCTGTCCTGTACATCTGATAACACCGCTCTGTCCTGTACATCTGATAACACCGCGCTGTCCTGTACATCTGATAACACCGCGCTGTACTGTACATCTGATAACACCGCTCTGTCCTGTACATCCGATAACACCGCTCTGTCCTGTACATCCGATAACACCGCTCTGTCCTGTACATCCGATAACACCGCTCTGTCCTGTACATCCGATAACACCGCTCTGTCCTGTACATCTGATAACACCGCTCTGTCCTGTACATCTGATAACACCGCTCTGTCCTGTACATCTGATAACACCGCGCTGTCCTGTACATCTGATAACACCGCGCTGTACTGTACATCTGATAACACCGCTCTGACCTGTACATCTGATAACACCGCTCTGTCCTGTACATCTGATAACACCGCTCTGTCCTGTACATCTGATAACACCGCTCTGTCCTGTACATCTGATAACACCGCTCTGTCCTGTACATCTGATAACACCGCTCTGTCCTGTACATCTGATAACACCGCTCTGTCCTGTACATCTGATAACACCGCTCTGTCCTGTACATCTGATAACACCGCTCTCTCCTGTACATCTGATAACACCGCTCTGTCCTGTACATCTGATAACACCGCTCTGTCCTGTACATCTGATAACACCGCGCTGTCCTGTACATCTGATAACACCGCTCTGTCCTGTACATCTGATAACACCGCTCTGTCCTGTACATCTGATAACACCGCTCTGTCCTGTACATCTGATAACACCGCTCTGTCCTGTACATCTGATAACACCGCTCTGTCCTGTACATCTGATAACACCGCTCTGTCCTGTACATCTGATAACACCGCTCTGTCCTGTACATCTGATAACACCGCTCTGTCCTGTACATCTGATAACACCGCTCTGTCCTGTACATCTGATAACACCGCTCTGTCCTGTACATCTGATAACACCGCTCTGTCCTGTACATCTGATAACACCGCGCTGTCCTGTACATCTGATAACACCGCTCTGTCCTGTCCTGTACATCTGATAACACCGCTCTGTCCTGTACATCTGATAACACCGCTCTGTCCTGTGCATCTGATAACACCGCGCTGTCCTGTACATCTGATAACACCGCTCTGTCCTGTGCATCTGATAACACCGCTCTGTCCTGTGCATCTGATAACACCGCGCTGTACTGTACATCTGATAACACCGCTGTGTCCTGTACATCTGATAACACCGCTCTGTCCTGTACATCTGATAACACCGCTCTGTCCTGTACATCTGATAACACCGCTCTGTCCTGTACATCTGATAACACCGCTCTGTCCTGTACATCTGATAACACCGCTCTGTCCTGTACATCTGATAACACCGCTGTGTCCTGTACATCTGATAACACCGCGCTGTCCTGTACATCTGATAACACCGCTCTGTCCTGTACATCTGATAACACCGCTCTGTCCTGTACATCTGATAACACCGCTCTGTCCTGTACATCTGATAACACCGCTCTGTCCTGTACATCTGATAACACCGCTCTGTCCTGTACATCTGATAACACCGCTCTGTCCTGTACATCTGATAACACCGCTCTGTCCTGTACATCTGATAACACCGCTCTGTCCTGTACATCTGATAACACCGCTCTGTCCTGTACATCTGATAACACCGCTCTGTACTCTACATCTGATAACACCGCTCTGTCCTGTACATCTGATAACACCGCTCTGTCCTGTACATCTGATAACACCGCTCTGTACTGTACATCTGATAACACCGCTCTGTCCTGTACATCTGATAACACCGCTCTGTCCTGTACATCTGATAACACCGCGCTGTACTGTACATCTGATAACACCGCTCTGTCCTGTACATCTGATAACACCGCTCTGTCCTGTACATCTGATAACACCGCTCTGTCCTGTACATCTGATAACACCGCTGTGTCCTGTACATCTGATAACACCGCGCTGTCCTGTACATCTGATAACACCGCTCTGTCCTGTACATCTGATAACACCGCTCTGTCCTGTACATCTGATAACACCGCTCTGTCCTGTACATCTGATAACACCGCTCTGTCCTGTACATCTGATAACACCGCTCTGTCCTGTACATCTGATAACACCGCTCTGTCCTGTACATCTGATAACACCGCTCTGTCCTGTACATCTGATAACACCGCTCTGTCCTGTACATCTGATAACA
The DNA here is from genome assembly GCF_905171765.1 of Bufo bufo. Taxonomy (NCBI): domain Eukaryota; kingdom Metazoa; phylum Chordata; class Amphibia; order Anura; family Bufonidae; genus Bufo; species Bufo bufo. Next base: position 692,391,842 of record NC_053391.1, read on the forward strand.
CCGCTCTGTACTGTACATCTGATAACACCGCTCTGTCCTGTACATCTGATAACACCGCTCTGTCCTGTACATCTGATAACACCGCTCTGTCCTGTACATCTGATAACACCGCTCTGTCCTGTACATCTGATAACACCGCTCTGTCCTGTACATCTGATAACACCGCTCTGTACTCTACATCTGATAACACCGCTCTGTCCTGTACATCTGATAACACCGCTCTGTACTGTACATCTGATAACACCGCTCTGTCCTGTACATCTGATAACACCGCTCTGTCCTGTACATCTGATAACACCGCTCTGTCCTGTACATCTGATAACACCGCTCTGTCCTGTACATCTGATAACACCGCTCTGTCCTGTATATCTGATAACACCGCTCTGTCCTGTACATCTGATAACACCGCTCTGTCCTGTACATCTGATAACACCGCGCTGTCCTGTACATCTGATAACACCGCTCTGTCCTGTACATCTGATAACACCGCTCTGTCCTGTACATCTGATAACACCGCTCTGTCCTGTACATCTGATAACACCGCTCTGTCCTGTACATCTGATAACACCGCTCTGTCCTGTACATCTGATAACACCGCTCTGTACTGTACATCTGATAACACCGCTCTGTCCTGTACATCTGATAACACCGCTCTGTCCTGTACATCTGATAACACCGCTCTGTCCTGTACATCTGATAACACCGCTCTGTCCTGTGCATCTGATAACACCGCTCTGTCCTGTACATCTGATAACACCGCTCTGTCCTGTACATCTGATAACACCGCTCTGTCCTGTACATCTGATAACACCGCTCTGTCCTGTACATCTGATAACACCGCTCTGTCCTGTACATCTGATAACACCGCGCTGTCCTGTACATCTGATAACACCGCTCTGTCCTGTACATCTGATAACACCGCTCTGTACTCTACATCTGATAACACCGCTCTGTCCTGTACATCTGATAACACCGCTCTGTACTGTACATCTGATAACACCGCTCTGTCCTGTACATCTGATAACACCGCTCTGTCCTGTACATCTGATAACACCGCTCTGTCCTGTACATCTGATAACACCGCTCTGTCCTGTACATCTGATAACACCGCTCTGTCCTGTACATCTGATAACACCGCTCTGTCCTGTACATCTGATAACACCGCTCTGTACTGTACATCTGATAACACCGCTCTGTCCTGTACATCTGATAACACCGCTCTGTCCTGTACATCTGATAACACCGCTCTGTCCTGTACATCTGATAACACCGCTCTGTCCTGTGCATCTGATAACACCGCTCTGTCCTGTACATCTGATAACACCGCTCTGTCCTGTACATCTGATAACACCGCTCTGTCCTGTACATCTGATAACACCGCTCTGTACTGTACATCTGATAATACCGCGCTGTCCTGTACATCTGATAACACCGCTCTGTCCTGTACATCTGATAACACCGCTCTGTCCTGTACATCTGATAACACCGCTCTGTCCTGTACATCTGATAACACCGCTCTGTACTCTACATCTGATAACACCGCTCTGTCCTGTACATCTGATAACACCGCTCTGTACTGTACATCTGATAACACCGCTCTGTCCTGTACATCTGATAACACCGCTCTGTCCTGTACATCTGATAACACCGCTCTGTCCTGTACATCTGATAACACCGCTCTGTCCTGTACATCTGATAACACCGCTCTGTCCTGTACATCTGATAACACCGCTCTGTCCTGTACATCTGATAACACCGCGCTGTACTGTACATCTGATAACACCGCGCTGTCCTGTACATCTGATAACACCGCTCTGTCCTGTACATCTGATAACACCGCTCTGTCCTGTACATCTGATAACACCGCTCTGTCCTGTACATCTGATAACACCGCTCTGTCCTGTACATCTGATAACACCGCGCTGTCCTGTACATCTGATAACACCGCTCTGTACTGTACATCTGATAACACCGCTCTGTCCTGTACATCTGATAACACCGCTCTGTCCTGTACATCTGATAACACCGCTCTGTCCTGTACATCTGATAACACCGCTCTGTCCTGTACATCTGATAACACCGCTCTGTCCTGTACATCTGATAACACCGCGCTGTACTCTACATCTGGAGTAGAATATTCTGCAGCTGGGACTTTGCTTGTATCGTCCGCTCTGCATCTCATGGAGATTTCTGGATAATTGATTCTGGTGCCGTCTCCGCATGTAAACAGCTATAACATTTCAGGTTTGGCCGGATAATGGGACGTGGTTGATATTGAGACGCCCGCGGCTGACTATGGTTTACACAGCTGCTCGCCTGCGCAGGCATCAGGGGAGGGGACAGGTAAAGCATAGTGAAAATACAACATTTTACTCACATCAGCACAACATGTTCTGTTCAGGAGGAGGAGCAGGGGGGGGGTTAATATTACTGTCATTGTAATGGGGGTTAGCATCTTTTGCTTTTTTTTTCAAAGTATTTTTTTTTTTTTTTTTACAAACTGCTGAGGCCAATCAGGAAATAAAAAATGCGTCGCACTAAGGCATCGAGGTATTTTCCCTTCCGTTTGATGCGTTTTTTGGGCTGCTAAAGCAAAGTGCAATCTGTTGTCATCAAAAAATCCACAAACCGCGAAGAAAGTCCTAGAAAGGCAGGTCCAACTAGATAGATAGATAGATAGATAATAGATAGATAGATAGATAGATGATAGATAGATAGATAGATAGATAGATAGATAGATAATAGATAGATAGATAATAGATAATAGATAGATAGATAGATAATAGATAGATAATAGATAGATGATAGATAGATAGATAATAGATAATAGATAGATACATAGATAGATAATAGATAGATAGATAGATAGATAATAGATAGATAGATAGATAGATAGATAATAGATAGATAGATAGATAATAGATAATAGATGATAGATAGATAGATAGATAGATAGATAGATAGATAGATAGATAGATAGATAGATAGATAATAGATAGATAGATAATAGATAGATAGATGATAGATAGATAGATAGATAGATAGATAGATAGATAGATAGATAGATAGATAGATAGATAATAGATAGATAGATAGATAGATAATAGATAATAGATAGATAATAGATAATAGATAGATAATAGATAATAGATAGATAATAGATAGATAATAGATAGATAGATAGATAGATAGATAGATAGATAGATAGATAGATAATAGATAGATAGATAATAGATAGATAGATAATAGATAGATAATAGATAGATAGATAGATAGATAATAGATAGATAGATATATAATAGATAGATAATAGATAGATAGATAGATAGATAGATAGATAGATGATAGATAGATAGATAGATAGATAGATAGATAGATAGATAGATAGATAATAGATAGATAGATAATAGATAGATAATAGATAGATAATAGATAGATAGATAATAGATAGATAATAGATAATAGATAGATAGATAGATAGATAGATAGCTAGATAATAGATAGATAGATAATAGATAGATAATAGATAGATAGATAGATAGATAGATAATAGATAGATAGATAGATAGATAGATAGATAGATAGATAGATAGATAGATATCAGATACTTTCTCACCTAAAACACACATCTTCCAGGTTGCACAGCAATACATTTTTTACATGTATATATATTATTATGCAGTTTTTAGCTATTACTGCATGTACGTGTATATATATATATACTCATTAACTTGTATATGTATGGAAGATTGACACTAGTGTGAACAGAGCCTTAACAAATCATTTCTGTTGTGGTGGTGACTTCGAATATACTCAATAATTCATGTTAAGCAGTAACCTCAGCTTTCTGAAGATCCTCCTTCCTTCTCAAAGAGGTTGGTCAGCAGCTGAAAGACATTCTGTGAAGTTTTCCATCTTGAGGATCTCTCCCTGAACATGGCTGGAGTCTGGACACAACGTTCCACCCAATAGGTAGTCACACAAGAAGCACTGAGGTCACAGTCAGTATAAAGAATATTAATAAACCAGTCCTGGAGACGTTACCCCATCCAGAGGTCACACATGCCTCGAGTGCCTCCCCCTTCCCCACCTTCAAACATTCTAAGAAAATGCTATGAAATGTCTAAAAAGGCAAAAATATCAGTGAAGAACGATGAACTAGAAAGGAAATGTGTGCAAGACATTGTAGAAGGTGACCTATGAATGCACTGTAGTAGCTTCTGTCAGCACGGAGCCTCCAAGGGTTAAGCATCACTGGCCGTTATCTACACAGAGACTAGGTGATGCTGGTTACTGCTGGGAATACATCCCATAGAATCTCCAGCCTTTCATCCTCTAGAATAGAAGGAGCAGCTGATGGGGGTGGGAAAGAGGGAGAGACGGGAGAGGCATTTGTGTCAGCCACCAGTCCATCCATCTGACCTGCCAGAGACATCAAAATCAAATTAAGAGTTTCCAATCCAAAGACGGCGGTCTCCCAGACTTCAGAAGCTCGGTGTGATGCTGCTGTAGAACATCCGAGAGCCTCCAGCCTCCCCATGCATTGACAGCTACTGAGGATGAGAGAGCTGACGCCTGTTTTGGTGCCTCCTTTTATTGAAAGTCACCAGGACGCAGGGGCACTTCTTCTTCTACTTTTGGTGCCACATTCTAGATTAATTCGAAACTGCGAAACATGCCACGAAGATTCAGACTCAATCGTCATGGCAACCTCATCATCACCACCGCCTTGCTGAGCTCCTCAGAAGCCCACAGCTCCCTGGTTTTGAAGTTGTTCGGGATGCTTGTCTTGGTCAATGTCACCCTTTCTTGTCCATTAAGCTGCTACTGCCATAATGACACCGGTTTGGTGCAATGCCATGTTGTGTCTCCTCAGCAGGACTTCCCCGAGGATGTCCCTCGATGGGTGCAGAACTTGTCAGTGACTGGAAGTAACATAAGCGTCCTCCAAGGTTCCTTCTTTCGGAGGTATGGGGCACCTTTTGTTAACTTAACAACTCTCCTTCTAACCAACAACAACATTCGAGCCATTGAGTCGGAGGCTTTCGTTGACCTTCCCAACCTGACCACCTTAGACCTAAGCAACAACCCCTTGGAGTCTTTATCTAACAGCACATTTTTTGGATTAGGTCAATTGGAAACCTTAAAGTTGAACAATGCTCTTCGAGAAGTGGCTCAGAATCAGCTTTTTAACTCTCCATGGACCGAAGTCTTGAGGAACCTCCGGACTTTAGAACTTACCGGAAACGATTTACAAGCTTTCCCCAAGAATGTTTTGGATCTCAGGAGCTTGAAGACCATCTACCTTGGAAATAATTCTATTAAGACTATTGACAAAGATACAACTGAGCAACTCAAGGAAATAAAACTTCAAGTCTACCTGAACCCCAACCCCATCGCCTGCGACTGTAAGACAGTCGACATGATCTTGTGGCTAAAAAACACTTCTCAGACCTCAGAAGCTCAAAGCCTCCAGTGTGCCTCTCCACAAAACCTAAACGGCACCCTAGTCTTCAACTTCAAAACTGACAATATGAAGTGCATAAGCAAGGAGCTGGAGACTGCCTCTTATGTCTTCTTTGGAATAGTCTTGGCTCTGATAGGAGTTATATTCCTCATGGTCCTCTATTTGAACCGACGAGGGATAAAGAGGTGGCTCAATAATTTCCGGGAAGCCTGCAGGGACCAGATGGAGGGATATCATTATCGATATGAACAGGATTCAGACCCGAGGAGGTCAAATGCTTCAACTGGGATATAAAACTAGTCAAACTGGTCTCCAGCTCTGGGTCTGGAGGATTTTTATTTTATTTATTGCAATGCAAAAAGGAATGAAGTCATAAGATGTATATAATTTATATGTGCCTGTAGTTACACTGTATATACTGTATGAAATACATGTCACATCTAACGCTGGTGAGTAGGACTTCTTCTTGGATGAGTCAGGTGAAAGGGAGTTCTCCTTAAAGGGATGGACACCCAGTGGTCGGGATTCCCTAAGACGTCTAATGAAAGTCCTTCTCTACGATGTGTGAGGAGAGGGGGGTCAATAAAGAAAAGATGTGCAGTACTTGTACCATAAATCAGAGCAATACCCGACAACAACCAGGAGTGGATGTACAGCAGCCAGAATCCACCTCATAATATAGATGTAGCAGAGCTACAAGTGCTAGCTGTGGTGTTACACAGGACTGCAGGGGACATCTACTACATTATCTGTACTGAGAGAGTTATCACTGGGTTATCTGTGCTGTTACATAGGACTGCAGGTGACATCTACTACATTATCTGTACTCAGAGAGCGATCACTGTGTTATCTGCGGTGTTACATAGGACTGCAGGTGATATCTACTACAGTATCTGTATTTAGAGAGTTATCACTGTGTTATCTGTGGTGTTACATAGGACTGCAGGTGATATATACTACATTATCTGTATTCAGAGGGTTATCACTATGTTATCTGTGGTGTTACATAGGACTGTAGGCAACATCTACTACATTTTCTGCACTCAGAAAGTAATCACTGTGTTATCTGTGGTGTTACATAGGACTGCAGGTGGCATCTACTACATTATCTGTATTCAGAGGGCTATCACTGTGTTATCTGCAGTGTTACATAGGACTGCAGGTGACATCTACTACATTATCTGTACTCAGAGAGTTATCACTGTGTTATCTGTGGTGTTACATAGGACTGCAGGTGACATCTACTACATTATCTGTACTCAGAGAGTTATCACTGTGTTATCTGTAGTGTTACATAGGACTGTAGGCAACATCTACTACAATATCTGTACTCCGAGAGCTATCACTGTGTTATCTGTGGTGTTACATAGGACTGCAGGTGGCATCTACTACATTATCTGTATTCAGAGGGCTATCACTGTGTTATCTGCAGTGTTACATAGGACTGCAGGTGACATCTACTACATTATCTGTACTCATAGAGTTATCACTGTGTTATCTGTGGTGTTACATAGGACTGCAGGTGACATCTACTACATTATCTGTACTCAGAGTTATTATTCTGTTATCTGTAGTGTTACATAGGACTGCAGGTGACATCTACTACATTATCTGTACTCAATTATCATTGTGTTATCTTAGTTGTTACATGGGACTGCAGGTGACATCTACTACAATATCTGTACTCAGAGACCTATCACTGTGTTACCTGTTGTGTTACATAGGACTGCAGGTGACATCTACTACATTATCTGTATTTAGAGAGTTATCACTGTGTTATCTGTAGTGTTACATAGGACTGCAGGTGACCTCTACTACATTATCTGTACTCAGAGAGCTATCACTGTGTTATCTGTGGTGTTACATAGGACTGCAGGTGACATCTACTACATTATCTGTACTCAGAGAGTTATCACTGTGTTATCTGTAGTGTTACATAGGACTGCAAATGACAAAAAAGGCAAAAAATACTGTCGACAAGTCCAATCGGGTCATCAGCAGCTGCAGTTCTCCTGCCTGGTGTCGTGGTGGTGATGAAAGGGTTAATAAGGTCAGATACTTTGTATCAATGCACTGTAAACATCTAGAGGATACAATGTATCCAGTTCTCTGAGCCAGAAAGGGGAGTAGTTTTTGCATCAAATTCATGAAGTGTTTGCGCCATTTTCTATGTGGTTTGCGCCGGGCCCTCCGTACTGTGCGCAGCAAATTTAAAAAAAGGAAGTGCGATTGTTTGTAAATTTGTAAACTGGCTTCAAAAAAGGCAAATTTTTGGTAATATGTCATAAAAAAAAGACTTAAAAAAGCAGAAATAAAACAGCCAGATCTACCTTGATACATCCGCCCCCGAAGTTCGGAACAAACAAGAAGAGATTTCCCGGTGCGCGGGCCTCAGGCCGGGTTTACACTCTTTTTTACCGCCGTTGCCGCCACCAGACTTCAGGGCCAAGCGTGAGTACATCTGCCCTGCCTGGTTCCGTCAGTCAGTAGTCGTGGCGATGCATGAAGGGCAGTGAGCGGAGTCTTTGGGAGCAACAGCACCGCCCTCATTACTCCTAGGCAGGGCTGGGACAAGGTCCACCACCAACAGAGGCTTAGCTGCCCAAGTGCGCCCCCCCCCCCCCCGGGGCGTTCCTTGTATTTTACCCCATCCAGAACCCCATCAGACCTCAGATCAGACGGAAAAGAATATTATCTTTATTTAAGAACTATCTTACTTCACCTCAGGGCAGACTCTCACGCTCTATCCCTGCTGCTGCCCGCGCTGCTCCTGGTCTCCAGAGGGCGCACATGTGACCTGACTGCGTACAGTGCGTCAGGTCAAAGTGCGCGCTGTACGCAACCAGTCAGGCAAGAGACTGAGCAGAGACCAGAGCAGCGGAGCGGCCGAGCCAGGAGCCGGAGCGGGGAGGGAGCACGTAAGTCAGTGCCAAGTGCTCACTACTCCCTCCGTCCTCCAGCGCGGCCGGCAGCAGCGACGTGGTCAGTGGCCTGCCTGCCGCCCAGAGGCTGGAGCCTCCCCAGCCTCTGTGTCGGCCCGGCCTTGCTCCTAGGGGCTCATTTGCATATCATAAAACATACATTTTCTAAAGAAGATGGGACCAAGACCACGATGTTCAGCTCTCACACGTCTCAAGTGGGGCAGTGTTGTGGTGATGACAGGACCCCTTTAATGTGTGTTTGAGAAAAGAACGGGAGGAGCATTTCTAAAGTTTTAGGTTTAAAGATGAGGCACAAGAGACATGTGATGATTGATAGATTTGGTGCAAAGTGCGGCAACACGGACTAAAGGTAAACTGACCAGTCACCTCACGATACATGTCTCCTGTAAGTGTAAGGCCTCATTCACACAACCTTTTCTTTTTTTGCGGTCCCCAAACCGCGGATCCGCAAAAAACAGAAGCCGCTCGTGTGCCTTCCGCAATTTGCGGAACGGAACAGGCGGCCCATTGTAGAAATGCCTATTCTTGTCCGCAAATCGGACAAGAATAGGACATGTTCTATTTTTTTTGCGGGCCTCGGAACGGAGCAACGGATGCGGACATCTTTTGTGGCCTCATTGAAGTGAATGAGTCCGTATCCGAGCCGCAAAATCTGCGGCTTGGATGCGGACCCTGAAAAACGGTCGTGTGCATGAGGCCTAAGAGAGGGGAAAAAGGCTGGAATTTGAGTCAAATTTATTAAGAGATGTACATCGTCATAATCGATAGTTCGATAGATAGATATGAGATAGATAGATAGATAGATTAGAAAAGACCATCTGCTGGAAAGAAGATACTCCGATCAAGGAGCTCTCTATAAGAAGATATCGTACTCCCCAAACCCTTCCTGTGCTGGTGATGGTGCAGCTGAGTTCTGTACAATGCTGCCATCTAGCGTTTGTCTGAGAGAACCACATCAGAATTCATCTGGGCTGTACAAGCTCCATATATATATATATATATATATACAGGGGCAGATTTACTAATACTATAGAAAATGATGTAAAATATGTGGATAATGTATCCATTTTTTGGGGAGTATCTGCTTGATTTGAAGGCATTTTTCTCAAATATACAAAATGTTGCAAGCCATTTTTAAAAATTGTCCTTTATCTGTTCATTTTTCTTCCTAAATTCTAATCTTATTTATTATAAAAGTTCCATTTTATCAATACAGAATACCGGGTGTGGCACAAACCACACAAAAAGCACAAACCCTTCATAAAGTTATCTGTAAAGAATAAATCAAGGCAACTGAACTTACTGTAGATTTCTTGAAAACGTTTCACTCCTTCTTCCAACGAGCTTTCTCAATTCTGAGTGACTGTACAAGAATTCTCTGGGAATAAATATGTAACTGAATCAACATCTGGTAATTATACCCAGCATGGGGTCAGAGGTCATACCCAGCATGGGGTCAAAGGTGTTGATACCATTATCCTAATTGGAGTCAGTAGGTGATAATGACCTCCAAGAAAAAGGTGTCAAGACAGCATTGTATGTGGCAGACAATAGATGTCTATTCAAGCTTGGCTTCTCCATTTTTACGTAGATGGCCTCCTTCACACCTCGTTTGTACCAATCGGCCTCCTTATCCAAAACACGTACTTGACTCTCTTCAAAGGTGGGACCTGTTTCTTTTAGATGTAAGTACACGGCTGAATCTTGACCAGAGGTTTTGGCTCTTCTATGCTGAGCCATACGCTGATGTAGTTGTTGTTTTGTTTCGCCGATATACAGTTCTGAGCATTCCTCATTGCACTGGACTGCAAGTTGTTGAAAAAGCTTCTCCACCAGTCCTCCGCTGTTTCGGTCGACTGGCTTTTGTGCATTACCCGTCAGTGTCCCATAAAGTTCCCATTACAATCCTCACCGCTCCCCACTCATCCTGATATTATGTTATTGCAGAGATAAGGAGGGACCCTGCTGCTGCTAACACTGTGTTCTTTCCAGCAGGTGGCGCTCCAGCTCTGCAGGGGCTAGCAGCCCATTATACATACACTGGATGACTGTAGACTATGTGATAGGTCAGGGGAGCTTGGTGGATTCCTATATGAAGGCAGCACCCTGCAGGATGGGGGAGGGTTCACGACTTCAAGCATAATAGAAGAGTCAGAAACTTTTGGGTGTAGTGTATGACCATTACATGGCACCCCACTAAAGGATGGGGACAGACTTGGACTCAACCATGAGATTGAGGCAGAGAGTGTATGGATGCAGACTCTCAGAGGGGGGACAAACATACTGGTGGTTCAGTCCACAAACAGGGTTCATTTACCATGCCGCCACCACCAGCCCCAGGATGGTCCCTTAGTCAGGCCTGCTATCTTCCAATTGCAATCCTCTGTCCAGAATAACTTGTACAACATGGCGGTCACTATTAACTTCACTGGTGGTTACAGTTTGACGATGTGGTCTCCTTGTGGAGGTAAGTGCACTGGCAGTCCTTATGGGGGCACCCCCCAAGTTGCTGCAGCCCATTGACACATTCTGGCCATCAGCTCATTGATGGACAAGCCCAGGTCAAACATACAGTACATCAGGCTCTCCAGCACCTCATATGATCTGACCCCACCACCAAAACCATTTTACATGGGACACGGCATGCAGAGAAATGCAAGCTTCCACCCACAGAGTCATTTTCTCGCACATCAAAAGTAGAAGACATCACACACATCATCCAAAAATCCCAGTTCTTTTCTTTCTTCGGATCAGTGGATCTCAGCCACACACTGATCCACTTCCTGTCTGCTGCTCCTTTTATAATCTCCTAGTTTCTGCTACAACAGCGACACCTAGTGTACATTATTACAATGCAGGATACACACCATGAACATAACCATAAGAGAAAACCTTCAACCTTCTACATACAGAGGCAGTTTGGGTGCAGATGAAGTCCTATTATGGTTACATGCAACATGATGATGCCCATGACAGTGGAATCCACAGCGTGTTGAGTCAATGTTTTTTCTGATAGAACATTAAAAGGGTTTTCACGGATTTTCAGATCGACTCCTGGAACCCCGCCAATCAGCTGTGAGCCCTTCAATTTCTTCCTGGACTGGTGACATCACATTTATTAGTCACATGGCCTAGGCGCAGCTTAGCCCCATTCAAGTGAATGGGGCTGAGCTGCAATACCAAGCTCAGCCACTATCCAATGGACGGTGCTGTGCTTGGTAAGCTGTGAGGAGGTCGTGGCGCTCACGAGAGCTCCAGTAGGCACTATGGCTTCCTCAAAGAGCTGATTGACGGGGTGCCAGGAGTTGGACCCCCACTAATCTGATATTAATGACCTATCCCGAGGATAGCCTCTCAATATGAAAGTCCTAAAGTGCCCCTTTAATTAGCGATGGACTTTATTATAATATAACATTATAACAATCGATCATCACATCTGCTTAATGTGCCTGCAGCCGTCTCACTGCCGCCCGCTTACCTCCTGTGGATTTCCTGAGTGGACTGAACGGGTAAAGTAAATCTAATGTAAGCAATTATTATCTAACGCTTGCGTCACTATCGAACTACAGACCCAACACAGAAGAGGAGCTAACCAAAGGAGCTTACAATCTATGAGATGAGATCATGCACGCAGACATATTACGTGTGGAGCAGTGACCGTGCTCCCGTTCAAGCGCATGCGCCCTGAACTGCCCGATCATGTGTAATGAGGTGTTAGGACGGGATAATGCCATACGTATGGTTCTGTGGTGTCCATGGGGTCTTGAAGAGGAATTCAAGCCACTTTCATACAGTAGAAGGTACATGCTTAATAATGGGGGTCTGACCATTGGAACCCCCCACAATCGCTAGAAGCGGAGGATCCCTGCCCCCCAGAGTTGTATGGAACAGTATCCTTGCATGCAGCTCCATAAGTATGATAGCTAGTCATAGTCTAGATATACGCCTGCAACAGAGGAAAGCTTAGTCTGTTGGAGTCTGAGTTGTCTGAAACCCATTTCTTGTCTCTGCACACCCTCAGATTGCTGCTCAGTCTATCACTCATGCTTTACACTGCAGCTCTGCTCTACTAAGGAAAGAAAATGTCTGATCAGTGACAGGAACACTGGACACCAGACGTTGAATGGTGGGAAGTTGTATGATGGGTTCAGGAATTTCTAGTGGGGTTGAGCGAACCCGAACTGTAAAGTTCGGATTCGTACCGAACTTTAGGATTTTTGGACCCCGGACCCGAACCCGAACATTTCAGTAAAAGTTTGTGTTCGGTGTTCGGCGCTTTCTTGGCGCTTTTTAAAAGGCTGCAGAGCAGCCAATCAACAAGCGGTTAACTGTCTGACCTTAGAAGCCATCACAGCCATGCCTACTATTGGCATGGCTGTGATTGGCCAGTGCAGCATGTGACCCGGCCTCCATATAAGCTTGGGTCAGGTAGCGCTGCAGGTCACTCTGCTGTTACTAGTGTAGGGAGAGGATGCGACTGGTGATTTCAGGGAGAGAATAGGACAGAATCTTTGCTCAAAATCTGAATCTAACTCAGCGATCGACATACATTGTGTTTTGTGGGTGCAGGGCACCATTTTTTTTATCCTGCCCTGAGCCCAGTGACCGAAAAAAAAATAACTTTAATAAGTCGGCGACGGCCATTTTATGCAAGCTCAGTGCGCCAGCACTGCATCTGAGCTTTTGGGACATTGCAAATGCCAATTTTTTGGGCAATTGACAACATCTGGTGCATTTGCAGGATTAGTCAGTGTGCAATTTAAGCTAGAAATACAGCCATAATTTTCTGGGTTTTTAAAAAACACTTTTTGTGCCAAAAACCACTATTTTCCAGATCTGCAAGTGTTAAATTCAAGTTTAATATATACAGCTTTCATATTCTGTTACAAAAAAAAAACTTTTTGGGCAATATACAACATCTGGATTAGTCAGTGTGCAATTCAAGCTAGAAATACAGCCATCATTTTCTTGATTTTTAAAAACAATTTTTTTTGCCAGATTCCACTATTTTTCTGGCCTTGCAGCATCAGCACGTGTGAAATTCCAGGGTTATATACTGCTGTCAAATTTAGTTATTAAGCAAACACTTGTTTGGGCAAAGAAAATATAGTTGGCAGCCTTTGCTGCAGATGTCATTGTGAGATACCGCCTTTACCTACTGTCTTTCTATTCAGTTATTTGAAATAAAGCCATTTTGGGCACAATTCTTTGATAGCGTCCTAGTGTGGATCAGGGCGTGTGAGATACACCCTTTAAATACAGGGCTTCTATTCAGGTATTTGAAATACGGCCATTTTGGACCAACAAATTTAATTGCGGCCTCGTGTGGATCAGGGCATGTGAGATACACCCTGTATATACAGGGGTTATATTCAGATATTTGAAATACCACCATTTGGTGCACAATCTTTAATTGAGGCCTACTGTGGGTCAGGCCGTGTGAGATACACCCTGTATATACAGGGCTTATATTCTTCTATTAATAAAACACCCTTTTTGGGGCAAAATACACAATATTTTAGGCCTTACAGCATCTTGACGTTTGAAATTCTAGGGTTGTATACTGCTGCCATATTCAGTTATTAAACAAACACCCGTTTGGGCAAAAAAAGTTTATTTGGCAGCCTTTGCTGCATACATCATTGTGAGATACAACCTTTATACATTTGGGTTATATTCAGATATTTGAAATACCGCCATTTGGTGCACAAATCATTACATGAGGCCTAGTCTGGTTCAGGCCGTGTGAGATACACCCTTTACATACAGGGGTTTGATTCAGGTATTTGAAATATAGCCATTTTGGTCAAACAAATCTTTAATTGAGGCCTAGTCTGGTTCAGGCCATGTGAGATGCAACCTTTACATACAGGGGTTTGATTCAGGTATTTAAAATACAGCCATTTTGGGCAAAAAATCTTTAATTGAGGCCTGGTCTGGTTCAGGCTGTGTGAGATACACCCTTTAAATACAGGGGTTTGATTCAGGTATTTGAAATACAGCCATTTTGGGCAAACAAATCTTTAATTAAGGCCTACTCTGGTTCAGGCCGTGTGAAATACACCCTTTACATACTGTCGTTCTATTCTACTATTAATTAAACACCCATTTAGGGCAAGATCCTAAATTCGAGAAATATAAGGAGAGCGTCAAATAAGGGACGTGGCCCAGGTCGTGGTGCTGCTGGTGGAGCTCCTGTTGCAGGGAGAGGACGTGGTCGATCTTTGCCAGCTACACGCACAAGTGAAACATCTTCCTCAGGTGCGAGTAGGCGACAGAACCTGCAGCCGTATCTGGTCAGGCCTAATGCGGCTCTACGAATGGTGAGGCCTGAACAAGTACAGGCGATAGTAGATTGGGTTGCTGACAGTAAATCCAGTTCCTTCACATTGTCTCCCACCCAGTCTCCTGCTGAAAGACCACAGTTGGCACCTGCAGCCGATGTCCATCAGACTTTCACCTCACCCCCTTGCAAATCAGGCAAGCAGTCTGAGCCCCAAGTCATGCAGCAGTCTCTTCTGCTTTTTGATGACTCTGTTAGCAGGGTTTCCTAGAGCCATCCACCTAGCCCTGCCCCAGAAGTGGAAGAGATTGAGTGCACCGATGGCCAACTACTTATCTTTCAAGATGAGCACATGGGAGGACCATCGCAGCACATCTCGGATGATGACGAAACACAGGTGCCAACTGCTGGGGCTTTCGAAAGTGTGCAGACCGACAATGAAGGCAGGGGTGAAGACTGGGTGGAAGATGATGTGGAGGACGATAAGGTCCTCGACCTCACATGGAATCAAGGTCATGCGAGTGACCTATGTAGTTCGGAGGAAGAGGCGGTGGTCACACAGAGCCACCAGCACAGCAGAAGAGGGAGCAGGGTGCAAAAGCAGAGCTGCCATCCTCTAGACAGTACGCCTGCTACTGCCCACCGCAGCAAGGGACCGAGCACACCAAAGCCAGCTCCAAGGAGTTCCCTGGGTGGCAGTTCTTCAGACAATGTGCTGACGACAAGACACGCTGTGCAATCAGAGCCTGAAGAGCACAACCTGCATAACCAGGCATTTAAGTGCAAAGCACGAGCTGCAGTGGAGTAGACACCTCAAAAACCTCTGGCTCCTCCTGCTTCCTCTTCTGCTGCAGTCTCGTCCTCTTCATCCACCTCTGGAGTGACAGTGCCACCTGGCACCCCGCAAAAAGAGGATCTGCCAGCAACACCAACACCTGGGTCACCAAGCATCTCCACAATGTCCCACGGAAGCGTTCAGCTCTCTATCTCCCAAACGCTGGAGAGGAAGAGGAAGTACCCCCCTACCCACCCGCGATCCCTAGCCCTGAATGCCAGCATTTCTAAATTACTGGCCTTTGAAATGCTGTCATTCCGTCTGGTGAAGACAGATAGTTTTAAAGGTCTTATGGCGGTGGCTGTCCCACAGTATGTCGTGCCCAGCCGCCACTACTTTTCCAGTAGAGCCATCCCTTCCCTGCACAACCAAGTAGGGGACAAAATCAGGTGTGCACTGCGCAACGCCATCTGTGGCAAGGTGCACCTGACTACGGATAAGTGGACCAGTAAGCACGGTCAGGGGCGTTATATCTCCATAACAGCACACTGGGTAAATGCAGTGGCGGCTGGGCCTGAGGCGGATAGCAGTTTGGCGCATGTCCTTCCACCACCGAGGATTGCAGGGCGCTTCAGTTTGCCTCCTGTTGCTTCCTCCTCCTACTCCGCTTCCTCATCCTCTACCAGCTCCTCATCCGGTCAGCGTAACACCTTCACCACCAACTTCAGCACAGCCAGGGGTAAACGACAGCAGGCAGTTTTAAAACTTATCTGTTTAGGGGACAAACCCCACATCGCGCAGGAGCTGTGGACGGGCCTTGAACAGCAGACCGATGAGTGGTTGGTGCCAGTCAGCCTCAAGCCAGGCCTGGTGGTGTGCGATAATGGGCAAAATCTCGTAGCAGCTCAGGGACTAGCCGGTTTGACGCACATCCCTTGCCTGGCGCATGTGCTGAATTTGGTGGTGCAGAGATTCCTTAAAAATTACCCGATATGTCAGAGTTTCTGCATAAAGTGCGGGCCGTCTGTGCGCACTTCCGGCGTTCTCACCCTGCTGCTGCTCACCTGTCAGCGCTGCAGCGTAACTTCGGCCTTCCCGCTCACAGCCTTATATGCGACGTGCCTACAAGATGGAACTCCCCCTTGCACATGCTGGACAGACTGTGCGAGCAGCAGCAGGCCATAGTGGAGTTTCAGTTGCAGCACGCACGGGTGAGTCGCTCTGCAGAATAGCACCACTTCACCACCAATGACTGGGCCTCCATGCGAGACCTGTGTTCCTTGTTAGGCTGTTCGAGTACTCCACCAACATAACCAGTGCCGATAACGCCGTTCTCAGCGTTACTATCCCACTTCTATGCCTCCTTGAAAAAACGCTACTGGCAATGATTGAAGAGGATGTGTCACAGGAGGAGGAGGAGGAAGAGGGATCATTTCGTAGGGTTTCCGGCCAGTCATTCCCAAGTGGCTCCTGCACCCACAAACCCAAGGTACAATAGCTGCAAGTACTACCTTCAAGTACTACATTAAGTACAGTAAAGAGATATTGCAGGAGACTGAAGAGATTGAAGAGATACTGCAAGAGATTGGCTTGGAGTCTGCAACTGGCTCATCTGTGTTGTTTTTTTTCTCACCATTGCTTGAAAAGAGGTAAGGAATTTGGTCAGGTGTTTGCTATTGTGCGTTTGCTAATGAGCCTAGCTCACTAAGGTGTTACATTTGTTGCTGGGGGAGGAGCTTGGGAAGCAGTGTGTGTATATATACAGACTTATTAGCTGGCCTAATTCATTAGCTGCAAGTACTACCTTCAAGTACTACATTAAGTACAGTAAAGAGATATTGCAGGAGATAGTCAGGAGGTAGGCTGGAAGGTGGAAACAATACAAAAAAAAAAAGGTAAGATTTGTTTGATTTAAATGTACCAATTTTTTTTTTTCTCCTCTTTAAAATGGCAGACTTGGTTCAGTGCAGGAATTGTTGTGCATTTATTTCATGTTCCACTCTTTGGAGATTCGGATGTTGTCAGATCTGTAGACAGTTCTCCTTACTGCAGCAGGAAATTGCATTTTTGAAATCTGAAATATTTAAATTATCTGTTAAACAAACTCCAGCTAGGACTGCTGCAATGCCACTGCCACAGAGGACCCCCAGAAATGGCAGATGGGTTACTGTAGGTTCGGGAAGTCTTAGAGTGGTGGATAGAAGACATGTCCCACAGTCGGTGGTTCTCCATAATTCATTTGCAGCACTCTCAGAATGTAAGGACAACATGGATATGGACTCAAGCACAGAGGGTGAGAAACCATCGACTCCTATGTCTAATGTATGCAACAAAAAAGATAAAGTGAAGTCTCAAAGGAAGCAGCTGTTGCTGGGTGATTCAATCATAAGAAGTGTGGAGCTTAAAGAAAATGGTTTTGTGAGATGTCTCCCTGGGGCTACTGCTAGAAGAGATAGAAGACGTATTATTAATATTGTTAAGCAAGCAAAGCAGGAAGGGGACGTGGATGTTCTTGTCCATCTAGGGACAAATGACCTGGCTTGCAATGAAGTGTCAGAGGTGAAAAAATCTTTTATCACACTTGGTAATGATGTACAGGATTTTGCATCCACCATTTCATTTTCTGAAGTTCTGCCTGTGCATAATGTTCAGAATGATAGGCAGAGGCGCATAAAGGAGTTCAACATATGGCTTGGTAATACTTGGAATAGAAAGGAACTGTACAAAAAAGATGGTTTGCATCTTTCTCTCAAAGGAACAAATGTACTTAGTGAACAACTCCAAGAATTTGCGAAAGAGTATTTAAACTAGGAAGGGGGGGCAAAAGAGTGAAAATAAAAGAGTCCAATTGCCCCCCGAAACAATGCCAGAACAGGTCAGAAGCACAGAGGTTAAGAAATGATAAGCTCAGAGTCCTGTCTACAAATGCTCGCAGTTTAGGTAAAAAAATCAATGAACTTGGGTCAATAATGGCATCTGAGAATGTAGATTTAGTGGCTGTTACGGAGACATGGTTTAATGAAAGAAATGACTGGGACATAACCATACCAGGGTACTCTTTATACAGAAGAGACAGAGAAGGCAAGAAAGGAGGAGGAGTGGCCCTGTATGTGAAAGATAGCATTAAATCTAACCTAATACAAGTTGGTGAGGCCAACATAGAGTCAGTTTGGGTTACGTTGCAGTTTGCTAACCATGCAGTAACTCGTGTAGGTGTGATATATAGACCACCTGGTCAAGTTAAAGAACTAGATGATCTACTAGTTGAAGAAATAGCTAAAATCACAATGAAAGGAGAAGTTATCATTATGGGAGATTTCAATCTTCCAGATATAAACTGGAAAACCAAAATAGGAAGTTCTACCAGGAGTACAGATATTCTAAATTCCCTACTGGGGTAATCTCTACAACAAGTGGTTGAGGAGCCAACCCGGAGGGAGGCCATTTTGGATTTGGTATTCACAAATGGGGATTCGGTATATGATGTCATTGTAGGCGAAACCTTGGGATCTAGTGATCACCAGTCAGTGTGGTTTAATATAAGAACTGTGAAAGAGTCCCACCACAAAAAAAACAAAAGTTTTAGATTTTAGAAAAACAGACTTTTCAAAAATGAAATTAGTCATAAATGAGTCCTTATCAGACTGGAACGGATTACATGGAGTCCAGGAGAAATGGGACTACTTAAAAGGTGCATTATTGAAGGCAACAGAAAATTGCATTAGACTTGTCAGTAAAAGCAAAAAAAGGAAGAGACCACTGTGGTACTCAGCAGAAGTGGCCCAAATCATTAAAAATAAAAAGCTAGCATTTTGTAATTATAAAAAAAAACAGAGCAATGAAGATAAGGAAATCTACAAGATTAGGCAGAGAGAGGCCAAGCAAGTTATAAGAACTTCTAAAGCGCAGGCAGAAGAAAAACTAGCTCAGTCTATGAAAAAAGGGGATAAGACATTCTTCAGATATATAAATGAAAAAAGGAAATTAAAACAAGGAATAACTAAATTAAAAACAAAGGACGGAAGGTATGTAGAAGAGAATAAAGGGCTAGCCGACTGCCTTAATGAATACTTCTGTTCAGTTTTTACAAAAGAAAAAGGAGAAGGACCTCCACTAGAAAGGATGCCTAATAAATCGTTTGATGCATGTATCTTTACAGAGGAAGATGTTCTAAGTTTGCTGTCTAAGGTGAAGACAAATAAGTCACAGGGGCCTGATGAGATACACCCAAAATTATTAAAAGAGCTTAGTGGTGAGCTGGCAAAACCGTTAACAGATTTATTTAACCAATCATTAGTAACAGGAGTCGTCCCGGAAGATTGGAAATTGGCAAATGTCGTGCCCATTCACAAGAAAGGTAGTAGGGAGGAATCGAGCAACTATAGACCAGTGAGTCTGACATCAATAGTAGGCAAATTAATGGAAACCCTATTAAAGGATAGGATTGTGGAACATCTAAAATCCCATGGATTGCAAGATGAAAAACAACATGGGTTTACTTCAGGGAGATCATGCCAAACAAATCTTATAGATTTTTTTGACTGGGTGACTAAAATAATAGACGGTGGAGGTGCAGTAGACATCGCATATCTAGATTTTAGTAAGGCTTTTGACACTGTCCCACATAGAAGACTTATCAATAAACTGCAGTCATTGAGCATGGACTCCCATATTGTTGAGTGGATTAGGCAGTGGCTGAGTGACAGACAACAGAGGGTTGTAGTCAATGGAGAACATTCAAAACAAGGTCATGTTACCAGTGGGGTTCCACAGGGATCTGTACTGGGACCGATTTGGTTTAATATCTTCATAAGTGATATTGCAAAAGGCCTCGATGGTAAGGTTTGTCTTTTTGCTGATGACACAAAGATATGTAACAGGGTTGATGTTCCTGGAGGGAAACGCCAAATGGAAAAGGATTTAGGAAAACTAGAAGAATGGTCAGAACTCTGGCAACTGAAATTTAATGTGGATAAGTGCAAGATAATGCACCTGGGGCGTAAAAACCCAAGGGCAGAATATAGAATATTTGACACAGTCCTGACCTCAGTATCTGAGGAAAGGTATTTAGGAGTAATTATTTCAGAAGACTTAAAGGTGGGAAGACAATGTAATAGAGCAGCACGAAATGCCAGCAGAATGCTTGGATGTATAGGGAGAGGTATAAGCAGTAGAAAGAGTGAAGTGCTTATGCCGCTGTACAGAACACTGGTGAGACCTCACTTGGAGTATTGTGCGCAGTACTGGAGGCCATATCTCCAGAAGGATATAGATACTCTAGAGAGAGTTCAGAGACGAGCTACTAAACTAGTACATGGATTGCAGGATAAAACTTACCAGGAAAGGTTAAAGGACCTTAATATGTATAGCTTGGAAGAAAGAAGAGACAGAGGGGATATGATAGAAACTTTTAAATACATAAAGGGAATCAACTCGGTAAAGGAGGAGAGCATATTTAAAAGAAGAAAAACTACCACAAGAGGACACAGTTTTAAATTAGAGGGGCAAAGGTTTAAAAGTAATATAAGGAAGTATTACTTTACTGAGAGAGTAGTGGATGCATGGAATAGCCTTCCTGCAGAAGTGGTAGCTGCAAATACAGTGAAGGGGTTTAAGCATGCATGGGATAGGCATAAGGCTATCCTTCATATAAGATAGGGCCAGGGACTATTAATAGGATTCAGATATATTAGGCAGACTAGATGGGCCAAATGGTTCTTATCTGCCGACACATTCTATGTTTCTATGTTTCTATGTACACTGTTATCCAGCCAGGGCACAGTTCTGGAGGATGACGAGGTGGAGGATGAGGAGATGGAGGAGGAGGAACCATGTTCACAGCAGGGTGGCACCCAGACCAGCTCATGGCCATCACTGGTGCGTGGATGGGGGGATACAGAGGACACAGACTATACACCTCCCACAGAGGACAGCTTTTCGCTGCCTCTGGGCAGCCTGGCACACATGGGCGATTACATGCTGCAGTGTCTCCACAACGACTGCCGAGTTGGCCACATTCTAACTTGTGCTGATTACTGGGTGGCCACGCTGCTGGATCCCCGTTACAAGGACAACGTACCGTCCTTAATTCCGTCACTGGAGCGTGATCGTAAGATACGCGAGTACAAGCGCAGGCTGGTAGACGCGCTGCTGGTGGCATTCCCACCTGACAGCGGGGGCACAGTGGAAGCACAAGGTGAAGGCAGAGGATGAGGAAGAGGTCACCAACACAGCTGGGGCACCGCCAGCACCTCAGAAGGCAGGGTTAGCATGGCCGACATGTGGAAAAGCTTTGTCAGCACGCCACAACAACCAGCACCTCCAGCTGATATGGAACGTCTTAGCAGGAGGCAGCATTTCACCAACATGGTGGAGCAGTATGTGTGCACACGCCTACACGTACTGAATGACAGGTCTGCCCCCTTTAACTTCTGGGTCTCCAAATTGGGCACATGCCTGAGCTTGCCCTTTACGCCTTGGAGGTGCTGGCCTGCCCTGCAGCCAGTGTATTATCTGAACGTGTGTTTAGCACGGCAGGGGGCGTCATCACAGACAAGCGCAGCCGCCTGTCCACAGCCAATGTGGACAAGCTCACGTTCATTAAAATGAACCAGGCATGGATCCCTCAGGACTTGTCCGTACCTTGTGCAGAATAAACATTTATACCGGCACTAACCAGCCATTGTTATACTACAGCGCAATTGCTCATTCTTGTATTTTGGATACTCTTTTAGAGTATACCCTAAATTTAAAAAATAAAATTAAAACCAAAACCTGTGTTGGCTACCTCGTCCTCCTCCACCGCCGCTTCCACCTACACCGCTACGTCCACTGCCTCCTCAAACTCCTACTCCATATGTACGTATTTTATTTTATATCATTTCACTACTTTGTCAGTTACATTTTCGGGTGAAAATCACAAATTTTTGGGTGTGAAGTACCACTGCTATACCTAGTAGACAGGTTAAACAATAAGAAAATTTGTCTGTTACATTTTCTAGTCAAATTCACCAATTTTTGGGTGTATAATACCACTGCATTACCTAGTAGACAGGTAAAAAAATTCAATAATTTGTCTGTTAAATTTTTGGATGAAATTCACCAATTTTTGGGTGTGAAGTACCTCTGCTATACCTAGTAGACCGGTAAAAAAAAAATATATATAATTGTCAGTTACATTTTCAGTTGAAATTCAAAATTTTTGGGGTGTGTACCACTGCTATACCTATTAGACCGGTAAAAAAAAATATATAACATTTGTCAGTTACATTTTAGGGTCAAATTCACTAATTTTTGGGTGTAATATACCCCTCCTCTACCTAGTTGACAGCTTAATAAATTTCAATAATTTTTATTTCACATTTTCGGGTGACAATAAACAATTTTTTTCTGTCATGGACCCCTTCTCTACCAAGTAGACAGGTTAATACATTTCTGTAATTTTTCTGTTACATTCTTGGGTTGACATTATACAATTTTAGACGTGAATAAACCCCTGCTCTGCATAGGTGACAGGGAATAAAATTTCAGAAATGCTTCTTTAATTGATGCGCGCCACCTCCTTTGATTCAATGCTTAAACTTAAACAAGTTGTACCACATTTGCACTTCAATAATTTGTCCCACATTTCCGCTTGACTCTTTTGGCCCACATTTGGGCTTCTGTAATTTGTCCCACATTTACGCCTCAATAGCTTTTCCCACTTTTCTGCTCGATCCCCAAAAATTTTCATAAATTTATCTCCCTTAAATTTGGTCTC
This sequence comes from Bufo bufo, assembly GCF_905171765.1. Lineage (NCBI taxonomy): Eukaryota > Metazoa > Chordata > Amphibia > Anura > Bufonidae > Bufo > Bufo bufo. The sequence continues at coordinate 692,415,068 of NC_053391.1, forward strand.
TTTTTCTCACGCTCCCTTTCCGGCGTGGAACCCTGATTCGCCGATAACCGTGATCAACATGGTAGTTGACATCCTTTCATTCAATGCTTAAACTTTAAAAAGTTGTCACACTTTTACGCTTTAATACTTTGTCCCATATTTCCGCCCTATAATTTTAAATTTGAAAAAATGAATCCTCCCTTAGATGTGGTCTCTCTTTCTCACGCTCCCTCTCCGGCCTGGAACCCTGATTCCCCGCCACCCGTGATCACCATGGTAGGCGCAGAAAAGAACATTGAAAGTTGATAGAGCAGATATCAAATTGGATTGTGAACATCACAGGGACGTACAATATGGTGGAGCAGTATGTGTGCACACGCCTACACGAACTGACTGATGGGTCTGCCCCCTTCAACTTCTGGGTCTCCAAATTGGGCACATGGGCTGAGTTTGCCCTTTACGCCTTGGAGGTGCTGGCCTGCCCTGCAGCCAGTGTATTGTCTGAACGTGTGTTTAGCACGACTGGAGGGTTATATTTCCCAATGTTTTGGGGTGTACCCAAATTTAAAAAAACAAAAATACATTTTAAACTAAAATGCAGTGTAGGCTTCCTCCTCCTCCTCCACCGCCACTTCCACCTACACCGCCACATCCACCGCCTCCTCAACCTCCTACTCCATATGGACCTCGTCCTCCTAGATCAAGATTATTATTTTTTATTTTTACGTATTTTATGTTATTTAAAGTCATTTCCCTATCCACATTTGTTTGCAGAGCACTTGCCATGCTCTTAACCACATTTTGATGACAATTGCAGCCCTCTAGCTCTTTCCATGAAATTTTTACAGCCATTTTAGTGCTCAAAAGTTCGGGTCCCCATTGACTTCAATGGGGTTCGGGTTCGGGTTCGGGGTCAAGTTCGGGTCCCGAACTCTAATTTTTTTCTGAAGTTCGGCCGAACCCGTCGAACCCGAACATCCAGGTGTCCGCTCAACTCTAATTTCTAGGATCTGGTACTCCAGTGAATTCTTATAATTCTCCTTGTTGGAAGTAAAAAGACGGGCAGGACTATAGTAACTCCGAAGAAGGTATAGTGCAACAGCATTGTCCTATAATGCTCCTGGTTAGGAGTAAGAAGATGGGTGGACTATATATTTAATCTAGATTGCTTACAAATGGTATAGCATTCCATCAAAACTCTATAAATTAGCCTTCTTTCCACCTTTATATTAGAGCAAATGCTCATGTTGATGCAACAAGGGATGGTGGAATATCTTACAAATCAAGCTTGCCTCCCTGTAACTGTTGAGGACCCACAGGGAGAAAATCCCATGGAGGATGAGGTGGAGGATGATGAGAAGCTACCACTGGAGGAGGAGGAGTTGCTGGTGCAGGGGGATGGGGTTGATAATGACAATCATAAGTGGTTGCACCCAAACAGAAAAACTTGTCCTCCTCCAGTGCACAAAACATCACTTTTGTCAAAATGAATGAGGCACATGCATGAAGCCCCTGAGGAGCTGAAGATGGAAGTGGTAGTGGTCCTGATGTTGTGGTGCAGTGAATAAGTGATGTGAAGGAACCAGGCAGAGATTATTGATTATTTAACAATGAACATCTTTCTTTACTGAATGCAAAAACATATAGCAGCACATCCAGCAGCAGATCGTACAAAGTACAATTCTTGCTCCCAGATAATGGAGTATGGTGGCTGGCAATGTGGCAGAAGATGAAACTCAGAACAAGTTTGCCACCTGGCAATATCTCTCTCTCTCCTGATTCCTTTACCCACAGCTGTACTCTGGCACCAGTGACTGTGGATGTTCACTGTGCGATGCAGGCTTCTTGCTATGCCATCCTGAACGGTGGTGCCGGTGTCTTAATGTGTTTCTCTTCCCCTTCCAGTGGAGTCTGTATAGCTTGATGACTCTGCTAATATTACAGGCTTTCAGGAGTAGTTGTCTTCTCAGATGAGCCGACTCAATTTAACTAGCTCTGTCCCTCCCTTGGAAAGAAGTTGGACCAGCCCACTCCTACCAAGAGGGGAGGAATGAGATGATAAGTCCCATTCCTGTTGCCAAATACTGCCAACCATACCCCATCTGCTGGTAAATAAGGTGTATGGCATGAAATGTGTCACAGAATTAACATTACATAACATTGCATTACTAACCAATTGTAGTACCACCAGGTATGTGGATATGTGAGAATTTTCACACAGCACCAGCTCTGGCCAATGAATAGATCTGCCATTGCTGACAGTGGTTATTTATCAAAGGCCCAATCATGCTACTGCTGCTCACTGTCTGCTTGCCATCATGTTCCATTCTGTTTTGCTGCTGCCACCACAGCTGCTACTCCCCCATTGCCACTACTATCCCTACATAGACACACATGCTGTGCTGCTGCTACTGCTGCCGCTAACATTTACCTACACAGTTGCACACCTCCTACTGTGTCCGTGAGGTTCAACATCTGCACTGTACTGCTGCTGCCCCCCAAAAAAGGATAATTTTTGAACACATGTTCAAAAAAAGCCACTGTTTCTTCCTATATTACTGTGTATGTGTATAAACAGAGGCAGCAATCTGCCCCCATTAAGGAATAATTTTTGAATGCTTTTTCAGAACAAGCTACAGTTTTTTCCAGTACCACAGTGTGTGTTTCAACACCATCTGCACATAGTAAGGAACATTTTTCAGAATGTTTCTAATATTAAAAAACATATCAAATGCATCTATCCTTAGCTATATATGTCAATGACACTCTATTATTATTTAATATTTCTGTCTTTCCTGTGAAGAGCTTGAAAAAAAAAAGAGTAAGCTAAGAGAAATAAAATTTGGATAAAACCTCAGAGCGACATACACCAATTTCCAGGCCAATTGTAGAACCTTCAATTTGGGTAGAATAGATTTTGGCCCGAATTAAATTTTTAGACTAATTAGAACAAGTTCGGAAACAATTTTCAAGAAGTGCGCAAATCTATAATTTGAAATTCTTTGCATCTATAGTCAATAAAGTATACTTGTGTTTACGCCTCAATGAATACAATTTATATCATTAGTATCTCCTCGTTGTCGGATACAGGTGAGTGAAGGAGAGGTCACTATAATGAGATCCCAGAAGAGAGGATACATTAATAAACTCATTCATGTCATAAATCGATTCCCGCAGGGAGCGCGAGCTTCTATTTAGGCGACACACCAGCTCTGCTCATTCTCCAAGCTGCCCTCGGATGTCTGACAGCTAAGACGCAGGTTTGTAGAATGTTATCAGAAAACTTGACTCTAAGTTAACCTGTAATTGCAGTTTTCATATAGTCAAGGACCAAAAATCGGGAAACTTTACACTTTTATTATTCTGTAGTTTGGTATTTTTGGATATTTGGGGATTTTAGTATGTTCTAGTATGATCTTGATTAAAGATCTTGCATGAGATCCCATGCGCGGTGACGTATGAGATCACCACACTGGCCGACGTGATGACGTCATCATGGGTCGCGCAATATTTTGTGCTAGATTTTCAATTGAGATGGTGGCAGCCGGCTTGCCACGAGCAAATGGATGAGGTAAGTATGATTTACCATCATTAAATTTATTTTACATTGTGTTATTTCTGTCAGCGATGAATGCGGCATTTAAGGGGTACAATGAGGGGGAGCGGTGCAATCGCAGTTCCCTGTCATTACACCCGCTACCTACGAAGAAATGTGACTTTGTCAGGAAGGGAATTTTTTGGTCAAATTCAGGGAAGCAGCCGAATCGAATTTTTGAATACGTCGCTCATCTCTAATTGTGACTTCAGTATTTCCCTTGAGCCCAAGACTTAGGCTGATCGGACACCATCGATAGCAGTTGGCGAAACGCTGTCCCTCCAGACCCCTTGTACACATGCATGCTTGGCTTGGCCGAGGGTTTAATACTTCTCAACAGAGAGTGGGGAGAAAGCAATTCACCAGACACCTTTGGTGGAAGCTTTTCTCCCCAAAAACAAAAGGACTGGGCAGGTTGAGAACCTTATTCTCCATAACATCTGCCCTTGGTGGACAGTAGAGATGTCCCCATACACATTAGATGGTTGGCCGGTGGACAGCTGATGTGTATGGCCAGCTTTCCTGTCTGCTGTAACGTGTTGTCCTAGAGTCAAGAAATAAAAAGCACTGAGAAACTGCCAAGCAGAATTTGGGGGACCGATAGCAGCGCGGCTGAAGACGACTCCCAGGAAGGTAAGCTTTATTGAAGAAAAACAACGCGTTTCAGGATAGATCCCTTCATCAACTCCAATACATCATGATCCAGTACACAGAACAACAGCTTAAAACTACATTGTGAGAAAACATTTGAGGGCGATTAGGCAGAATTAACCCCCTCCTATGGATTGACAACACAGGAGAATTACAAGCAGAAAATAAGACGTAAAAAATAATTTGGAGAAAATAACACGGATACAGCAATTCATCTTTACAATTTATTGTAAGCAAAAACACAACAATAAGGTAAAGATGGATAAAATGGAACAACATGAGCACAGTATATTAACCCCTTAAGGACCCGTGACGTACATGTACACCATATCTGGCAGTGACTTAAGGACCAGTGACGTACATCTACTGCACCCATCTGATCAGCGGCAGTGGTCCGACAGTCACTGATAGCCGGACCCCTGCTGTATGCACCAGCATCGGTGAAAACACTGATGCCGGCGCATTAACCCTTGCACTGCCACGGTTAGCGCTGACATACAGCATGTGCGGTATCCTGCCGCTGTGACGGGGACTTGATGGCAGGGAAGGCAGCCCGATGTCTTCCGTGACAGCCTGTGAGATCCAGCCCCCTGTATTACACTGTGTAATACACTTACAGCCAATGCATTACAATACAGATATATTGTAATGCATTGTAAAGGGGACCATACCCCCAAAAGTTCATATAGTAAAAAAAGAAGTAAAAAAAATAAAGTTTTACAAAAAATTTAAAGTTTCAAGTAAAAAAACAAAAGCGTCCTTTTCCCAAAATAAAGTAATTTTTTTAAATAGGGAAAAAAATTGAAAAAAAAATATATATATATATATTTTTTTAAATGCTGTTATTGTGTAAAACTTAAATAAAAAAAAGTATACATATTAGGTATCGCCGCGTCCATAAGAACCTGCTGTATAAAAATATCACATGACCTAACCCCTTGGGTAAACACCATAAAAAAATAAAATAAAAAGTGTAATACCAAGCGATCAAAAAGTCACATGCACCCTAAAATAGTACCAATCAAACCGTCATCTCATATAAAAAAAATGAGCCCCTACATAAGACAGTCACCAAAAAAAAAATGGCTTTTTAGAATATGGAGACACTAAAAAAAAATTTTTTTTTTCAAAAATGCTTTATTATGAAAAACTGAAACAAACAACAAAAAAAGTTGTCATATTTGGTGGTGTCTGTAACAATCTGCTCTATAAAAATACCACATGATCTAACTTGCCAGATGAACATTGTAAATAACAAAAAATTCAAATGGTGCCAAAACAGCAATTTTTTTGTTACTTTGCCTCACAAAAAGTGTAATATAGAGCAACCAAAAATCATATGTACCCTAAAATAGTACCAACAAAACTGCCACCTTATCCCGTAGTTTCCAAAATTGGGTCTTTTTTGGGAGTTTCTACTCTAGAGATGCATCAGGGGGTCTTCAAATGTGACATGGCAACTTAAAATTATCCCAGTGAAATCTGCCTTCCAAAAACCATATGGCGTTCCTTTCCTTCTGCGCCCTGCCGTGTGCCCGTACAGCAGTTTACAACCACATATGAGGTGTTTCTGTAAACTACAGAATCAGGGTAATAAATATTGAGTTTTGTTTGGCTGTTAACCCTTGCTTTGCTACTGGAAAAAATGGATTCTAATGGAAAAACGGCCAAAAAAGTGAAATTCTGAAATTTCATCTACATATTCCTCTAATTCTTGTGGAACACCTAAAGGGTTAACAACGTTTGTAAAATCAGTTTTGAATACCTTGAGGGGTGTAACTTTCTAAAATGGGGCCATTTTTGGGTGGTTTCTATTATGTAAGCCTCACAAAGTGACTTCAGATCTGAACTGGTCCTTAAAAAGTGGGTTTTGGAAATTTTCAGAAACATTTCAAGATTTGCTTCTAAACTTCTAAGCCTTCTAACGTCACAAAAAAGAAAATGTAAATTACAAAATGATCCAAACATGAAGTAGACATATGGTAAATGTAAATTAATAACTATTTTAGGAGGTATCACTATCTGTTTTAAAAGCAGAGAAATGTAAATTTTGAAAATTGCAAATTTTGAAAAATTTTTGGAAATTAGATTTTTTCTTTAAAAATAAAAACTAAATATTTTGACTCAAATTTACCACTGTCATGAAGTACAATATGTGATGAGAAAACAATCTCAGAATTGCTTGGATAAGTAAAAGCGTTTTAAAGTTATCACCACATAAAGTGATACATGTCATATTTGCAAAAAATGGACTGGTCCTCAAGGTGAAAAATGGCAGGGTCCTGAAGGAATTAATACATTAGTTTCATTCTGTAGTAACAAATAAATAAATATGTCAATAAATAAACACATTCAATAAAATAGTAGAAATGATCAATGTAAGATAATTAGATGACAGTTTTTTCATACATACCGCTATAAATTTAATCACATACTACCCATACCCATACTATCCAGTCGGCATTCTATAAATACAAGAGAGAGTTACAATACTAGAGGAGGCCACAAGAGGGCACTAGATTACTTAAGATAAAAATGAAGTTCTGAGGTAAATGAAGAATACAGCAGTATAATATAATCCAATATTAATATTCTAAACCTATACATTTAAATTACAGGACAGTTTCAGGGATCCCATTGAGGCCACAAGGATGGATTGACTGCAATTTATATATCCAAAAGACTTCAAGTCTTCTGAGAGCTTTGAACCTGTGGTAAGTGTGTTTAGGAATATGATGGATGGGACTGTCCTCATGAAAGTATGTACAATGCTGAGATATACCTCACTTTAGATATTTCTTCCTGACGTTCCGATACTGACTAGGTCTATTGTGTCGCTCCCGTGTCCTTCCTGCGTTATAGTCCTCAGTCTCATTCCATTAGATACTGTAGATGACATATCCTGATTTACAAGTAAGACCGTGTTTGATGATACATTTTGAGATTTAACATTCGACTGGAACTTCTTAATCGTTTATAGGGTAGATAGCAATACAAACACAGACACTGAAGTGGGGAGCCTCCGTGTAGAGCAAGGGGATGCCAGTGTTACCGTATTCCTGGGCACAAGGTGTAGAAGTTTAAGTCAAATATTAATTCTCAGAAACTTGGTCTAACAATCAGAATACGTAGTCTATCTCATGGAATGTGAATGTGGACTACAAAATGTGGGCCAGAAGACACAGGGGCGGTATGATGGACTCAGTCAGAATCGGCAGAAGATCAGGAAGAAATATCTAAAGCAAGGTCTAAATATGAGCCTACTATCATGAAGACAATCCCAACTGCATTCATATTATTCCCATCCCTTGCAACAGGTTCAAAGCTCTGGATTTATAAATTGCCAAATTGTCAATCCAGCACTACAGCCTCAATGAGGTCCCTGATACTGCCCTGTAATAAAAGTTTCTAGGTTTAGAATATTAATATTAGATTATAGCAGCATCATATCACAATATAATGCTATAGTCTTCATTTTTATCTTAGGTATTCTAGCGCCCTCTTGTGGCCACCTCTAGTATTTCAAATATCCCTTGTATTTATAGGATAGCCTCCGTATGTGAGTAAATTAATGATGAGTGAACCAATTAGGACCGCACAGAGTTCGGACCAAACTTTTCTATTTTTCGGACGGCAGACAAACCCAAATCTTTCCGGGTTTGTTTTGGACGAATCCACCGCACCATTTTAGTGCACATGTCGGCGGAAGAAAGGTACTAGGGAGGAAGAAGAAAGGTTCTCACATGACCCAGAGAGGAAGTAGGGGGGGCCGCTTGCCCTGATTGGCTCTTAGGCTGACAGATAGCCTGGATAAGCCAATCAGTGCTGCAGCAGGCAGGGAGGTGCCCGAGCAGAACGCCGTTCTGTGCTGGGCTGTGATTGAGTTTGGGTGCGTATGATAGTGACTGCCAGAGAAACCATCTTAGGGAGCCAGGAAGAGTGAAAAAAACTATTATAGACAGTCAGAAATCAATCAAGCTTATTGCCAGGGAAAGTGAAGGTAAAGTCTTGGATTCCAAAGAAGAATTGTGTGCGTTATGTACAATAGAGAGAAGCAGGGCAGCTGATAGACAGGGAGCTTGGAGACAGGACCTGTGGCTGTGCCTGCTATCAGAAGTGCAGGTGCACCTCAAAAGCAGCTACCTGCAAGCAAATACTTTCATTGTTTCCCCATTTTCACAGAAATCCTTTTTTTTGTGGGGTACAGTTTAATTAAGAAGCATATATATGTGATTACTGTAGCAATACCCATGATGTGGCAGCAATCTACCTGTGTATTAAGGTGAAATTTAGCATCAAGCCTCAGTTGTCTGTTTACATATATTCAGTTTACACATGGTTGTAATTTACATTTTTTGGGGGGATCGTTAAATTTAATCAAACCAGTATATATATATATATATATATAATTAATACGCTGGGCAGCACTGCAGACAAGGTGGAAACCGGAGTGCCAGCAGCCACGGAAGCGATCCAACATCCAAATCAATATAAAAATAAGAAATTCCACGGCACTTCCAAAAAATCAAATGATGTGTTTGTTACACCAGGTGCGACGTTTCGGTCCTCTCAATGGAACCTTTTTCAAGCAGTGACAATACAATGGTGCAAACATGCAGATATAAATACTGCCAACATACATAATTGAATAAATAGACTGATTAACATTCAATGTGCAAATGTATAAAAAATACATTATAAAAAGTCAAGAAATCCATAATAAAATATAATCAGTGACATAAAAATTCTATACATAATCACATGTGTAATATGAATCCATAAAAGGGCATATAATCATAATTAAGCCATAGTGTTACATAATTGATAAATGACATACATGTGTGCCAAATTATCTGTGTTAATTAAAAACAATCCTGGATTGGTGGAAGGAAATCGGAACTGTACCTGCCCAGCATGGAGTTGCACATGTGGCTTATAATACAGAAATGGTCTATGGGACCAACAATCCCACATGTGGCTTGGCGTCTCGGTAAAGTCATTGCGCATGTCAGGAAGCCGAGCAAGGAGAGAGTGACCACGTGATACATACCAGGTCACATGATGCTCACTCCTTAGAGATGCCACGAACAACAAAACCTGGTAAGTGAGGTATGCGGTCATGTGATCAAAAAGACACATGATCGCTGTCACTACAGAAACAATGTAAACAAACAGAGCAGCATATAAAGAGCAATGTAAATCGCTGCCTACACCGCTGCAATCGCCCAATCGGTAACGGACGGGACCCTGTTAAGTGCAAAAGAGGCAGGAATCCCACCATAGAATATGGATGCCTAGCCCCTGGTACATGATGCAGAGACCCCCACTAAACCACAAGGCAAACTGCAGCAGCGATCTGATAAAATGCAAATTGACAATTGTACAGTTGATCTACATACAAGTATATACCAACTACTACCATCAAGCTTGCCTGGCGGTGACAATGCAGCTACCACAACACCGCACCACCATGCAGAGGATCGCCCCCCAGGTTCGACATCCCCATCAAAGGATATACAGCCTGAGAGTAAATCTATGAAGCCAGATAAATAAAATAAAAAATTAGTAATTTTATTAAAGCTCTCCGACAATTTCCTGTCACTATGATGCGGAAAAGATGTCGGCAGCACCCAGTAAACCACACATGAGTGTTCCCGCTGTGTGTGCAGCCAGTGAACCTCCATGACATATGGAAAGATAATACAATAAAAAAATAAATAAACATTGATGGGGCCCAAGACAATCTCCAATCCCTCAAATAAATAGCAACATTTTATTTGTAATAAATAAGTGAAGCAACTTTGTATGACATCAACTACACAATATAATCCACTGCTTAAGAAATATCTATATATTGTCATGTACAGAATCCTTCCAGTATGAAGTTCGTCCATGGTGGTCAGGCAGCTCCCAACTCCACACACCATCCAGACAAAGTAAAAACAAGAAAAATGTAATTTATACATATAGCACCATACAAAGGAAGAGGCAAAATATAGGCAACAATGTACCCCAAAGGAGGACTTTATATAAAAATACCAGGTCTGAAATCCACATTTAACCCATTAGGTCTCAAAGAATTCAGTGGCAATCCAATACATTTCACGTTTTTTTTAAGGATAAAATCCTATTGCCGCCCCTGTTCATACTGATTGGCTACAAGTTTAGGTCGATTTATATGATTTTTTTCAGACGACTTAAGTTAAATGTATGGTTCTCTACACAACCCAAAAGGGGAGATAATTTAAAAACACCTGAATTATGTTTATCTGATGTGGATTTATACACCAAGAGTGATTTTAATCCTGTGGTTTCTTCTCCCGTGATGATTTGTTCACGGAGTCTGTGTTACATGATATACATGCTCTTGGCACTGCTGAACATAATCAATTCCGGCATCCTAATATGTCTTCTTTGGAATGGGGCGCATTGAGTGATCTTGTCCATGACCCCAGCCTCACCATCAAATCTGCTGATAAGGGTGGTGCGGTTGTGGTCATGGACACCTGTAAATACATTGCGGAGGCTCACAGACAGTTGTCTGATGAGTCGGTTTATCAAAAACTGAATGCTAATCCTAAATGGGATTTTCAGAGAAAGATCAATCAGATTGTCTGTGAAGGGATCCAATCGGGGTTTATTGATGGTAAAATTAGAGATTTTCTGATTGTTTTACATCCAGTAAATCCTTATGCTGTATTTATTACCTAAAATCCACAAAAATCTAAATGACCCTCCCGGCCCATTGTGTCTGGGAAAGGGTCTCTACTTAGTAATGTCTAAGACATTGTGCAAATATGCAGTTTCTGCAAGGTCATATATTCAAGACAGAGCTGACTTTTTTAACAAATTGTCTGAAGTTAATATTCCCTCTGGGGCAATGATGGCCTCTTTTGATATTGTCATTCTTTATACAGCTATTAGACATCAATTTGGTATTAATGCAGTTAAACAAGCATTGATCCATTCGGATTTTTCACCTGGGTGTCAAGATTTCATCTTGACATTACTACATACAGTACTACATACAGTACTCACATGCAATTATTTTTTGTTTGGTGATTACTTTTATTTACAGTTGAAGGGGACCGCCATGGGCTCTAATGTGGCGCCGACTTATGCCAACATGGCGGTCCCCTTCCTGGAGGATAGGTTTATCTATGTGTCGCCCACTTCGAATATGTGTTGAGGTGGTGGTGATACATAGATGGCATTTTTTTTATTTATTTGGACTGGGACTGAACAACAATTGATTTTGAACAATTTCATTTCTGAATACTATTGACAGTGCCATTAAATTTACTCTTAGCTACTCTGCTTTCTTGACACACTGATCATTTTAAAGGATGGCTAGATTTTTACTGACCTTTATGTCAAGCCGACAGACAAATACACTCTATTGAGATATGATAGCGCCCATCCCAGGGCGATAGTGAAATCCCTTCCATGGAGTCAGTTTTTAAGTGCCAAACGGATTGTGAGTGATAGTCAGCAATTAACTTTGACGCTTGGTAAGATGACCAGGTCTTTTCGTGAGAGGGGCTATCCAAAAGCAATACTCAATCCCCATTTGGCAGCGGTACACACATTAAATCGAGCAGACTTACTTGAGCATAAGTGTGAGAATAGATCACGACAGGGAATTCTGCTAGTGACCATGTATACTGAAGATAGTCATTAGATTAGAGAGATTGTGAATAAGCATTGGTCGGTTTTAGTTCGTGGACATAACAACATTGCTGCTTTTAAGGTGCCGCCATTACTATCATATAGGAGACCAAAGAATCTCAAGGACCAATTGGTTCACACTGATATTGGCCCACAGAAAAAAACAGGCCAAAGTTTTTTATGTACCCAAAAGTGGGGTTGTTTTCCTTGCTTGAATTGCATTAACTGCCGTTATATGCAAAAAGGCAATAGTTTCACACATCCAATAATCCATTAAGCACTACATGGCTTTGTGACCCCCTTAGACTTTTATCTTTGTGGTCATCTGAAGGCAATTGTCTATGCTGTGAAGATACGAGATGTGCAGCACCTGAAACTACGGATACTGGAAGCCTGTGCTAGCATTTCTCCTGCGGTGTTGCTATCAGTGTGTGAAGAGTGGGAGAAGAGGGTTGCATTGACAATCCAACACAATGGGCAGCACATTGAACACATTTTATAAGTGGTCAGAAACTTGTAAATAACTCATGAAAGAATAAAGTTACGTTAAAACCAAGCACACCATTGTTTTTCGTGTGAAATTCCCAATAAGTTTGATGTGTCATATGACCCTCTTCCTATTGAAAAAACAAAAGTTGGATTCAAAATGGCTGACTTCAAAATGGCCGCCATGGTCACCTCCCATCTTGAAAAGTTTCCCTCCTCACATATACTAATGTGCCACAAACAGGAAGTTAATATCACCAACCATTCCCATTTTATTAAGGTGTATCCATATAAATGGCCCACCCTGTATAGATATTTCTTAAGCAGTGGATTATATTGTGTAGTTGATGTCATACAAAGTTGCTTCACTTATTTATTACAAATAAAATGTTGCTATTTATTTGAGGGATTGGAGATTGTCTTGGGCCCCATCAATGTTTTTAGTTTTTTTTATTGCATTATCTTTCCATATGTCATGGAGGTTCACTGGCTGCACACACAGCGGGAACACTCATGTGTGGTTTACTGGGTGCTGCTGACATCTTTTCCGCATTACAATGACGGGAAGTTGTCGGATAGCTTTAATAAAAAAATAAAAAAATAATTTTATTTATCTGGCTTCATGGATTTACTCTCAGGCTGTATATCCTTTGATGGAGATGCCGACGTGGGGGGCGATCCTCTGCATGGTGGTGCGGTGTTGTGGGAGCTGCATTGTCACCGCCAGGCAAGCTTGATGCTTGATGGGGCCCTGACAGTTTTTTATTCTGTGTTCTTTATACATGTATATTTATTATTAGTAGTTGGTATATACTTGTATGCAGATCAACTGTACAATTGTCAATTTGCATTTTCTCAGATCGCTGCTGCAGTTTGCCTTGTGGTTTAGTGGGGGGCTCTGCATCATGTACCAGGGGCTAGGCATCCATATTCTATGGTGTGAGTCCTGCCTCTTTTGCACTTAACAGGGTCCCGTCCGTTACCGATTGGGCGATTGCAGCGGTGTAGGCAGCGATTTACATTGCGCTTTGTATGCTGCTCTGTTTGTTTACATTGTTTTTGTGGTGACAGCGATCATGTGTCTTTTTGATCACATGACCGCATACCTCACTTACCAGGTTTTGTTGTTCGTGATGTCTCTAAGGAGTGAGCATCATGTGACCTGGTATGTATCACGTGATCGCTTCCTGACATGCGCAATGACTTTACCGGGACTCCAAGCCACATGTGCAACTCCATGCTGGGCAGGTACAGTTCCGATTTCCTTCCCCCAATCCAGGATTGTTTTTAATCAACACAATTATGTGACACTATGGCTTATTTATGATTATATGCCCTTTTATGGATTCATATTACACATAAAATTATGTATTGATTTTTTATGTCACTGATTATATTTTATTATGGATTTCTTGACTTTTTATAATGTATTTTTTACACATTTGCACATTGAATGTTAATCAGTCTATTTATTCAATTATGTACCGTATGTTGGCAGTATTTATATCTGTATGTTTGCACCATTGTATAGTCACTGCTTGAAAAAGGTTCCATTGAGAGGACCGAAACGTCGCACCTGGTGTAATAAGCGCATCATTAGATTTTGGGGAAGTGCTGTGGAATTTCTTATTTATATATATATTGGTATAGCTAGACTTATCAAGGAATGTTTGGCTGAGGCCAGATTGGCTGGCACTATTGATGAGGACTTGTGCACTTTTCTCACTGTTGACCATCCGGTCACACCTGTTTTATATATTCTTCCTAAAGTGCACAAGTCGCTTGTTGATCCACCCGGACGCCCGATTGTGTCTGGTTCAGACTCCATCTTTAGTTGCATTGCCATCTTCCTTGATAAGGTCTTGCATGATTTTGCTACAGGGGCGGAGTCGTAAATACAGGATACGACTGATTTCCTGTGTAGGCTGGATAATATTGATTTTACTAGTGTCCATGAGGTCCACCTGGCATCTTTCGATGTCACCTCATTATATACCTCGATTGATCATGATTTGGGTATTGGTGCCATTGAACGTATGTTAGGTTCTTCATCTTATTCAGTTTATCATTGATCTACTACAGATCATTTTAAGATACAACTATTTCCTTTTCCAGGACACGTTTTTTCAACAACAAAGGGGCGTGGCTATGGGATCTAACGTAGCACCTACGTATGCGAATATCTTTATGAGGTGCTTTGAGGAGGATGTCGTCCTTGTATCACACCACCGCAGCCATTTGCTGCGGTGGTGGAGATACATCGACGACATCTTCCTCATATGGACAGGCAGTGTTGCCCAACTTGATGATTTTCATCTATTTCTCAACAGTGTCAATAGGGACCTTCAATTCACCTTGGTACACTCTGAGACTGAATTGCAGTTCCTGGATACCACGGTCATTTTCAATCAGGGCAAGCTACATACACGGTTATACACCAAGCCCACAGATAAAAACACCCTTCTTTGTTTTAACAGTGGGCATCCCCGGAGTATGCTTAAAAGTTTGCCTTTTTCTCAATTTCTCAGAGTTAAACGCATTGTTTCTGAACCTGAACAGATTGATCTGGCCTTGGACAACATGTCCAAGAAATTTCAGAATAGGGGGTATCCCACCCAGCTCCTGGAGTCTCACATACAAAAGGTCCGTGGTGTAGACAGGAGCAGCACTTTGGAGAGGAGGGTGTCCGATAGGTCTGTCAGTCGGATACCCTTCATCTCCAAATATACGGAGCAAAGTGAGGCCATCAATCGCATTATCAAGCGCCATTGGGGTATTCTGGGTGGGTGTCACAGTGAGATCGTAGAATTTAGATCCCCTCCCCTCTTCTCTTTCTGTCGATCTAGGAATCTACGTGATCAACTTGTCAGAGCGGACATTGGGCCTAGGTCCAAGTCTGTTCAAACTTTTTTAACTACACATGGCATTGATTGCAAATACATGGGTAGGTACATTTGTCCATCCTATAACTGGAGTTTCTTACCCTATCCGATTTCACCTTACATGCAATTCAAACTATGTAATTTACGTTTTGATCTGTCCGTGTAAATTATTATATGTGGGTGAAACGTCGACGGATCTCAGAACGCGGTTGAATAATCATCGATTGTCAATACGCAAAAAAAGAAAGGACCTCCCTGTTGCCAAACATTTTACGGAGCTTCAACACTCCGAAAGAGATCTCAAATGTTGGGTCATTGACCACATTCCCATGCCCAGACGTGGGGGTAACAGGGTGTTGATCCTGAGAAAAAGAGAGCTCTTTTGGATTTATACCCTCAACAGCTTGAGACCTAATGTTCTCAATGCGGATTACAACCCGGGGTTATATGTTTAGTGGAGTAGTTTGCCCCACAATTGTTATATATGCGATATGTGTCTTTTTGAGGGTATTTAGTGTATTTTGAACACCATTAAGCCAGTTTCTTATTTTTATTCCCTTTTTTCTTCTTTTATACACAGACAAGAATGATGCTGCAGGTTGGAGAAGTGAGACGTACCCGAGATGCTCTGTATTTGCCTACATGTTTTCATATAGAGTTTTTGTTGTTTTTTGCTGTGATTATACTTTTTTTAGATTCTTACAAAATTGGTATATTGCGTTGTATACTGTGTGTCCTTCATGACATGTGTGTCCATGGGGAACCGTGGGCTTTTTTGTGGCATGCCCGCAGCATGATTGCTGCTGGGTGTATTGCTTCAGATGGCTCACTTGGGGAAGCATGTTGCATTTTCTCATGCACTTGTTTCTCTCTGTTCCTTATGGATACACAATTAGGTGAACGGCACTGTTTCCGTTTTGCACTATTCTGTTCATTGTCAGGCTATGCGCACACACAGTGATCATCACTAGTTACCTTTTTTCTATTTGATTTAAGTAGTGTCATTTTGCGCATGCTCCCACTGTGACTTGTGAGGAGATCACATTATATCGCGTTCTTGTTGCGGTCTATTGCTTGCGTTTCTTCCCATGTGTGGTTTTTACCACTTTCAAGATGGCCGACACAGCTTTTGATACTCATGCGCATGCGCCGGTTACGTCACTTGAGGAAGTTACATCTTATTCCTCACGCGACTTGGCGCCTGCGCATTGCATCCACCTGAACGCCGGACGTGGCGGCTATCGACATGTGTGGCATCGAGCGACATCGGGTTTGTCATTGCTCCTCCTCCCTTTGGCAGCATCGTTTTGTCCTTCCCACTTATTATATATTCCAGGATACACCTGATGTTTATTGATTCGTCAATTTACCTTTATGCACTTTATTGCGTTTACGCATTGATTTTATAATGTATTTGACATATACCACTGATTTATTGACATATTGTACACTGATATACTTATGTTTTTATGTATCATATATGCACTATTTGCACTTTATTGTATTTGGCTGATAATTGATCACATTGTGATGTCATAGGGGTTGGCCTATATATACCCCCTTTTGTATTGTGTTCATTGCTTGACAAAGGCTCTTGTATGAGCTGAAACGTTGCCATCCACATGGGTGAATAAACACCATCTACTTTTACCTGGAGTGCTGTCCGTTTTTCATCTACTATATATATATATATATATATATATATATATATATATATATATACACTCACCTAAAGAATTATTAGGAACACCTGTTCTATTTCTCAGTAATGCAATTATCTAGTCAACCAATCACATGGCAGTTGCTTCGATGCATTTAGGGCGGTGCTCCTGGTCAAGACAATCTCCTGAACTCCAAACTGAATGTCAGAATGGGAAAGAAAGGTGATTTAAGCAATTTTGAGCGTGGCATAGTTGTTGGTGCCAGACGGGCCGGTCTGAGTATTTCACAATCTGCTCAGTTACTGGGATTTTCACGCACAACCATTTCTAGTGTTTACAAAGAATGGTGTGAAAAGGGAAAAACATCCAGTGTGCGGCCGTCCTGTGGGCGAAAATGCCTTGTGGATGCTAGAGGTCAGAGGAGAATGGGCCGACTGATTCAAGCTGATAGAAGAGCAACGTTGACTGAAATAACCACTCGTTACAACCGAGGTCTGCAGCAAAGCATTTGTGAAGCCACAACACGCACAACCTTGAGGCGGATGGGCTACAACAGCAGAAGACCCCACCGGGTACCACTCATCTCCACTACAAATAGGAAAAAGAGGCTACAATTTGTACGAGCTCACCAAAATTGGACTGTTGAAGACTGGAAAAATGTTGCCTGGTCTGATGAGTCTCGATTTCTGTTGAGACATTCAAATGGTAGAGTCCGAATTTGGCGTAAACAGAATGAGAACATGTAACCATCCTCTGATGGCTACTTCCAGCAGGATAATGCACCATGTCACAAAGCTCCAATCATTTCACATTGGTTTCTTGAACATGACAATGAGTTCACTGTACTAAAATGGCCCCCACAGTCCCCAGATCTCAACCCAATAGAGCATCTTTGGGATGTGGTGGAACGGGAGGTTCGTGCCCTGGCTGTTCATCCCTCAAATCTCCATCAACTGCAAGATGCTATCCTATCAATATGGGCCAACATTTCTAAAGAATGCTATCAGCACCTTGTTGAATCAATGCCACGTAGAATTAAGGCAGTTCTGAAGGCAAAAGGGGGTCCAACACCGTATTAGTATGGGGGCACTAATAATTCTTTAGGTGAGTGTATATATATATATATATATATATATGATTACTACAAGACACAAGGTATAGCAGCAATCTACCTGGTGTGTATTAACGAGAAATTGAGCGTCAAACCTCAATCACTCATTTACGTTTATTCAGTTTCCACACACTCGTAATTAAAATTGGTTTTTTAGGGGTTCAATTTAATTAAGCTGAATATACGGATGTAGCAGGGTTAACACACATGCTTTATGAGACATGTTATCTAAAATAAATGCAACTAAATGCTTTAAGCAATTGCTTTTCAATGGCTTTTGTTTCAAGATAACGCGATGAGTTAAGAAATTTGAGTTAAGAGTGTGTTACCCCTGCTACATCCAATACAAAGCCTGTAAATCGTGTTGGAAGAAAGCTTATTCAAGTAAAGCTGTAATCAACTTCATCACACGGTCTGGCTCAATTTATTTCATCATCTCCTTGACCAACTACCCATTTTATGCAGTGACGGAGAGTTACATGTGATTACTGCAGCAATAGCCCTGGTGTGGCAGCAATCTACCCGTGTGTATTAATGTGAAATTTAGTATCAAGCGTCAATCATCTGTTTACATATATTCCGTTTCTACACGGTCACAATTTGACATTTTTTGGGGGATTGTTTAATTTTATTAAACAAGTATATATATACACTGCGTGCAGAATTATTAGGCAAATGAGTATTTTGACCACATCATCCTCTTTATGCATGTTGTCTTACTCCAAGCTGTATAGGCTCGAAAGCCTACTACCAATTAAGCATATTAGGTGATGTGCATCTCTGTAATGAGAAGGGGTGTGGTCTAATGACATCAACACCCTATATTAGGTGTGCATAATTATTAGGCAACTTCCTTTCCTTTGGCAAAATGGGTCAAAAGAAGGACTTGACAGGCTCAGAAAAGTCAAAAATAGTGAGATATCTTGCAGAGGGATGCAGCACTCTTAAAATTGCAAAGCTTCTGAAGCGTGATCATCGAACAATCAAGCGTTTCATTCAAAATAGTCAACAGGGTCGCAAGAAGCGTGTGGAAAAACCAAGGCGCAAAATAACTGCCCATGAAAAGTCAAGCGTGCAGCTGCCAAGATGCCACTTGCCACCAGTTTGGCCATATTTCAGAGCTACAACATCACTGGAGTGGCCAAAAGCACAAGGTGTGCAATACTCAGAGACATGGCCAAGGTAAGAAAGGCTGAAAGACGACCACCACTGAACAAGACACACAAGCTGAAACGTCAAGACTGATTTTTCTAAGGTTTTATGGACTGATGAAATGAGAGTGAGTCTTGATGGGCCAGATGGATGGGCCCGTGGCTGGATTGGTAAAGGGCAGAGAGCTCCAGTCCGACTCAGACGCCAGCAAGGTGGAGGTGGAGTACTGGTTTGGGCTGGTATCATCAAAGATGAGCTTGTGGGGCCTTTTTGGGTTGAGGATGGAGTCAAGCTCAACTCCCAGTCCTACTGCCAGTTTCTGGAAGACACCTTCTTCAAGCAGTGGTACAGGAAGAAGTCTGCATCCTTCAAGAAAAACATGATTTTCATGCAGGACAATGCTCCATCACACGCGTCCAAGTACTCCACAGCGTGGCTGGCAAGAAAGGGTATAAAAGAAGAAAATCTAATGACATGGCCTCCTTGTTCACCTGATCTGAACCCCATTGAGAACCTGTGGTCCATCATCAAATGTGAGATTTACAAGGAGGGAAAACAGTACACCTCTCTGAACAGTGTCTGGGAGGCTGTGGTTGCTGCTGCACGCAATGTTGATGGTGAACAGATCAAAACACTGACAGAATCCATGGATGGCAGGCTTTTGAGTGTCCTTGCAAAGAAAGGTGGCTATATTGGTCACTGATTTGTTTTTGTTTTGTTTTTGAATGTCAGAAATGTATATTTGTGAATGTTGAGATGTTATATTGGTTTCACTGGTAAAAATAAATAATTGAAATGCGTATATATTTGTTTTTTGTTAAGTTGCCTAATAATTATGCACAGTAATAGTCACCTGCACACACAGATATCCCCCTAAAATAGCTAAAACTAAAAACAAACTAAAAACTACTTCCAAAAATATTCAGCTTTGATATTAATGAGTTTTTTGGGTTCATTGAGAACATGGTTGTTGTTCAATAATAAAATTAATCCTCAAAAATACAGAGAGCTCCAGTCCGACTCAGACGCCAGCAAGGTGGAGGTGGAGTACTGGTTTGGGCTGGTATCATCAAAGATGAGCTTGTGGGGCCTTTTCGGGTTGAGGATGGAGTCAAGCTCAACTCCCAGTCCTACTGCCAGTTTCTGGAAGACACCTTCTTCAAGCAGTGGTACAGGAAGAAGTCTGCATCCTTCAAGAAAAACATGATTTTCATGCAGGACAATGCTCCATCACATGCGTCCAAGTACTCCACAGCGTGGCTGGCAAGAAAGGGTATAAAAGAAGAAAATCTAATGACATGGCCTCCTTGTTCACCTGATCTGAACCCCATTGAGAACCTGTGGTCCATCATCAAATGTGAGATTTACAAGGAGGGAAAACAGTACACCTCTCTGAACAGTGTCTGGGAGGCTGTGGTTGCTGCTGCACGCAATGTTGATGGTGAACAGATCAAAACACTGACAGAATCCATGGATGGCAGGCTTTTGAGTGTCCTTGCAAAGAAAGGTGGCTATATTGGTCACTGATTTGTTTTTGTTTTGTTTTTGAATGTCAGAAATGTATATTTGTGAATGTTGAGATGTTATATTGGTTTCACTGGTAAAAATAAATAATTGAAATGGGTATATATTTGTTTTTTGTTAAGTTGCCTAATAATTATGCACAGTAATAGTCACCTGCACACACAGATATCCCCCTAAAATAGCTAAAACTAAAAACAAACTAAAAACTACTTCCAAAAATATTCAGCTTTGATATTAATGAGTTTTTTGGGTTCATTGAGAACATGGTTGTTGTTCAATAATAAAATTAATCCTCAAAAATACAACTTGCCTAATAATTCTGCACTCCCTGTATATATATATATATATATATATATATATATATATATAATTACTACAAGACACAGTGTAGGGCAGCAATCTACTTGTGAGTGATAACAAGAAATTCAGCATGAGGCCTGGTTTTTAATCATCTACTAATGTTCATTTATTTCTCCACATGGTTGCAATTTAATTTTTTTGGGTCTTGTTGAATTTAAATAAACCAGAATATAGGTGATCAGTACAGCAGTAGACAGGCTCTGATAAAAGCAGCAGGTAGTGATGACTATTGTTGGGCGCGAATATTCGAATAGCGAATATTAATTGCGAATATCGGCACTTCGAGAATTCGTGAATATT
Organism: Bufo bufo; assembly: GCF_905171765.1. Classification (NCBI taxonomy): domain Eukaryota; kingdom Metazoa; phylum Chordata; class Amphibia; order Anura; family Bufonidae; genus Bufo; species Bufo bufo. The sequence goes on from NC_053391.1 coordinate 692,436,437, forward strand.
TTGAATACAGTGATATATATTCGTAAATTCGAATATTCTAGATTTATTTTTCATTGGTAACCTCCCTTCTTGCTTGTGGGCCAATGAGAAGGCTGCAGTGTCTTTGTCTGAGCTTAGCAACATCCCTAGCAACCAATAGGAAAGTTGCCTGCCCCTTACTATATAAGAACCTCCCCAGCAGCCAGTGTATGTAGTATTTTGCAGATCTGAGAGAGAGCAGTGTCATCGCTGTGTTCTGTGCTCTCCTGTCATTACATTAGATAGTTAGTTAGCTTATATATATAATGCAGATAGTTAGTGGGAGATAGTAAGTATAGGTTATATCCTGATATAGTGTAGCTGATGTAGCTGAGGTTCTGCTGTCCATACATACATACATACATACAGACATACATAGTGCTGTGATGTCACAAGTTCACAACAATACTTAGTGCACCAATCACTAATAAGTAGTCAGACCTGTTAAAATGTGAAGTTGCACGTATTGCGCCAATATATTTGCATCATTGGTGGCGATTTCGAATATACTGGAGCACTCTATCTGCATATAAAGCTATTGTAATGTTCTGCCGTGCCAACCATTTTCTCCAGTCTCAGGAAACTTCTAGCAGCTTGAAAAATGTAGCTATAGTGACCCACGTCTGTATTTTGCGCTTTTTAGGCGAATATTACATTACCGATTTTTCGCGATCAGGAAAACAATCTCAAATTTGCGAAATATATGACGAATATTCGACCAAATCTTTTGCGAATTCGAATATTGCCCCTGCTGCTCATCACTAGTGAGGACAGGACTTGGGAGCCAAACCGGGGTGCTGAGGAGGAGGCAACACCAGCGGAGAAGGGCGCTGGCGGCAGCTATAAAAAACAGAGGCCACGTACCTCCCAAAGAACAGCCAGAGCCACGTCTGCTTCAGGATCTGATGATGCCGCTGACACCATGGGTGGGTTAGGCCCAAAATGTACCAGAGCTAAGCCCAGCTCAACTGCCTCTAGCTCTGTGCGAGCAACTCCCGTATGGTGCTTTTTCTTCCTCAGCAATTAACTTGTCCACAAGCTGAACTCCAAGCTGTAGTATCATTGTAGTAGAGCCTTTTACTCTCACATGGCAGAGAATGCAGGCCACTCCTCGCGATTCTCACTGTGCAGCAAGTTGCACTCCATGGTGGACACTTGGAGCAGCTGTTATGGGCAGGGACAGTACATGTCTTTCTCTGCCCATTGGGTCAATGTTTTTTGCGGCAGTGGAAATACAGCACCACAGCAACATGGCCAGGTGCTTTGGAGCATCTCCCACCATATCATGGGGCTGGTTCCCACAGCAGGCACTTATTTGTCTCCTCCACCTCCTCTTCTATGGAAAAGGTCCTGTGCAATCGGTTTTTTGTTTTTAAAGTACATAGTTTGTTGTGACGCCAGTTGCAGTGAAGCAACAAGGGCAAAGGGCCCCTTTAAGTGATATGGATGGTACCCAGGGTAGGAATGCCAGAGTGGTGTAGGGTGGCCTAATGTCCCAAAATGGTGTTGCACTTGTCACGGTGCTCCTACCTGGATACGCTGAATCCCAAGGCGTGGCTCTCCGTAACTTAAGAAAAGGGGTAGTTGGTCAAGGGGATGATTAAATAAATTGAGTCCAGACCGTGTGATGAAGTTGATAACAGCTTTAATTGAATAAACTTTCTTCCAACACGATTTACAGGCTTTGTCTTGGCTTCCAGCAGGCTTTGGCATTAAATCTGGCAGGCAAACATACTCAACTCTGCTACATCAGTTGCTCTCTGGCTCTGCTGTGCTAACAGGATAACTGTAGAACTTGGCTGTCTCTTTATGCTGTACTTAACTTGGTAGGCTGGTCTGTCTCTAGCTTTGTCCAGGGAACTTTCTCCTACTGGGGCTTCAGGGGCTTCAGGCTTGGGCCTCTGTGTCCAGCTGAGCTGAAGTTGCTCTAGCTGGCTTAGGCAAGGCTTGTCGAGGAGGGACGGCTCCTGCTTCCTTCCCCTAGCAGGGTGTAAGCTAGACTCACTCCTGACTAGACTAAACTCCTCCCTCTCTCGGAGAGAGCTAGAATGGAAAGAAGGGTTCCATCCTAGGTAAACTAGCTCTGCCAATTATTCCGCCATCTGCTGGTGAACCAGGCATATTACACTTAAACAGTCACATAACAAGAAATAGAAATACACATTTTGCCAGACCTGGAAATGAATACATCAGATGACATTAGGTTAACCATTGGAGATAGTATTGAGGCACAAAGGTGGTAATGCCTTTCTGGGGCGTTACACCTGTACCCAACGTTCCTGGCAACGTCCGAGAGACTGTCCATGCATTTCAAACATTTTATGTGGTGGGGAACGTTATTGTGGACTTGCAGCATCAGAATGGTCTGCAGCTATACCACTTAATCTGCGATGTTCCAACTCGCTGGAATTCAACATTGCACATGCTCAGGCATCTGTACGAGCATCAAAAAGCCGTGAACGATTTGATCATGCACCAGATCGCCTCAGCAGGGAGCATGTGTTGTTTCCAGGTCAGGTAGGTGACTGGCATTGTTTTTAGTTAGTTTTATTTACACCTGATGGGGTGGATCATATAATATTTTTATAAAGCCGGTCTATGCGGATACCTAATATGTCTATTTATTTATTTTTTTTCCTATTTTGTTTTGCAATTTTATATGACTTAATTATGGGAAAAGGGTGCTTTGTTTGTTTGTTTTTTTCAATTGGAACTTTGATTTTTTATTATGTAAAACACTTTTTTTCCCTTTTTTTGTCCCACACTGGGACTTCAATTTTTGGGGGTTTGATCCCCTCTACAATGCATTACAATACATGTGTATTGTAATGCCTTAGCTGTCAGTGTATTACTAGTGTAATACACTGACAGCCTGCTTGCTGTGAGACCCAAAGGGCTGGGTCTCACAGACTTCCTTAGAAGGCAAGCCCCCGAGCCATCGGGTCCCCATCACCGCAACGTGGGGACCCGATGGGAACATGGAGGGAGCCCTGCACCCGCTCGATCTGCGTGCCGTACTTGTACGCCGCTGGGGCTCGAGTCACGCCCCTCAGCGATGTACAAGTACAGCGCCACTTGGGAAGGGGTTAAACATCATCTGCCCCCTGATAAGTTACAGTTTTTGGAAGCTTTGAAATATGAAAAGCAGAAGACATTTGCTGGCACGGTGTGTTTTTAAACACGCTGTATGATAACACTGTTAAATGTACGTTTAGACTACTTTCACACTTGCTAAAGCGTTTTCCGTTAGGCTGTTCCGGCGGGGAAATATACCTGCCGGATCTGTGCTACCACAAGTCCACTGTGCTGGCAGATGTCCGTTCCCGCCCCATTCACTATAATGTGGGTGGGCAGGAGGTCCGGCCGTAGCACGGCAAACATGCCGAGAGACGGCTGGAATAAAACTACAGCATGCTACACCATGCTTCAACCAGAACTCTGGCCCCCCCCCCCGACCCCTTATTATAGTGAATGGGGCCGGAGCGGACTTCCGCCAGCACGATGGGCTTGCAATAGCACGGATCCAGCAGGCTGTTCCGGCGGGGGAAAACGCTACTGCAAGTGTAAAAGTAGCCTTACCCATAGCTATGTATGTCACTCAGACATCATTTCCAATTGCTGTCATTGCGTTCAAGAGTTTGGGGGGGGGGGAGAGGAATCATAAAAAAATAAAGAAAAAGCGATAACAAGTTTTCCTAAACAATTATGATTCCTAGGAGGCTAGAGGACATTATATACCAACTTTCAGTGCAATTTCCATCCCCTGTTGCTCCTCTCCCCTTCCAGTTTTGAGAACCTGAGAAACCCATGGGGGCTCCATCCCTGACCACCACTGACATGGAAGAATACATATTGCATATAGCACTCCACTCTCTAATGTTCTAAGATCTATCTTTATTTTCCAGCTCATCACCAACCTATGGCTAACCAGTCTGATTCTCTGTTTGTGCTTGCTGGATTTCCGGGGCTGCCGGAGATGTACCACCCTGCAGTTTCTTGTATATTATTCCTTGTCTATGTTGTCTCCCTCTCAGCTAATAGTAGCGTCATTCTGCTGGTTCTATGGAAGGAACATCTTCATCAGCCCATGTACATCATCATCATGAACCTGGCTCTTTCTGACATCTTATTCGATACGATAACATTACCCAAAATAATTGCCAAATACTGGTTTGGAGCTGGAACCATGACGTTGTTTGCCTGCATGTTCCAGCTCTTCTGTGTCCACTTCTTGGGTTCTGTTGACTCATTCATCATTATGTTCATGGCACTTGATCGCTATGTGGCCATCAGCAGACCCCTGAGGTATTCCTCCATGATCACCGAGAGACGCACCATAAACATCTGCACTTTCCTTTGGGCTCTTGCGTCTCTCATCTCCTTAGTCAATGCCGCCTGGTTCACTCAGGTTATATTTTGCGGCTCTAGAAAAGTTAACAGTTGCTTTTGTGTAAGTCAATCAGTCATGGTCTTAGTCTGTTCCGATATTTCTCTGCTCAAACGGACCTCGCTTGTCCTCTCCATGTTGGTTCTCTTAGCACCCTTGTGCTACATTATCATATCCTACGTCCTCATACTTGTAAAAGTCTGCTCTTCGGTGAGGAACAAAGGACTACAAAAGGCATTCTCTACATGTGTCACTCATCTGTTCATCATCTTCATGTACTTTGGCCCTCGGGTCTTTGTGTATAACGCCTTTGTGATGAACATAGTGTTCACTCCAGAAATGAGCGTCTTGCTTCTCTGCCTCTATACTTATATCCCCCATCTTCTAAGCCCCATAATCTATTGTCTGAGAACTCAAGAAATCCGGCAGGTCATAGGGATTGCACTACGGAGGAAGTTTGGTTTAAGAATAGGGATTGCTGAGGTATTGCACAGATAAACTATGATCTACAAGAATATAAAATGATAAAAAAGAGTAATAATAGTAATAAAGATACATCAGATGAATACCTATGTGTTACTGTGGCAGCCAGCAGCTGCCACTGTTCCACCTACTTTACCTGGGAGCCTGGACGCACCTCCCTCTGTCTTCTTCCAGCTGCCGGGTCTGGACTGTCCATCTTTGCAGTCTGCGGCCTGCTTGATGTCAATGTCTCCCCTCCTCCACCCTAATCTTCAACAGCCTATGGCTGGCAACCATGAGGTACTTGAGGGTGCCTGAGCAATAGGTTGTCTAGCTTGCTAGTTCTCTGCCAAGGTGGGCTGTATTCTGCTGGTGTACCAATTCTCTGCCCATTTACTGCATAGATGTAGAGGTGGTCTTGTTTATGGAAAAAGATTATGGATTCCTGTTGGACATGGCGTCTGAACTACTTTGTAAGGAGGAGGGAAGTTAAGTGCCTGGAGTGACTGTACAAACTCTGCTCAGGATATGTAGTGGAGTACACCCCCACCGATGATCCACAAGGCCCTATAATACTGGAGTAATGAAGCTGGCTAGGCAGATCCATGTTCCTCCCCCAGAAGTTGGCCTGCATCTTGCCCTTTTCTTTACCAAGCCGCAAAGTGGGACTCATTACCAGATAGCCGCTAACTTTACCAGAACCAGGGGCGTTGCTAGGGTCTCAAAAGATCCGGGGCCCAATTCTCTAAGTCGACCAACCACCCCCCACCGCAAACAGTAGCACTGAAGACATTTTACTGTACTTGCTATTCAGCTATACAGCAGCACATAGCTGTCATCTCCAGGGCCTCCCAGGTGAAGTCTGATCTGATGAAGATCTTCTCCAGTAAGTCCGGACAACTTCTCTCAGCCGCCTCGTCTCTGCAGAGTGTGACACACGGACATCTTAGATTCCTCACTTTTCTGTACCCCCAAATACCACCCTGAAGAAAAATGAGTGCCCCCCATAGTTATAGTGCTCCTCATAGTCCCACCAATAGTTATTCCCTTCTAGAATGCCCTCATTAGTAATACTACCCCCTACAGTGATCCCAACCGTGATAATACTCCCTAAGAGTGCCCCCATTCATAGAAGAGCCCTCCAGTATTAATAATACCCTCACAGAGCCCCAAGTAGAAATAAGGCCCCCTATTGTTCCCCCAGTGGTAATACATCTCTCTACAGACCCCTCAGTAGTAATAAGGCCCCAATAGTGCTCAGAAATAATGCGGATATATATGTCACTCCTATCGAGCCCCCAGTAGTAATAAGAACGCCTAATGTCCCCAGTATTTATAATGACCCCTACTGTTATAATGCTCAACCTGAAGTGCACCAGTATTTATATCGCCCCTACTGTTAAAATGCCCCCCCCCAGTACCACCAGTATTTATATCCCCCCAACTGTTATAATGCGCGTCCTGAAGTGCCCCCAGTATTTATACTACCCCCTACTGTTATAATGCTCACCCTGAAGTGCGCCAGTATTTATATCACCCCCTACTGTTAAAATGCCCCCAGTGCCCCCAGTATTTATATTGCCCCTTACTGTTATAATGCTCGCCCGGAAGTGCCCCCAGTATTTATATTCCTCTAATGTCCTCAGAAATTATAATTCCTCAGCCCCTCCACCATACAGTCCCATGTAAATAACATCACACCATCTCTCCTGCCCCCTCCAATATACAGTCCCACGTAAATAACATCACCCCCTCCCCAGTCGCCTTCAACATACAGTCCCATGTAAATAACATCACCCCTTAAAATTCTGTCCCATGTAAAAAACATCACTCCCTCTCCCCCAGATACTTTCAACATACAGTCCCATGTAAATAAAATCACCCCCTCCCCAGCCACCTCCAACATGCAGTCCCATGTAAATAACAGTACCCATCAACATTCAGTCCCATGTAAATAAAATCACTCCCTCCTGCAACCGCCTTCAACATACAGTCCTGTGTAAATAACATCACCCCCTCAACTTTCAGTCCCATGTAAATAACATCACTCCACCCCACTGTCCCATGTAACTTCCCTCCCTCCAGCCCTAACATACAGTCTCAGTTAAATAACTACAACTTCCAGCATTGCTCTGCCTCTCCCTTCACTCACCTCTCATCATGTAACATACATCACCTCAGCTTCTTCCCAGGACTTCTCCTCTTCACTTCTGAGCCGTCCTCTCCTGCACTGGTCACATGATGGTGACATCATCGCAGGTCCTTTTCAGCTACTGCATTAAGAACTGATCACATCAGGCAGTTACTGGCTCCTCTCGCTGCAACTGATAGGGAACCCCCTACAAAACATGAGCAGACTGGTGGGACATTCTATTAAGGGTCAGAGACTCTGTTCTGATGTTCCAGGTGGTAGTTCCCTAGGTCACTTAAGAGCCTCCCCTGCAACATTCAGAAACATTTCTACTTTACCCCCCACATTCAACATGTGCACCCCCCCCCCCCCTTCCTCAGGTTAAACCCAAAACCTGAGGTGCAACAATTAAAGATATATTCCCAGAAGAGAACTTTGTATCCTTAACTACGTCTGTGTTTGTTCCCCGCACAATAGTTGGAACCAGAGAGAAACTTTGTGAGTAAAGCACTCTGAGTTTCTGCAACCATAAGCTTAATGTCTAGGAGACTTTGTATGAACAGCCTTCAAAAGACTTGTTTGAAACAAGAAATAAATATACGGTATGCACCACAGTCTTATGTGCCGGATTAAAACCACTAAGAAATGTACCCAGGGATGGACTTTACCCTGAGAACTGTTCCACTTTAAGATAAACCTTTGTGGACTGTGCTTGGAGAACTGTTGCCCCTGTGTCACTTACTAACTGTATTCCCACTATGCAATGTTGAAATGTTCATTTTATTGATATCCTTAACCTGTTTCCTCTATAGGATAAAAGAGAGAACAAATGTGGGTTTGGGAAGTCATAGCTACATTATGCATATGTTAGCTTGCTTGTATTAGGTCTTTTGCCTTGGAGGTGATCCAGAGACCACGAGTCAAGAGCTTGAAGTCTTCCTTTAAATAACGGGGGTATGCAGTGATCCTCTGCAGAAGGGTTTATATGTACATTTTCAATGTGTATTCAGTAAAAAGGGTTAAAAATATGCTTTGCCATGTATCATTGCATTGTCATGTAAATATCAGTAAGGAGTTAGCAGGTCTTGATTGTCACCAGTTAGTGGTCCTTGTAGTAGGGATGTCTAACCTGAGATGGTGAAGTATCAAAGTTACTGACCCAGCCTGGAGCGTGCCGCCCGACGATCGTTTCGCTATACGCTTCCTCACGGTAACTTTGATATTTTGTGACTTTCATTAGCAGCATTACACTTAGGCTATGCAGAGGTATGTCACCACCCTTCACGTCTCAGTGTTGAGCGGTGAACTGCATTACATGGACGCATGGTTGCCACAATTGAGCCTTATGTGATTATACTGCTACTTGTTATTATACTAGTCCTTTGATGTCTGGAGCTCATTATTATTGTCACACTCCAGTGTTCTCATGTCTGCTGCTTTATGTATTTTATAATTAATTATGCTATAATTTTATATGTGGATTTTCAATAAATTATCAAAGTTTATATTTCCTTGCGTGGTCTCTTTTTTTTTAGCGTACTAGAAATACGTTTATAGACTCCATAGTATACATTGTTTAGGAGATTTAAGTCTTATGGTGCCTGGACATACTTTACAAACACACTCTAGAAGTTGCTAAAGATCCACATCCCACTGAGGACATTGTGGAAACATTTATTGTGAGTAAGCAACCTGTAAAAAAGGTGCAGAACTTAGCCTGATGCTGGGGTCTGCCCTGTGGTTGCATATTAAGAAAAGTTGCACTCCTATTTCTGGACGCTTAGACTTTATAGAAAAGTGTAATGTGAGGAAAAATGCTTTAGAGAAAGACCTAGACTTGTTAACTATTACTGCAACTGTGTAACCTGTAAGAACTGTGGAGAATTTGCACATTGTGTAAGAGCTGCCAGTCCATGCATGCTCAGAACTGTGACTAATGCATCTCAACTTAATTCGTCAGTAAAGTACTATATCATTCTGCTGCTAACTTGGCCTCATTATTTCCTGTACTCTCACATTGCACCAAGATCATCTTCAGCAGCCAAGCAACCCTGCCTTGCACCATTCATCACTATCAAGGGCATTCTGAACCACCATCAGGAAGGAGAACCAGGGTACACCTTGAAGGCAGTAATAGATGTGCCCTTTCTATAACTGAATGGCCCAGGGAGCACCCAAACTGTACAACTACTCCCATATTCCACATCAGTGTATTTGACCCCCATGGGTCAGCTGTCAACTGCACAGGGACTTTTCCAAGAGTCTAATTGGGGTCTGATTGGGGGTCTGGAGGTCTGACTGGGCAGTCTTGAGGTCTAATGGGGGTCTGGAGGTCTTATTGGGGTCAGATATGGGGGTCTTGAGGTCTAATGGGGTCTGGAGGTCTAGTAGGAGTCTGGAGGTCTAATGAAGGTCTGGAGGTATGATATGGGGGTCTGGAGGTCTGATATGGGGGTCTGGTCTGAGGTCTGATATGGGGGCCTGGAGGTCTGATATGGGGGTCTGGAGGTCTAATGGTGGTCTTATATGGGGGTTTTATATGGGGGTCTTATCTAAGGTCTGATATTGGGTCGGAGTCTAATGGGGCTCTGATCTGAGATTTAAAACTGGGGGTCTGATCTGAAAGGAAGGGGGGATTTTTTTGTACTAGCGCACAATATAAAGGGGTGTTCTGTGTAGTACCGGTATTTTCAGGGGGACTGTTTCTGTAGGAAAGTATTGGGGAGCACAGTATTGGGGGTGGCAGGATGGGGTGTTGAGAAGGTGAGAGGATGATGGAAAAGTAGGAAAGTAAGATGTCTGTTTGTTAAAGTCTGCAGAGACGAGGCGTGGCTGAAAGAAGTCACCATGGTGGTCTGAGAGGATAGGAGAAGAAGAGGAAAGAGAACATCTACATCAGAGGAGACGTCACTGGATGTAAGAGGTAAGTGGCGCTGTATGACCCTGAATGTTCTGTAGCGCTGTATGTAATGTTTTCCAAGTATGTATTTAAAGGGGTTGTCCGCTTTTCTTTTTGTACGAGTGCTGCCTTCTCTGCTCTGTTTACCTGCTCATCACTGCAAATGCTACAGCGAGCAGGTGAACAGAACAGAGATGGGCAATAATGGGCATTTCTACTATGGAGGGGGAACAGAGCCAGAGGGCATTACTACAATGAAGGGGGCACATTAGGCATTATTACTGTGAAGTGGGCACAGTGGGCATTATTGCTGTGAAGGGGGCACAATGAGGATTTCTACTATGGGGGGCACAGTGGACATTACTACTATTAAGGGGGCACAATGGATATTATTACTGTGAAGGGGCAAAATGGGCATTATTACTATGAAGGGGGCACAGTGGGCATTATTACTATAAAGGGTGCACAATGGGGATTATTACTATGAATGGGACAAAATGGGGATTATTACTGTGAAGGGAGCACAAAGAGGGCATTACAACTGTGAAAGGGGCACAGAGAGGGCATAACTACTGTGAGGGGGCACACATATGTACAAAACTACTGTGAAGGTTGTAAAATGAGGGCAGTACTACTGTGAGGTAGTACAATTTTTTTTAAAGTATTGGGGGGGGATTCCAGAGAAAGGATCCGCCCCGGGTGCCAAACACCATAGGCACGCCACTGCCCTCATCCCTCGTTATTCTCTGTCTTCATCCTCTCTGTTTCCCTCCCAAGTGTACTGAATTTTAAAAAGTGAAATGGCGGACTCTATGTTGTGCGATTTTTCCGAAGCAAATCACCAAAACTACGGATTCGTTTGAAGGAAGAATCTTTGTGAGATTTGTGATGAATGTGTTTCATTCCGAGTCGATTTTCTCATCCATATTGGCATAGCCACATTTGTAAAGCTCACAAGTATTAAAATATCTTGGTATTTACCCGCATAGTGAAAAAAAGGAAGACAAATTATATGAAACACCCGTGGGGTGCACACCAATATTACTTTGTTGAGAGGTATTGTTTCCAAAATGGGGCCTTTTGGGGGTGTTTTTTATGTTTAAGCAGCTCAAAGCCTCTGCAAACCTGGAATAAATGGGGCCCCACTATCCACGCGGTGCTCCTTCAGTTCAGAGGCTGGTACAGTGGTCCCTCAAGATACAATGGCCTCAGGATACAATTTTTCCAACATACAATGGTCTTTTCTTGACCCATCGTTAGTTGAAACTAGACTCAACATACCATGTCTCAGACCCAGATCCAACCAATCAAGGCCACTTCTCTGGTACAATAGCTGGATTAGATGCTAGTTAGCAGCTTTCCCTGACTGTATTATGTAAGGACTTGTCTTATCTGTTTTAGTTATCTGCTTATTCTTCTTAAATCTTCATTTTCTCTTATCTTGGATGACATTTTGGAGCTTTGGAACCAGTAACTTGAGGGACCACTGTATATGAATCAAGTATGGTAGTATTGTAGGGCCACATATGGAAAACTTCTTACATGCCAGTTTGAATACTTTGAGATGCATATGGCACAGACCATAATGGTAACATAGTAACAGTTTATAACACTGAAAAAACAAATCTGTCCATCCAGATTGGCCAGTTATCCTGCAAGTTGATCCAGAGGAAGCCCCAAAAAACCCTGTGAGGTAGAAGCCAATTTTCCTCACTTTAGAGAAAAAAAATTCCTTCCCGACTCCAATCCGGCATCAGAATAACTCCCTGGATCAACGACCCCTCTCCAGTAGCTATAGCCTGTAATATTATTACGCTCCAGAAATACGTCCAGGCCCCTCTTGAATTCCTTTATTGTACTCACCATCACCACCTCCTCAGGCAGAGAGCTCCATAGTCTCACTGCTCTTACCGTAAAGAATCCTCTTCTATGTCTGTGTACAAACCTTCTTTCCTCCAGACGCAGAGGATGTCCCCTCGTCACAGTCCTGGGGATAAATAGCTGATGGGATAGATCTCTGTACTGACCCCTGATATATTTATACATAGTAATTAGATCTCCCCTCAGTCGTCTTTTTTCTAAAGTGAATAACTCTAATGTTGATAATCTTTCAGGGTACTGTAGTTGCCCCATTCCAGTTATTACTACTTTAGTTGCCCTCCTCTGAACCCTCTCCAGCTCTGCTATGTCTTCTTTGTTCACAGGAGCCCAGAACTGTACACAGTCCTCCATGTGTGGTCTGACTAGCGATTTGTAAAGTGGTAGGACTATGTTCTCATCACCGGCATCTATGCCCCTTTTGATGCAACCCATTATCTTATTGGCCTTGACAGCAGTTGCCTGACACTGGTTTCTACAGCTTAGTTTGCTGTTCACTAAAATTCCTAAGCCTTTTCCATGTCAGTGTTACCAAGTGTTTTACCATTTAGTATGTACGGGTGACTTGCATTATTCCTTCCCATGTGCATAAACTTACATTTGTCAGTGTTAAACCTCATCTGCCACTTATCTGCCCAAGCCTGCAATCTATCCAGATCCATCTGCAGCCTTATACTGTCCTCTGTAGTATATATACAGTATGCTGTCCTCTGTAGTATATATATATACAGTATACTGTCCTCTTCCATGTTAATTACGTTACACAGTTTAGTGTCATCTGCAAAATTTATATTTTACTGTGCAAGCCTTCTACAAGATCATTAATAAATATATTGAAGAGAATAGGGCCCAATACTGACCCCTGAGGTATTCCACTAGTGACAGTGATATCTCCAGTACTGACCCCTTTGGTACCCCACTAGTGACAGAGACCCCTCCAATACTGACCCCTGAGGTACCCCACTAGTGACAGTGACCCAATCTGAGTGTGTACCATTAATAACCACCCTCTGTTTTCTATCCCTCAGCCAGTTACTTACCCACATACAGATGTTTTCTCCCAGTCCGAGCATTCTCATTTTATATACTAACCTTTTATGTGGTACAGTGTCAAATGCTTCGGAGAAGTCCAGATACACGACATCCATTGATTCACCGCTGTCAAGTCTAGAACTTACCTCCTCATAGAAACTGATTAAATTAGTTTGACATGACCGGTCCCTCATGAAGCCATGCTGATATGGAGTTATTTGCTTATTTTCATTGAGGTACTCCAAGATAGCATCTCTCAGAAAACCTTCAAACTGTTTACCCACGGCCGATATTAAGCTTACCGGCCTATAGTTTCCAGGCTCTGTTTTTGGACCCTTTTTAAATATTTACACCACATTTGCTATACACCAATCCTGTGGAACAGTCAGTATAGAGTACTTAAATATCAGACATAAAGGGTCTGGCTATGACATTACTTAATTCTCTTAGGATACGGGGGTGAATGCCATCTGGTCCTGGCGATTTGTCTATTTTAATCTTTTTAAGATGCCGCTGTACTTCTTCCTGGGTCAGACACGGCACTTTTAATGGGGAATTTACTTTTACATTCTGCATTTCATCTGACAGTTCATTTTCTTCAGTGAACACAGTGGAGAAAAAAATATTTAATAGCTTTGCTTTCTCCTCATCACTCTCTGCAACTTCCCCCTCATCACTCTTAAAGGGCCAACACTTTCAGATTTATACTTGTTACCATTTATATAATTGAAAAAAAATTTTGGGTTAATTTTACTCTCTTTGCCAATTAATCCCTCGGTCTCTAGTTTGGCTGCTTTTATTTGTCTTTTACATATTCAATTTTTTTCCTTATAGTGTTTTAATGCTTTCTCACAACCCTCCTGTTTTAGTGATTTAAATGTTTTTTTTTTTGTCATTTATTGTTTTATTAACCACTCTATTAGGTATGTACCTCTAACGACTAGATTTTAGGATGGTTTTAAAAATATCCCATTTTGTGGCTGTATTTTTATTTTTGAGGACTTTGTCCCAGTTAGTTAGGCCTATGGCCTCTCTTAGTTAGCTAAATTTAGCTTTTTTGAAGTTTGGTATTTTTGTTCCTCCCTGAGGAAACACTCTTTTGAATGACAATTGGAAGGTTATTACTTTATGATCACTATTTCCCAGGTGTCCTCCAACCTGCGCATCTGTTGTACTGTCAGGTCTATTGGTTAATACTAAGTCCAGTGTGGCCATACCTCTAGTTGGGTCCTGCACCAGTTGGGAAAGGTCTTTGGTTATTGCCAAGAATCTGTTTCCTTTATGAGAAGTACAGGTCTCAGTTTCCCATTTTAGATCTGGGTAGTTGAAGTCCCCATAATGATGACCTCATTAAGATTTGTCACCTCATCTATTTAGTTTAGAAGCACATTTTCTGTATTAAACTGCTATTAGTATTTCATGATAGTTTTTTCCTCCATGGTAGGTAGGCAGACAGACAGCAGCAGTGGCATTATGGGGCACCATCAGCACTGGCAGATCTATTCATTGGCCTCAGCCAAAGTGTGTAAAAGTCATCCTGGATCCATGCCTTGTTCATTTTGACAAATGTTTTGGACACTGGCAGACTTTGTCCGTTTGAGTGTTACCACGTCCCCCATGGCACCGAACACCCTCTAAGAGATAACACTGGAGACTGGACAAGGCAGAACAAAGAGGACAAACTAGGTGAGGTCCAGTCACTGTTCAAATCTGCATACCCAGAAGTCCATGGGGTCAGGGAATAGGATATGTCCCAGTAAAGGCCATAGTCATATACAAAACAAGACAATTTTAAAGATTTTTTGTATTTTGTTTTTTTATTGATAGCTGGGCAAAAAGTACGAAAAATCATAGAGCAGAATTAATTTTTGGTGAAGAAACAGAACTGCACCACATTTCCATGATGGCAAGACAATTTTTACAGACAATTGGCAAAAAAGTCTAGCTGATGGGTGCAATAAGAGCAATGGTGACACCCTTGTTATGCTAAATATTGAAATATACAAATAATTTGAAAAACTATCATAGTTTGGAATAGAGACTCAGATCAACAAAAGAAAAACAGCTATGTGCTTATTTAAAGAGCCGGTAAGGGAGGTCACTGGTGACAGATTCCCTTTAACTGAAACTGGTATATTAATGCAGTTATTGTAACACAACTCCTTCACTAAAGCTGCATGGTATATTGACACAATTCAATGCAATAGCAGCAGAATGTATGTTCTTGGTGCTGGAGGTGCTGGAAATAAGCCTATAAAACACTTATAAACTGTAGAAACTTAAAGGGGTATTCTCATGACACCGTTTAATACTTACCTGCTCCCGGCGCGCTGTCCACTTCCTGGTTTCTGCACTCGGCAGGGGGCGGGCTCCATCTTGATTGATGTCTTCTCCCGGCCGGGCCGCGCGCTGTACTGAACGCGCACGCCGAGACCGCGCATGCGCCCTGGTGACTTCTTCCTGGCAAGTATACTATACTGGCCAGGAAGAAATCACCATAGCGCATGCGCGGTCTGAGAAGAGCGGTGGCCGTAACCAGGGGAGACGGAAGACAACAGTCAGGTAAGTATAGGTTTATTTTCTTCTAAGGGGTGGGAATTTGTTAATTAAATATATTTAGAAAAATGATCACTGTTAAATCATTAACAGATTTAACAGTGATCATTAAGATGATAATACCCCTTTAAGGTTTTTACAAAAAAAAAAGGGCTGGCTGGCTGTTCATTTACAAAAAAAATGATGTTGTTACAGGATCTTGTTGGTTGCAGAATTTGCACAATTGCCGGCATTTGTATGAAACTCAGACCCCTGAGTGAACAGTCTCTCCCTATCTCTCCTTTACCTGATAAGACCCTGATCTACCTCATTCAATTTGTCCTTATACTGTCTCTATGCTCTCCCTACCACACCTAGATTACTGGCTTGTGTATGTAATGGCCTTTTGGAAGACACTGCCAACACAAGTCTCAAGCTGTGCTTAGATTGGCATCTCTCCTGCCCAAAAGCTGAAGGACCTTCAAAAATCCTGCCCCTGATTGGCTGACGGGATGTCTGACAGCCTCTGAGCCAATTAGGGCAAGAACCTTCCCTCCCATGATCATGTGATCCTCCATTTTTAACTTTTCACTCATTTTCTTTACCAATTTCCATTGTGCAATGGCTCTGGCACCATTTTACGTGATTCATCCCAAGCAAATCAATTGTCAGCAGACTTTTTGTGAAATTTATAATGAATTAAATTACTGTAGTTTAGAATAGATTCACTTATCTCTACATTGCGTCATAGGATAAACACATATATTTTAATAGTTCTGTCATTTTGGTGAATTTGCAGTAATAATAATGATGATTATATTTTTCATTTACTTTTATTTTTTTAAATGAGAAAAGTGGAATGATTCAAATTTTTATATTTTTTTCTTTCTTATATACAAAAAGAAATCGTGAAATCATTTTTTTCCTCCCTAGGGGCCTTGAACATGCAATTATCTGACTGCCATCGACTGCAATGATTTACTATTGCAGTTTATGAGAGAATTAGAGTTTAGATAAACTATGATAAGCTTTGGAGCCTTTAAAAGGACTGAGGCTGCCATAGCAACTGAACAGCACCCTCGATCTCGATGCAGGGGAGTCGCTTGGTCCCCAGGAGCATAGAGCTCCTGGAAAATAACTGCTCAGATGCTGTAGTTGAAAGGTAACTAAACTTATCGATGCCTTTTTTTCAAACTATTCTAAATGGTCTGTCATTCACTTTTGTAATATATTTTATTTATTTTACTGTTTTAACCCTGTAATGAGCACCTATTTTTTTTAAGTTTTTGCATCTCCATAAGCCATAACTTTTTAGTTTTTTCATTAACATGGCTGTATGGGACCTAGATTTATGAGACAGGAAAAAAAAGCATTTTGGTGGTGCTGTTTGAGGGTACATATAAATTATTTTATTGTGTAAATATATTCATTGCATAACATATACATTTTTTGGCATTACATATACACCCTGTACAGAATTATTAGGCAAATGAGTATTTTGACCACATCATCCTCTTTATGCATGTTGTCTTACTCCAAGCTGTATAGGCTCGAAAGCCTACTACCAATTAAGCATATTAGGTGATGTGCATCTCTGTAATGAGAAGGGGTGTGGTCTAATGACATCAACACCCTATATTAGGTGTGCATAATTATTAGGCAACTTCCTTTCCTTTGGCAAAATGGGTCAAAAGAAGGACTTGACAGGCTCAGAAAAGTCAAAAATAGTGAGATATCTTGCAGAGGGATGCAGCACTCTTAAAATTGCAAAGCTTCTGAAGCGTGATCATCGAACAATCAAGCGTTTCATTCAAAATAGTCAACAGGGTCGCAAGAAGCGTGTGGAAAAACCAAGGCGCAAAATAACTGCCCATGAACTGAGAAAAGTCAAGTGTGCAGCTGCCAAGATGCCACTTGCCACCAGTTTGGCCATATTTCAGAGCTGCAACATCACTGGAGTGCCCAAAAGCACAAGATGTGCAATACTCAGAGACATGGCCAAGGTAAGAAAGGCTGAAAGACGACCACCACTGAACAAGACACACAAGCTGAAACGTCAAGACTGGGCCAAGAAATATCTCAAGACTGATTTTTCTAAGGTTTTATGAACTGATGAAATGAGAGTGAGTCTTGATGGGCCAGATGGATGGGCCCGTGGCTGGATTGGTAAAGGGCAGAGAGCTCCAGTCCGACTCAGACGCCAGCAAGGTGGAGGTGGAGTACTGGTTTGGGCTGGTATCATCAAAGATGAGCTTGTGGGGCCTTTTCGGGTTGAGGATGGAGTCAATCCCAACTCCCAGTCCTACTGCCAGTTTCTGGAAGACACCTTCTTCAAGCAGTGGTACAGGAAGAAGTCTGCATCCTTCAAGAAAAACATGATTTTCATGCAGGACAATGCTCCATCACACGCGTCCAAGTACTTCACAGCGTGGCTGGCAAGAAAGGGTATAAAAGAAGAAAATCTAATGACATGGCCTCCTTGTTCACCTGATCTGAACCCCATTGAGAACCTGTGGTCCATCATCAAATGTGAGATTTACAAGGAGGGAAAACAGTACACCTCTCTGAACAGTGTCTGGGAGGCTGCGGTTGCTGCTGCACGCAATGTTGATGGTGAACAGATCAAAACACTGACAGAATCCATGGATGGCAGGCTTTTGAGTGTCCTTGCAAAGAAAGGTGGCTATATTGGTCACTGATTTGTTTTTGTTTTGTTTTTGAATGTCAGAAATGTATATTTGTGAATGTTGAGATGTTATATTGGTTTCACTGGTAAAAATAAATATTTGAAATGGGTATATATTTGTTTTTTGTTAAGTTGCCTAATAATTATGCACAGTAATAGTCACCTGCACACACAGATATCCCCCTAAAATAGCTAAAACTAAAAACAAACTAAAAACTACTTCCAAAAATATTCAGCTCTGATATTAATGAGTTTTTTGGGTTCATTGAGAACATGGTTGTTGTTCAATAATAAAATGAATCCTCAAAAATACAACTTGCCTAATAATTCTGCACTCCCTGTATATAAAAAAGCATTTTTTACATTGCTTTTTATACTTTATTGTTCATACTGTACACATTTCACACTCAATGACCTGTTAAATAAGAAATGAAATACTCTGTTGGCTCACAGTTAATGAAAAGGACTATTATTATGAGTAGAGATGAGCGATTTTTTAGAAAAAAATTGGTTCGATCCGAATTTATTTGCGGCGAATCTGGCTGCAGAGAACACTGTGCCTTGCAGTAACACGTATAGGGAGTCTGCTGTGGTAGTGAAATAATACTGTGAGTCAGTATGACATTGCAGATGACAGGCATCACTCTTAGAATCACTGCACACTTCACTTATTTGGGCAGTCACGGGGCCAAAACTGACCAAATAACTCAAGTATGAACTCAGCCTTACAGGACGATGTTAGCGCCAAGAAGAAGAGCACTCCTTTTACACCGTCGTCAGCTGATTCCACATAGATGTCTACAGAACCTGTTCTGTTAAACGCTTATACAAGTAGAGCCCCCGACAGAGTGGAGAGGGTGTCAGCAGTGAGTGGAGAGGGTGTCAGCAGTAAGTGGAGAGGGTGTCAGCAGTAAGTTTGTGTTGACGTCACTAATTATTTTGCCCTTCCTCTGATCTGTCAGAACAATAACCCCCAAAAAATGGATCCTGTCTTTTGAGCATCTGCCTTCACATGGTCAGCATTTGCTCAGTAATCCATCAGTATGGCTAATGCCAAAAAAAACAGGAGTGGATCCAAAACAGAGATGACATGTGAATGGAATATTTGCATGTCTTCTGTGTTTTGTACCCACTCATGCTTTTGGCTACCAAATCACAAGCTAATTCTGATGGAACCATACAGGCCTTACAGCTGCTACACAAACAAGATCCGTTGTGAGTCTCATTTTTCCTTCCTTCTGACAGATCAGAAGAAAGGTCAAATAAATGATGATGTCAGCCAGGCCGAAAGGCAAAATAGTGGCCCAGTCATGAAGTGAGGAGGGTGGGAGAACAACATGAGAAGTCCACAGAGTGGCCCTATGACATAGTGGTGAGGTGGAAACAGCATGAGAAGACCACAGAGTAGCCCAATGACAGAGTCTGGAGGTGGCGGCAGCATCAGGAGGAGGCCACAGAGTGGCAAATTGACAAAGTGTAGAGGTGGCGGCAGCATCAGGAGGCCACAGTGGCACAATGACAGAGTGTGGAAGTGGCAGCAGCATCAGGAGGCCACAGAGTGGCACTTTGACAGTGTGGAGGTGGCAGCAGCCGCATCAGGAGACCACAGAATGGCAAGGTGACATAGTGTGGAGGTGGCAGAAGCATCAGGAGACCACAGAGTGGGGAGGTGGCAGCAGCATCAGGAGACCACAGAGTGACAAGGAGACATAGTATGGAGGTGGCAGAAGCATCAGGAGACCACAGAGTGACCTGGTGACAGAGTGGGGAGGTGGCAGCAGTATCAGGAGACCACAGAGTGACAAGGTGACATAGTGTGGAGGTGACAGCAGAATCAGGATACCACAGAGTGGCAAGGTGACATAGTGTGGAGGTGGCAGCAGCATCAGGAGACCACAGAGTTACTCAGTGACAGAGTGGGTAGGTGGTAGCAGCATCAGGAGACCACAGAGTGGCAAGGTGACATATTGAGGAAGTGGCAGCAGCATCAGGAGACCACAGAGTGACCCGGTGACAGAGTGGGGAGGTGAGTGGCAATACGAGTACCAGCTGAAGATGGTGGGTGAAAGAAGGAGCACTTGGCATCAGATGTGTGGCATCAGTCGGGTAGCCAGAAGGTACCAGTCTCTTTTGTCAAAGTGTTGGTGTGGCACCATGGATGATCTAGTCTGATGCATCAGGCATTGGTGGGTGCAAATCCTGGCTGATCCACGCCTGATTCATCTTGACAAAGGTCAGTCTCTCCACATTTTGGGTGGACAGACGAGTTCTTCTTGGGGTAAATATGGCCCCGCCGCACTAAACACCCGCTCTGATGCCACACTACTGGCCGGGCAGGACAGCTTTTCCAGGTCAAACTCTGCTAGTTGCAGACACAAATCAAGTTTGGCTGCCCAGTAGTCCAGCGGATCTTCAATGTGGGGTGACAGGGTATGCCACCACCTGTTGGTTCAGGTCCTGCTCCAGGTCTAGCTGCTGCTGGTGAGTAGTTTCTTCACTAGGCATGTGAAGAAAGCTGCTCATCAGCAACTCTAGACGCAAGTTGCTGCTGATGGAGCTGGAACTGCTCCTAATCCCCCACCCAGCCACAGCAGCCATGGCAGAGGAATGTGAGCGCAGAGGGCCCCCCTGGTCAGACCTGCGAGAGGATGGACGATGGAGCAGATAGGAAGTGGCCAACTCACTACATAGGATGTCTCTATAGTAGTTCAGTTTGTCCTCCCTCTCAGCGGGTTTAAAAAAGGCCCCCATTTTGGACCAATAGCGAGGGTCCAACAAGGTGGAGAGCCAGAAGTCATCCCTCTGCCGAATGGTAACAATTCGGCTGTCACTACGCAAGCAACTGAGCATGCATCGGGTCATTTGCGCAAGTGACTCGGAGGGAATCCCTGCCTCCATGTCCACTGCATACTGCCACGGTGTGTCTAGGTCCTCTGCCCCGTCCTCTTCATCGCCCTGTAGCTCCTTTGGCTGCTCCCGCTTCTCCTCTCCTGTCACCTGTGTGTAAAAATGACCCATTTCGCTACCCATTGCAATGTCCTCCTACTCCTCCAGTTCAGCTCCCACAAGGTGCAGAGTCCTTCACTTGGAAAGGGAAGGACTGCAACACCAGCAACTTGGACAGGAGCACATTCAGCTTCTGCACCATTGGATGAGTGCACGCATACTGTTTTCTCTTGGCAATCGCTTCGGTGATTGCTGACGGAATGACTGACGAGGAGTAGAGGGAGGAGGAGCAGGAGAATCAGGACCAGCAGATGATGGGAAGGACAGAAAGCTCCCTTCGGCTGAGGTGGTGGAGCCTTGCCTGCCTGAAACCGGGTGCGTGCCACTGGATGATGCAGCAGTTGCTGCAGCAGGCTAGACCACCACATCGGAGCCATTTTATGATGACGCTGCATATGTTGCCAACATTGGCACCCTGGCCACGCTTCACCTTCTGCCCGCAGATTCTACATATGGCCATGTTCACCTCCTCTGGCGGCTTAACAAATAACTGCCACACCGCTGCTCCTCTCCTGTCACCTGTGTGTAAAAATGACCCATTTCGCTACCCATTGCAATGTCCTCCTACTCCTCCAGTTCAGCTCCCACAAGGTGCAGAGTCCTTCACTTGGAAAGGGAAGGACTGCAACACCAGCAACTTGGACAGGAGCACATTCAGCTTCTGCACCATTGGATGAGTGCACGCATACTGTTTTCTCTTGGCAATCGCTTCGGTGATTGCTGACGGAATGACTGACGAGGAGTAGAGGGAGGAGGAGCAGGAGAATCAGGACCAGCAGATGATGGGAAGGACAGAAAGCTCCCTTCGGCTGAGGTGGTGGAGCCTTGCCTGCCTGAAACCGGGTGCGTGCCACTGGATGATGCAGCAGTTGCTGCAGCAGGCTAGACCACCACATCGGAGCCATTTTATGATGACGCTGCATATGTTGCCAACATTGGCACCCTGGCCACGCTTCACCTTCTGCCCGCAGATTCTACATATGGCCATGTTCACCTCCTCTGGCGGCTTAACAAATAACTGCCACACCGCTGAGTAGGTGATTTTACCCCCAACACTATGCATGGACTGACTGCTACCGCCGCTGCTTCCGTGAACCCATGCACCACTACTTTCCGGGCAGGTAGGCTCCTGCGAAGCGGGTGGTCTACCTTTGGCACGTTTGGCTACCGACCTCTCACTGCTGCCACCCTGCTGACTCCCGACCACGCTATCGACTTGCTGGCTCCACCGCTGCCTCACAGGCAAGCTGCCACCCTCTTCTCCCGATGATGATGAAGCCCCTAATTCACCCGGCTCCCAAGTGCGATCAGCTACATCATCATCATCGAGTACTGTCTGCACGTCACTGATATCCTCCTCAACTGTCTCTGGGTCAGTAACCTGACCGCTTGCAACACCAGCTCCCACGCCACTCTCCTCATCACTACTTGCCCGTCCAAAAGTGGGGGGAAAATGGCCGTGCGTCTTATAAAGCGAATACTAGTGAGCGATTCCATTATGGAAGCGCTCACTAGTATGAATTTGGTGCTGGGAGTTGGTAGCGAAGTGCTGCAAGCGCTTGTAGTACTCACCCTCCCCGGTCTTCCTTGCTGGGGCCTGCGCTTCACGGGTGACCCCGTTTCCGCCATTGCGGCTCTTGCCCAATAGTCAGCGAGGAACAGCCGGAGGATGCCCTCTCTAGGCGGCGCGCTGAGGACACCTTACTACTATTCCCATTCCCTGAGAGAGTGAGAGGCAGCCTGCGAGAGGCGACAGCCCAGGGAGAAGAGGGAAGCAGCACAGCTCGTAACCCCCATGGCTCCGATACTACCCATCCGCTTCCAGGAGCGCCTGCAGGTACCGGAGCGTCACCCTCCAAAGCCCTGCCACCCAGAGCCGCAGCACATCATCTAGTGGGAGGTTTATTTGTTCGGCCGGGTAATCTGTCATCTGTCTCCAGTGCCATGGACTAGGCCGGCCGAATAAATTAACCTCACAACCTCCACAGCGCCCGAGTCCCCTACCTCCTTCCCCTGACTCCTGCATCCGCTCTGTGCACTCCGGGGTAATGGACGGAGCAGCCCATAACCTTGACCTCCGCCACACACTGCTCGGCCGTGGTCGTGACTAGTGATGGACGAACATCGCCGGGACGGTTCAGGAACGCGATCGCACGAACGCGATCAAATGTTTGTGAACCACATGTTCGCGGCGGGCCCATTCACTTTAATGGCAGGCGAACCTGAAAAACCTTCAGCTCCTATTTGCAGCCACAAAATACTTAGTAGAAGTGTACGAATAGTCCCACATCATGGACAGTGACATACTAGAGGGGGATCAATGACAAAAATTCCAACAAAAAAATTGTATCTTAATCAGTTAATAGATATAAATTTTACTGCAAGCCAGTACAAATACAGGTCAAATACATATGTTTAAAAGAACTAAAAATATAAAATTGGATTAAAAACATGGCTAACGAAATCCCTCCTCTTGGAAAAAAAAACCCTAATGATAATAGTTGAAATTCGATAACACGTGGTCGTCACTGGTGTTGAATTCCTCCGAGGCTGCAACAATTATTCCTTCAACGTACAGAAAAGAACAAGTAAGTATGTAGCTGGAGGTAGATTACACGGTCATTGGATATCAATTTTACAGCAGGCCAGTGGACTACAGGCCCCAAAAATTATGCATTCAGTGTACAGAAAAGAACAAGTAGCTGAGGTAATGCAGCAAAACCGCAAACAAATTCTGCACTACCCAACTGCACTATATAGAAAGTATATAATTGGTATATAACACCCCTGCTTCAATCAGTTTTTTGTGGGGCAACTGGAATATCACACCAGTAGAAATTATTTGTTCCAGAGGGTTTTGTTACTATCTGTAGCTGCGGTAACGCAACAAAAGTGCAAACAAATGTTGCACTACCTAAATGCACTATATAGAAAGTATATTATTGGTATAAAAACACCCCGCTTCAATCAGTTTTTTGGGGGGGCCACTGGAATATCACAACAGTAGAAATTATTTGGTCCAATAGCGTTTGGCACTCTGTGTAGCTGCGGTATCGCAGCAGAACCGCACACAACTGCTGCACAATACAAATGCACTGTAATATACTTTCTATGTTAGAAAGTATATTATAAGTATATCACACCCCTCAGTAAGTCACACCTATTGATAGCACACCTATACCAGTCCATAAAAGGACTTTTGTGGCCCTATTAGCTAGCGTTTGGTGTCCCTAACAGTCTGTCCCTGCTCCACACAGCGACCTCTCCCTACACTGGCAAAAGACTGAATGTAAAATGGCGGCCAGATCGGGTTTATTTATAGGGTAGGGGGTGTGTCCATGTGCTGAAATGTCTCAATTGGCTGTCCACCTGATGGATGTGTCATGGGTCAAAGTTCTTCACAATGTAAAAGAAAAGAACCGCAAGGCCATCTCTAGTCGTGACTATAAGCTGTAGGGTAAAGGGCAAAGATCCCTTCTAAGCAGGGCCTGACTTCCTGATTTGTCAGTGCTGCCCTTCTGGTATCTGGTAACAGCACTGTATATGTAAATCACATGGCTAATCTGAGGTCTGATGGGGTTCTGACATGGAGGGCTGATGTGATGTCCTGATATTTATGGGGGTATAAACTAAGGATCTAATATAAGGTCTGATGAATAATATATATATTTTTTTTTCCTCCTCTTAAACCTGGGGTGCGTCTTATCATCGGGTGTGTCTTATGACGCCGAAAAATGCGGTATATTTTTTTGCCACTAATACACGCCAAAGAGGGCTGTAATTTTCTCACTTCACCACACAACGGCAAATAATTTTTTTTTTGTGCCACTAATACACGCCAAAAAGGGGCTTTAGAACATGTAACTGCACCGCTGAACGGCAAATAATATATATTTTTTTGCCACTAATACACGCCAAAAAGGGCTGTCATTTTCTTACTTCACCACACAACGGCTAATAAGCCCTTTTTCCCCACGAATACAAGCCAAAAAATGCTTTAGAACATATAACAACACCGCACACGGGCAAATAAGACGTAGAAATATTTCCTAGTAATAAACCCTGTTAATGGCTGTATCAAACAGCACTTACACCCCAATAACAAGAACGGTTTGCTGGAATTACAGAGCTGTATAATGGCAATTTTGATACCAAGTCAGTGCTGCAAGGTGTAATAGGCACTGTCCCTAGCGCCTGCTGACATCTCTCCCTGCACTAAGTACACTGGAAAATAGCAGAATCCAATATGGCTGAGGCTATTTATAGGGCTGTGACATCACAGGGCTGGCTGCTGATTGGCTGCATGCATGGCATTGTGGGTGATCCCGCATTCCCAGAGTTCTTGCTCCATGTCCTCACACGTGCAGCAGCCATTTTAGGAAAAAATGCGATTCGTTACCACGAAGCGTGAGGAAATTTGGGTTCGGTGCAAATCAAATTTTTCCTGAAATTCGGATCAAATTCCACTTCTTCAACTTCGATTCGCTCATCTCTAATTGTTACAACTCCCATCTGTCATAGACTCGTACATTAGAACTTCAGTGATACTCGATGGCAATGACACATCCGTTTTTCCAGACACAAACAAGTTTCCAGACAACAGAGCTGAACCAGATATTCAAAAGGTCAGTCTGTCTGGTTTTGGTGGTAAACAACGTCTGGCTTTGGATTCTTTAAACCCTATGGCAGCTATGGAAAATCACCAGCTTCTAATTATTAGCTAAAAAGTCCCAGATGTCTCTCAGTATTCATTAATCTCTTCCACAAAGTCACACATATATATATACAGTGCAAATGAACAGGATATATATCACAACATACATATAAAATGCAGTTACACAGTAGAAGTCAAGATAACCCTTTAAAGTGAAATAAAGTAAGAAGTCTATAACTTTGCAAAGGGGAAATAGGCAAATGTCCAGATTTCAAAGTACCCCTGCTCCAGGGCACTACACATAGACTGACTGACCGCAGCATTTACTCTGGACTATGGACTGACCGCAGCTTTTATACTGGACTATGGACTGGATGCAGCATTTACTCTGGACTATGGACTGACCGCAGCTTTTATACTGGACTATGGACTGGATGCAGCATTTAGTCTAAATTAGGGACTTGTTGCCACCAGATTGGATAAAGAGCAACTTTGGAAAGTGGACTTGCAGCTCAGGGACTCGGTCATTACCCGAGATAGGTTAAAAATGTTAAATCTTCCACCAGATTTTTGCTCCGAGGCCTCCAGCTTATTGCGGCATTGGCGTACAATGATAGGATACGTAGGGAATAAAGGTGAGTGAATACATTGAAAACAAATAGGATCTGACACAAATTTTGTAAACATTCAAGGTTCATCCAAATCCAAATTTCCAATAATTCAGTTTGAGAGGACAGAGAGAGAAAAAAATGTCCTAGGAGACCTCGGCTGTCACAAATTTTCAGGCTACTCGATCACATGGAATCCATTCGAATCAAACCAGAATTACATTTTAAGTGATTTGCTCATGTTTAGTAGAGATG
Organism: Bufo bufo; assembly: GCF_905171765.1. Classification (NCBI taxonomy): domain Eukaryota; kingdom Metazoa; phylum Chordata; class Amphibia; order Anura; family Bufonidae; genus Bufo; species Bufo bufo. The sequence goes on from NC_053391.1 coordinate 692,462,988, forward strand.
GTAATACACTGTGTCTGATGGAAAGCTTTATAATCAAGTCCTGGAGGTGGGGTGCTGGGGGCAGCTGATGAGGCGGCTGTAATAAAATTGGGACACTTAAAGCAGATATTTTGCCTGCCGGTAGATAGATAAGAAGATTGATGAGTTTTAACTGTACTTCCATGCCCGGCCACATAGAGTGCAGTAACGTAGATAAGAAGATCCAGGAGGTACTATTTCTCCTTGTTGACAGTGACCAGTAGGCAGTCTTATAAGCCATGCAATGATCCCATCTTTTATTCCCCCAAAAAATAGAAAAGCTGCTCCTCTGGAGACGCCCGTTGGAACTCAGCTACTGTATCCTATAAGTCAATGTTCTTGAGACATAAAAAAGAATATGTCACTTTTTATTATATTAGCTGCACACGAAAGCGCTGTGAATGTGGATATACTGTACCCATGGACTCCGCTTGTGTGTCTACATTGAAGTCTACAGTATGTAAAATACATATAAAAGGGTTCAGGACAAAAATTTCCTTAAATATGGAACAAAAATGGCCTCCAGTCAGAGGAACTAGGGGACATTATAATAGTGTGGATGTATGACCTTGTAGAGCATCTCCTGGCTGTCCTAATAACAAGGGCTTTGTCTGAGCTCTCAAAACTGCTGACAGCAGTCTGTAGGTGATGGGGAGAGCAGCAGAGACATACCTAGAGTGAAGGTCATACAGATCATATGAGCAAGAAGTCAATGTTTTCCTCCTCCTAGCACTGAAACAGCAAGCACCCAGCCAACCAACCAACCAGGAGACTTTAGAGCTGTTACTGAGAGCTGAGAGGAGGGACTTGGAAGCAGTCAATCTAGAGAGCCAATGGCACTGTGCATGAATGGATCATCTCTTGGGCACTTGTGGTAATAGTGCTGGAGGAATGATAGCTTTCAGCAGTTTTGAGGGTTCAAAATGGCTGGCAGAATTCTTTTTTTTTTTTTTTAAATTTCAAAATATGGAAACTTGTGACCTACCTTGAAGGTTAAAGGATTATTCCAGGAGAATTAATAATTATTCACCTAACCCATCCCTGTTACTTTTCTCCACTTCTGTTTCTCAGAACCTAAGAAACGATGGAGGTTCCACTCATGACTTCCACCACTGACATGGATGAATACATATTGCTTCTAACACTGCACTCTTTAATGTTCTAAGATCTATCTTTATTTTCCAGCTCATTTTCAACCAATGGCCAACTAGTCTGATGCGTTGTTCGTGCTTGTCGGAATCCCAGAGCTGCCGGAGATGTACTATACTGTGGTTTCTTGCACTTTGTTCCTTGTCAATGTTGTCTCCCTCTCAGCTAATAGTAGCATCATCCTGCTGATTCTATGGAAGGAACATCTTCATCAGCCCATGTACACCATCATCATGAACCTGGCTCTCTCTGATATCTTATTCAATACGATAACATTAGCCAAAATAATTGCCAAATACTGCTTTGGAGCTGGAGCCATGACGCTGTTTGCCTGCATGTTCTAGCTCTTCTGTGTCCACTTCTTGGGGTCTCTTGACTCTTTCATCAGCATGTTCATGGCACTTGATCGCTATGTGGCCATCAGCAGACCCCTGAGGTATTCCGCCATCATCACCAAGAGACGCACCATAAACATCTGCATCTTCCTTTGGGTTCTTGCATCTCTCATCTCCTTAATCAATGCCGCCTGGTACACTCAGGTCACTTTTTGAAGCACTAGAAAAGTTAACAGTTTCTTTTGTGTAAATCCAGCAGTCACGGTTCTAGCCTGTTCTGATACCCCCCTGCTCAAACTGACTGCGCATGTCCTCTCCATGGTGGTTCTCTTAGGTCCATTGTGCTACATTATAATATCCTACATTCTCATCCTTATGAAGGTCTGCTCCTCTGTGAGAAGCGAGGGTCTACAGAAGGCATTCTCTAGATGGGTCACCCATCTGTTCATCATCTTCATGTACTTTGGCCCTCGGGTATTTGTGTATAATGCCTTTCTTGGTGTTAAGTCAAGATATTAGCGTCTCGCTTCTCTGCCTCTATACTTTTATCCCCCACCTTCTAAACCCCATCATCTATTGTCTCAGGACTCAAGAAATCCGGCAGGTCATAGGAAGCGTGCTAAAGAGGAAGTTCGGTTTAACCATTGAGATAAGTGGAGTATTAAACAGATAAACTATGATCTACAAAAACATAAAAATCATACAAATAGTAATAATAATAATGCTACATTGGATGAAGATGTCTTATATGTTACAATAGCAGCCTGCAGACACCGCTGTCCTGCCAATTGCACCCTCTATTCCTTTTCAGGTTAAAACCCAAACCTGAGGTGCAACATTTAAAGACATATGCCCAGAGGAGAACTTTCTGTCCTTAAAGGGGGTATTCCATCACCAATGTAAAAGATGAAAATCAGACTCCATGTATACATAACATTCTCTTTCTAAAAGCTAGAAGCAGTCCTGTACCTCACATGGATCCAGAGATCCCCAGATTCATTTTCTGCTATATTTATTGGAAGCTGACAGCTCAAGGGGAGTGTCTTTGCTCCTGGATCTCAGGGGGCGTGTCCATGCTCTCCCTATCACAGCTCAGGAAGCAGTTAAAGGATTAAACTGAGCGTGTGCGGCCTTCTTAGTGAGCCGGACACAGAGATAAGAAGAAAAAAAAACAGCAGGTGGTGATATACAGATATATGTTATTTAATAACTCAGTGGCTGTGCTAAATTTTAACTACATGAAATTACAAAGGAATTCAGATCCAGGTGCTGGTTTGAAAACTGTAGAATATATTTTGTGAGACAACCACAAAATGCCTAGAAGGTGAGTGTGCCTTCTAAAAGTTGTTGCAACCAAAAAGCTGAAACCCAGTAAGAGTCTTTATGCACCAAAGCCTTATGTGACAGATTAAAACCCACTAAGAAAAGTCTTCAGGGATGGACTTTCCTCTGAGAACTGGTCCACTTTAAAATAAACCTTGCTGAACTGTGCCCGGAGGACCATCATCCACATGTCACTTACTAACTCTGACTGCCATCGTCCGTTTTCTCACTATGCAATTTTGAAATGTGCATATTATTGATCTGCTTAAAGAGGACCTTTCACCGCTCCTGATATGCCTGTTTTAATGGCTTCATGCGTTCCCCAACTGTGGTACCTAAGCAGTTAGACAAAGAAAGAGGTCTTCTTATGGTACTCCGTGCAAGGCAATCGCAAGGGGACTTAAAGCAGGCTGTCAAAGGAAAGCAGGGACCTAGTGAAGGGCCTCAGATCTACTATCTTAGTACTCCTATAACACTCTGAGACAGGGTGTAGTAGGATAATGATAAATCAAAATGGAGAAGTACAGAAGCGATCTCAAGTTCCATAGCAGTAAAAAAATAAATGAATCAAAAATATCTGGGGAAAAAAACTTATATTACAACTTAAATAAAATACCCTTATTCCGTTTACTATGTAAAATAATAAATCTAAATAATAAAAAATACATCATTGGTATATAGAGATGAGCGAGTTTTTAGATGTTCTTTTCTGGTCTAATTCTAACGAATCAATCAGAAAATTCAACTTGGGTCCTAATCGATTCTACCTAAAGCGTAGTTGCTGAAAGTGTAGTTGGTTTAAAAATTGGTATATGACTCTCTGAGCTCTCCTATTTTTTCTCTCGTCTTCCTTTCTTTTTATAATTTTTTTTCTCTCTCTCCCAGTAAGTCTTTGTCGCTGAGGGAATGTATGGAGCGTTCTGTATAATACACCTGGCACCTGGCCGCAAAGACCAGGTTCGGCGATGATACCAAACCTGGTTATTTAACCCCTCAGATGCTGCTGTCAATTGTGATGGCGACCTCTGTAGAGTTAGGCAGAGGTCAATTGTGAAATTGAGGGGCTCTAATTGGTTACCAGGACAGCCTGGGGCCTGCTGAAGGTTTCCAGGCCTGTCATGTTAAACTGCCTACAAGCCATGCACGAGGCACAGCTCAGCAGACAGCTTGTCAGAATCTTATTAGACCCTAAGGGGTCTAAAAGTTAGGAAAAAAATAATTAAAAAAATATGAATATGTAACTGTATTATAATAAATGATTATGTAAAAAATACAAAAATAAAAATTAGAACCAATTAGAACTAAAGTTCATCCTGCAAAAAAACAGCCCTCATTCAGCTCTATAGACAGAAATACAAAAAAGTTATAGATGCCAGAAAATAGTGATGCAGAGAAACCTTTTTTTTTTTTATTTTAAACACGCGATCAAAAAGTCATATGTGCCCCAAAATGGTGCCAATCAAACCGTCATCTCATCCCACAGAAAATGAGACCCTACCTAAGACAATCGCCCTAAAAATAAAAATAAACTATGTCTCTCAGAATATGGACATTAAAAATGCATCACTGTTTAAACTAAACTATATCCCCCTGCTTAGTTCTATTAAATGCCAACTGGAAGCTTTAAACCCCCCTTTACTTTCTTGGTTTGGACGAAAAAACATGGTCATGTCCCTCGTCCTACCTAGACTAACATACCTTCTCCAGGTACTCCTCATTCCTATACCCAACTCCTTTTTTCAATCATTGGGTCAATACATACGCTCCTTCATATGGAACGGTAAAAAGGCAAGGATCAATATTAATACCCTCCAGAGATCTAGAATTCAAGGTGGCATTGGCCTTCCCAACCCCCTAGTATACAATAAAGTCATACTTCTCTCCAGAGCCCTGGACTGGTTTAGAAACCCTGAACATAAATCCTGGGTTGGCACGGAGACCCCTCCCTATCTCCAAAACTTAAGGGCCTTACTAGTAGACCCCCATCACAATTTGTTATCATCCCTCAAACACAATTTACTAGTGTCATCTACCCTTGAGGCATGGAAATGGTTTCAAAACTCGAACTGGGGTTTTCCATCTCCCTCCCCTCTTGTCCAAGTCAGAGATGTGATGGGCTTAGCTCCCCTGGAGCTTAGACAAAGTGTTCCTAAAAGCCTGCGGTCCTCTGATATATCTATAATCTCCATTTTATTAAAGAATGAGGAGGGGATGGTAAACCGAGAAACTCTTATCTCATCTCTTCCAGAGATCAAATCCCATCCCTATATGCTCTCCTTTTTGATGACTTACATTAACAAACACATACCAATGAGTTCTCTCACTAGACCTCTCACATGGTTTGAGAGCCTTATCCACAGCTCTTCTCCCCCGAGGAAAGTTATATCACTATTATATAAATATTTCAACACAGCGATCCTACCTCCCAAACCTAGCTTTATAACCTTATGGGAAAGCGACTTGAACACTCATTTCTCATGCGAGGAACAACACATTCTTTTTAAAATACCACACACATCCTCGAGATGTACCAGAATCCAGGAAAATGGATATAAAGTGTTAACTAGATGGTACAAAACACCTGACGTCACATGCCGTTTCAGTAACAATGGTTCTGACGCCTGTTGGAGATGTGGAGAAGAACGGGGAACAATGTTCCACATCTGGTGGACATGCCCCCGGATCTTTGAATGGTGGACCAATATTTTTAAAAAATGCAAAGAAATTTGCAAATCAAATATCACCCCGTCACCAGTTCTAGCTTCACTGGGACTACATACTGATCATAAGGCAAAAATCCCTCCCATATTCAGGATCTTAATTATAGCCGCTCGACTCCTAATCCCTACACATTGGTTATCACCAAATCTTCCCTCTCTGGACCATTGGTCTAATAAAGTTGACTCAATATATAGATTTGAGGAGATAGCAGCTTGGGAAAACAGGTCCCACCACAAATTTACAACCCTCTGGGAAAGATGGAGATCCTACAGAGATTTCCATGGATAAATTTATCCTCACTGCCCTGCCTCACAATATTCCTCAAAACCGTGGACCTTCTTCTATTTGCGAATATGTACTCCATACAATATAGCTCTGTTTACATACATCCTTTATTGTTGTTATGTGTCTTATTGCTTACTAATTGCCACTAAAAAACTTATGTAAAACAATTTATGTATATCGGGAGCTCACACCTCCCCTTTTTTTTTCAATGATTTGATGTAATTGTAACTGATATCTATTTTGCAATAAAGCTTTTAAAAAAAAATGCTTTATTATGTAAAACTGGAATAAACAAACAAAAAGTAGACAATTTTGATATCATCAAATCCTCAACAACCTGCTCTATAAAAATAGCACATGATCTAACCTGTCAGATGAACATTGTAAAAAACAAAAAAAATAAAAACTGTGCCAGAACAGTCATTTTTTGGTTAACTTGATTCACAAAAATCATATGTACCCCAAAGTAATATCAATAAAACTGTCACCTTATCCCGTAATTTTCAAAATGGGGTCACTTTTTGAGAGTTTCTACTTGCTATAGGGGTGCATCAGGGGGGCTTTAAAATGGGACATAGTGTCTAAAAATCAGTCCAGCAAAATCTGCCCTCCAAAAACCATGCGATGCTCCTTTTCTTCTGCGCACTGCTGTGTGCCCATACAGCAGTTTACCACCACATGTGGGGTGTTTCTGTAAACTGCAGAATCAGGGTAATGGATATTGAGTTTTATTTGGTTGTTAAACCTTGATATGTTACAAAAAAGTGAAATGTAGAAATTTCATCTCCATTTTCCTTTTCATCTAAAGGGTTAACAAAGTTTGTAAAATCAGTTTTAAATAACTTGAGCGGTTTAGTGTCTAAAATGGGGTCACTTATGGGTGATTTCTACTATGTAAGCCCCACAAAGTGACTTCAGAACTGAACTGGTCCTTAAAAAGTGGGTTTTGTAAATGTTTAAAAAAAATTAAGAATTGCTTCTAAAATTCTAAGCCTTCTAATGTCCTAAAAAAATAAAATGACATTTTAAAAAATGATACACAGTAAATGAGCATAGGAAGCTCCGTAGAGTATAAACTGGTGCTCAGCCTGCTATAACCACTTAGCTACAATACAATCATGTACAAATGGCCCGCTCACAGTGCAATCACAATTTATTGAGTCATACACAAATAATCAGATAAAATATTAAAATATGCAAAAACATAAAGATAATATTCACAGTCACGGTCCCTAATTAATGCCTAGTTGCTTTTGCATGCCACTGTACACACTAGCAATAGTGTAATCAAAATACTATACGCTACCACTGTTGGAGCCGGTCTTTGTTTCTGAGGTTTAATTTATGTATTTTTGAAATGGGGGACCATAGAATTATTTGATATTTATGAGTTTTAAAGAGGATAGGTCTGCCCCCTGTTTTATAAAATACATGTATTCTCCATAAATTCAGGTTTCTGAGTTCCTCTCTTATTTCTCATGAATATTTATGAATATGTTGACAACTGGGTGTTATCCATTGGGGGAGGAGTGCCCCATAGAGTCTGACACTGACTGGACTTTGTTAGGAACACAACCCAACTGGTAACCTCCAGTTGTCAATTTTTTAACACATTTCTAGGAGGAATAACAGAGGAACAGCAGAACATCTGAGAAACAATGCTCCAGAATTATTATTTTATGACACAGGCATGTATTTACTGAGAATGGGTCATGCTCACTTACCTCCGTGTGTGTATTTCGGTCACTTGACTCTTAGATGTCTTGTATAATACCAACATATTCTAGGACGCTGTACAGAGACGGTCATCACCCACTTCAGACTCTGACAATACAGGGGCTCACAGTCTAAATTCCAAACTAACCTACCAGTATGTGTGCGGGAATAAATCACCTCACCTGGAAGAAACCCGCCATCATGGGGAGAACATACAAGCTCCATGACAATGACCCAGAACCAACATGCTTCACAGAGACAGCGCTAACCAAGAAATAAAAATGACCAATTTGCTGCTATTAAGTCATCTTGTTCAACCCCCCACCAAAAAAAAGTGATCAAAAAGTTGTATTGCACCAATAACATCACAACTTGCCCCACAAAAAAGTAATATAAAAAGTTACAGTATGAGTGTCAGAATATGGCGAAGCAAAAAAATCGTTATTTTGTTAAAAGCAGTAAGACATAAACACTAGATAAATTTGGTTGTGAAAACACACACCATGGTGTCTTTAACCACTTCCCACACCATGGTAAGGAACAGCCATTGCCAATAGCAGTAGGTGTCAGCAGTAACAAACAGCTGACACCCGGCTGCAACGGCCAAAATCCAATGCCGGCTGAGTAACCCCTTATATTCTGTGGTCAGTAGTGACTGCAGCATCTAAGTGGTTTACAAAGGGAGAGTGCTCCGTATCTACCTCATTGGCTTCCCGAGATTCAATCAAAGGCTCCTGATGATAGCTATGGCAGCCACAGACCTTCCATAGGTCTCCGGATCTTCCATGTACGGAAGCCCATCAGGCCCTGCTGGAGGTTGTGTCAGTGTAAGACTGACAGCTTCAATACCCTGTAATAGATAACTATTGTAGAATTTTATACCAGTGATCAGGCCATTGCATGTTCCCATAGTCCCCAGGTAAGACTTAAAGATAAAAAAAATAATTATTTTTCCCCATTTCATCAATTTTACCTGTTAAAAAAGTAAAATAACAAAAACTACATATAATTGGTATCACCATGTCCGTAGTGACTTAATCTACAAAAAAGATGACAATAATTATCCCTCACAGTAAACATCATAAAAACAAATAAAAAAACAAAGACAGATTTTAGTTTTTAGTCACCTCACCTAAAATGTATAAAACCTGTATAGAAAGCAATCAGAAAGTCATATTTACCCCAATATAGTACCCATAAGGACTACAGCTCGTTCCACAATAAACTAGCCCTCACACAGCTGCCTCGATATAAAAATAAAAAAGTTATGAGTCTTAAATATGGCAATGCATGAAAAAATATAATAGCAATAAAAGTGATTAAACACAAAAAAAAACTATAACAGTTTGGTATCGCCATAAAAAGTAAAAATAAAAAGCACTGACAGAATTGCAATTTTTGCCCACTTCGCCTCCCAGAAAATAAAACAAAAAGTGTTGAAAAGTTATATATTCCCCAAAATGGTATCATTAAAAACTATAGCCTGTCTTGCAAAAAAGCAAGCTCTTACACAGCTACGCTGACTGAAAGTAAAGATGTTACAGATGTTATTAAATGATGATGCAAAATAAGTGATTTTTGATTTTAAAAAAGTAGGAAAACATAAAAACTATATGGATTTGGAGTAAAAAAAAATCGTATCAGCCTTCAAAATAACGTTTTCATATAAATTATACTTCACATTGAACCCCATAAAAGAAAAAAATAAATAAAAAGCACTAACAGTATTGGAATTTTTGCCTGCCTCCCCTCCAGCTCAGTCTACAAAATTATACAAAAAAAAGTCATGACGAATTCAGCAAATCCCATGTCACAAAATTCAGATGCTATTCCTTCCCTTCCATACTCAGGAAAAACTGCTTAACAATTTATTTGGTGCTTTTTCTTTAAACTATAATTTTTCATTTTCTCAGTCTAATGTTAATAAAGTCTACAAAACCCCTATGGGGTGAAAATCATCAATACACTCCTAGCTAGTTCCAAGTAGTTTCAAAAATGGGGTTATTTCTTGGGGTTTCCTTTGTATTGGTACCTCAAGGGTGTTGCAAGTTCAACACGGGGCCCAAAACATTCCAGTAAGATCTGGATTTCAAAATCCAAATGGAACTCCTTCCCTTCTGAGCCCTGCGGTGTGCCCAAACAGCTGGTTACAACCAAATTAGGGGTATTGTCGTACTTAGATGAAATGGTGTAAACATTGTTTAGGGTGCTTTTTTCTTGCTAACCTTTGCAAAAATAAAAAAGTCTGAGCTAAAACTACATATTATTGTTAACATTAGAGATGAGCAAATTTTTTGAGATTAGGTTCAGTTCTGGTTTGCCGAATCTTGGAAAAAGTTTGATTCTAAACCAAATTGATTCTACCTGAACAAACATAGCTATGGGTTAATGTACGTTTGATGGCATTAACGAACTGCATGTTTTAAAATGCACCGCGACGGCACATGTTTCATGCTTTTTCATATTGCAAAGCTTCCAAAAATTGTACCTTATGGGGGAAGTTGATGTTTAATCACACACACAGTGTTATGGGAAAAAACAAACAGTGTTGGGGATCAGGCATCCAAAAATATGCCATAACGGGGTCAGAATGCTTCCTATAAAATGCGCACATATATTAATTGTCAGAAGAAAAAGTAGGTTGTTGTGAATAAGCCTTAAAAAATTCTCCCTATTAATTGGGAGCAGCAGCAGTGCGGTGTGGATGTGAAAAGGGTGCAGTAATTATAGGCATGCTGTTGCTGCCAATTACAGGTAGGGAATCACAGCAGGGGGCATTAGTGCTGACTCTTCTGAGATGCTGTGGACTGCAAATCCTATGAGCTCTTGCTCCTCGCTGCAGCCAATAGTAGGGGGACCAGGGGGAGAGGCTAAAGAAGGGGAATTAACAGCATCCATCTTGGAAGCACAGCAAGGCGAGAGACAAACTAAAAAATCTCCACAGCCAGAAGCGAACCCTACTTCAGTGCAGACAGTGCCGCACAGTCCAGACAGCTCCTGTATGAAAAGAGAAAGCTCAGCTGCTGCATTACCCCTACAGCACAGTTCAGACAGCTCCTATGTGAGAAGAGAAAGCTCAGCTGCTGCATTACCCCTGCAGCACATCCAGACAGCTCCTGTATGAGAAGAGAAAGCTCAGCTGCTACATTACCCTTACAGCACAGTTCAGACAGCTCCTATGTGAGAAGAGAAAGCTCAGCTGCTGCATTACCCCTGCAGCACATCCAGACAGCTCCTGTATGAGAAGAGAAAGCTCAGCTGCTGCATTACCCCTACAGCACAGTCCATACAGCTCCTGTGTGAGAAGAGAAAGCTCAGCTGCTACATTACCCCTACAGCACATCCAGACAGCTCCTATATAAGAAGAGAAAGCTTAACTGCTGCATTAACTCTACAGCACAGTGCAGACAGCTCCTGTATGAGAAGAGATGATTATCATTAGTACAGCCTTCAACTCCCGCCCCCTTCCCCACTAATGTAAAGAATAAAAAAAAGAACTCACCTCATCCATTTGATCCTGCCGCTTTAAACATTCGCTGCTCACTGGAAGCTCAGGACAGGACCTACGCTCCAGTGTAATGACATTTCGCAGGTCCTGTCCTGAGCTTCCAGTGAGCAGCGAGTGTTCAAAGCGGCACTGTGAGGAATATTGATCATTATTTACTGGCAGCTATGATTTTCATCTGATTCACCTTGGTCAGTGTACATTCAAAATAAGTTCTCACTTCAACCCTCAGCTTGTCAGATAGCAGGGGTAGTGAGCTCCACAGGGGTCCTGGCTTCAAGCAAGCCACTTGTTTACAAATTCACACGTCCTCCAGTCAGCCAGAAACCCAGCTAATTAAACAGGAAAAGCATCCCTGCAGGGGGTCTAAGCCATTCCCCAGTTCAATCAAATCTAGCAGACAGCCTGGAACCGGCGATTTATAAGGAATTATGAATCGCCTGGCCATCACAGGCGCAAACCGGATACATATTTGTGTCCTGGTGGCCACGATGAACATGCCCATGGTCTTAGTGTGGTGGTGGGAGACCAGGGAGAGGAGATATACATACCTCCCCACAGAAAACAAACAGCGGTACCATGCTTGGACTCTGCTGATAGCCAGAACCCAGGCGGATCTGTTGGTCGCAGAACCATCTCCCTGTGACGTTCTGGTCTGGAGCTATGAACCCTAAAGGGTTTTGTGGGTCATTTAATGCCAGCCCAGGAGAGGGGGAGTGGACGCTTCCCAGAGGAGGGGCCGGCTACAGTTTAAAAGGCTTGTGCCAGCAAGCGGGCGTGTCTTTTCTCTGAAGGAGGGTCACATCATGCCATGTGTTTAGACGGATCTGCAACCAGCGGACATCACTGCCCTCCATGTGAATACAGCAAAGGACTAATCATAACCCAAAGGAACATTCATCTACCCGGTAACTGACTTGTACTCTGTGTAATCCTGTTTGTACCTTATTACCTGTATTTGTAACCTCAGACCACTGTATATATTCTTTGTGTACATTGTGTTATCTATTGTGCCCTTATGGCGATTAAATATGTAATTTAATCTTGTGCTGTCTTGTATGTCGATCAAGAACCCCCACGTCCGTGTTTCGGCCTAGTTATAAGCTACCGCGGGTTGGTTTCTCACCCTATATAATCCCGTTAGCGGACCGGGCTTATATCAAACGAGCAGCTGGTGGCAGATACCCTGGCTGAGACAGCGCTGTTTCACTGTGGCAGTGACCAGGCTCTCTCAGCTTGTTGCCTCTCTGTGCCCGCGTGGACACGAGGTGTCTGTGTAAACTGTACCAAGCTGACCTTACAGGCTCCTCCAGGAAGGCGTAATGTCATGTCTTGGTAACCAGTGACCATACCGTGTCTCGTGAGATCGACGTAGTTGACGTCAAGCGAGCATGAGGAGTGGTATCCCTCACACACAATCAAATGGATGAGGTGAGTTATTATTATTATTTTTTGCACAAGCAGATAAGGGGGTATTATTAATTTTGGAGGGCACTAATGGGGACATTATTAATTCTGGGGGGCACTTCTATTACTGGGAGCTCTAATGTGGGCATTATTAATTCTGGGGTGCACTAATGGGGGCATTACAATTAATGGGGGCACTAATGGGGGCATTACTATTACTGTGGGCACTAATGGGGGCATTAATATTGCTTGGGGGCTCTAATGGGGGCATTACTATTATTGGGGGCACTAATGGGGGCTGTTCTGCCCCAGCGGAGGTTCTGAATATTTTCTAATTCATTCTTTTAGAGTTCATGTAGTTATGTAGTTATTAGTTAGGTTATAGCACCATCTAGCATCCTAAAAATGTATTGCACCTTGTTTTTCTGTTAATAAAGATTATTGTATTGTGGGTGGTGCAAAGCATTGTGGGAGTGCAAAGGATCCTGGGAAAAAGAAGTCTCCAGGACACAGTACAGAGCTGTTCTCCCTTCTTAAAGGGTTTCTGTCACCTGAAAAATGAGTATTAAGCTGGCTGACATTAGCGATGTTTATCTCAGCTGAACATAACTACACTGCTCAAAAAAATAAAGGGAACACAAAAATAACACATCCTAGATCTGAGTTAATTAAATATTCTTCTGAAATACTTTGTTCTTTACATAGTTGAATGTGCTGACAACAAAATCACACAAAAATAAAAAAATGGAAATCAAATTTTTCAACCCATGGAGGTCTGGATTTGGAGTCACACTCAAAATTAAAGTGGAAAAACACACTACAGGCTAATCCAACTTTGATGTAATGTCCTTAAAACAAGTCAAAATGAGGCTCAGTAGTGTGTGTGGCCTCTACGTGCCTGTATGACCTCCCTACAACGCCTGTGCATGCTCCTGATGAGGTGGCGGACGGTCTCCTGAGGGATCTCCTCCCAGACCTGGACTAAAGCATCTGCCAACTCATGGACAGTCTGCGGTGCAACGTGATGTTGGTGGATAGAGCGAGACATGATGTCCCAGATGTGCTCAATTGGATTCAGGTCTGGGGAACGGGTGGGCCAGTCCATAGCATCAATGCCTTCGTCTTGCAGGAACTGCTGACACACTACAGCCACATGAGGTCTAGCATTGTCTTGCATTAGGAGGAACCCAGGGCCAACCGCACCAGCATATGGTCTCACAAGGGGTCTGAGGATCTCATCTTGGTACCTAATGGCAGTCAGGCTACCTCTGGCGAGCACATGGAGGGCTGTGCGGCCCTCCAAAGAAATGCCACCCCACACCATTACTGACCCAATGCCAAACCGGTCATGCTGGAGGATGTTTCAGGCAGCAGAACATTCTCCATGGCGTCTCCAGACTCTGTCACGTCTGTCACATGTGCTCAGTGTGAACCTGCTTTCATCTGTGAAGAGCACAGGGCGCCAGTGGCGAATTTGCCAATCTTGGTGTTCTCTGGCAAATGCCAAACGTCCTGCACGGTGTTGGGCTGTAAGCACAACCCCCACCTGTGGACGTCGGGCCCTCATATCACCCTCATGGAGTCTGTTTCTGACCGTTTGAGCAGACACATGCACATTTGTGGCCTGCTGGCGGTCATCTTGCAGGGCTCTGGCAGTGCTCCTCCTGTTCCTCCTTGCACAAAGACGAAGGTAGCGGTCCTGCTGCTGGGTTGTTGCCCTCCTACGGCCTCATCCATGTCTCCTGATGTACTGGCCTGTCTCCTGGTAGCGCCTCCATGCTCTGGACACTACGCTGACAGACACAGCAAACCTTCTTGCCACAGCTCGCATTGATGTGCCATCCTGGATAAGCTGCACTACCTGAAACACTTGTGTGGGTTGTAGACTCCATCTCATGCTACCACTAGAGTGAAAGCACCGCCAGCATTCAAAAGTGACCAAAACATCAGCCAGGAAGCATAGGAACTGAGAAGTAGTCTGTGGTCACCACCTGCAGAACCACTCCTTTATTGGGGGTGTCTTGCTAATTGCCTATAATTTCCACCTGTTGTCTATCCCATTTGCACAACAGCATGTGAAATTCATTGTCACTCAGTGTTGCTTCCTAAGTGGACAGTTTGATTTCACAGAAGTGTGATTGACTTGGAGTTACATTGTGTTGTTTAAGTGTTCCCTTTATTTTTTGAGCAGTGTATATTAGTGCCATCTCACTGCCTAAAGCCTTTATTGAGAAAAATAAACTTGTATAATATGCTAATTAGCCTATAGGAGCAGGGGGGCGTTGCACCTGCTCCTAGAGGCTCCGTTTGTCCACTTCTTTTCATGCCCTTCTTCTCTTGATTGACAGGGCCAGGCAGCGCTGCTTGCCTCCCGCCATCCGTGTCTGCAGTGTAAATCTTGTGCCGTTAAGTATTCAGCGCAGGCGCAGTGAGGAAGCCAGCAGCCGCCGAGCGTCCTTCCCTCACTGCGCCTGCGCCAAATACTGAATAATTTTTCTCAATAAAGGATTTAGGCAGTGAGATAGCACTAATATAGTTATGTTCAGCTGACATTAGCACAACGCTAATGTCAGCCAGTTAATACCAGCCAGTCAGGTGACAGAAACCCTTTAAACTCCACCATCCTGGTAAAATCATATCTGGTGAGAGATCTACCTTTGTTTCAGGGACATTAGGCTATGCAGAGCTGTTCAGCTAGTTATAATTGTCTCAGGGTAGTTGTTATACTGTTAAATGTTAGACATGAAGTCCTATGTTAGGCAGCCATTTTACCATGTGCTTCAGTGTTATGCAAATGTTACAGTACATGCTATGCTATAAACGTATTCATGTTATTTGTATTCTTATAGTTTACCAAACAATTGATCAATCATCAAATAATCCTGTTCTGCCAATCAAACAACCTGTTGACCAATAAACAAGTTAGATTACAAAGAACAGTCCTCTTATTTGGAAGACAGAAATGGTTTATGCTGAATGTCAGATTGCACACTGTGTGAACGTGTATGAAGACAGAACAGGGGCATTATTAATTCTGGGGAGAGCTAACGAGGGCATTATTAAATCTGGGGGCGCTAATGGGGGCATTATTAATTCTGGAGGGAACTAATTGGGGCATTAATATTACTAGGGGCACTACTCAGGGCATTATTAATTCCCGGGGAGCACTGATGGGAGCATTATTAATTCTGGGGGGCGCTAATAGAGGCATTACTGTTACTGGAGTCACTAATGGGGGCATTATTAATTCTGGGAGGAACTAATGGAGGCATTACTATTACTGGGGGAACTAATGGGGGCATTATTATTCTGGGGGACACTAATTGGTTCATTAATATTACTGAGGGGCACTAATGGGGACATTATTAATAGTGGGAGCCACATTATGACATAGCGGCTTAACACCCTGTGGGTGTGGCTTAACTTGGCCAGTATTTTATTGTTGGGAAAGGTGGCAACCATAGCTGCGCCGCCTGAAGTGATCTCCTCACCTCCCCTAATTGGTGGTGCGGCCCTAGAGATAAGTGGAGGCGGTGGAAGGGCCGAGGGAAATGAGCGCTTATCTTTCTATATTCAACTGTACGCAACTGTAAGTATTTGTGTTCAATATTTCTCATTTGACACCATGCTCTTTGGCCAATATGGGGAAGGAGGGAGAGGGGCACTAAGAGAGTATCTACAAGGGGCACTATATAGGGGCATTATATACTGGCACACATTACGGTGGGCACTATAGGAAAGGGGGGAGAGGAGCACTATGGGGCATCTACTGGGGGGCACTATACAGGCATTTTATACTGGCACACATTATGGGGGGCATTAAGGGGAAAGGAGCAAAGGAGCAGTTTAGGGACATCTACTGGGGGGCTTAGATATGGGGGTACTTTATACTAGAACACATTATGGGGTCACTATAGGGACATCGGTTCTACTGGGGGCACTAAGAGGAGGTAATTTATGTATTGGCACCAACAAGGGAATTTTTGCACTGGCGCTCTATATGAGGAATTTTTTTGTAATGGAGCACCCTATAAGGGGGCATTTTTGTACTGGCTCACATTATAAGGAAGTATTTTATGTACTAGCACACATTATAAGGAGAATTATTACAACTGGGGGGCATAATGGTGAGCTTTACTACTGGGGAGTAGAGTTAAGCGAACCCGAACTGTAAAGTTCGGGTTCGTACTGAACTTTAGGTTTTTCGGCACCTGGACCCGTAAAAGTTTGGGTTCGGTGTTCGGCGTTTTCTTGGCGCTTTTTGAAAGTCTGCACAGCAGCCAATCAACAAGCGTCATACTACTTGCCCCAAAAGGCCATCACAGGCATGCATACTATTGGTATGGCTGTGATTGGCCAACTGCAGCATGTGACCCAGCCACTATTTAAGCTGGAGTCACGTAGCACCGCCCGTCACTCTTCTCGGATTAGTGTACGGATAGGCTGCAGCTGCTGTGAGGGAGAGATCAGGGAGAAATCTTATAAAGAACTGCTTTTTTACTCAGCGATCTACAGCAAATGTGTTTTGTGGGTGCAGTGCACAATTTTTTTAAGCCTGCCCTGAGCCAACTACTACTGAAAACGAACTTATTTCCTTCAGTTAGTCAATATCAATACATAATTGGCAGCCATTTTATGCAACGATAGTGCACCAGCACAGGATATCTGCATGTCTGCAAGTCCAGAAATACTGCTTTGAGACACTGGGGTTAAAAAAAAAAACATTTTTTTTCATATAGTGCACATCTAGGATTAGACGTGCATAAGTGAGTGTCACTTTTTGGGCCAGAAATACAGATTTTTGCTTACTGGGGAGAAAAAAAAACATCTGTTTCATATAGTGCACATCTAGAATTTGACGTGCATAAGTGAGTGTCACATTTAGGCCAGAAATACAGCTTTTTGCTTACTGGGGTGAAAAAAACCCCATCTGTTTCATATAGTGCACATCTAGGATTAGACATGCATAAGTGAGTGTCACATTTAGGCCAGAAATACAGCTTTTTGATTACTGGGGTGAAAAAAAACCATCTGTTTCATATAGTGCACATGTGGGATTAGACGTGCATAAGTGAGTGTCACATTTAGGCCAGAAATACAGCTTTTTGCTTACTGGGGTGAAAAAACCCTCTGATATACTGCACATCTGGGATTAGACGTGGATAAGTGACTGTGAAATTTAGGCCACAAATACGGCTTTCTCATACTGGGGCATAATGGGGAGAAAAAAAAACATCTGTTTCATATAGTGCACATCTAGGATTAGACGTGCATAAGTGACTGTCACATTTAGGCCAGAAATACAGCTTTTTGCTTACTAGGGTGAAAAAAAAACATCTGTTTCATATAGTGCACATCTAGGATTAGACATGCATAAGTGACTGTCACATTTAGGCCAGAAATACAGCTTTTTGCTTACTGGGGTGAAAAAACCCTCTGATATACTGCACATCTAGGATTAGACGTGCATAAGTGAGTGTCACATTTAGGCCAGAAATTCAGCTTCTTGCTTACTGGGGTGAAAAAAAACCATCTTTTTTATATAGTGCACATCTAGGATTAGACATGCATAAGTGAGTGTCACATTTAGGCAAGAAATTCCGCTTTTTGCTTACTGGGGTGAAAAAAAATCTGTTTCATATAGTGCACATCTAGGATTAGACGTGCATAAGTGAGTGTCACATTTAGGCCAGAAATTCAGCTTTTTGCTTACTGGGGTGAAAAAAACCCCATCTGTTTCATATAGTGCACATCTAGGATTAGACGTGCATAAGTGAGTGTCACATTTAGGCCAGAAATACGGCTTTTTGGTTACTGGGGTTATAAAAACCCTCTGATATACTGCACATCTGGGATTAGACGTGCATAAATGAGTGTCACATTTAGGCCAGAAATACGGCTTTTTGCTTACTGGGGTGGGAAAAAAACATCTGTTTCATATAGTGCACATCTAGGATTAGACGTGCATAAGTGAGTGTCACATTTAGGCCAGAAATACAGCTTTTTGCTTACTGGGGAGAAAAAAAACCATATGTTTCATATAGTGCACATCTAGGATTTGACGTGCATAAGTGAGTGTCACATTTAGGCCAGAAATACAGCTTTTTGCTTACTGGGGTGAAAAAAACTCCATCTGTTTCATATAGTGCACATCTAGGATTAGACATGCATAAGTGAGTGTCACATTTAGGCCAGAAATACAGCTTTTTGCTTACTGGGGTGGGAAAAAAACATCTGTTTCATATAGTGCACATCTAGGATTAGACATGCATAAGTGAGTGTCACATTTAGGCCAAAAAAATACAGCTTTTTGCTTACTGGGGTGAAAAAACCCTCTGATATACTGCACATCTGGGATTAGACGTGCATAAGTGACTGTGAAATTTAGGCCACAAATACGTCTTTCTCATACTGGGGCATACTGGGTTGAAAAAAACCCATCTGTTTCATATAGTGCACATCTAGGATTAGACGTGCATAAGTGAGTGTCACATTTAGGCCAGAAATACAGCTTTTTGCTTACTGGGGTGAAAAAAA
Organism: Bufo bufo; assembly: GCF_905171765.1. Lineage (NCBI taxonomy): Eukaryota > Metazoa > Chordata > Amphibia > Anura > Bufonidae > Bufo > Bufo bufo. The sequence continues at coordinate 692,481,984 of NC_053391.1, forward strand.
AACATCTGTTTCATATAGTGCACATCTAGGATTAGACCTGTATAAGTGAGTGTCACATTTAGGCCAGAAATTCAGCTTTTTGCTTACTGGGGTGAAAAAAAACATCTTTTTTATATAGTGCACATCTAGGATTAGACATGCATAAGTGAGTGTCACATTTAGACCAGAAATTCAGCTTTTTGCTTACTGGGGTGAAAAAAACCCATCTGTTTCATATAGTGCACATCTAGGATTAGACGTGCATAAGTGAGTGTCACATTTATGCCAGAAATACGGCTTTTTGGTTACTGGGGTTATAAAAACCCTCTGATATACTGCACATCTGGGATTAGACGTGCATAAATGAGTGTCACATTTAGGCCAGAAATACGGCTTTTTGCTTACTGGGGTGGGAAAAAAACATCTGTTTCATATAGTGCACATCTAGGATTAGACGTGCATAAGTGAGTGTCACATTTAGGCCAGAAATACAGCTTTTTGCTTACTGGGGTGAAAAAAACTCCATCTGTTTCATATAGTGCACATCTAGGATTAGACATGCATAAGTGAGTGTCACATTTAGGCCAGAAATACAGCTTTTTGCTTACTGGGGTGGGAAATAAACATCTGTTTCATATAGTGCACATCTAGGATTAGACATGCATAAGTGAGTGTCACATTTAGGCCAAAAATACAGCTTTTTGCTTACTGGGGTGAAAAAACCCTCTGATATACTGCACATCTGGGATTAGACGTGCATAAGTGACTGTGAAATTTAGGCCACAAATACGTCTTTCTCATACTGGGGCATACTGGGTTGAAAAAACCCATCTGTTTCATATAGTGCACATCTAGGATTAGACGTGCATAAGTGAGTGTCACATTTAGGCCAGAAATACAGCTTTTTGCTTACTGGGGTGAAAAAAAAACATCTGTTTCATATAGTGCACATCTAGGATTAGACCTGTATAAGCATTTCTAAACTACTGGCCTTTGAAATGCTGTCATTCAGGCTGGTAGAGTCGGACAGCTTCAAACAGCTCATGTCGCTTGCTGTCCCACAGTACGTCGTTCCCAGCCGCCACTACTTCTCCAGGAGAGCCGTGCCCTCCCTGCACAACCAAGTATCGGATAAAATCAAGTGTGCACTGTGCAACGCCATCGGTGGCAAGGTCCACCTAACCACTGATACGTGGACCAGTTGGCACCGGTCTGCGACAGACCTTCACCACCAACTTCAGCACAGCCAGGGGTAAACGTCAGCAGGCCATTCTGAAACTGATGTGTTTGGGGGACAGGCCTCACACCGCGCAGGAGTTGTGGCGGGGTATAGAACAACAGACCGACGAGTGGCTGCTGCCAGTGGGCCTCAAGCCCGGCCTGGTGGTGCGCGATAATGGGCGAAATCTCGTTGCAGCTCTGGGACTAGCCAGTTTGACGCACATCCCTTGCCTGGCGCATGTGCTGAATTTGGTGGTGCAGAAATTCATTCACAACTACCCTGACATGTCAGAGCTGCTGCATAAAGTGCGGGCCGTCTGTGTGCGCTTCCGGCGTTCTCATCCTGCCGCCGCTCGGCTGTCTGCTCTACAGCGTAACTTCGGCCTTCCCGCTCACCGCCTCATATGCGACGTGCCCACCAGGTGGAACTCCACCTTGCACATGCTGGAGAGACTGTGCGAGCAGCAGCAGGCCATAGTGGAGTTTCAGCTGCAGCGCGCACGGGTGAGTCGCACTGTGGAAAAGCACCACTTCACCACCAAGGACTGGGCCTCCATGCGAGACCTGTGTGCCCTGTTGCGCTGTTTAGAGTACTCCACCAACATGGCCAGTGGCGATGACGCCGTTATCAGCGTTACAATACCACTTCTATGTCTTCTTGAGAAAACACTTAGGGCGATGATGGAAGAGGATGTGGCCCAGGATGAGGAGGAGGAAGAGGGGTCATCTCTAACACTTTCAGGCCAGTCGTTTAGAAGTGGCTCAGAAAGAGCATTTTTGCAACAGCAGAGGCCAGGTACAAATTTGGCCATCCAGGGCCCACTACTGGAGGATGAGGAGGAAGAGGAGGAGGAGGATAGGGATGAAGCATGTGCACATCGGGGTGGTATCCAACACAGCTCGGACCCATCACTGGTGCGTGGCTGGGGGGATACGGAGGACGCAGACGATACGCCTCCCACAGAGGACAGCTTGTCCTTACCTCTGGGCAGCCTGGCACACATGCGCAAGGACAGCAGAGTTGCCCACATTTTAACGTGTGCTGACTACTAGGTGGCCACCCTGCTGGATCCCCGTTACAAAGACAATGTGCCATCCTTAATTCCCTCACTGGAGCGTGATCAGAAGATGCGCGACTACAGGCGCACGCTGGTAGACGCGCTCCTGAGAGCATTCCCGACTGACGCTAGGGGACAAGTGGAAGCACAAGGCGAAGGCAGGGGAGGAGGAAGAGGTTGCCAACGCAGCTGTGTCAGCGCCAGCACCTCAGAAGGCAGGGTTAGCATGGCCGACATGTGGAAAAGCTTTGTCACCTCGCCTCAACCACCGGCCCCAACTGCTGATATGGAGCGTGTTAGCAGGAGGCAGCATTTGAACAACATGGTAGAACAGTATCTGTGCACACGACTACACGTACTGACTGATGGTTCTGCCCCATTCAGCTTCTGGGTCTCCAAATTGTCCACATGGCCAGAGCTTGCCATGTATGCCTTGGAGGTGCTGGCCTGCCCTGCAGCTAGTGTACTCTCTGAACGTGTATTTAGCACGGCAGGAGGCGTCATTACAGACAGACGCAGCCGCCTGTCCACAGCCAACGTGAACAAGCTCACGTTCATTAAAATTAACCAGGCTTGGATCCCACAAGACTGGTCTGTACCTTGTGCAGAATAGACAGTTCTAACAGCCTCAACCATCCATCCTTGTACTCAAGTGCACTTATTCGTTTTTTTTATTTTTTATATGTCCCAATATTTTGGGGGATACCCCTATGTAAAAATGCAAAATAACATACATCTGTGTTGGCTACCTATTCCTCCTTCGCCGCCGCTTCCACCTAGACCGCCACGTGACCCTACACGGCCACATCCACCCATTCACCGCCTCCTCAAACTCTTCCTCCTACATCATTCCTAATTTTTATTTTTTTAAGGTCATTTATGTTTTTTTAATTCATTTCCCTATTCACATTTGTTTGCAGAGCAGTTGTCATGCCCTTAAGCACATTTTGCTGCCTTTTGCAGCCCTCTAGCTGTTTCCAGGGCTATTTTAGAGCCATCTGTTTCATATAGTGCACATCTAGGATTAGACATGCATAAGTGAGTGTCACATTTAGGCCAGAAATACAGCTTTTTGCTTACTGGGGTGGGAAAAAAACATCTGTTTCATATAGTGCACATCTAGGATTAGACATGCATAAGTGAGTGTCACATTTAGGCCAAAAATACAGCTTTTTGCTTACTGGGGTGAAAAAACCCTCTGATATACTGCACATCTGGGATTAGACGTGCATAAGTGACTGTGAAATTTAGGCCACAAATACGTCTTTCTCATACTGGGGCATACTGGGTTGAAAAAAACCCATCTGTTTCATATAGTGCACATCTAGGATTAGACGTGCATAAGTGAGTGTCACATTTAGGCCAGAAATACAGCTTTTTGCTTACTGGGGGAAAAAAAAACATCTGTTTCATATAGTGCACATCTAGGATTAGACGTGCATAAGTGAGTGTCACATTTATGCCAGAAATACGGCTTTTTGGTTACTGGGGTTATAAAAACCCTCTGATATACTGCACATCTGGGATTAGACGTGCATAAATGAGTGTCACATTTAGGCCAGAAATACGGCTTTTTGCTTACTGGGGTGGGAAAAAAACATCTGTTTCATATAGTGCACATCTAGGATTAGACGTGCATAAGTGAGTGTCACATTTAGGCCAGAAATACAGCTTTTTGCTTACTGGGGAGAAAAAAAAACATATGTTTCATATAGTGCACATCTAGGATTTGACGTGCATAAGTGAGTGTCACATTTAGGCCAGAAATACAGCTTTTTGCTTACTGGGGTGAAAAAAACTCCATCTGTTTCATATAGTGCACATCTAGGATTAGACATGCATAAGTGAGTGTCACATTTAGGCCAGAAATACAGCTTTTTGCTTACTGGGGTGGGAAAAAAACATCTGTTTCATATAGTGCACATCTAGGATTAGACATGCATAAGTGAGTGTCACATTTAGGCCAAAAAAATACAGCTTTTTGCTTACTGGGGTGAAAAAACCCTCTGATATACTGCACATCTGGGATTAGACGTGCATAAGTGACTGTGAAATTTAGGCCACAAATACGTCTTTCTCATACTGGGGCATACTGGGTTGAAAAAAACCCATCTGTTTCATATAGTGCACATCTAGGATTAGACGTGCATAAGTGAGTGTCACATTTAGGCCAGAAATACAGCTTTTTGCTTACTGGGGTGAAAAAAAACATCTTTTTTATATAGTGCACATCTAGGATTAGACATGCATAAGTGAGTGTCACATTTAGACCAGAAATTCAGCTTTTTGCTTACTGGGGTGAAAAAAAACCATCTGTTTCATATAGTGCACATCTAGGATTAGACGTGCATAAGTGAGTGTCACATTTATGCCAGAAATACGGCTTTTTGGTTACTGGGGTTATAAAAACCCTCTGATATCCTGCACATCTGGGATTAGACGTGCATAAATGAGTGTCACATTTAGGCCAGAAATACGGCTTTTTGCTTACTGGGGTGGGAAAAAAACATCTGTTTCATATAGTGCACATCTAGGATTAGACGTGCATAAGTGAGTGTCACATTTAGGCCAGAAATACAGCTTTTTGCTTACTGGGGTGAAAAAAACTCCATCTGTTTCATATAGTGCACATCTAGGATTAGACATGCATAAGTGAGTGTCACATTTAGGCCAGAAATACAGCTTTTTGCTTACTGGGGTGGGAAATAAACATCTGTTTCATATAGTGCACATCTAGGATTAGACATGCATAAGTGAGTGTCACATTTAGGCCAAAAATACAGCTTTTTGCTTACTGGGGTGAAAAAACCCTCTGATATACTGCACATCTGGGATTAGACGTGCATAAGTGACTGTGAAATTTAGGCCACAAATACGTCTTTCTCATACTGGGGCATACTGGGTTGAAAAAACCCATCTGTTTCATATAGTGCACATCTAGGATTAGACGTGCATAAGTGAGTGTCACATTTAGGCCAGAAATACAGCTTTTTGCTTACTGGGGTGAAAAAAAAACATCTGTTTCATATAGTGCACATCTAGGATTAGTCCTGTATAAGCATTTCTAAACTACTGGCCTTTGAAATGCTGTCATTCAGGCTGGTAGAGACGGACAGCTTCAAACAGCTCATGTCGCTTGCTGTCCCACAGTACGTCGTTCCCAGCCGCCACTACTTCTCCAGGAGAGCCGTGCCCTCCCTGCACAACCAAGTATCGGATAAAATCAAGTGTGCACTGTGCAACGCCATCGGTGGCAAGGTCCACCTAACCACTGATACGTGGACCAGTTGGCACCGGTCTGCGACAGACCTTCACCACCAACTTCAGCACAGCCAGGGGTAAACGTCAGCAGGCCATTCTGAAACTGATGTGTTTGGGGGACAGGCCTCACACCGCGCAGGAGTTGTGGCGGGGTATAGAACAACAGACCGACGAGTGGCTGCTGCCAGTGGGCCTCAAGCCCGGCCTGGTGGTGCGCGATAATGGGCGAAATCTCGTTGCAGCTCTGGGACTAGCCAGTTTGACGCACATCCCTTGCCTGGCGCATGTGCTGAATTTGGTGGTGCAGAAATTCATTCACAACTACCCTGACATGTCAGAGCTGCTGCATAAAGTGCGGGCCGTCTGTGTGCGCTTCCGGCGTTCTCATCCTGCCGCCGCTCGGCTGTCTGCTCTACAGCGTAACTTCGGCCTTCCCGCTCACCGCCTCATATGCGACGTGCCCACCAGGTGGAACTCCACCTTGCACATGCTGGAGAGACTGTGCGAGCAGCAGCAGGCCATAGTGGAGTTTCAGCTGCAGCGCGCACGGGTGAGTCGCACTGTGGAAAAGCACCACTTCACCACCAAGGACTGGGCCTCCATGCGAGACCTGTGTGCCCTGTTGCGCTGTTTAGAGTACTCCACCAACATGGCCAGTGGCGATGACGCCGTTATCAGCGTTACAATACCACTTCTATGTCTTCTTGAGAAAACACTTAGGGCGATGATGGAAGAGGATGTGGCCCAGGACGAGGAGGAGGAAGAGGGGTCATCTCTAACACTTTCAGGCCAGTCGTTTAGAAGTGGCTCAGAAAGAGCATTTTTGCAACAGCAGAGGCCAGGTACAAATTTGGCCATCCAGGGCCCACTACTGGAGGACGAGGAGGAAGAGGAGGAGGAGGATAGGGATGAAGCATGTGCACAGCGGGGTGGTATCCAACACAGCTCGGACCCATCACTGGTGCGTGGCTGGGGGGATACGGAGGACGCAGACGATACGCCTCCCACAGAGCACAGCTTGTCCTTACCTCTGGGCAGCCTGGCACACATGCGCAAGGACAGCAGAGTTGCCCACATTTTAACGTGTGCTGACTACTAGGTGGCCACCCTGCTGGATCCCCGTTACAAAGACAATGTGCCATCCTTAATTCCCTCACTGGAGCGTGATCAGAAGATGCGCGACTACAGGCGCACGCTGGTAGACGCGCTCCTGAGAGCATTCCCGACTGACGCCAGGGGACAAGTGGAAGCACAAGGCGAAGGCAGGGGAGGAGGAAGAGGTTGCCAACGCAGCTGTGTCAGCGCCAGCACCTCAGAAGGCAGGGTTAGCATGGCCGACATGTGGAAAAGCTTTGTCACCTCGCCTCAACCACCGGCCCCAACTGCTGATATGGAGCGTGTTAGCAGGAGGCAGCATTTGAACAACATGGTAGAACAGTATCTGTGCACACGACTACACGTACTGACTGATGGTTCTGCCCCATTCAGCTTCTGGGTCTCCAAATTGTCCACATGGCCAGAGCTTGCCATGTATGCCTTGGAGGTGCTGGCCTGCCCTGCAGCCAGTGTACTCTCTGAACGTGTATTTAGCATGGCAGGAGGCGTCATTACAGACAGACGCAGCCGCCTGTCCACAGCCAACGTGAACAAGCTCACGTTCATTAAAATTAACCAGGCTTGGATCCCACAAGACTGGTCTGTACCTTGTGCAGAATAGACAGTTCTAACAGCCTCAACCATCCATCCTTGTACTCAAGTGCACTTATTCATTTTTCCCAATGTCCCAATATTTTGGGGGATACCCCTATGTAAAAATGCAAAATAACATACATCTGTGTTGGCTACCTATTCCTCCTTCGCCGCCGCTTCCACCTAGACCGCCACGTGACCCTACACGGCCACATCCACCCATTCACCGCCTCCTCAAACTCTTCCTCCTACATCATTCCTAATTTTTATTTTTTTAAGGTCATTTATGTTTTTTTAATTCATTTCCCTATTCACATTTGTTTGCAGAGCAGTTGTCATGCCCTTAAGCACATTTTGCTGCCTTTTGCAGCCCTCTAGCTGTTTCCAGGGCTATTTTAGAGCCATCTGTTTCATATAGTGCACATCTAGGATTAGACATGCATAAGTGAGTGTCACATTTAGGCCAGAAATACAGCTTTTTGCTTACTGGGGTGGGAAATAAACATCTGTTTCATATAGTGCACATCTAGGATTAGACATGCATAAGTGAGTGTCACATTTAGGCCAAAAATACAGCTTTTTGCTTACTGGGGTGAAAAAACCCTCTGATATACTGCACATCTGGGATTAGACGTGCATAAGTGACTGTGAAATTTAGGCCACAAATACGTCTTTCTCATACTGGGGCATACTGGGTTGAAAAAAAACCATCTGTTTCATATAGTGCACATCTAGGATTAGACGTGCATAAGTGAGTGTCACATTTAGGCCAGAAATACAGCTTTTTGCTTACTGGGGTGAAAAAAAAACATCTGTTTCATATAGTGCACATCTAGGATTAGACGTGCATAAGTGAGTGTCACATTTATGCCAGAAATACGGCTTTTTGGTTACTGGGGTTATAAAAACCCTCTGATATACTGCACATCTGGGATTAGACGTGCATAAATGAGTGTCACATTTAGGCCAGAAATACGGCTTTTTGCTTACTGGGGTGGGAAAAAAACATCTGTTTCATATAGTGCACATCTAGGATTAGACGTGCATAAGTGAGTGTCACATTTAGGCCAGAAATACAGCTTTTTGCTTACTGGGGAGAAAAAAAAACATATGTTTCATATAGTGCACATCTAGGATTTGACGTGCATAAGTGAGTGTCACATTTAGGCCAGAAATACAGCTTTTTGCTTACTGGGGTGAAAAAAACTCCATCTGTTTCATATAGTGCACATCTAGGATTAGACATGCATAAGTGAGTGTCACATTTAGGCCAGAAATACAGCTTTTTGCTTACTGGGGTGGGAAAAAAACATCTGTTTCATATAGTGCACATCTAGGATTAGACATGCATAAGTAAGTGTCACATTTAGGCCAAAAAAATACAGCTTTTTGCTTACTGGGGTGAAAAAACCCTCTGATATACTGCACATCTGGGATTAGACGTGCATAAGTGACTGTGAAATTTAGGCCACAAATACGTCTTTCTCATACTGGGGCATACTGGGTTGAAAAAACCTATCTGTTTCATATAGTGCACATCTAGGATTAGACATGCATAAGTAAGTGTCACATTTAGGCCAAAAAAATACAGCTTTTTGCTTACTGGGGTGAAAAAACCCTCTGATATACTGCACATCTGGGATTAGACGTGCATAAGTGACTGTGAAATTTAGGCCACAAATACGTCTTTCTCATACTGGGGCATACTGGGTTGAAAAAACCTATCTGTTTCATATAGTGCACATCTAGGATTAGACATGCATAAGTGAGTGTCACATTTAGGCCAGAAATACAGCTTTTTGCTTACTGGGGTGAAAAAAAAACATCTGTTTCATATAGTGCACATTTGGGATTAGACATGCATAAATTAGTGTCACATTTAGGCCAGAAATACAGCTTTTTGCTTACTGGGTCGAAAAAAACCCCATCTGTTTCATATAGTGCACATTTGGGATTAGACGTGCATAAGTTAGTGTCACATTTAGGCCAGAAATACAGCTTTTTGCTTACTGGGGTGAAAAAACCCTCTGATATACTGCACATCTGGGATTAGACGTGCATAAGTGACTGTGAAATTTAGGCCACAAATACGGCTTTCTCATACTGGGGCATACTGGGGAGAAAAAAAACCCATCTGTTTAATATAGTGCACATCTAGGATTTGACGTGCATAAATGAGTGTCACATTTAGGCCAGAAATACAGCTTTTTGCTTACTAGGGTGAAAAAAACCCATCTGTTTCATATAGTGCACATCTAGGATTAGACGTGCATAAGTTAGTGTCACATTTAGGCCAGAAATACAGCTTTTTGCTTACTGGGGTGAAAAAACCCTCTGATATACTGCACATCAGGGATTAGACGTGCATAAGTGAGTGTCACATTTAGGCCAGAAATTCAGCTTTTTGCTTACTGGGGTGAAAAAAACCATCTGTTTCATATAGTGCACATCTAGGATTAGACGCGCATAAGTGAGTGTCACATTTAGGCCATAAATACGGCTTTTTGGTTACTGGGGTGAAAAACCCTCTGATATTCTGCACATCTGGAATTAGACATGCATAAGTGAGTGTCACATTTAGGCCAGAAATACGGCTTTTTGCTTACTGGGGTGAAAAAACCTCTGATATACTGAACATCTGGGATTAGACGTGCATAAGTGAGTGTCACATTTAGGCCAGAAATACGGCTTTTTGGTTACTGGGGTTATAAAAACCCTCTTATACACTGCACATCTGGGATTAGACGTGCATAAGTGAGTGTCACATTTAGGCCAGAAATACGGCTTTTTGCTTACTAGGTTTAAAAAACCCTCTGATATAGAGTTTAAAAAAAAATAATTGAGTGCAATACCCTACATCAGGGTTTTTATTGGTGATTAATTATTTTTAACAGACTTAACCATTTTTTACTTTGCTTGGTGAATGCTAACTATGAGGCAAACATCTAATAAGGGACACGGTCATGGTCATGGTCGTGGTGGTGGTGTTGGTGGAGCCTCTGGTGCAGGGAGAGGATGTGGCCGTTCTGCCACAGCTACACGTCCTACTGAACCTACTACCTCAGGTCCCAGTAGCCGCCAGAATCTACAGCGATATTTGGTCAGGCCCAATGCCGTTCTAAGGATGGTAAGGCCTGAGCAAGTACAGGCGCTAGTCAATTGGGTGGCCGACAGTGGATCCAGCTCGTTCACATTATCTCCCACCCAGTCTTCTGCAGAAAGCGCACAGGTGGCGCCTGAAACCCATGCCCATCAGTCTGTTACATCACCCCCGTGCATATCGGGGAACCTGTCTGAGCCTCAAGTAATGCAGCAGTCTCTTATGCTGTTTGAAGACTCTGCTGGCAGGATTTCCCAAGGGCATCCACCTAGCCCATCCCCAGGGGTTGAAGACATAGAATGCACTGACGCACAACCACTTATGTTTCCTGATGAGGACATGGGAATACCACCTCAGCACGTCTCTGATGACGAAACACAGGTGCCAACTGCTGCGAAAAGGAGGTCAGAGAGGAAGACTGGGTGGAAGACGATGCAGGGGACAATGAGGTCCTAGACCCCACATGGAATGAAGGTCGTGCCACTGACTTTTAGAGTTCAGAGGAAGAGGCAGTAGTGAGACCGAGCCAACAGCGTAGCAAAAGAGGGAGCAGGGTACAAAAGCAGAGCAGCCGTCGCCAAAACAGTTCGCCTGCTACTGGCCACCGTCACCAGGGACCGAGCACACCAAAGGCAGCTTCAAGGAGTTCCCTGGCATGGCACTTCTTCACACAATGTGCTGACGACAAGACCCGAGTGGTTTGCACGCTGTGCCATCAGAGCCTGAAGCGAGGCATTAACGTTCTGAACCTTAGCACAACCTGCATCACCAGGCATCTACATGCGAGACACGGGCTGCAGTGGAGTAAGCACCTTCAAAACCAAGAAAGGGCTCAGGCCCCTCCTGCTCCCTCTTCTGCTGCTGCCTTGGCCTCTTTCTCTGCCTCTGGAGGAACGTTGGCACCTGCCACCCAGCAAACAGAGGATGTGCCACCAACAACACCACCTCCGTCACCAAGCATCTCCACCATGTCACACGGAAGCGTTCAGCTCTCCATCTCACAAACCTTTGAGAGAAAGCGTAAATTCCCACCTAGCCACCCTCGATCCCTGGCCCTGAATGCCAGCATTTCTAAACCACTGGCCTTTGAAATGCTGTCATTCAGGCTGGTAGAGACGGACAGCTTCAAACTGCTCATGTCGCTTGCTGTCCCACAGTATGTTGTTCCCAGCCGCCACTACTTCTCCAAGAGAGCCGTGCCTTCCCTGCACAACCAAGTATCCGATAAAATCAAGTGTGCACTGTGCAACGCCATCGGTGGCAAGGTCCACCTAACCACAGATACGTGGACCAGTTGGCACCGGTCTGCGACAGACCTTCACCACCAACTTCAGCACAGCCAGGGGTAAACGTCAGCAGGCCATTCTGAAACTGATGTGTTTGGGGGACAGGCCTCACACCGCGCAGGAGTTGTGGCGGGGTATAGAACAACAGACCGACGAGTGGCTGCTGCCAGTGGGCCTCAAGCCCGGCCTGGTGGTGCGCGATAATGGGCGAAATCTCGTTGCAGCTCTGGGACTAGCCAGTTTGACGCGCATCCCTTGCCTGGCGCATGTGCTGAATTTGGTGGTGCAGAAATTCATTCACAACTACCCTGACATGTCAGAGCTGCTGCATAAAGTGCGGGCCGTCTGTGTGCGCTTCCGGCGTTCTCATCCTGCCGCCGCTGTCTGCTCTACAGCGTAACTTCGGCCTTCCCGCTCACCGCCTCATATGCGACGTGCCCACCAGGTGGAACTCCACCTTGCACATGCTGGACAGACTGTGCGAGCAGCAGCAGGCCATAGTGGAGTTTCAGCTGCAGCGCGCACGGGTGAGTCGCACTGTGGAAAAGCACCACTTCACCACCAATGACTGGGCCTCCATGCGAGACCTGTGTGCCCTGTTGCGCTGTTTCGAGTACTCCACCAACATGGCCAGTGGCGATGACGCCGTTATCAGCGTTACAATACCACTTCTATGTCTTCTTGAGAAAACACTTAGGGCAATGATGGAAGAGGATGTGGCCTAGGACGAGGAGGAGGAAGAGGGGTCATCTCTAACACTTTCAGGCCAGTCGTTTAGAAGTGGCTCAGAAAGAGCATTTTTGCAACAGCAGAGGCCAGGTACAAATTTGGCCATCCAGGGCCCACTACTGGAGGACGAGGAGGAAGAGGATGAGGAGGAGGAGGATAGGGATGAAGCATGTTCACAGCGGGGTGGTATCCAACGCAGCTCGGACCCATCACTGGTGCGTGGCTGGGGGGATACGGAGGACGCAGACGATACGCCTCCCACAGAGGACAGCTTGTCCTTACCTCTGGGCAGCCTGGCACACATAAGCGACTACATGCTGCAGTGCCTGCGCAAGGACAGCAGAGTTGCCCACATTTTAACGTGTGCGGACTCCTAGGTGGCCACCCTGCTGGATCCCCGTTACAAAGACAATGTGCCATCCTTAATTCCCTCACTGGAGCGTGATCGGAAGATGCGCGACTACAGGCGCACGCTGGTAGACGCGCTCCTGAGAGCATTCCCGACTGACGCCATGGGACAAGTGGAAGCACAAGGCGAAGGCAGGGGAGGAGGAAGAGGTCGCCAACGCAGCTGTGTCAGCGCCAGCACCTCAGAAGGCAGGGTTAGCATGGCCGACATGTGGAAAAGCTTTGTCACCTCGCCTCAACCACCGGCCCCAACTGCTGATATGGAGCGTGTTAGCAGGAGGCAGCATTTGAACAACATGGTGGAACAGTACCTGTGCACACGACTACACGTACTGACTGATGGTTCTGCCCCATTCAGCTTCTGGGTCTCCAAATTGTCCACATGGCCAGAGCTTGCCATGTATGCCTTGGAGGTGCTGGCCTGCCCTGCAGCCAGTGTACTCTCTGAACGGCAGGAGGCGTCATTACAGACAGACGCAGCCGCCTGTCCACAGCCAACGTGGACAAGCTCACGTTCATTAAAATGAACCAGGCTTGGATCCCACAAGACTTGTCTGTACCTTGTGCAGATTAGACAGTTCTAACAGCCTCAACCATCCATCCTTGTACTCAAGTGCACTTATTCGTTTTTTTTTTTTTTATATGTCCCAATATTTTGGGGGATACCCCTATGTAAAAATGCAAAATAACATACATCTGTGTTGGCTACATATTCCTCCTTCGCCGCCGCTTCCACCTAGACCGCCACGTGAGCCTACACGGCCACATCCACCCATTCACCGCCTCCTCAAACTCTTCCTCCTACATCATTCCTAATTATTATTTTTTTAAGGTCATTTATGTTTTTTTAATTCATTTTCCTATTCACATTTGTTTGCAGAGCAGTTGTCATGCCCTTAAGCACATTTTGCTGCCTTTTGCAGCCCTCTAGCTGTTTCCAGGGCTATTTTAGAGCCATTTTAGTGACCAAAAGTTCGGGTCCCCATTGACTTCAATGGGGTTCGGGTTCGGGGTCAAGTTCGGGTCCCAAACCCGAACTTTTCTTTTAAGTTCGGCCGAACCTGCCGAACCGGAACATCCAGGTGTCCGCTCAACTCTACTGGGGAGCTTTACTATTGGGGGACTATAGAGAACATGATTACTAGTATGGGCACTATGGGAGCATTATTACTTTTGGGGCACAGTAGGGACATTAGTGATGTGCTCTGGCAGAGAATTACTACTATTGGTGGGACTTTTGGGAGCACTATCATTGTGAGGGGCAACCTGGCACATTGGCACAGTATCAGCTTAGCACAGTTTCTGTATTTTTGGCGGACATTATGGTTACACTATTAGTGTCAGGGGTCAACTGGAAAGGGGGTGGCCACATTTCATACTCTGTAGATATCAATAGTAATTTGGTGACATTATATAGGTAATACATGGCATTTATGTCAGGGGTATAGCATATATAACGTAAGTACAAAAGCATAAATGACTATAGTGTGCTTATCAGACCACCTGAATAAATAAGGCCCGTTAACCACAAGAGGTGAGTATCGATTACATAAAGTGCATTATATTGATGATACAGGGTATTTGTATCAGGGGTGTAATGTACAGTCGTGGCCAAAAGTTTTGATAATTGCATAAATATTGGAAATTGGAAAAGTTGCTGCTTAAGTTTTTATAATAGCAATTTGCATATACTCCAGAATGTTATGAAGAGTGATCAGATGAATTGCATAGTCCTTCTTTGCCATGAAAATTAACTTAATCCCAAAAAAACCTTTCCACTGCATTTCATTGCTGTCATTAAAGGACCTGCTATGATCATTTCAGTAATCGTCTTGTTAACTCAGGTGAGAATGTTGACGAGCACAAGGCTGGAGATCATTATGTCAGGCTGATTGGGTTAAACTGGCAGACTTGACCTGTTAAAAGGAGGGTGATGCTTGAAATCATTGTTCTTCCATTGTTAACCATGGTGACCTGCAAAGAAACGCGTGCAGCCATCATTGCGTTGCATAAAAATGGCTTCACAGGCAAGGATATTGTGGCTACTAAGATTGCACCTCAATCAACAATTTATAGGATCATCAAGAACTTCAAGGAAAGAGGTTCAATTCTTGTTAAGAAGGGTTCAGGGCATCCAAGAAATTCCAGCAAGTGCCAGGATCGTCTCCTAAAGAGGATTCAGCTGCGGGATCGGAGTGCCACCAGTGCAGAGCTTGCTCAGGAATGGCAGCAGGCAGGTGTGAGTGCATCTGCACGCACAGTGAGGCCAAGATTTTTGGAAGATGACCTGGTGTCAAGAAGGGCAGCAAAGAAGCCACTTCTCTCCAAATAAAACATCAGGGACAGATTGATCTGCAGAAAGTATGGTGAATGGACTGCTGAGGACTGGGGCAAAGTCATATTCTCCGATGAAGCCTCTTTCCGATTGTTTGGGGCATCTGGAAAAAGGCTTGTCCGGAGAAGAAAAGGTGAGCGCTACCATCAGTCCTGTGTCATGCCAACAGTAAAGCATCCTGAGACCATTCATGTGTGTGGTTGCTTCTCATCCAAGGGAGTGGGCTCACTCACAATTTTGCCCAAAAACACAGCCATGAATAAAGAATGGCACCAAAACACCCTCCAACAGCAACTTCTTCCAACAATCCAACAACAGTTTGGTGAAGAACAATGCATTTTCCAGCACGATGGAGCACCGTGCCATAAGGCAAAAGTGATAACTAAGTGGCTTGGGGACCAAAACAATGACATTTTGGGTCCATGGCCTAGAAACTCCCCAGATCTTAATCCCATTGAGAACTTGTGGTCAATCCTCAAGAGGCGGGTGGACAAACAAAAACCCACTAATTCTGACAAACTCCAAGAAGTGATTATGAAAGAATGGGTTGCTATCAGTCAGGAATTGGCCCAGAAGTTGATTGAGAGCATGCCCAGTCGGATTGCAGAGGTCCTGAAAAAGAAGGGCCGACACTGCAAATACTGACTCTTTGCATAAATGTCATGTAATTGTCGATAAAAGCCTTTGAAACGTATGAAGTGCGTGTAATTATATTTCACTACATCACAGAAACAACTGAAACAAAGATCTAAAAGCAGTTTAGCAGCAAACTTTGTGAAAACTAATATTTGTGTTATTCTCAAAACTTTTGGCCACGACTGTACATATCATAAGTACAAAAGCATAAATAACTGCAATATACGTGTAAAACCTCCTGATAGAAAGCCCATTCGCCACAAAAAGTAAGTACAAATTACATAAAGTGCAAGTGCATATACTTTCATGTGATATTAATAAAGGAACATATTTTTTAATTATATATTTGGGCATACACATTATTTTTTTTTATATACTTTAGGTGATATAGTAGTGTTTATGTGGCCCTTATAGGTCAGTTATCACTGGATGTAAGAGGTTTGTGCACTGTAAGACCCAGTATGTTTTGTATTGCTGTATGTAATGTTAGGAGGAAGGAGGTTAGGTTGGGGAAAGGGGGGTTGACGATGTTTCAATTTTTGCCCCAGACAGCAGAAAGACTAGGTGCACCCTTAATTGTTATCATCATCATCATCCTCCACTTCCAACTCCTCCTCCTCCTCCACTGGCAGCTCTTCATCTTCCTCCTTGGGAGTTTCTCCTTGTGGATGCCCAAACAGTTATAGGGTGGGCAGCATGATGCGTTAGCTGTTCTTCTTCAGCCGTCGTCCCCTGCTGCATGAGAGCCTGTTCTAAGATAAATATGAGAGGGATGAGATTGTTAATGTCACAATTGTCCCTGCTGACAAACTTTAGGGCCTCTTCGAAAGGCTTTAGCACCCGATAGGCATCTCAGAAAACTAAGTTATGGTTATTGGAACGTGGGGAGGAAAAAACAAAAATGGGCCCGATATTCTACAGAAAGATCCTCAATGTAAATCATCCAAAAACCTGGACAGGAATAACTACATAATAAAGTACATTGTATACTGACATATAAAACGTAGTGTGTGTCCACACCTCCCTGTATACATTTTATATCATCAGTGTCTTCTTTGTCGGATACAGGTTGGGGAAGCAGAGGTCACAATAATGAGATCCCAGAAGAGAAAAAAGTTACTACACAATGCAGTTCATGTCATGAATGGATTCCCACAGGGAGCACAAGCGACTACTTAGGCGACACGCAGGCTCAGTTCTCCGAGCTGCCCTCAGATGTCTGACAGGTAAGACGCAGATTAGTAGAACTTTATCAGAAGACTTCGCTCCAAGTTACATGGTATTTGTAGTTTTTATATAGTTAAGAAAAAGAGGTCTAGAAACTTTAGACTTTTATTATTCTGCAATTTGACTTTTTTTATATATATTTCTGGATTTTGGTTTGTTCTTTATCTTCATTTCAGATTCAAAGTAGTTGTATATTTTTATGTTACACTGTAGATCCTGCAAGGGGTATTTTAGGGTTAGGGTCTTGTCCAGGGGGCGTAGCTAAAGGTTCATGGGCCCCGGTCAAGAGTTCAGCTTCCCTCAGTGCTTTGTGGCCAGGGGCAGGGGAGCACCTAGCCTTTCTGCTGCCTGAGTCAAAAATTAAAACGGCACCCCCCCCCCCCCCCCATGTCAATTTGTCAACATAATCCCTTCCCTCCAGTAAGAGGTGTAATTTGACCAGCAAACACTTACTATAACACCGGTGTCTTCTTATGCGGCACAAGGGTCTTTGGGCCCCCTCAAGTTCCTGGGCCCGGTAGAGACTGCTATCTCTGCATCCCCTATAGCTACACCCATGGTCTTGTCACAGGGTAAGATGGGACATGCCACCACTTACACTGACTGATAGAACAAGTGGACAACAGCAAGGTTATGTGACACTGTTCAAGGAAGAAATCTCATGGGCTTCGGTGCTTTATTATTCATGAGCATCTTTATTTATCTATACTAGCAGAAGGACTCGGCTTCGCACAGCTATATTTCATCTATTTCATTTAATGTTTGTGTGTGCCGTTAAAAGATATCGACAGTATCCAGTATAACAGTGACCTCTACAGTACCCCGGTCATGGCTGAAAGTGTTGGTGCTCCTGAAATTTTTCCAGTTTTTCCAGAAAATGAAGTATTTCTCCTAAAAAATTATTGTAAATTACACTGGACTATGGGCTGACTGACTGCTGCATTTAAACTGGACTATGTACTGTCTGACCGCAGTGTTTACACTAGACTATGTACAAACTGACTGCAGCATTTATGCTAGACTATGGACTGCCTGACCACAGCATTTACACTAGACTATGGACTGACTGACTGCAGCATTTACACTAGACTATGGACTGACTGACTGCAGCGTTTACACTAGACTATGGACTGACTGACCGCAGCATTTACACTAGACTATGGACTGACTGAACGCAGCATTTACACTAGACTATGGACTGACTGAACGCAGCATTTACACTAGACTATGGACTGACTGACTGCAGCATTTACACTGGACTATGGACTGACTGAACGCAGCATTTACACTGGACTATGGACTGACTGCAGCGTTTACACTAGACTATGGACTGACTGAACGCAGCATTTACACTAGACTATGGACTGACTGACTGCAGCATTTACACTAGACTATGGACTGACTGAACGCAGCATTTACACTAGACTATGGACTGACTGACTGCAGCATTTACACTAGACTATGGACTGACTGAACGCAGCATTTACACTGGACTATGGACTGACTGCAGCGTTTACACTAGACTATGGACTGACTGAACGCAGCATTTACACTAGACTATGGACTGACTGACTGCAGCATTTACACTAGACTATGGACTGACTGAACGCAGCATTTACACTAGACTATGGACTGACTGACTGCAGCGTTTACACTAGACTATGGACTGACTGAACGCAGCATTTACACTAGACTATGGACTGACTGACTGCAGCATTTACACTAGACTATGGACTGCCTGACCACAGCATTTACACTAGACTATGGACTGACTGAACGCAGCATTTACACTAGACTATGGACTGACTGACTGACTGCAGCATTTATACTAGACTATGTACTGAGTGACCACAGTGTTTACACTAGATAATAAACTGACTGACTGCAGCGTTTACACTAGACTATGGACTGACTGACTGCAGCATTTATACTAGACTATGGACTGACTGACTGCAGCGTTTACACTGGACTATGTACTGACTGACTGCAGCATTTACACTAGACTATGGACTGACTGACTGCAGCATTTACACTAGACTATGGACTGCCTGACCACAGCATTTACACTGGACTATGGACTGACTGAACGCAGCATTTACACTAGACTATGTACTGAGTGACCACAGTGTTTACACTAGATAATAAACTGACTGACTGCAGCATTTATACTAGACTATGGACTGACTGACTGCAGCGTTTACACTGGACTATGTACTGAGTGACCACAGTGTTTACATTAGATAATAAACTGACTGACTGCAGCGTTTACACTGGACTATGTGTCGACTGACCACCAGTGATGGCCAGCGAACACATGCGAGCTGCCATCTTAACTCACAAGTCCGGCGATGCACAGGTAAGTCCTGTGCCTGTGCGCGAGCCGGTCTGAAACAAATGCGGTCACCAGGAGCAGGCAGTTCCGAGAACAGCCGCCGGGGGCCTTCATCTGGCTGTTCTCGGAACTGCCTGCTCCCGGCACAGCATTTACACTAGACTATGGACTGTCAGACTGCACTGTTTACATGAGACTATGTACTGACTGACCACGGCATTTACACTAGACTATGGACTAACTGACCGCAGTGTTTACACTAGACTATAGACTGACTTACGGCAGTGTTTACACTAGACTATAGACCGACTGGCCGCACTTTTTACACTGGACCATGGACCAACTGACCGCAGCGTTTAAAATGGACTATGTACTGAGTGACCACAGCATTTACACTAGACTATAGACAGACTGGCTGCAGTGTTTAAACTAGACTATAGATTGACTGAAGGCAGTGTTTACACCTTACTATGTACTGACTGCCACAGCATTTATACTAGACTATGGACTGACTGACTGCAGCGTTTACACTGGACTATGTACTGAGTGACCACAGTGTTTACATTAGATGATAAACTGACTGACTGCAGCGTTTACACTGGACTATGTGTCGACTGACCACCAGTGATGGCCAGCGAACACATGCGAGCTGCCATCTTAACTCACAAGTCCGGCGATGCACAGGTAAGTCCTGTGCCTGTGCGCGAGCCGGTCTGAAACAAATGCGGTCACCAGGAGCAGGCAGTTCCGAGAACAGCCGCCGGGGGCCTTCATCTGGCTGTTCTCGGAACTGCCTGCTCCCGGCACAGCATTTACACTAGACTATGGACTGTCAGACTGCACTGTTTACATGAGACTATGTACTGACTGACCACGGCATTTACACTAGACTATGGACTAACTGACCGCAGTGTTTACACTAGACTATAGACCGACTGGCCGCACTTTTTACACTGGACCATGGACCAACTGACCGCAGCGTTTAAAATGGACTATGTACTGAGTGACCACAGCATTTACACTAGACTATAGACAGACTGGCTGCAGTGTTTAAACTAGACTATAGATTGACTGAAGGCAGTGTTTACACCTTACTATGTACTGACTGCCACAGCATTTATACTAGACTATGGACTGACTGACTGCAGCGTTTACACTGGACTATGTACTGAGTGACCACAGTGTTTACATTAGATGATAAACTGACTGACTGCAGCGTTTACACTGGACTATGTGTCGACTGACCACCAGTGATGGCCAGCGAACACATGCGAGCTGCCATCTTAACTCACAAGTCCGGCGATGCACAGGTAAGTCCTGTGCCTGTGCGCGAGCCGGTCTGAAACAAATGCGGTCACCAGGAGCAGGCAGTTCCGAGAACAGCCGCCGGGGGCCTTCATCTGGCTGTTCTCGGAACTGCCTGCTCCCGGCACAGCATTTACACTAGACTATGGACTGTCAGACTGCACTGTTTACATGAGACTATGTACTGACTGACCACGGCATTTACACTAGACTATGGACTAACTGACCGCAGTGTTTACACTAGACTATAGACCGACTGGCCGCACTTTTTACACTGGACCATGGACCAACTGACCGCAGCGTTTAAAATGGACTATGTACTGAGTGACCACAGCATTTACACTAGACTATAGACAGACTGGCTGCAGTGTTTAAACTAGACTATAGATTGACTGAAGGCAGTGTTTACACCTTACTATGTACTGACTGCCACAGCATTTATACTAGACTATATACTGACCGACTGCAGTGTTTACACTAGACTATAGACTTATTGACTTCAGTGTTTACTGGACTATCTACTGACTGACCGCAGCATTTATACTAGACTATGGATTGACTGACAGCAGCATTTATACTAGACTATGGTCTGCCTGACCACAGCGTTAACACTGGGCTATGTACTGCCTGACTGCAGCATTTACGCTAGAGTTTGAACTGACTGACCACAGCATTTATACTAGTCTATGTACTGACTGCATCTTTTACACTAGATTATGCACTGACTGCAGCACTTACACTAGACTATGGACTGACTGACTGCAATGTTTACACTAGACTATGGACTGACTGACCACAGCATTTATACTAGACTATGGACTGACTGACCACAGCATTTATACTAGTCTATGTACTGACTGCATCGTTTACACTACATTATGCACTGACTGACTGCAGCACTTACACTAGACCATGGCCCAACTGACCGCAGTGTTTACACTGGACTATGGACTAACTGACTACAGCGTTTACACCAGATTATAAACTGTCTGACCGCAGTATTTACCCTGGACTATCTAGTGACTGACCACAGCATTTATACTGGACTATGGACTGACTGCAGCATTTACACTAGACTATGTACTAACTGACTGCAGTGATTGCATTAGACTAGACCAGTGGTGGGCAACCTTTTTTTTCAACTGAGCCAAATCTCGCCAAAACCACGATTGAAATTTATTTTGAGAGCCACATTTTTAAAACCGAAAATACATAGGATGGTACACTGTTTTTAGTTTCAATAAGTTTTTATTGAGAATATTGTGCATGCAAGTATCCACATAGGTTGGGTACTGTGGGACTCTTTGCACCGGCCCTGTCACGTGGACGTGACCAGAGCCTGTGCAAGGATTTTTTGGCAACACAAGCGAAGCTACATCTCGGTGACCCCCCCTCCCCCCGCCCCGCCCGCAGCTCACCTGGTCCTGGTTCTGTCTGCAGCAGCTGGCTTCTCCTCTGTGTGGTCCTGATATCTTCGCTCTGCTTCAATCTGGTTTGAGGACTGTACTTTTCGCCCTATAAGATGCACATAGGTTTTAGAGGAGTATAATCAGAAACAATATTTTCCATTATACCTCAGGTCAGACCACCAATCAGACCCCCAATGTTAATCATACCTCAGATCAGCCCCCCATATCAGCCGTCAGCACCCCATCCATCATGCCCATGTCAGCCGTCAGCCCCCATCCATCATGCCCCCACGTCAGCCGTCATGCCCCTATGTCAGCCGTCAGCCCCCCATGTCAGCACCCCATCCATCATGCCCATGTCAGCCGTCAGCACCCCATCCATCATGCCCATGTCAGCCGTCAGCACCCCATCCATCATGCCCATGTCAGCCGTCAGCACCCCATCCATCATGCCCATGTCAGCCGTCAGCACCCCATCCATCATGCCCATGTCAGCCGTCAGCACCCCATCATGCCCATGTCAGCCCCCATCCATCATTACCCCCCATGTCAGCCATCAGCCCCCCATGTCAGCCATCATGCCCCCCATGTCAGCCGTCAGCACCCCATCCATCATGCCCATGTCAGCTGTCAGCCCCCATCCATCATGCCCCCCATGTCAGCCGTCATGCCCCTATGTCAGCCGTCAGCACCCCATGTCAGCCGTCAGCCATCAGCCCCCCATGTCAGCACTCCATCCATCATGTCCATGTCAGCCGTCAGCCCCCATCCATCATGCCCCCCATGTCAGCCATCATGACCTTATGTCAGCCGTCAGCCCCCCATGTCAGCACCCCATCCATCATGCCCATGTCAGCCGTCAGCACCCCATCCATCATGCCCATGTCAGCCGTCAGCACCCATCCATCATTACTCCCATGTCAGCCATCATGCCCCCCATGACAGCCGTCAGCCCCCATCCATTATGCTCCCTAATGGGGGACAATGTTGGAGTCTGCACCATCGGGGGGGTGACATGATGAGGGACAATGTTGGAGTCGGTACCTGATATATCACTGGGGTCTGGCTGGAGTGGGGTCGGTCTGGTCCTGGCTCCAATCTCAGCTGGCTCTGCCTTAAGGTGTCTTCTCCAGAGTCCAGACTAGAGTCCAGCAGGGTCGGCCAAGTTCCAACAAGTCGTGCCTCAGTGTTACTCTGACTGTGTTCTTCTGATGCCAGCCTGGAGGGGCAGCTTTTACAGGCCATAGCAGACAGAGCAGCTCCGCCTCCTCGCCTCCCTCCGCCGCGGCCCCACTGACAGTCAGTGACGCCTCCTTTGGCCTGAGCGCCGCACGGCACACATGTAGGCAGGACAGCCGCAGGCTGCCGCCCCCGAGAGGAGGGAGGGGAGCGGGCGCCCGGCACACAGAACAGTGCTCCAGACTAAAAAAAAATTCCTAGTAGCCATTGGCTCCTGAACTGAAAAATTTAGGAGCCAAATCAAATTTTTAGTCGCCAAATCGAAACTGAATCAAAATTTTGGTATCGTGACAACGCTACGCCGATCAGATCGGCGTAGGGTTGTTTTGAAACCAAAATTTTGATTCGCTTTCGTCACCATAAAAAAGTATTGTGATACTCAATACCGCGCAAAAAAAAAAAAACACCAAAAAAAGCCGCGTGCATTTCGCATTTTATGAAACATTCGGCCCATAATAGAACAGTCCTATGCTATTTTTTGGGGTGACAAGGTGACTAAAAAGGCTATGTAATATGTTTATTTATTTATTGTTTATATATTTTATATGTAAAATTGGGAAAGGGGGGATTTAAACTTAATATTTTAAAGTACTTTCACATTAGCGTTTTTCATTTCCGGCACTGAGTTCCGTCCTAGGGGCTCTATACCGGAAAAGAACTGATCAGTTTTATCCCCATGCATTCTGAATGGAGAGTAATCCGTTCAGGATGCATCAGGATGTCTTCAGTTCAGTCATTTTGACTGATCAGGCAAAAGATAAAACCGTAGCATGCTACGGTATTATCTCCGGCGAAAAAAAATGAAGATTTGCCTGAATGCCGGCTCCGGCATTTTTCCCCATAGGAATGTATTAGTGCTGGATCCGGCATTCAGAATACCGGAATGCACCCGCACTAAATCCGGACCCATTCACTTCTATGGGGCTGTGCACATGAGCGGTGATTTACACACATCACTTGTGCGTTGCGTGAAAATCGCAGCATGCTCTGTTGTGCGTTTTTCGCGCAACGCAGGCCCCATAGAAGTTAATGGGGCTGTTTGAAAATCGCAAGCAAGTGCGGATGCGGTGCGATTTTCACGCATGGTTCCTAGGATGAAAGTCTATTCACTGTATTATTTTCCCTTATAACATGGTTATAAGGGAAAATAATAGCATTCTGAATACAGAATGCATAGTAGAAGGTCAATATAATAAACATTGGTGGCGCAGTGCGCCCCCCCCATCACCCCAATATAATAAACATTGGTGGTGCAGTGCGCCCCCCCTCAATATAATAAACATTGGTGGCGCAGTGCGCCCCCCTCAACACCCCAGTATAATAAACATTGGCGGCGCAGTGCGCCCCCCCTCAATATAATAAACATTGGTGGCGCAGTGCGCCCCCCCAACACCCCAGTATAATAAACATTGGTGGCGCAGTGCGCCCCCCCCATCACCCCAATATAATAAACATTGGTGGCGCAGTGGGCAGTGCCAATGAGGGTTAAAAAATAAAAAAATAATTAACTCACCTCCTCCAATTGATCGTCTCCTGTTCTTACTTCTTTCTAGTTTCTTCAGGACGCAGGACCTGTGGTGACATCACTGAGCTCATCACATGATCCATCACCATGGTAATGGGCCATGTGATGAGCTAAGTGACGTCACCACAGGTCCTGAAGAAACTAGAAAGAAGTAAGAACAGGAGACCGGCAGCTACCTGATCAACTGGAGGAGGTGAGTTAATTTTCTTTTATTATTTTTAACCCTCATTGGCACTTCCCACTGAGCCACCAATGTTTATTATACTGGGGGGGGGCACTGTGCCACCAACGTTTATTATACTGGGGGGGGGGGCGCACTGTGCCACCAACGTTTATTATACTAGGGGGGGGGCACTGTGCCACCAACGTTTCTTATACAAATACAGAAGTCGGGTGCCGGAATCAAATAGCCGGCACCCGACCTTTGTGACAGGGGGCTGCGATCAGCGGCAGTTAACCCCTCAGGTACCGCACCTGAAGGGTTAACTCAACTGCAGCTGATCGCAGCTCCCTGTCACAGAGGTCGGGTGCCGGCTATTTGATTCCGGCACCCGACTTCTGTATTTGTATTAACAGGTCAGTTTTCTTCATTGGTGGCGCAGTGGCCACAGCCCCTCCCCTCCTCCTCCTCCTGCCTCTTCTTATTGGCAGCGGCGGGGACAGCAGCAGCACAGGGGGGAGGGAGAGACTCCCCCTGCGCTGCTGAGAACGATCATCTCCTGTGCCGCCGCTGTATTGAGCAGAGGTGCGGCGGCGGGTCCAGTCGCAAATGGCATCTGGAGCCCTGCAGAAGAGCCACATTAAAGTGTGTAAAGAGCCGCATGTGGCTCGCGAGCCGCGGCTTGCCGACCACTGGACTAGACAATGTTTATTCTAGAGTATGTAGTGACTGACTGCACAATTTACACTGGACTATGGACTGACTGACCGCAGCATTTACACTACACTATGTACTGACTGCAGCATTTTCAATAGACTATGGATAAAATAACCTCAGTGTTTACACTAGACAATTGACTGACTGACTGACTGCAGTGTTTTTACTAGACTCTGGCCCAATTGACTGCAGCATTTACACTGGATTATGTACTGATTGACCATAAAGTATATACTAGACTTTGTAATGACTGACTGCTGACTCACTGACTACAGCTTTTGCACTAGACTATAGACTGATTGACCATAATATTTACTCCACACTATGAAATGATTGACCAACGGGTATACAGTAGACCAGGGATGCCCAACCTGCGGCCCTTCAGCTGTTGCAAAACTAAAAAACCCAGCATGCCTGGACAGCCTACAACTATCAGGGCATATTAGGAGTTGTAGTTTTGAAACAGCTGGAAGGCCGCAGGTTGGAAATCTCTGTAGTAGACTATGGACTGATTGAGTGCAGTGTTTACATTGACTATGAACTGACTAACTGTGGCATTTACAATATACTATGGACTAACTAACCCCAGAGGTTACACTAGCCTGTGGACTAACTGAACACAATGTTTACGCCAGACTATGGGCTGATTGACTGCAGCAGTTTACACAAAACCATATACTGACTGACTGCAGCATTTACACCAGACTATGGAGTAACTGATTGCAGTGTTTACACTATGTTTACACTAGACTGTGGACAGAGTGATTGCAGTGTGTACAAAAGACTATGGACTGGCTGAGTACTGCATTTATACTAGACCATGGACTGACTGACCACCTTGTTTACACCTTGTTTACACTATACTATGGACTGACTGACCACCTTGTTTACACCTTGTTTACACTATACTATGGACTGACTGATCACTTTGTTTACACTATACTATGGACGGACTGACTGTAGTGTTTGCACTAGACTATAGTCTGACTGCTGCATTTACACTAGTCTATCGACTCTCTGACCGATGGCCTACAATCAGGAAACCTATGGTACATTTTATGTATCTGGATGCATCCGTGAACTTGGATAGAGCAGCATTAATTGTTCTATTAAGAAGGGTTCTCTGTGGTGTACTTTTTAAAAGGGAGTCTGTAGGCAATTTTGAGACCTTCAAACTTCTGACAGCTCTCTATAGGTGATGAGGAGAACGGTGCAGACAAACTGTACCTAGAGTGATAGTCATACTTGTCATATGACCAAGCAATTGATGTTTTCATCACCTTTTGGGCACTTGTAGTCACTGCTCTGGAGGAGTAATAACTGTCAGCAGTCTTGAGGGCTCAAAACTGCTGACAGAATTCCTTCAGGAGCTTCTTGTTTTTTTTTGTTTTAGTTTTTTAGGAAGTTACAAACTATGGAAAATTGTGACCTGCCTTGACAGGTTAACAGGTAATTCTGGGAGAATTGTAAGAATTGTAAGAATTACTCATGTTACCTAGCCCCTATTGCTTCTGTTTTGCTGCTTCTCTGGTCCATGCTCTTCTCGACTTCTGGTTCTCAGAACCTGAAAACCCATGGGGGCTCCATCCCTGACCTCCACCACTGACATGGATGAATACATATTGCATATAGCACTCCACTCTTTAATGTTCTAAGATCTATCTTTATTTTCCAGCTCATCACCAACCTATGGCTAACCAGTCTGATTCTCTGTTTGTGCTTGTTGGATTTCCGGGGCTGTCGGAGATGTACCACCCTGCAGTTTCTTGTATATTATTCCTTGTCTATGTTGTCTCCCTCTTAGCTAATAGTAGCGTCATTCTACTGGTTCTTTGGAAGGAACATCTTCTTCAGCCCATGTACATCATCATCATGAACCTGGCTCTCTCTGACATCTTATTCGATACGATAACATTACCCAAAATAATTGCCAAATACTGGTTTGGAGCTGGAACCATGACGTTGTTTGCCTGCATGTTCCAGCTCTTCTGTGTCCACTTCTTGGGGTCTCTTGACTCATTGATCATCATGTTCATGGCACTTGATCGCTATGTAGACATCAGCAGACCCCTGAGATATTCTACCATCATCACCAAGAGACGCACCATAAACATCTGCATTTTCCTTTGGGTTCTTGCGTCTCTCATCTCCTTAATCAATGCCGCCTGGTACACTCAATTTACATTTTGCGGTTCTAGAAAAGTTAACAGTTGCTTTTGCGTAACTACAGCAGTCATGATCCTAGTCTGCTCCGACACCTCTCTGCTCAAAGCGATCTCACATGTCCTCTCCATGTCAGTTCTTCTAGCTCCTTTATGCTACATTTTAATATCTTACGTCCTCATTCTTGTGAAAGTCTGCTCTTCCGTGAGGAACGAGGGTCTACAAAAGGCATTCTCCACTTGTGTCACCCATCTGTTCATCATCTTCATGTACTACGGCCCTCGGGTGTTTGTGTATAATGCCTTTCAAATAAACTTGGTGTTCAGTCCAGGAATTAGCGTCTTGCTTCTCTGCCTTTATACTTATATCCCCCACCTTCTAAGCCCCATCATCTATTGTCTGAGGACTCAAGAAATCCGTCAGGTCATAGGATCTCTGCTAAGGAGGAAGTTCAATATACGCATTGAGATTACGCATTGAGATTGGTGGGGTATTTCACAGATAAATTATGATCTATAAGAATATCAAAAATCAAATAAATAGTAATTATAAAGTTTCACAGGATGAATATGTCTTATGGTTTATTTCTACTGCTTGTGGATTTGGAGACTGGGGTCCTCAGTTACCATTGTTACACTGTGATTGAATTGCTTCATCAGTGGAAGTTTGAAAGGGTTAATTTTGATTGTTTTATAATTCCGTTCCAGACGGGTGACGTATATTGAGCGTGCAGGTCGGGCTACCGGAGACAGCAACGTTTATGACTGGAGATAAGTCTGATCCTGGTCACAATCAACTGCGGTATCTAAGGAAAAGGAAGCAGCTTCCTGAAGCACCCTGTGCTATAGGATTGCAACATATAAACATAGAAACATAGAATGTGTCGGCAGATAAGAACCATTTGGCCCATCCAGTCTGCCCAATATACTAAATACTATGGATAGCCCCTGGCCCTATCTTATATGAAGGATGACCTTATGCCTATCCCATGCATGCTTAAACTCCTTCACTGTATTTGCAGCTACCACTTCTGCAGGAAGGCTATTCCATGCATCCACTACTCTCTCAGTAAAGTAATACTTCCTGATATTACTTTTAAACCTTTGCCCATCTAATTTAAAACTATGTCCTCTTGTAGCAGTTTTTCTTCTTTTAAATCTTCTCTCCTCTTTTACCTTGTTGATTCCCTTTATGTATTTAGCAGTTTCTCTCATCTCCCCTCTGTCTCGTCTTTCTTCCAAGCTATACATGTTAAGGTCCTTTAATCTTTCCTGGTAAGTTTTATCCTGCAATCCATGGACCAGTTTAGTAGCTCTTCTCTGAACTCTCTCCAAAGTATCAATATCCTTCTGGAGATATGGTCTCCAGTACCGAGCACAATACTCCACATGAGGTCTCAGTAGTGCTCTGTAGAGCGGCATGAGCGCCCCCCTCTGTCTACTGGTAATTCCTCTCCCTATACACCCAAGCATTCTGCTAGCATTTCCTGCTGCTCTATGACATGGTCTGCCTACCTTTAAGTCTTCTGAAATAATGACCCCTAAATCCCTTTCCTCAGATACTGAGGTCAGGACTGTGTCACTGATTTTATATTCTGCTCTTGGGTTTTTACGCCCCAGGTGCATTATCTTGCACTTATCAACATTAAATTTTAGTTGCCATATTTTTGACCATTCCTCTAGTTTTCCTAAGTCCTTTTCCATTTGGTGTATCCCTCCAGGAACATCAACCCTGTTACAAGGGGGCCAAGTGGTTGTCATGGCAGCCAGAGACCTCACAAAGGTCCCCAAGTCTAATAAATTAGTACTATAGGATCATGGTAAAGTGATAATACAGAAGAAGAGTTTAGAACAATATCTAAAAGGAATCTAATAGCGGCAGCCTTCTCCGGCAGGCTGTTCTGGCGGGAGAACAGCCTGTCGGATCCGTGCTGCCGCTAGTGCATTGTGCTGCCAGAAGTCCGCTCCGTCCCCATTGACTATAATACATGTTGTAGTTTTATTCCGGCCGCCTCTCTGCATGTTTGCCGTGCTGCAGCCAGACCTCCGGCTAGCCCGCCGGAGCAGACTTCCGGCGGCACAGTGCACTAGCGGCGCACGGATCCGGCAGGCTGTTCACCCGCTGGAACAGCCTGCCGGAGAAGGCTGCTGCTAATGTGAAAGTAGCCTTAACCATAGACAATGTACATTGTATTGCTACATATGCAAAAGTCACAACTATTAAAATATCATGTTATTTATCCTGCATAGAGCATTCAGTAAAAAAACAAATGCCCAATGCCCAACAAAAATGTTAATAAAAAGTGATCAAAAAGTCTGAGGTACCCAAAATGGGATTAGTAAAAACCCAGTAAAAAAAAAGGAATCCTTGACAAAACTCAATCGAAGGAACAATAAATTGCTTCATGACAAATTACTTTGTCACGAAGCGCATTTCTTTGTAAGTAGTGGGTGCAATGACAGGGAGCGGCGATTGCGCCGCCCCCATCATTGTACCCCTCAGATGCCTCGTTCATCGCTGATCGCGGCATCTGATAGCAATATTACAGTGTAAAATGTTAAAAAAAAAAATCACGCTAACCTTATCCATTTGATCGTGACGAGCCGGCCACCGCCACCTTGATTGAAGATCTAGTGCAAAATCTTGTGCAGCCCGTGATAACATCATCACGTTGGCCGGCGTGGTGATGTCATACGTCTCCGTGCATGGGATTTCGTGTGAGATCTTCTAACAATATGGCGGCGGCCGGCTCGTGGCGATCAAATCTCTGAGGTGAGTATGATTTTTTTTATTTTTTTTACCGCCATTCAGGGAAAATTGTTTCACTACTATAAAGCATGCGAAAATTTGGCTTCACGGCGAATCAAATTTTCCTTAAAAATTTGTATCGAACCGCTCAACACTAATGGCAACACAAAGCAACTTAAAAAAATTTACATTTTTATTTTAGGAAGAAAAAAATAAATAAATAAATACATTTTGTATCACTGTGATCATGCTGACTTCTAGAATAATATCATAACGTCATTTGAAAAAAATGAAACCTGAAAAAATAATGGCGGAGTAGCATCGTAGCATTTGCGTTATGCACACTATGCTACAAAAAATACAAATAAAAATGACAGTACAGTACATTAAATGGTGGGATTAAGAAAATCCAGCTTGACCTGCAAAAAAGCAAATAACGCGAGTTTGTAAGCGGTCGCGTGTTTCAGTGTGTGTTTGTATTAAGTGCGTGACTTTAGGTTACATGACTTGAGATTCAGGGACTTTAGGAGGGACTACAGTAAGTCAGTTTCTCATCACTGCACTGTATTGTATTTTTCTCTTTTCTTGCGTAATCCCCCTTTAGTATGTGTTCCATTATTGACAGCGCCGTCCAGCGCACGTCTTGTCTGATGTCTGCAGTCCTGGAACAGACATTTGAGGTGCATATCTTTGTTTAAAATGTGAGCAAATTACCCGTTTGGAATCGCACATCGAGTATCTAATCGGGCGAGTTTCAACACTGAGAAGCGTTGACAATTTGGAAAAGAGTTTGCTGCTCACTGAGCAAGCGCTCTAGGGGGTAGATGAGGGGGAGGATGGTAGTGAGGAGGCTGAGGAAAGTGAGGTAGCTAGCTGGGTAACAGTTAGAAAGCGGGGTAGAGGGAAGAGTGCCGGGGAGGCTAGCCCTGATCTGACACAAGGTTGGCAGATGAGGGGGATGTCAGTTCAGGGACGGCACTGCCGCAGCCGGACACTTCCTCTGCCAGTCAGGGGAATGTCAGCTCCAGTAAGCAGGGGACGAGGAGAGCAGGGCAGACAGGTGCTGGTAGTGGGAGACTCCATTATTAGGGGTACATATCTGTCACAAAGATTCGACACATCGCGGATCAGGTTGACAGATTACTGGGACGGGCTGGAGAAGATCCAGCGGTCATGGTCCATATCGGAACCAATGACAAAGTTAGAGGTAGGTGGAGAGTCCTTAAAAATGATTTTAGGTACCTCAAAGGTAGTGTTTTCGGAAATACTGCCTGTACCACGAGCCACACAAGAAAGGCAGCGGGAGATTAGGGAGGTCAACAAGTAGCCCAAGAACTGGTGTAGGATGGAGGGGTTTGGGTTCCTGGAGAACTGGGCCGACTTCTCTGTCACCTACAGGCTCTATCATAGGGACGGGCTGCACCTCAATGGGGAAGGGGCAGCTGTGCTGGGGAGAAAGATGGCTAGAAGGTTGGAGGAGTGTTTAAACTAGGGACTGGGGGGGAGGGTAATTACATTATAGGAGGGGAAGATAGTGCAGATAGAGACCGGGGGCAGGTAGTGGGACTGGGGGAGGAATGGAAGGAGGGACTAGAACAGCTCAGAAGGAAAGGTGTAGGGTAAAAAATATACATAAACCTCTCAAATGTATGTATACTAATGGCAGAAGCCTGACTAATAAAACTGGTGAACTGGAATTAGTGATGTGTGAGGAGGACTATGACATAGTGGGAATAACTGAGACATGGCTGGATGATAGCTATGACAGTGGGAATAACTGAGACACGGCTGGATGATAGCTATGACAGTGGGAATAACTGAGACATGGCTGGATGATAGCTATGACAGTGGGAATAACTGAGACACGGCTGGATGATAGCTATGACAGTGGGAATAACTGAGACATGGCTGGATGATAGCTATGACAGTGGGAATAACTGAGACATGGCTGGATGATAGCTATGACAGTGGGAATAACTGAGACACGGCTGGATGATAGCTATGACAGTGGGAATAACTGAGACACGGCTGGATGATAGCTATGACAGTGGGAATAACTGAGACATGGCTGGATGATGGCTATGACAGTGGGAATAACTGAGATACGGCTGGAGGATAGCTATGACAGTGGGAATAACTGAGACATGGCTGGATGATGGCTATGACAGTGGGAATAACTGAGACATGGCTGGATGATAGCTATGACAGTGGGAATAACTGAGACATGGCTGGATGATGGCTATGACAGTGGGAATAACTGAGATACGGCTGGAGGATAGCTATGACAGTGGGAATAACTGAGACATGGCTGGATGATAGCTATGACAGTGGGAATAACAGACATGGCTGGATGATAGCTATGACAGTGGGAATAACTGAGACACGGTTGGATGATAGCTATGACAGTGGGAATAACTGAGACATGGCTGGATGATAGCTATGACAGTGGGAATAACTGAGACATGGCTGGATGATAGCTATGACAGTGGGAATAACTGAGACATGGTTGGATGATAGCTATGACAGTGGGAATAACTGAGACACGGTTGGATGATAGCTATGACAGTGGGAATAACTGAGACATGGCTGGATGATAGCTATGACAGTGGGAATAACTGAGACACGGCTGGATGATAGCTATGACAGTGGGAATAACTGAGACATGGCTGGATGATAGCTATGACAGTGGGAATAACTGAGACATGGCTGGATGATGGCTATGAAAGTGGGAATAACTGAGATACGGCTGGAGGATAGCTATGACAGTGGGAATAACTGAGACATGGCTGGATGATAGCTATGACAGTGGGAATAACAGACATGGCTGGATGATAGCTATGACAGTGGGAATAACTGAGACACGGTTGGATGATAGCTATGACAGTGGGAATAACTGAGACATGGCTGGAGGATAGCTATGACAGTGGGAATAACTGAGACATGGCTGGATGATAGCTATGACAGTGGGAATAACTGAGACATGGCTGGATGATAGCTATGACAGTGGGAATAACTGAGACATGGCTGGATGATAGCTATGACAGTGGGAATAACTGAGACATAGCTGGATGATAGCTATGACAGTGGGAATAACTGAGACATGGCTGGAGGATAGCTATGACAGTGGGAATAACTGAGACATGGCTGGATGATAGCTATGACAGTGGGAATAACGGAGACATGGCTGGATGATAGCTATGACAGTGGGAATAACTGAGACACGGTTGGATGATAGCTATGACAGTGGGAATAACTGAGACATGGCTGGAGGATAGCTATGACAGTGGGAATAACTGAGACATGGCTGGATGATAGCTATGACAGTGGGAATAACTGAGACATGTCTGGATGATAGCTATGACAGTGGGAATAACTGAGACATGGCTGGATGATAGCTATGACAGTGGGAATAACTGAGACATGGCTGAATGATAGCTATGACAGTGGGAATAACTGAGACATGGCTGGATGATAGCTATGACAGTGGGAATAACTGAGATACGGCTGGAGGATAGCTATGACAGTGGGAATAACTGAGACATGGCTGGATGATAGCTATGACAGTGGGAATAACAGACATGGCTGGATGATAGCTATGACAGTGGGAATAACTGAGACATGGCTGGAGGATAGCTATGACAGTGGGAATAACTGAGACATGGCTGGATGATAGCTATGACAGTGGGAATAACTGACACATGGCTGGATGATAGCTATGACAGTGGGAATAACGGAGACATGGCTGGATGATAGCTATGACAGTGGGAATAACTGAGACACGGTTGGATGATAGCTATGACAGTGGGAATAACTGAGACATGGCTGGAGGATAGCTATGACAGTGGGAATAACTGAGACATGGCTGGATGATAGCTATGACAGTGGTAATAACTGAGACATGGCTGGATGATAGCTATGACAGTGGGAATAACTGAGACATGGCTGGATGATAGCTATGACAGTGGGAATAACTGAGACATGGCTGGATGATGGCTATGACAGTGGGAATAACTGAGACATGGCTGGATGATGGCTATGACAGTGGGAATAACTGAGACATGGCTGGATGATGGCTATGACAGTGGGAATAACTGAGATACGGCTGGAGGATAGCTATGACAGTGGGAATAACTGAGACATGGCTGGATGATAGCTATGACAGTGGGAATAACAGACATGGCTGGATGATAGCTATGACAGTGGGAATAACTGAGACACGGTTGGATGATAGCTATGACAGTGGGAATAACTGAGACATGGCTGGAGGATAGCTATGACAGTGGGAATAACTGAGACATGGCTGGATGATAGCTATGACAGTGGGAATAACTGAGACATGGCTGGATGATAGCTATGACAGTGGGAATAACTGAGACATGGCTGGAGGATAGCTATGACAGTGGGAATAACTGAGACATGGCTGGATGATAGCTATGACAGTGGGAATAACGGAGACATGGCTGGATGATAGCTATGACAGTGGGAATAACTGAGACACGGTTGGATGATAGCTATGACAGTGGGAATAACTGAGACATGGCTGGAGGATAGCTATGACAGTGGGAATAACTGAGACATGGCTGGATGATAGCTATGACAGTGGGAATAACTGAGACATGTCTGGATGATAGCTATGACAGTGGGAATAACTGAGACATGGCTGGATGATAGCTATGACAGTGGGAATAACTGAGACATGGCTGAATGATAGCTATGACAGTGGGAATAACTGAGACATGGCTGGATGATAGCTATGACAGTGGGAATAACTGAGATACGGCTGGAGGATAGCTATGACAGTGGGAATAACTGAGACATGGCTGGATGATAGCTATGACAGTGGGAATAACAGACATGGCTGGATGATAGCTATGACAGTGGGAATAACGGAGACATGGCTGGATGATAGCTATGACAGTGGGAATAACTGAGACACGGTTGGATGATAGCTATGACAGTGGGAATAACTGAGACATGGCTGGAGGATAGCTATGACAGTGGGAATAACTGAGACATGGCTGGATGATAGCTATGACAGTGGGAATAACTGAGACATGTCTGGATGATAGCTATGACAGTGGGAATAACTGAGACATGTCTGGATGATAGCTATGACTGGGCAGGTAATGTACAGGGTTACAGTCTGCCTTTATGTAAAGTCCTGTCTAAAGCCCACCCTCCGGGAAGATAAAAGAATGTAGAATATAACGAATATTCGAATTTACGAATATTCGACGAATACTCTACAAAATATTTACGAAATATCACGAATTCGAATATGACCCCTGCCGCTCATCACTATTAACCACTCAGATGCCGTGGTAAAATGTCACCATGTCATCTGAGAGTGTTAAAAACCGGAAGCGTGAGCTTCCTCTTCAGGCATGCTTTCCCCCAGTGGAGATCAGGAAAAGCACCCTGTTCTAAAAATAAGCCACAGCCTGTGTAAGGCTTCCAGGCTCATTGTTAGTATGTCCCAGTTCAGGCCACTAGATGGCAGCACTGAACTGTGATATTGTGATTTCTATACAGACTAATGGAGCAATTTACATTATTCTGTATAAGTTGCAATCTGTTGATTGCAAGTTATGGTCCACTTGGGGACCTAACAAAAACTGAAAAAATAAAAGTTTTGAAAATATAAAAAAAACATAAAAATTCAAATCACCCCCCGTTCCCCCCCAAAAAAAATAAGCAAAAAAAAATAATATAACATTATGGGCATCACCGCATAAAAAAAACGCCCGTCCAACA
This sequence comes from Bufo bufo, assembly GCF_905171765.1. NCBI lineage: Eukaryota > Metazoa > Chordata > Amphibia > Anura > Bufonidae > Bufo > Bufo bufo. The sequence goes on from NC_053391.1 coordinate 692,518,265, forward strand.
AAATCTAAAAGAAAGTTATTGTGAAGGGTGAATGATGTAACAGAAAAAAATAAAAAGGCTGATGCGCCATTTTTTCATCACTTTATCTCCCAAGAATATTGAATAAAAAGTGATCAAGTCACACACACTCCAAAATAATATTTTCAAAAACAACAGATCATCCCGCAAAAAATGAGCCCCCACACATCTCCGTAGACAAAACTATAAAAAAGTTATGAGGGTCAGAATATCGCGATGACATTTCTTTGGGGATTTCAACTCACACTAAAGGCAAGAACCTTAACCACTGAGCTATAGAGGTCAATGATAAACTGCTGGAAATATATTATGCCTAAAAACCTCCGTAGTAGTTTCCCACATATTATGCGTTCACATATATCAGAAGCATGATTTTATATACAGTATATATATACAGTACAGACCAAAAGTTTGGACACACCTTCTCAAAAGTTTGGACACTCCTTCTTCATGACTATGAAGGCATCAAAACTATGAATTAACACATGTGGAATTATATACATAACAAACAAGTGTGAAACAACTGAAAATATGTCATATTCTAGGTTCTTCAAAGTAGCCACCTTTTGCTTTGATTACTGCTTTGCACACTCTTGGCATTCTCTTGATGAGCTTCAAGAGGTAGTCCCCTGAAATGGTCTTCCAACAGTCTTGAAGGAGTTCCCAGAGATGCTTAGCACTTGTTGGCCCTTTTGCCTTCACTCTGCGGTCCAGCTCACCCCAAACCATCTCGATTGGGTTCAGGTCCGGTGACTGTGAAGGCCAGGTCATCTGGCGCAGCACCCCATCACTCTCCTTCATGGTCAAATAGCCCTTACTTTCAAAGTTTTCCCAATTTTTCGGCTGACTGACTGACCTTCATTTCTTAAAGTAATGATGGCCACACCTGGATGTTCGGGTTTGAGAAGTTCGGCCGAACTTCCCGGAAATGTTCGGGTTCGGGATCAGAACCCGACCCGAACTTCGTCCCGAACCCTAACCCCATTGAAGTCAATGAGGACCGAACTTTTCGGCACTAAAAAGGCTGTAAAACAGCCCAGGAAAGAGCTAGAGGGCTGCAAAAGGCAGCAACATGTAGGTAAATCCCCTGCAAACAAATGTGGATAGGGAAATGAATCAAAATAAAAATAAAATAAATAGAAATTAACCAATATCAATTGGAGAGAGGTCCCATAGCAGAGAATCAGGCTTCATGTCAGCAGAGAATCAGGCTTCACGTCACCCACCACTGGAACAGGCCACTGTCACACATTTAGGCCCCGGCACCCAGACAGAGGAGAGGTTCATTCAACTTTGGGTTGCCCCGCAATATAATGGTAAAATGAAAATAAAAATAGGATTGAATGAGGAAGTGCCCTGGAGTAGAATAATATATTGTTAAGGGGAGGTAGTTAATATCTAATCTGCACAAGGGATGGACAGGTCCTGTGGGATCCATGCCTGGTTCATTTTTATGAACGTCAGCTTGTCCACATTGGCTGTAGATAGGCGGCTGCGTTTGTCTGTAATGACGCCCCCCTGCCGTGCTGAATACACGTTCAGACAAAACGCTGGCCGCCGGGCAGGCCAGCACCTCCAAGGCATAAAAGGCTAGCTCTGGCCACGTGGACAATTTGGAGATCCAGAAGTTGAATGGGGCCGAACCATCAGTCAGTACGTGGATGGGTGTGCACAGGTACTGTTCCACCATGTTAGTGAAATGTTGCCTCCTGCTAACACGTTCCGTATCAGGTGGTGGTGCAGTTAGCTGTGGCGTGGTGACAAAACTTTTCCACATCTCTGCCATGCTAACCCTGCCCTCAGAGGAGCTGGCCGTGACACAGCTGCGTTGGCGACCTCTTGCTCCTCCTCTGCCTTCGCCTTGGGCTTCCACTTGTTCCCCTGTGACATTTGGGAATGCTCTCAGTAGCGCGTCTACCAACGTGCGCTTGTACTCGCGCATCTTCCTATCACGCTCCAGTGTAGGAAGTAAGGTGGGCACATTGTCTTTGTACCGGGGATCCAGCAGGGTGGCAACCCAGTAGTCCGCACACGTTAAAATGTGGGCAACTCTGCTGTCGTTGCGCAGGCACTGCAGCATGTAGTCGCTCATGTGTGCCAGGCTGCCGAGAGGTAAGGACAAGCTGTCCTCTGTGGGAGGCGTATCGTCATCGTTCTGCGTTTCCCCCCAGCCACGCACCAGTGATGGGCCCGAGCTGCGTTGGGTGCCAGCCCGCTGTGAACATGCTTCATCCTCATCCTCCTCCACCTCCTCCTCATCCTCGTCCTCCTCATCCTCCAGTAGTGGGCCCTGTCTGGCCACATTTGTACCTGGCCTCTGCTGTTGCAAAAAACCTCCCTCTGAGTCACTTCGAAGAGACTGGCCTGAAAGTGCTAAAAATGACCCCTCTCCCTCCTCCTCCTCCTGGGCCACCTCCTCTTCCATCATCGCCCTAAGTGTTTTCTCAAGGAGACATAGAAGTGGTATTGTAACGCTGATAGCGGCATCATCGCCACTGGCCATGTTGGTGGAGTACTCGAAACAGCTTAACAGGGCACACAGGTCTCGCATGGAGGCCCAGTCATTGGTGGTGAAGTGGTGCTGTTCCGCAGTGCGACTGACCCGTGCGTGCTGCAGCTGAAACTCCACTATGGCCTGCTGCTGCTCGCACAGTCTGTCCAGCATATGCAAGGTGGAGTTCCACCTGGTGGGCACGTCGCATATGAGGCGGTGAGCGGGAAGGCCGAAGTTACGCTGTAGCGCAGACAGGTGAGCAGCGGCAGGATGTGAACGCCGGAAGCGCGCACAGACGGCCCGCACTTTATGCAGCAGCTCTGACATGTCGGGGTAGTTGTGAATGAACTTCTGCACCACCAAATTCAGCACATGCGCCAGGCAAGGGATGTGCGTCAAACCGGCTAGTCCCAGAGCTGCAACGAGATTTCGCCCATTATCGCACACCACCAGGCCGGGCTTGAGGCTCACCGGCAGCAACCACTCGTCGGTCTGTTGTTCTATACCCTGCCACAACTCCTGTGCGGTGTGGGGCCTGTCCTCCAAACATATGAGTTTCAGAATGGCCTGCTGACGTTTACCCCGGGCTGTGCTGAAGTTGGTGGTGAAGGTGTGTGGCTGACTGGATGAGCAGGTGGAAGAAGAGGAGGAGGAAGCCGAGTAGGAGGAGGAGGCAACAGGAGGCTAAGAATGTTGCCCTGCGATCCTTGGCGGCGGAAGGACGTGCGCCAAACAGCTCTTCGCCTGGGGCCCAGCCGCCACTACATTTACCCAGTGTGCAGTTAGGGAGATATAGCGTCCCTGGCCGTGCTTACTGGTCCATGTATCTGTGGTTAGGTGGACCTTGCCACAGATGGCGTTACGCAGTGCACACTTGATTTTATCGGACACTTGTTTGTGCAGGGAAGGCACGGCTCTCTTGGAGAAGTAGTGCTGGCTGGGAACAACATACTGTGGGACAGCAAGCGACATGAGCTGTTTGAAGCTGTGTGTGTCCACCAGCCTAAATGACAGCATTTCATAGGCCAGTAGTTTAGAAATGCTGGCATTCAGGGCCAGGGATCGAGGGTGGCTAGGTGGGAATTTACGCTTTCTCTCAAATGTTTGTGAGATGGAGAGCTGAACGCTGCCGTGTGACATGGTTGAGATGCTTGGTGACGCAGGTGGTGGTGTTGGTGGTACATCCCATGTTTGCTGGGCGGCAGGTGCCAACGTTCCTTCAGAGGCGGAGGAAGAGGCTGAGGCGGCAGCAGCAGAAGAGGCCGAGGCGGCAGCAGCAGAAGAGGTAGCAGGGGAAGCCTGAGTGAGTTCCTTGTTTTTAAGGTGTTTACTCCACTGCAGTTCATGCTTTGCATGCAGGTGCCTGGTCATGCAGGTTGTGCTAAGGTTCAGAACGTTAATGCCTCACTTCAGGCTCTGATGGCACAGCGTGCAAACCACTCGGGTCTTGTCGTCAGCACATTGTTTGAAGAAGTGCCATGCCAGGGAACTCCTTGAAGCTGCCTTTGGGGTGCTCGGTCCCAGATGGCGGCGGTCAGTAGCAGGCGGAGTCTCTTGGTGGCGGGTGTTCTGATTTTGCCCACTGCTCCCTCTTTTGCTACGCTGTTGGCTCGGTCTCACCACTGCCTCTTCCTCTGAACTGTGAAAGTCAGTGCCACGACCTTCCATCCATGTGGGGTCTAGGACCTCATCGTCCCCTGCATCGTCTTCCACCCAGTCTTGATCCCTGACCTCCTGTTCAGTCTGCACACTGCAGAAAGACGCAGCAGTTGGCACCTGTGTTTCGTCATCATCAGAGACGTGCTGAGGTGGTATTCCCATGTCCTCATCATCAGGAAATATAAGTGGTTGTGCGTTAGTGCATTCTATCTCTTCCACCCCTGGTAAAGGGCTAGGTGGATGCCCTTGGGAAACCCTGGCAGCAGAGTCTTCAAACAGCATAAGAGACTGCTGCATAACTTGAGGCTCAGACAGTTTCCCTGATATGCATGGGGGTGATGTGACAGACTGATGGGCTTGGTTTTCAGGCGCCATCTGTGCGCTTTCTGCAGAAGACTGGGTGGGAGATAATGTGAACGTGCTGGATCCACTGTCGGCCACCCAATTGACTAATGCCTGTACCTGCTCAGGCCTTACCATCCTTAGAACGGCATTGGGCCCCACCAAATATCGCTGTAAATTCTGGCGGCTACTGGGACCTGAGGTAGTTGGTTCACTAGGACGTGTGGCTGTGGCAGAACGGCCACGTCCTCTCCCAGCACCAGAGGGTCCACTAACACAACCACGACCATGTCCGCGTCCCTTACTAGATGTTTTCCTCATTGTTACCGTTCACCACAATAAGAAAAATATTATTTGGCCCAATGTATTGAATTCAAATTCAGGCCTTTTTTTACAGACACCTAACACTATTTGGCTATCTATTTAGGTACCGTATTACACTAATACAGGCACAGCAGTAATGACAGATTTAGCTGAATATAAATTTGGGGCCAATTATTTAGGCGCTGGCTGACAGGTAAAAGTTTACAGACAGAATTTGACTTGGAAATGCACAGTAGCGTGTGTGTGAAGTTATTGAGAATGACCCTATCAGCACCTTGAATCTAATATACCCTTTTAGGGATAGATTTAAAGTAGGCCTGATATAGCAGAAACCACTAATTTAGGAAATTGCTAGGTTGGGAATTGTATTTCAACCCAGAACAAAAACTGTGCTTTGACGGACACAATATAACTTGACCAGCTACAGCAATAACCACAGATTTAGCTAAATATAAATTTGAGGCCTATTATTTAGGCGCTGGGTGACAGGTATACATTTACGGACAGAATTAGACTTGGATATGCACAGTAGCGTGTGTGTGAAGTTATTGAGAATGACCCTATCAGCACCTTGAATCGAATATACCCTTTTAGGGATAGATTTAAAGTAGGCCTGATACAGCAGAAACCACTAATTTAGGAAATTGCTAAGTTGGGAATTGTATTTCAACCCAGAACAAAAATATATCCTTTGCCAGACAGCAGACAGTATTACAATTGGCTGGCCACAGCTGAAACACCAGATTTAGGGTACTGCTATTTTGGCAATTGTATTTCACCCCTCAATAAAATAGCAAGCACAGCCAAGCCCCTGATGAAGGATATAGCAAAAAAAATAACCACACTATTGATGGTTAAATGGACTTGGTGGCAGCTTTCCCCTGATGTAGGATATAGCAAAAAAATAACCACACTATTGATGGTTAAATGGACTTGGTGGCAGCTTGCCCCTGATGTAGGATATAGCCAAAAAATAACCACACTATTGATGGTTAAATGGACTTGGTGACAGCTTGCCCCTGATGTAGGATATAGCAAAAAAATAACCACACTATTGATGGTTAAATGGACTTGGTGGCAGCTTGCCCCTGATGTAGGATATAGCCAAAAAAATAACCACACTATTGATGGTTAAATGGACTTGGTGGCAGCTTGTGCTGGCGCACCACAAGCCACAAAATGGCCGCCGATCACCCCAGAAAAAAGTGACTGAAAAACGCTCTGGGCAGCCTAAAAACACTGAGCAATTGAATAGCAGCAGTTCAATGATCCACAGCTGTAGATCGATCACTGACTTAAGTGTTTTGGAGGAGTTAATCACTGTCTAATCTTGCCCTAACGTCGCAGCTGCATCCTCTCCCTACACTAAGCACAGCAGAGTGACGTGCGGCGCTACGTGACTCCAGCTTAAATAGAGGCCGGGTCACATGCTGCACTGGCCAATCACAGCCATGCCAATAGTAGGCATGGCTGTGATGGCCTCGTGGGGCAAGTAGTATGACGCTTGTTGATTGGCTGCTTTGCAGCCTTTCAAAAAGCGCCAAGAAAACGATGAACACCGAACCCGAACCCGGACTTTTACTAAAATGTTCGGGTTCGGGTCCGTGTCACGGACACCCCAAAATTCGGTATGAACCCGAACTATACAGTTCGGGTTCGCTCATCCCTAATACCGAACTGTGCAACAGAACAGAAGATGCCCCTATCACCAATACTGCACTGTCTGATGGAACAGATAATGACCCCCATCACCAATACCGCACTGTACAACGGAACAGATGATGCCGCCATTATGAATATTGCACTGTGCCACGGAACAGATGATGGCCCCATCACCAATGCCACACTGCGTAACATATAATGCAACAGCTCTCTGCGAACCAAATAAAGTACAAAAACATATTATAATGCTATGCTAATAAAGTAGAGATGCTTGGCAAATACATTTTGTACAAAATTAATATAGCCCTTCTGCCACACGTCAAGGCGATCTCTGTAAGACGGGAACCTTATACTAAGTTCTAACTGTTAAGTGCCATGACAGTGACCATGAAATTCAGGGGGTGTAGGTTTCACATGCATGCTGGATCCCCTTTGATTTTATCATTTTTGGCGCCAAAATGGCCTCCATTTAATACAGGGGATGCAAGTACCAACATGCATGCCGAGTCCACTACCCACTCCATACCTCTCTTGGTGTCAGTGGCTTCCAGTGAGTGGAAAGGAGCAGGTTAAGCTTTATACTCATGCTAATTAAAATCAGCCTATGAGGCAGACAGGCTGGTCAGGAGTGCACGACCGACTGGAGTCAGCCGCACCTCCAGTGCAAAATACAAGGGAAACACAAAAGGGGTTGGTCAGCACATCCCAATGCGCAGGTGCATGCTGCTATAACTGGAAACATAAAACAACACAACATATAATGCAACAGCTCTCTACGAACTAAATAAAATACAAAAACATATTATAATGCTTATGCTATGCTAATAAATTAGAGATGCTTGTCAAATACGTTTTGTACAAAATTATTTGAGCCCGTCTGCCACACGTCAAGGCGATTTCTGTAAGACGGGAACCTAACACTAAGTTCTACCTGTTAAGTGCCTTGACAGCGACCATGAAGTTTAGGGGGTGTAGGTTCCACATGCATGATGGGTCCCCTTTGATTTTTTTCAATACCACACTGCTTGATGGAACAGATGATTCCCCTATCACCAATACCGCACTGTGTGACGGAACAGATGATGCACGAATGACCAATACCGCACTGTGCAATGGAACAAATGATTCCCCTATCACCAATACCGCACTGTGCGACGGAACAGATGATACCCCCTCACGAATACCGCACTGTGTGATGGAACAGATGATGCTGCCATCACCAATACCGCACTGCGTGATGGAACAGATGATGTCCCCATCATCAATACCGCATTGTGCAATAGAACAGATGATGCCCCCAATTCCACATTGTGCGACGGAACAGATGATGCCCCCATTACCAAAACCGCACTATGCAACGGAACAGATGATGCTCCCATCACCAATACCGTACTGTGCGACGGAACAGATGATGCTCCCATCACTAATACCGCACTGTGCGACGGAACAGATGATGCCCCCATCACCAATACCGCACTATGCAACGGAACAGATGATGCTCCAATCACCAATACTGCACTGTGCGACGGAACAGATGATGCCCCATCACGAATACCGCACTGCGTGACGGAACAGATGATGCCCCCATCACCAATACCACATTGAGCAACGGAACAGATTATGCCCCCATCATCAATAGCGCACTGTGCGATGGAACAGATAATGCCCTCATCACCAATGCCGCATTGTGCGACGGAACAGATGATGCCCTCATCACCAATGCCGCATTGTGCGACAGAACAGTTGATGACCCCATCACCAATACTGCACTGTGTGACGGAACATAAGATGCCTTCATCACCAATACTGCACTGTGTGATGGAACAGATGATGCCCCCATGAACAATACTGCACTTTGCGACGATGACAAGAGAACTAGATTACAAATACTGCCGGGGACGCGCGTCCTGGTCCCCATGGCAACTATTCCAAAGCCTGACCACTCCACCCAAAACCCCGGCCACGTCAAAGCCGGTATAGAGCGGGTAAGTGAAGGAGGAGAATAGCGTTTTTTGACGCAAGTCAACTCCCTCCTGCTCTAGGTTGGCTGTTTGGACGGACGTGCCCCTGAATAGACGGGGACTTGGATTTATAAGCAAGGTGCGAGCAAACCAACACTGCCGCTGCCGATTCATCTCACACAGCCCATAACTCTGCTCCCTGATGAGCCACTTAAATATGGCGAAACATGTTGGAAAGGAGGGATTGCGAGTGTAGGGGAGGTTTAGAGGTTCCAGCCGGCTGGGGGTTGCTCTTCTCAGGGCAGGGTCTCCGACTACATTCACGCCAAGATGCCTTCCCACTGTCCTGCAGTATTTAGCATTAGGGATAGAAATCACTTTACTGGCTAGAAACCAGTGGCCATACAGAGGCCACTCAGGCTTAGCGCTTGTGGCACGTCGCACCCCTGTAAACCCTATGAGCGTTGCTATTTGAAATAGGCACCTGCCATTAGCTGGGCTTTTGCCTTTACTCCACAGTACCGGCAAAAATATCCTCCCGTAGGTGTCTGCCTCCATCAGTCATTCAAAATAAAGGTTACGTTTTACAAGAGGTCCTAGATAGAGTTGAGCGAACACCTGGATGTTCGGGTTCGAGAAGTTCGGCCGAACTTCCCGGAAATGTTCGGGTTCGGGATCCGAACCCGACCCGAACTTCGTCCCGAACCCCATTGAAGTCAATGGGGACCCAAACTTTTCGCCACTAAAAAGGCTGTAAAACAGCCCAGGAAAGAGCTAGAGGGCTGCAAAAGGCAGCAACATGTAGGTAATCCCCTGCAAACAAATGTGGATAGGGAAAGGAATTAAAAAAAAAAATAAAATTAACCAATATCAATTGGAGAGAGGTCCCATAGCAGAGAATCTGGCTTCACGTCAGCAGAGAATCAGTCTTCATGTCATAGCAGAGAATCAGGCTTCACGTCACCCACCACTGGAACAGGCCACTGTCACACATTTAGGCCCCGGCACCCAGGCAGAGGAGAGAGGTCCCGTAACAGAGAATCTGGCTTCATGTCAGCAGAGAATCAGTCTGCATGTCCTAGCAGAGAATCATGCTTTACGTCACCCAACACTGGAACAGTCCATTGTCAGATATTTAGGCCCAGGCACCCAGGCAGAGGAGAGAGAATCTGGCTTCATGTCAGCAGAGAATCAGTCTGCATGTCCTAGCAGAGAATCATGCTTTACGTCACCCAACACTGGAACAGTCCATTGTCAGATATTTAGGCCCAGGCACCCAGGCAGAGGAGAGAGGTCCCATAACAGAGAATCTGGCTTCATGTCAGCAGAGAATCAGTCTGCATGTCCTAGGAGAGAATCATGCTTTACGTCACCCAACACTGGAACAGTCCATTGTCAGATATTTAGGCCCAGGCACCCAGGCAGAGGAGAGAGGTCCCCTAACAGAGAATCTGGCTTCATGTCAGCAGAGAATCAGTCTTCATGTCATAGCAGAGAATCAGGCTTCACGTCACCCACCACTGGAACAGGCCACTGTCACACATTTAGGCCCAGGCACCCAGGCAGAGGAGAGAGGTCCCGTAACAGAGAATCTGGCCTTATGTCAGCACAGTATAAGTCTTCATGTCATAGCAGAGAATCAGGCTTCACGTCACCCACCACTGGAACAGGCCACTGTCACACATTTAGGCCCAGGCACCCAGGCAGAGGAGAGAGGTTCCGTAACAGAGAATCTGGCTTCATGTCAGCACAGAATAAGTCTTCATGTCATAGCAGAGAATCAGGCTTCACGTCACCCACCACTGGAACAGGCCACTGTCACACATTTAGGCCCCGGCACCCAGGCAGAGGAGAGAGGTCCCGTAACAAAGAATCTGGCTTCATGTCAGCAGAGAATGGAGCGAATTAAATTGATTTTTAATGTGGGGAGCCATGATGTCATGGCACCTAACATTGATGATTAACTGTTTTATGAATATTATTACTTACCTACTTTAGGAATGGGTTAACCCAGATGCTGTGGGTGCTCGTGTAGTTTTAGATGATTTTGATTGGAGATCTCAGCAACTGTCTTTTTGAACCTATAAAAGAACAGAAAATAACGACATTAGCGCATTCACGTAAGTATTTTGACAAGATCCCTCCCTCCCCTTTTTATGTTATCTAGTCGCTTTGCCTATTGACGGGGGGTTAAGTCACTCTCACGAGTGGACTTTGTGGTTTACTGTTGTTGGTAGAATATTTTATATAAATATTTGTTATGGAAGTTTTATTAATTAATCAATATTATTTATTAATGGTTAAGTAATAAGCATCGCGGCCTTTATATATCCAACTAATCAATAAAGATATTTGGTTAATTCTAAATGAGTATTGATTTATTATTTATGAGTTTATTTATGGGGCATAAGACATCATCAGTCTGCATGTCCTAGCAGAGAATCATGCTTTACGTCACCCAACACTGGAACAGTCCATTGTCAGATATTTAGGCCCAGGCACCCAGGCAGAGGAGAGAGGTTCCGTAACAGAGAATGTGGCTTCATGTCAGCAGAGAATCAGTCTTCATGTCATAGCAGAGAATCAGGCTTTACGTCACCCAACACTGGAACAGGCCACTGTCACATATTTAGGCCCTGGCAACCAGGCAGAGGAGAGAGGTCCCGTAACAGAGATTCAGGCTTCATGTCAGCAGAGAATCAGTCTTCATGTCATAGCAGAGAATCAGGCTTTACGTCACCCAATGTTTGAACAGTCCATTGTCAGATATTTAGGCCCAAGCACCCAGGCAGAGGAGAGAGGTCCCGTAACAGAGAATGTGGCTTCATGTCAGCAGAGAATCAGTCTTCATGTCATAGCAGAGAATCAGGCTTCACGTCACCCACCACTGGAACAGGCCACTGTCACATATTTAGGCCCAGGCACCCAGGCAGAGGAGAGAGGTCCCATAACAGAGATTCAGGCTTCATGTCAGCAGAGAATCAGTCTTCATGTCATAGCAGAGAATCAGGCTTCACGTCACCCACCACTGGAACAGGCCAATGTCACATATTTAGGCCCTGGCAACCAGGCAGAGGAGAGAGGTCCCGTAACAGAGATTCAGGCTTCATGTCAGCAGAGAATCAGTCTTCATGTCATAGCAGAGAATCAGGCTTTACGTCACCCACCACTGGAACAGGCCACTGTCACATATTTAGGCCCAGGCACCCAGGCAGAGGAGAGAGGTCCCATAACAGAGAATGTGGCTTCATGTCAGCAGAGAATCAGTCTTCATGTCATAGCAGAGAATCAGGCTTCACGTCACCCACCACTGGAACAGGCCACTGTCACATATTTAGGCCCAGGCACCCAGGCAGAGGAGAGAGGTCCCATAACAGAGATTCAGGCTTCATGTCAGCAGAGAATCGGTCTTCATGTCATAGCAGAGAATCAGGCTTCACGTCACCCACCACTGGAACAGGCCAATGTCACATATTTAGGCCCAGGTACCCAGGCAGAGGAGAGAGGTCCCGTAACAGAGAATCTGGCCTTATGTCAGCGCAGAATCAGTCTTCATGTCATAGCAGAGAATCAGGCTTCACGTCACCCACCACTGGAACAGGCCACTGTCACATATTTAGGCCCCGGCACCCAGGCAGAAGAGAGAGGTCCCATAACAGAGATTCAGGCTTCATGTTGTCATGGTCTTACCTGCTTGCTGCTCTCCTTCGTTTGACATGTGCTGGCGGCCATCTTGGTTTCTGGGTTTCTTGTAGCCTTCCACCCTGCGGCTCCTCCTTCCCCTGGGAGGAGCTGGATGCCTAGCTCATATATATAGGAGGTCTGTGGCTTCAGTTCCTTGCTTGGTCCTCTTGTGTTCACATGCTTCTAAGACTGCTGCTGCTTCTGGTTCCTGATCCTGGCTTCGTCTGACTACCCTGCTGGTTCCTGATCCTGGCTTCGTCTGACTACCCTGCTGGTTCCTGATCCTGGCTTCGTCTGACTACCCTGCTGGTTCCTGATCCTGGCTTCGTCTGACTACCCTTCTGGTTCCTGACCTCTGGCTTCGCAAAGACTCTGCTCGGTTTCACCATCCGTTTGGACTTTTGCTTTACAGCTTTATTTTCAATAAAGCCTTCTTATTTTCACTTATCTCTTGTTGTACGTCTGGTTCATGGTTCCGTGACATTAGGACCAAGCCATGAATTCTGATGGTACAGGGCCATTCTCGCTACCCACGCTGGTTGCCAGACTTGATCAGCAGGATCACCTGTTGGGTCGGTTCGCTGTGGCGTTGCAAACCCTGCTTGAACGCACGGCTCATTTCGCTCCCGTTGCCGATGGGTCGGTTGTCGCTCCTGGGCTCGCTCCTACTGCCGCTCCGGTTGTTGCGCCAGAGTCTACCCCGACACCTGTTGTTGCGCCTGCGGTGTTTCGGGGTATGACCGGTTCTGCCCCTCTTCCACAGCGCTTTGGGGGAGAGCCAACTCAGTGCCGAGGTTTCCTTAACCAGGTGGGCATTTATTTCGAGTTGCTGCCACATGCCTTTCCTACTGAGAGATCAAAGGTGGGCTTCTTGATCTCGCTGCTCTCGGACAAGGCCTTGGCCTGGGCCAGCCCTTTATGGGAGAACAACAATCCGGTGGTTGCCGAGTTTTCCGGTTTTGTTGCTTCTCTTCGGAAGGTATTCGATGTGCCGGCTCGTGCTGCCTCTGCTGCGAAGCTCCTTATGTCCATCAGACAGGGTTCACGATCCGTAGCTGAATACGCCATTGAGTTTCGTACCCTGGCAGCAGAGGTGGGCTGGAATAATGAGGCTCTGGTCGCTGCTTTCTCTCATGGTCTCTCGGATGCCTTGAAGGATGAGGTTGCAGCTAAGGACCTACCAGTTGAGCTCGAGTCTCTTATTTCTTTCCTGATTTTGATTGACACCAGACTCAGGGAGAGACCTTCCTTTAAGGAGAACCTGCGGAGGTCTTCTAACAGATTGGTGCCTACGTTTGCTGTCCCACCCGTGCCTCCCTCTCCTCCCACGCCTCCTGGGGATGACTTGTCTGGGGGTGAACCCATGCAGCTGGGGTTTGCTCGCCTGTCCGAGGGGGAGAGGGCACTCCGGAGACGCGAGGGCCGATGCATGTACTGTGGTCTCGGTGGGCATTTTCGGTTGGCATGTCCGAACCGTCCGGGAAACGCTCGTACCCTGAGATCCTGTCGGGGGCAGATCTTGGGTGGAGTCTCCTCGTCCCCGGTTTCCCGTGTTGACAAACCACTGATCACTGTTGTCCTCTCCTGGGTCGGGGGCTCGGTGACGACCCAGGCGTTGGTGGACTCTGGTGCTGGTGGTTTGTTCATTGATAGTGTGTTCGCTGCCGCCAATTCCATTCCTCTGCAGGCTCGAGGTTCCCCACTGGCTCTTGAGGCGATAGACGGCAGACCCCTTCTGCCGCCACACGTGACTCATGAGACCCTTCCAGTGGGGATAGCCATTGGTGCCGCTCACAGAGAGTCGGTCTGCCTCCAGGTTATTTCGTCTCCACACTACTCGGTGGTCTTGGGGTACCCCTGGCTCCAGAAGCATAATCCGACTTTCGATTGGAGATCGGTCGAGATCCTCTCGTGGTCACCGCAGTGTGGGGCTAGTTGCATCCATGGGTCTGTCAAGTTGCTGTGTACTTCCTCGGACTCTCTGTTGCCTCCTGAATACGAGGAGTACCGGGATGTATTCGATAAGGTGCGCGCGGTTGCCCTACCTCCGCACCGCCCATACGATTGTGCCATAGAGTTACAATCTGGTGCCGTTCCTCCTCGTGGCAAAGTCTATCCACTGTCGGTAGCGGAGAATGAGGCCATGGAGGAGTACGTGAGGGAGGCGCTTTCACGCGGACACATTCGCAAATCTTCGTCCCCGGCAGGGGCTGGATTTTTCTTTGTGAAAAAGAAGGGCGGTGAGTTGAGGCCTTGCATCGATTACAGGGGTCTCAATCGCATCACGATCAAGAACGCTTACCCGATACCCTTGATTTCCGAGCTGTTCGATCGCCTTAAAGGGGCCACGGTCTTTACCAAACTCGACCTGAGGGCGGCATATAACCTGGTAAGGATCAAGGCGGGCGATGAGTGGAAGACCGCGTTTAACACCAGGACCGGTCATTACGAATCCTTGGTTATGCCCTTTGGGTTGTGCAATGCGCCCGCAGTCTTTCAGGAATTCATCAACGATGTTTTCCGTGACCTGTTGCAGCAGTGTGTGGTAGTCTATTTGGATGACATCTTGGTATATTCTGAATCCATGGAGGCCCACATTCTGGATGTCAGACGCGTGTTGCAACGGTTACGAGAGAACAAGCTGTTCGGTAAGCTTGAGAAATGCGAATTTCACCGATCCCAGGTAACCTTCTTAGGTTACATCATTTCCGCTGAGGGGTTCTCCATGGATCCTGAGAAGGTTTCGGCTGTCTTACAGTGGCCCCAGCCCAGTGGTCTTCGTTCCCTGCAGCGCTTTTTGGGCTTCGCCAATTATTATCGGAAGTTCATCAGGGACTTTTCCATGCTGGCCAAGCCTCTCACGGATCTGACCAGGAAGGGCAGTAATTCCCAGGTCTGGCCGCTCGAGGCCATCCGAGCTTTTGAGGCCCTAAAGTCCGCCTTTGTGTCGGCTCCGATTCTGTCGCATCCCAACCCTGGGTTGCCCTTTGTCCTCGAGGTGGACGCGTCTGAGACGGGAGTAGGCGCCCTTCTGTCTCAGCGTAGAACACCAGAGGGTCCTCTGCTTCCTTGTGGGTTTTACTCCCGGAAACTGTCTTCCGCGGAGTGCAACTATCAGATTGGTGACAGGGAGTTATTGGCCATCGTGCAGGCCCTTAAAGAATGGAGGCACTTGCTCGAGGGTTCGGTGGTTCCGGTTCTCATCCTGACGGACCACAAGAATCTGACCTACCTTTCTGAGGCCAAGAGATTGACACCACGTCAGGCCAGATGGGCTCTGTTCTTGTCACGTTTTAATTACGTGGTCTCCTACCTACCCGGTTCCAAGAACATCAGGGCGGATGCCTTATCACGGCAGTACTCCGAGCTGTCCAGGGAGGAGTCGATTCCGACTTCGGTCATACCTCCGAATCAGATCCTGGCCGCCATTCGCACCAGCCTGACCTCTCCCCTGGGTGAGCAGATTTTGGCGGCTCAATCTGGTGCTCCCTCTGGGAGACCCAACGGCAGATGTTTTGTGCCTGAGGAGTTGCGCACTCGGTTGTTGCGAACCTACCATAACTCCAAGACCGCGGGGCATCCTGGAAAGAATCAGCTGTCCTGGGCTGTTTCACGTCTGTTCTGGTGGCCTTCCCTACGTTCCGACATCGCCGCATATGTAGCGGCATGCTCCGTTTGTGCCCAGAGTAAGTCCCCTCGGCACCTTCCGCTGGGCCTTCTGCAACCCATAGCCACTGGGGAGCGCCCATGGTCACACCTGGGGATGGATTTCATTGTGGACCTCCCTGCATCCCGAGGCCATACGGTCATTCTCATGATTGTGGATCGGTTTTCCAAAATGTGCCACTGTGTTCCTCTCAAGAAGTTACCCTCTGCACAAGAGTTGGCCACGATTTTTGCCAGGGAGGTCTTCCGGTTGCACGGTTTGCCTAAGGAGATTGTGTCGGATCGGGGGAGTCAGTTTGTGTCCAGGTTCTGGCGCGCCTTTTGCTCCCAGTTGGGGATTCATCTCTCCTTTTCCTCGGCCTACCACCCTCAGTCCAATGGGTCCGCAGAACGATCCAATCAGGCCTTGGAGCAATTCCTTCGTTGCTATGTCTCCGATCACCAAGACAATTGGGTTGACCTCCTGCCTTGGGCTGAGTTTGCCAGGAACACGGCGGTGAACTCTTCCTCTGGGACGTCTCCCTTCATGGCCAATTATGGGTTCCAACCTGCCGTGTTACCAGAGGTATTCTCTCCCCAGGATATTCCGGCTGTGGAGGATCACCTTTCCGTCCTACGTGCTTCTTGGGTACAGATCCAGAAGTCCCTTGAGGTCTCTGCGCAGCGCCAGAGACTCCAGGCTGATCGCAGACGAGCGCCTGCTCCTTCCTACCAGGTCGGAGACCGTGTATGGTTGTCCACCCGCAACCTCAACCTTCGAGTGCCCACTCCCAAGCTGGCGCCTCGCTTTGTTGGTCCCTTCCTAGTGCTTCGCAGGGTAAACCCGGTAGCCTATGCCCTTGCGCTTCCTCCTGGCATGCGGATCTCCAACGTGTTTCATGTCTCCCTGTTGAAGCCACTGGTGTGTAATCGTTTCACTTCCTCGGTTCCTCGGCCTCGTCCGGTCCAAGTGGGCAATCGTGAGGAATATGAGGTGAGCAATATCCTGGACTCACGCCTGGTCCGCGGTCGGTTGCAGTTTTTGGTCCATTGGCGTGGTTATGGTCCAGAGGAGCGTTCCTGGGTTCCCTCCGCAGATGTCCATGCTCCTGCCTTGCTCCGAGCCTTCCACGCACGCTTCCCTCAGAAACCGTTTTGTGCTCCGCGGAGGAGGGGCCCTTGAGGGGGAGGTACTGTCATGGTCTTACCTGCTTGCTGCTCTCCTTCGTTTGACATGTGCTGGCGGCCATCTTGGTTTCTGGGTTTCTTGTAGCCTTCCACCCTGCGGCTCCTCCTTCCCCTGGGAGGAGCTGGATGCCTAGCTCATATATATAGGAGGTCTGTGGCTTCAGTTCCTTGCTTGGTCCTCTTGTGTTCACATGCTTCTAAGACTGCTGCTGCTTCTGGTTCCTGATCCTGGCTTCGTCTGACTACCCTGCTGGTTCCTGATCCTGGCTTCGTCTGACTACCCTGCTGGTTCCTGATCCTGGCTTCGTCTGACTACCCTGCTGGTTCCTGATCCTGGCTTCGTCTGACTACCCTTCTGGTTCCTGACCTCTGGCTTCGCAAAGACTCTGCTCGGTTTCACCATCCGTTTGGACTTTTGCTTTACAGCTTTATTTTCAATAAAGCCTTCTTATTTTCACTTATCTCTTGTTGTACGTCTGGTTCATGGTTCCGTGACACATGTCAGCAGAGAATCAGTCTTCATGTCATAGCAGAGAATCAGGCTTCACGTCACCCACCACTGGAACAGGCCACTGTCACACATTTAGGCCCCGGCACCCAGGCAGAAGAGAGAGGTCCCGTAACAGAGAATCTGGCCTTATGTCAGCGCAGAATCTGTCTTCATGTCATAGCAGAGAATCAGGCTTCACGTCACCCACCACTGGAACAGGCCACTGTCACACATTTAGGCCCCGGCACCCAGACAGAGGAGAGAGGTCCCATAACAGAGATTCAGGCTTCATGTCAGCAGAGAATCAGTCTTCATGTCATAGCAGAGAATCAGGCTTCACGTCACCCACCACTGGAACAGGCCAATGTCACATATTTAGGCCCAGGCACCCAGGCAGAGGAGAGAGGTCCCATAACAGAGATTCAGGCTTCATGTCAGCAGAGAATCAGTCTTCATGTCATAGCAGAGAATCAGGCTTCACGTCACCCACCACTGGAACAGGCCACTGTCAGATATGTTTAGGC
This sequence comes from Bufo bufo, assembly GCF_905171765.1. Classification (NCBI taxonomy): domain Eukaryota; kingdom Metazoa; phylum Chordata; class Amphibia; order Anura; family Bufonidae; genus Bufo; species Bufo bufo. Next base: position 692,536,256 of record NC_053391.1, read on the forward strand.
CCCGGCACCCAGACAGAGGAGAGGTTCATTCAACTTTGGGTTGCCCCGCAATATAATCGTAAAATGAAAATAAAAATAGGATTGAATGAGGAAGTGCCCTGGAGTAGAATAATATATTGTTAAGGGGAGGTAGTTAATGTCTAATCTCCACAAGGGATGGACAGGTCCTGTGGGATCCATGCCTGGTTCATTTTTATGAACGTCAGCTTGTCCACATTGGCTGTAGACAGGCGGCTGCGTTTGTCTGTAATGACGCCCCCTGCCGTGCTGAATACACGTTCAGAAAAAACGCTGGCCGCCGGGCAGGCCAGCACCTCCAAGGCATAAAAGGCTAGCTCTGGCCACGTGGACAATTTGGAGACCCAGAAGTTGAATGGGGCCGAACCATCAGTCAGTACGTGGAGGGGTGTGCACAGGTACTGTTCCACCATGTTATTGAAATGTTGCCTCCTGCTAACACGCTCCGTATCAGGTGGTGGTGCAGTTAGCTGTGGCGTGGTGACAAAACTTTTCCACATCTCTGCCATGCTAACCCTGCCCTCAGAGGAGCTGGCCGTGACACAGCTGCGTTGGCGACCTCTTGCTCCTCCTCTGCCTTCGCCTTGGGCTTCCACTTGTTCCCCTGTGACATTTGGGAATGCTCTCAGTAGCGCGTCTACCAACGTGCGCTTGTACTCGCGCATCTTCCTATCACGCTCCAGTGTAGGAAGTAAGGTGGGCACATTGTCTTTGTACCGGGGATCCAGCAGGGTGGCAACCCAGTATCCGCACACGTTAAAATGTGGGCAACTCTGCTGTCGTTCCGCAGGCACTGCAGCATGTATTCGCTCATGTGTGCCAGGCTGCCCAGAGGTAAGAACAAGCTGACCTCTGTGGTAGGCGTATCGTCATCGTCCTGCGTTTCCCCCCAGCCACGCACCAGTGATGGGCCCGAGCTGCGTTGGGTGCCAGCCCGCTGTGAACCTGCTTCATCCTCATCCTCCTCCACCTCCTCCTCATCCTCGTCCTCCTCGTCCTCCAGTAGTGGGCCCTGTCTGGCCACATTTGTACCTGGCCTCTGCTGTTGCAAAAAACCTCCCTCTGAGTCACTTCGAAGAGACTGGCCTGAAAGTGCTAAAAATGACCCCTCTTCCTCCTCCTCCTCCTCCTGGGCCACCTCCTCTTCCATCATCGCCCTAAGTGTTTTCTCAAGGAGACATAGAAGTGGTATTGTAACGCTGATAACGACGTCATCGCCACTGGCCATGTTGGTGGAGTACTCGAAACAGCGCAACAGGGCACACAGGTCTCTCATGGAGGCCCAGTCATTGGTGGTGAAGTGGGGCTGATCCGCAGTGCGACTGACCCGTGCGTGCTGCAGCTGAAACTCCACTATGGCCTGCTGCTGCTCGCACAGTCTGTCCAGCATGTGCAAGGTGGAGTTCCACTTGGTGGGCACGTCGCATATGAGGCGGTGAGCGGGAAGGCCGAAGTTACGCTGTAGCGCAGACAGGCGAGCAGCGGCAGGGTGTGAACGCCGGAAGCGCGAACAGACGGCCCGCACTTTATGCAGCAGCTCTGACATGTCGGGGTAGTTGTGAATAAACTTCTGCACCACCAAATTCAGCACATGCGCCAGGCAAGGGATGTGCGTCAAACCGGCTAGTCCCAGAGCTGCAACGAGATTTCGCCCATTATCGCACACCACCAGGCCAGGCTTTAGGCTCACTGGCAGCAACCACTCGTCGGTCTGTTGTTCTATACCCTGCCACAACTATGCGGTGTGGGGCCTGTCCCCCAAACATATGAGTTTCAGAACGGCCTGCTGACGTTTACCCCGGGCTGTGCTGAAGTTGGTGGTGAAGGTGTGTGGCGGACTGGATGAGCAGTTGGAAGAAGAGGAGGAGGAAGCTGAGTAGGAGGAGGAGGAGACAGGAGGCAAAGAATGTTGCCCTGCGATCCTTGGCAGCGGAAGGACGTGCGCCAAACAGCTCTCCGCCTGGGGCCCAGCCGCCACTACATTTACCCAGTGTGCAGTTAGGGAGATATAGCGTCCCTGGCTGTGCTTACTGGTCCACGTATCTGTGGTTAGGTGGACCTTGCCACAGATGGCGTTGCGCAGTGCACACTTGATTTTATCGGATACTTGGTTGTGCAGGGAAGGCACGGCTCTCTTGGAGAAGTAGTGGCGGCTGGGAACAACATACTGTGGGACAGCAAGCGACATGAGCTGTTTGAAGCTGTGTGTGTCCACCAGCCTAAATGACAGCATTTCATAGGCCAGTAGTTTAGAAATGCTGGCATTCAGGGCCAGGTATCGAGGGTGGCTAGGTGGGAATTTACGCTTTCTCTCAAATGTTTATGAGATGGAGAGCTGAACGCTGCCGTGTGACATGGTTGAGATGCTTGGTGACGCAGGTGGTGGTGTTGGTGGTACATCCCATGTTTGCTGGGCGGCAGGTGCCAACGTTCCTCCAGAGGCGGAGGAAGAGGCCGAGGCGGCGGCAGCAGCAGAAGAGGCCGAGGCGGCAGCAGCAGAAGAGGTAGCAGGGGGAGCCTGAGTGACTTCCTTGTTTTTAAGGTGTTTACTCCACTGCAGTTCATGCTTTGCATGCAGGTGCCTGGTCATGCAGGTTGTGCTAAGGTTCAGAACGTTAATGCCTCGCTTCAGGCTCTGATGGCACAGCGTGCAAACCACTCGGATCTTGTCGTCAGCACATTGTTTGAAGAAGTGCCATGCCAGGGAACTCCTTGAAGCTGCCTTTGGGGTGCTCGGTCCCAGATGGCGGCGGTCAGTAGCAGGCAGAGTCTCTTGGCGGCGGGTGTTCGGCTTTTGCCCACTGCTCCCTCTTTTGCTACGCTGTTGGCTCGGTCTCACCACTGCCTCTTCCTCTGAACTGTGAAAGTCAGTGGCACGACCTTCATTCCATGTGGGGTCTAGGACCTCATCGTCCCCTGCATCGTCTTCCACCAAGTCTTGATCCCTGACCTCCTGTTCAGTCTGCACACTGCAGAAAGACGCAGCAGTTGGCACCTGTGTTTCGTCATCATCAGAGACGTGCTGAGGTGGTATTCCCATGTCCTCATCATCAGGAAACATAAGTGGTTGTGCTTTAGTGCATTCTATCTCTTCCACCCCTGGGGAAGGGCTAGGTGGATGCCCTTGGGAAACCCTGGCAGCAGAGTCTTCAAACAGCATAAGAGACTGCTGCATAACTTGAGGCTCAGACAGTTTCCCTGATATGCATGGGGTTGATGTGACAGACTGATGGGCTTGGCTTTCATGCGCCATCTGTGCGCTTTCTGCAGAAGACTGGGTGGGAGATAATGTGAACGTGCCGGATGCACTGTCGGCCACCCAATTGACTAATGCCTGTACCTGCTCAGGCCTTACCATCCTTAGAATGGCATTGGGCCCCACCAAATATGGCTGTAAATTCTGGCGGCTACTGGGACCTGAGGTAGTTGGTACACTAGGACGTGTGGCTGTGTCAGAACGGCCACGTCCTCTCCCAGCACCAGAGGGTCCACTAACACCACCACGACCATGTCCACGTCCGCGTCCCTTACTAGATGTTTTCCTCATTGTTACCGTTCACCACAATAAGAAAAATATTATTCGGGCCAATGTATTGAATTAAAATTCAGGCCTTTTTTTACAGACACCTAACACTATCTGGCTATCTATTTAGGTACCGTATTACACTAATACAGGCACACCAGTAATGACAGATTCAGCTGAATATAAATGTGAGGCCTATTTTTTAGGCGCTGGGTGACAGGTATACGTTTAATCACAGAATTAGACTTGGATCTGCACAGTAGCGTGTGTGTTAAGTTTTTGAGAATGACCCTATCAGCACCTTGAATCTAATCTACCCTTTTAGGGATAGATTTAAACTAGGCCTGATACAGCAGAAACCACTAATTTTGAGAATTGGAAATTTGGGAATTGTTTTTCAACCCAGAACAACAACTGTGCTTTTACGGTCACTAAAAATAACTTGACCAGCTAAAACAGTACAGATTTGGATGAATATAAATGTCAGGTCTATTTTTTAGGCGCTGGGTGACAGGCTCAACTTGCCCCTGATGTAGTATATGGCCAAAAAATAACCACACTATTGATGGTTAAATGTACTTGGTGGTAGCTTGTGCTGGCGCACCACAAGCCACAAAATGGCCGCCGATCACCCCAGAAAAAAGTGACTGAAAAATGCTCTGGGCAGCCTAAAAACAGTGAGCAATTGAATATCAGCAGTTCAATGATCCACAGCTGCAGATCGATCACAGAATGAAGTCTTTTGGAGGAGTTAATCTGCCTAATCTCGCCCTAACGTCGCAGCTGCAACCTCTCCCTACACTTGAATCAGCAGAGTGACGTGCAGCGCTACGTGACCCAAGCTTATATAGAGGCTGGGTCACATGCTGCACTGGCCAATCACAGCCATGCCAATAGTAGGCAAGGCTGTGATGGCCTCTTGGGGCAAGTAGTATGACGCTTGTTGATTGGCTGCTTTGCAGCCTTTCAAAAAGAGCCAAGAAAGCGCCGAACACCGAACCCAAACCCGGACTTTGACGAAAATGTTCGGGTCCGTGTCACGGACACCCCAAAATTCGGTACGAACCCGAACTATACAGTTCGGGTTCGCTCATCCCTAGTCCTAGATACTCGCTGAATAAAGTACAAATTGTCCTGCAAAAAAACAATCCTTCATATGGCAATGTGAATAAAAAAAATATAAAAAAAAGTTGGGGTCGGGAAATAAAGAACAAAAACGATTAAAAAAATGAAAGAAAATCACAGTCAGGAATGTTTATGACATATCCACAGGATATACCAGAAAATGTCTGATAGATGCCAGTCCCAGGAACCTGCCCCTGTCCAGAATGCCCCCATTACCCATTGCCCCGAACCCCAGGTGCTAGGGTAATAGGAACTACAGAAGCAGTCTGCTCTATGCTTCACATACAAGTAAATAGAAGTTACCGAAATAGAGCAGCGCAGCCCTCCTTGCTGTTTCTGTATTCCCGATCTCTAGCTGCCGCATCCATCTGGAGCTAGGGCCGATTTAACAATAAGTGAATGGTCAGCCCCCTCCTTCATAGCAGTGACAGTGTCCTCTCAACATACTGAGCATGCTCACTACACTCTCCCATAGACTTAAAGGCTATGTACACCTTCAGAGGCAATTGTTGTTTATAATTGCAACAAATGAGAGAAAAGAAAAACAAGCGTGAAACGGCGGTTGCCTTCTAGCTGTGTTTTGCTCGCATGACGCTGACCTTTTTAAGTGAATAAAGCTGCAAAGAGTATTTTTTGGTGAGTGCTGCATTCCTTTTTCTTTTCCTCCTTTGTTGCAAATACTACTTGTTTTTTTATGCTGAGCACCACCACTACTCACATTCGATCAGTGCGGCACCAAATAAAGTCCCACACCTACAGCAGTGCCGACCGTATCCTCTACATATTTCTACGTTGTTGCAATTCTACTCATTTTTGGCTAAATATCATATTTTTAATTGGCCTTTATTAAAAATATTGGCTCATTCTGTCACAAAGGGTTAACAGTTTTTCTAAGGGCTCATTCAGATGGCTGTATACAGTCCGCAAAAATGCGGTTCCGTTTTTTTTTTTTGCGGACAGTTCAGAATTGCATTCCATTTTTTTGCTGATCCATAGACTTCAATAGGGCCATGTCCTGATTTTCACTGACAAGTATAGGACATGTTTCATTTTTTTGCTGAGCCGTGCAATAGAAGAAAAGTGCCCCATAGAAGTGAATGGGGCAGAATCTAATCCGCAAAAAAATGGATCCGCATTTTTGCGGACAGCATACAGCCGTCTGAATGAGCCCTAACTGTGTGACTGGTACTTTCACTTTCACTTTGTAAAGTGAAAACCAGATCTCTAAACTACTAAGAGGTCATAAACATTTATTTAAGCTTTATTCGTATCAGTAAGATAAGAACTAAACTATAATGAGTGTTTATGAGGTCTGAGAGCAGAGATAAGGAGCCCGTCAGCTCCCCAACTGATGGAAAAGACAGAAAATCCACATGCATCTAGTAGAGCATCTCAGCTCTGTACGCAAAAAAGGGCTCCATATTTTTTAATAAAGAACAATTGAAAAAAATGATTTTTAGATCAAAATAAATACAATACAATAAATAATTTAAAAAAATGCCCCCGAAGGTGTACAGAGCCTTTAACATGTTAAGGACCCAGGATGAGAATGCTCGTCCTAAAGGGCCGGTACTTAATGCATTCTTATCCTGTGGTCCTTCCTCCCCCCAGAAGCGGTGCCGCAATCAGCGGCAGAGATCCGGCTGTGACTGACAGCTGGATCCCTGCTGCATCCACCAGCATCGGTGATAACGCCAATGCTGGTGGATTAACCCCTCATATGCCGCGGTCAGCGTTGACCGCGGCATATGGGAGGTTTGCACTTCCTCGTCTCATCCATCGGGTTCCCGCATTGCTGTGGCGGGGACTCGATGGTTGCTATGGCAGCCCCAAGCCATTCCAAGGCTTGGGGCCCGGCATGTTCGGAGGCCTAAGAGGCCAGACTGGGTCTCCTAGGCAAATGTTAGCGTCTTACAGTGTAAGACACTAACAGTTCAATACAGAACAATACAGATGTATTGTACTGCATTGAAACAGGGATCAGACCCTGTAATGTTGAAGTCCCAGAGTGGGACAAATAATAAAGTGGAAAAAAAAGTTTCAAGTAAAAAAAAAAGCATCCTTTTCCCAAAATAAAGTAAAATAATAATTGGGAAAAAATTGTAGACATATTAGGTATCGACGCGTCCGTATCGACCAGCTCTATAAAAATATCACATGACCTAACCCCTCAGATGAACACCGTCAAAAAAATAAAATAAAAACTGTGCTAAAAAAGCTATTTTTTTGTCACCTTACATCACTAAAAGTGCAACACCAAGCGATCAAAAAGGTGTATGTCCCCCAAAATAGTACTAATCTAGCTGTCACCTCAAACGGCAAAAAATTAGCCCCTACCTAAGACAATCATCTAAAAAATAAAAAATAAAAAAACTATAGCTCTCAGACTATGGCGACACTAAAACAAGATTTTTTTGTTTCAAAAATGCTTTTATTGTTTCAAATGTAAAAAATATTTTAAATAAGTAGACATATTAGGTATCGCTGCGTCTGTAACAACCTGCTCTATAAAAATATCACATGACCTAACCCCTCAGTTGAAGACTGTAAAAAATAAATAAATAAAAACTGTGTCAAAAGCCATTTTTTGTCACCTTCATCACAAAAAGTGTAATAGCAAGCGATCAAAAAGTAATATACACCCCAAAATAGTGCCAATCAAACCGTCATCTCATGCTGCAAAAATGAGCACCTACCTAAGACAATCGCCCCAAAAAATATATATATGGCTCTCAGACTATGGAGACACTAATACATGATTTTTTTGCTTCAAAAACGCTGTTATTGTGTAAGGCTACTTTCACACTTGCGTTAGGAGCGGATCTGTCTGGTGTCTGTACAGACTGATCCGCTCCTATAATGCAAAGGCTTGCATCTGTTCAGAACGGATCCGTCTGCATAATCAGATCAGATTTTTCACTTCGTGAAAACTCAGATCCAACAGTATATTCTAACACAGAGGCGTTCCCATGGTGATAGGGACGCTTCAAGTTAGAATATACTAAAAGAACTGTGTACATGACTGCCCCCTGCTGCCAGGCAGCAGGGGGCAGACCCCCCCTGTATTTAACTCATTGGTGGCCAGTGCAGCCGGCCCCCCCTCCCTCCCTTGTATTTATCTCATTGGTGGCCAGTGCGGCCGGCCCCCCCCTCCATCCCTTGTATTTAACTCATTGGTGGCCAGTGCGGCCGGCCCCCTTCCCTCCCTCCCTTGTATTTAACTCATTGGTGGCCAGTGCGGCCGGACCCCCCTCCCTCCCCCCCCCTGTATTTAACTCATTGGTGGCCAGTGCGGATGCCCCCCCTCCCTCCCTCCCTTGTATTTAACTCATTGGTGGCCAGTGCAGCCGGCCCCCCCCTCCCTCCCCCCCTGTATTTAACTTATTGGTGGCCAGTGCGGCCAGCCCCCCCTCCCTCCCCCCTAATTAAAATGACCGACCCCCCATCATTGGTGGCAGCGGAGAGTTCCGATCGCAGTCCCAGTTTAATCGCTTAAACGATTAAAAGCAATTAAACTGGGACTCCGATCGGAACTCTCCGCTGCCACAAATGATGGGGGGTTGGTCATTTTAATTAGGGGGGGAGGGAAGGGGGGCCGGCCGCACTGGCCACCAAAGAGTTAAATACAAGGGAGGGAGGGGGGTGCCGGCCGCACTGGCCACCAATGAGTTAAATACAAGGGAGAGAGGGAGGGGGGCCAGTGCGGATGCCCCCCCCCTCCCTTGTATTTAACTCATTGGTGGCCAGTGCAGCCGGCCCCCCCTCCCTCCCCCCTGTATTTAACTTATTGGTGGCCAGTGCGGCCAGCCCCCCCTCCCTCCCCCCCTAATTAAAATGACTGACCCCCCATCATTGGTGGCAGCGGAGAGTTCTGATCGGAGTCCCAGTTTAATCGCTTAAACGATTAAAAACGATTAAACTGGGACTCCGATCGGAACTCTCCGCTGCCACAAATGATGGGGGGTCGGTCATTTTAATTAGGGGGGGAGGGAAGGGGGGCCGGCCGCACTGGCCACCAAAGAGTTAAATACAAGGGAGGGAGGGGGGGTGCCGGCCGCACTGGCCACTAATGAGTTAAATACAAGGGAGAGAGGGGGGGGGGGGCGGCCGCATTGGCCACCAATGAGTTAAATACAGGGGGGGGTCTGCCCCCTGTTGCCTGGCAGCACCTGCCAGGCAGCAGGGGGCAGTTATTACACAGTTCTTTTAGTATATTCTAACTTGAAGCGTCCCCATCACCATGGGAACGCCTCTGTGTTAGAATATACTGTCGGATCTGAGTTTCACGATATAACTCAAATCCGATGGTATATTCTAACATAGTGGCGTTCCCATGGTGATGGGGATGCTTCAAGTTAAAATATACCATCGGATTGGAGAAAACTCCGATCTGATGGTATATTAATAGGGACTCCTGACTTTACATTGAAAGTCAATGGGGGACGGATCCGTTTGCAATTGCACCATATTGTGTCAACGTCAAACGGATCCGTCCCCATTGACTTGCATTGTAAGTCTGGACGGATCCGTTTGGCTCCGCACGGCCAGGCGGACACCAAAACGCTGCACGCTGCGTTAGGGTGTCCGCCTGCTGAGCGGAACGGAGGCCAAACGGTGCCAAACTGATGCATTCTGAGCGGATCCGCGTCCACTCAGAATGCATTGGGGCTGTACGGATCCGTTCGGGGCCGCTTGTGAGAGCCTTCAAACGGAACTTACAAGCGGAACCCCGAACGCAAGTGTGAAAGTAACCTAAGACTTACCGTATTTTTCGCCCCCAAAAAATGGGGGGAAAATGCCCCTGCGTCTTATGGGGCAAATGCTGACATTTTTACATCGCAGGCTGCGATGTATGAGCGAGCGGGGAGGGACTGGGAGGAGGAGCTGGGGGCCGGCAATTGCGGCACGGCCGGTGCAGTCACTGTACTCCGGCCCCGCCGCTCCTGTGCTGCACTATACAAATATAAAATGTCTTATTCAATTAAAAGAAATTAAACACGCCCCCCACTTTTAATATACCGTACACCCTAACAGCTTCTGTAGAATGCAGGCAGGCAGGCCGGGCGGGCGGCATCATAACTCCCTGATGTCACGTGCCTGCGCCGCCTACTTTATGAATGAAGCAGGCGGCGCAGGCACGTGACATCAGTGAGTGACGCGCCAGCCGCCCGGCCTGCCTGCCTGCATTGTACAGAAGCTGTTAGGGTGTATGGTAATATTAGGAGTGAGGGGCATGTTTAATCACTATTAATTTAATGAGACATTTTATATTTGTATACTGCAGCACTGAAGCGGTGTGGGGGGGGGAATCTGTGGATGACAGTTTTATGGGTGACATCTGTGGATGGTACTGTTATGGGCTGGGGGGTCTGTGGATGGCACTGTTATGGGGTGGGGGGTCTGTGGATGGCACATATATAACAGTGCCATCCACAGATCCCCCATAACAGTGCCATCCACAGATCCCCCATAACAGTGCCATCCACAGATCCCCCATAACAGTGCCATCCACAGATCCCCCATAACAGTGCCATCCACAGATCCCCCATAACAGTGCCATCCACAGATCCCCATAACAGTGCCATCCACAGATCCCCATAACAGTGCCATCCACAGATCCCCCATAACAGTGTCAGCCACAGATCCCACCCTGTAACAGTATCCTTCACAGATCCCCCCATAACAGTGTCCGTCACAGATCCCCCCATAACAGTGCGTCATCCACAGATCCCCCATAACAGTGTGTCATCCACAGATCCCCCATAACAGTGTCCTTCACAGATCCCCCATAACAGTGTCCTTCACAGATCCCCCATAACAGTGTCCTTCACAGATCCCCCATAATAGTGCCATTTACAGATCCCCAGTAATAGTGCCATCCACAGACCACCATTAGTTCCAAACCCACCAAAAGCACACCTTTTGGTTAAAAATATATTTTTTCTTATTTTCCTCCCCAAAAACCTAGGTGCGTCTTATGGGCCGGTGCGTCTTATTGGGCGAAAAATACGGTAGATAAATTTTAAAAAGTATACATATTAGGTATTGCCGTGTCCATAAGAACCTGCTGTATAAAAATATCACATGACCTAACCCCGCAGGTGGATACTGTAAAAAAAAAATGCTTTTAAAGTGTGTCAGAAAAGCAATTTTTTGTCACCTTACATCACAAAACCTGTAATACCAAGCGATCAAAAAAGTCATATGCACCCTAAAATAGCACCAATCAAACCGTCATCTCATACTGAAAAAAATTAGCCCCTACATAAGACAGGCGCCCAAAATTTTTTTAAAAAATGATGACTTTCAGAATATGGAGACACAAAAAAATCAAAAATGCTTTATTATGTAAAACTGAAACAAACAACCAAAAAAAGTAGTTATATTTGGTATTGTCGCGTCCGTAACAACCTGCTCTATAAAAATACCACATGATCTAACCTGTTAGATGAACACTGAAATAACTAAAAAATAAAAACAGTGCCAAAACAGCTGTTTTTTGTTACCTTGCCTCACAAAAGTGTAATATAGTGCAACCAAAAATCATATATACCTTACCAACAAAACTGCACCTTATCCTGTAGTTTCCAAAATGTTTTTTTTTTTTTTGAGTTTCTACACTAGGGGCACATCAGGGGGTCTTCAAATGTGACACGGCAGCTTAAAATTATTCCAGTGAACTCTGCCTTCCAAAAACCATATGGCGTTCCTTTCCTTCTGCGCCCTGCCGTGTGGCCGTACAGCAGTTTACAACTACATATGGGGTGTTTCTGTAAACTACAGAAACAGGGTAATAAATATTGAGTTGTGTTTGGCTGCCAACCCTTGCTTTGTTACTGGAAAAAAATTATTAAAATGGAAAATCTGCCAAAAAAGTGAAATTCTGAAATTTCATCCATATTCTATTAATTCTTGTGGATCACCTAAAGGGTTAACAAAGTTACTAAAATTAGTTTTGAATACCTTGAGATTTTACCTTCTAAAATGTGGTAACTTTTTTGGAGTTTCTACTCTAGGGATGCATCAGGGGAGTCTTCAAATTTGACATGGCAGCTTAAAATTACCCCAGTGAAATCTGCCTTCTAAAAACCATATGGCGTTCCTTTCCTTTTGCGCCCTGCCGTGTGCTCGTACAGCAGTTTATGAACACATATGGGGTGTTTCTGTAAACTACAGAATCAGGGTAATAAATATTGAGTTGTGTTTAGCTGTTAACCTTTGCTTTGTTAGCAGAGAAAAAATTATTAAAATGGAAAATATGAAATTCTGAAATTTCATCTAAATTTTCCATTAATTCTTAACAAAGTTTGTAAAATCAGTTTTGAATACCTTGAGGGGTGTAGTTTCTAAAATGGCATCATTATTGGGTGGTTTTTATTATGTAAGCCTCACAAAGTGACTTCAGACCTAAACTGGTCCTTAAAAATTGGGTTTTTGAAATTTTCTGAAAAATGTCAAGATTGCCTTCTAACATCCCCCAAAAATAAAATGGAATTCACAACATGATCCAAACATGAAGTAGATATATAGGGAATGTAAAGTAATAACTATTTTTGGAGTTATTACTATCTATTATAAAAGTCGAGAAATTTAAATTTGGAAATTTGCAACTTTTTCCAATTTTTTTGTAAATTTGGTATTTAAAAAAAAAATTAAAATAACATTTTTTGACTCAATTTTACAACTATCATGAAGTACAATATGTGACGAGAAAACAATCTCAGAATGGCCTGGATAAGTAAAAGCGTTTTAAGGTTATTACCACCTAAAGTGACACATGTCAGATTTGCAAAAAATTGCCTGGTCTTTAAGGTGAAAAATGGCAGGGTCCTTAAGGTGTTTAATCATTTCCTTACTTTCGCCTTTTGGAAGCTCTAATAAAGGGAATCCCCACAGCTTCTCTGGTAAGATGGCCACCACCATGGTCATGGGCAGAAAATACAATAAAAACCATATACAATTCAAAAATCAAAACATTAAAAATGTTTTCCATTGTTTAGTAATAAAAGGTGATACACTCCATGTAAATAAAAACTACAATAATAAATCATTTTTAATGAAATTGCTTATAAATAGATTAACTATTTTTCTTACTTAAGGCTAATTTAAAATGCAATCACTAAACATAAAACTGTTATAATTTTACATTTTGAATTTTAATTTAAAACATTAATAGTAATAATAATAATAATAATAATAATAGCATAAATTCTGGCAAATCTAAAATGTAATAGACCGACAGTTGTGATGACAGCTCATTATAAAAAACAGACAAAAACAACAATTCACTGAAGACCATAAAAGAGCAGTTGAGAGCGTGAGGCGTTGACATCACTAACGACGCCCTAAGAGACCTTATTAACCAAAGTCAAGTGTATCATTCCATAATGACCTCCCCTCTGACTTCTGTAAATGACTGCGGGGGGTAATGAGGCTTGTTGTAAGTGAGACCTTAGAAGACAAGTTCTGGAAATCCAGTTGGGAATTTTTTGAAACATTAACTTAGAGAAGAAAAAAGTCGGAGACGTCTCTTTCCTGCTTACGCTGTATAATTAGCTTTCTTTATGAGCAGGCTGAGGGCTGGCATGATGCCCCTTGGGCATTCACAGAACAGGGCCACACGAGGGCTTTGGGTCCCAGCAACGTGCCCATCTGTGAGCTTGGTTATGGTCTACATAGTCGTTCACACTTCACAGAGTTACATGCCTTAATTTGTTCATGGTTTTGATGGATTTTTTTAATATCATTACAGTCTTAATGGGTTTAATTATTAAAAGGAACTCGTCACATTGAGAATCCAGTCTGATCTGCAGGCAGAGCCGAGATGAGAAATATTGATATACAGTTTTATGGGAAAATATTCAGTAAAACTAGAAAGTGACTGATTGGCCATGTTCACCGGGTGCTTGGGGGGCGCCAACAAGCCCATCTGCCTTTGCCAGGGTATTTAGATACAAGACTAGGATTCCAAACAGAAAACTTGCTCCATGCCAAAGAAAGCCTGGAGACATACAGTGATATATATTGCCCACTGGTTCCCATTTTATCTACATGTACACTGGACAGTGTACATATGGGTGCCTGTGTAAGGAAAAGCACAGAAGACAGCTTTACACAATGTAGGCCGACCTATGCCGATCCTACTGAAAGCCAAAAGGTCACTCATTAGGCTTCTGCCTCCCTTTTATCCGTTCTCGACTATTGTCCACTTTTGCTTGGCAAATTGGGTCATTTTCTTCCACATGGTAGGTGGAAAACCAACCTGACCAGTTATTGATTCTGCTCCATAATAATCTATTAGAGATGAGAGAATCGATTCTGAGCGAATTAGAATTGATACAAATTTCACAAATATTCAGTTTTGGTTATTTGCTTTGGACAAAACACGCAAAGTGAAGCCTGTAGTTGGCCAGCTAAGACCTGTCATAGGTTGCTAATACAGGTTATATGTTTATACAGCTAGACCTGCCAATAACCTTAATACAGTTCCTATGTTTGTGTGTTAGGGTACTTTCACACTAACGTTTTTCTTTTCCGGCATAGAGTTCCGTCTTAGGGGCTCTATACCGGAAAATAACTGATCAGTTTTATCCCCATGCATTCTGAACGGAAAGCAATCCGTTCAGGATGCATCAGGATTAGAGTTGAGCGGACACCTGGATGTTCGGGTTCGACGGGTTCGGCCGAACTTCGGAAAAAAGTTCGAGTTCGGGACCCGAACTTGAACCGAACTTGACCCCGAACACGAACCCCATTGAAGTCAATGGGGACCCGAACTTTTGAGCACTAAAATGGCTGTCAAAATGTCATGGAAAAGGGCTAGAGTGCTGCAAATGGCGTCAAAATATGGTTAAGAGCATGACAAGTGCTCTGCAAACAAATGTGGATAGGGAAATGACTTAAAATAACATGAAATACATTAAAAAAAATTATAATCTTGATCTAGGAGGACCAGGTCCATATGGAGAAGGAGGTTGAGGAGGCAGTGGATGTGGCGGTGTAGGTGGAAGTGGCGGTGGAGGAGGAGGAGGTAGCCTAAACTGCTTTTTGGTTTTAAATTTATTTATATTTTTTTAAATTAGGGTACACCCCCAAAACATTGGGAAATATAACCCTCCAGTCGTGCTAAACACACGTTCAGACAATACACCGGCTGCAGGACAGGCCAGCACCTCCAAGGCGTAAAGGGAAAGCTCAGCCCATGTGCCAAATTTGGAGACCCAGAAGTTGCAGGGGCTGACCCCTGTCAGTTAGTTCGTATAGGCGTGTGCATACTTACTGCCCCACCCACCATGTCGCACATCCCCGTGATGTTCACGATCCAATTAGATATCTGCTCTATCAACTTTCAATGTTCTTTTATGCGCCTACCATGGTGATTACGGGTGGCGGGGAATCAGGGTTCCAGGCCGGAGAGCGAGCGTGAGAAAAAGAGACCAAATGTAAGGGAGATAAATTTATTTTAAAAAATTGGGATCAAGAAGAAATGTGGGAAAAGTTATTGAGGCGCAAATGTGGGACAAATTACAGAAGCCCAAATGTGGGCCAAAAGAGTCAATTGGAAATGTGGGAAAAGCTATTGAGGCGCAAATGTTGGCCAAAAGAGTATAGCGGAAATGTGGGACAAAGTATTGGAGCTTAAATGTGGTACAACTTGTTTAAGTTTAAGCAATGAATGAAAGGAGGTGGTGCGCATCAATTAAAGAAGTATTTCAGAAATTTTATTCCCTGTCACCTATGCAGAGCAGGGGTTTATTCACGTCTAAAATTGTATAATGTCAAACCAAGAATGTAACAGAAAAATTACAGAAATTAATTAACCTGTCTACTTGGTAGAGCTGGGGTCTATGACAGAAAACAATTGTTTATTGTCACCCGAAAATGTAAAATAAAAATTATTGAAATTTATTAAGCTGTCAACTAGGTAGAGGAGGGGTATATTACACCCAAAAATTGGTGAATTTGACCCTAAAATGTAACTGACAAATTTGTATTTATTTTTTTACCGGCCTACTAGGTATAGCAGTGGTACTTCACACAAAAATATTGCTGAATTTCACCAGAAAATGTAACTGACAAATTTTTTTTTTTGTTAACCGGCATACTAGGTATAGCAGTGGTACTATACACCCAAAAATTTGTGAATTTCACCAGAAAATGTTAGACAATTATTTTTTTTTTTAACCAGCCTACTAGGTATAGCAGTGGTACTATACACCCAAAGATTGGTGAATTTCACCCGAAAATGTTAATGACAATTCTTTTTTTTTTTTTTTACCGTCATACTAGGTATAGCAGTGGCACTATACACCCAAAAATTTGTGAATTTCACCTGAAAATGTTAATGATAATTTTATTTTTATTTTTAACCGGCCTACTAGGTATAGCAGTGGTACATCACACCCAAAAATTAGTGATCTTCACCATAAAATGTAAGAGACCAATTTTTTTATTGTTTAACCTGTCTACTAGGTATAGCAGTGGCACTATACACCCAAAAATTGTTGAATTTCAACTGCAAATGTAACTGACAAATATGTTTTTTTTGTTAACCGGCCTACTAGGTATAGCAGTGGTACTATACACCCAAAAATTGGTGAATTTTACCAGAAAATGTTAATGACAATTTTTTTTTTTTTTTAACTAGCCTACTTGGTATAGCAGTGATACTATACACCCAAAGATTGGTAAATTTCACCCGAAAATGTTAATGACAATTTTTTATTTTTTTTAACCGTCATACTAGGTATAGCAGTGGCACTATACACCCAAAAATTGGTGAATTTCACCATTAAATGTAAGAGACAAATTTTTTTATTGTTTATCCCGTCTACTAGGTATAGCAGTGGTACTTCACACCCAAAATTTGTTGAATTTCAACTGAAAATGTAACTGACAAATATATTTTTTTGTTAACCGACCTACTAGGTATAGCATTGGTACTATGCACCCAAAAATTGGTGAATTTCACCAGAAAATGTTAATGACAATTTATTTTATTTTTTAACCGGCCTACTAATTATAGCAGTGGTACTATGCACCCAAAATATGGTGAATTTCACCAGAAAATGTTAATGACAATTATTTAATTTTTTTTAACCGTCATACTAGGTATAGCAGTGGTACTATACACCCAAAAATCTGTGAATTTCACCGGAAAATGTTAATGACAATTTTTTATATTTTTTTTACCGTCATACTAGGTATAGCAGTGGTACTATACACCCAAAAATTGGGGAATTTCACCAGAAAATGTTAGACAATTATTTTTTTTTTAACCAGCCTACTAGGTATAGCAGTGGTACTATACAACCAAAGATTGGTGAATTTCACCCGAAAATGTTAATGATAATTCTTTTTTTTTTTTTTTACCGTCATACTAGGTATAGCAGTGGCACTATACACCCAAAAATTTGTGAATTTCACCTGAAAATGTTAATGATAATTTTATTTAATTTTTTTTAACTGGCCTACTAGGTAGAGCAGTGGTACATCACACCCAAAAATTAGTGATCTTCACCATAAAATGTAAGAGACCAATTTTTTTTATTGTTTAACCTGTCTACTAGGTATAGCAGTGGTACTTCACACCCAAAAATTGTTGAATTTCAACTGCAAATGTAACTGACAAATATTTTTTTTTTGTTAACCGGCCTACTAGGTATAGCAGTGGTACTATACACCCAAAAATTGGTTAATTTCACAAGAAAATGTTAATGACAATTTTCTATTTTTTTTTTTAACCGTCATACTAGGTATAGCAGTGATACTATACACCCAAAAATTGTTGAATTTTACCAGAAAATGTTAATGACAATTATTTTTTTTTTTAAACCGGCCTACTTGGTATAGCAGTGGTACTATACACCCAAAGATTGGTGAATTTCACCCGAAAATGTTAATGACAATTTTTTATTTTTTTTAAACCATCATACTAGGTATAGCAGTGGCACTATACACCCAAAAATTGGTGAATTTCAACTGAGAAATATATATTTTTTTTAACCGGCCTACTTGGTATAGCAGTGGCACTATACACCCAAAGATTGGTTAATTTCACCAGAAAATGTTAATGACAATTTTTTTATTTTTTTTTAAACCGTCATACTAGGTATAGCAGTGGCACTATACACCCAAAATATGGTGAATTTCACCAGAAAATGTTAATGACAATTATTTTATTTTACTATGCTTTTCCACATGTCGGCCATGCTAACCCTGCCTTCTGAGGTGCTGGCGGTGCCCCAGCTGCGTTGGCGACCTCTTCCTCGTTCTCTTCCTCTGCCTTGTGCTTCTACTGTGCCCCCGCTGTCAGGTGGGAATGCCACCAGCAGCGCGTCTACCAGCGTGCGCTTGTACTCGCGCATCTTACGATCACGCTCCAGTGAGGGAATTAAGGACGGTACGTTGTCCTTGTAATGGGGATCCAGCAGCGTGGCCACCCAGTAATCAGCACAAGTTAGAATGTGGGCAACTCGGTGGTCGTTGCGGAGACACTGCAGCATGTAATCGCTCATGTGTGTCAGGCTGCCCAGAGGAAACGAAAAGCTGTCCTCTGTGGGAGGTGTATCGTCTGTGTCCTTTGTATCCCCCCAGCCATGCACCAGTGATGGCCATGAGCTGGTCTGGGTGCCACCCTGCTGTGAACATGGTTCCTCCTCCTCCATCTCCTCCTCCACCTCCTCATCCTCCAGAACTGTGCCCTGGCTGGACAATTGTGTACCTTGGGTTTGTGGGTGCAGGAACCCACCCTCGGAGCCACTTGGGAATGACTGGCAGGAAACCCTACAAAATGATCCCTCTTCCTCCTCCTCCACCTCCTGTGCCACATCCTCTTCCATCATCGCCAGGAGCGTTTTTTCAAGGAGGCATAGAAGTGGGATAGTTACGCTGAGAATGGCGTTATCGCCACTGGCCATGTTGGTGGAGTACTCGAACAGCGCAACAGGGCACACAGGTCTCGCATGGAGGCCCAGTCATTGGTGGTGAAGTGGTGCTGTTCCGCCGAGCGACTCACCCGTGCGTGCTGCAGCTGAAACTCCACTATCGCCTGCTGCGGCTCACACAGTCTGGCCAGCATGTGCAAGGTGGAGTTCCACCTGGTGGGGACGTCGCATATGAGGCGGTTAGCGGGAAGGCCGAAGTTACGCTGTAGCGCAGACAGGCGAGCAGCAGCAGGGTGAGAACGCAGAAAGCGCGCACAGACGGCCGACACTTTATGCAGCAGCTCTGACATGTCGGGGTAATTTTTAAGGAATCTCTGCACCACCAAATTCAGCACATGCGTCAGGCAAGGGATGTGCGTCAAACTGGCTAGTCCCAGAGCTGCTACGAGATTTCGCCCATTATCGCACACCACCAGGCCGGGCTTGAGGCTCACTGGCACAAACCACTCATCGGTCTGTTGTTCAAGGTCCGTCCACAGCTCCTGCGCGGTGTGGGGTTTGTTCCCCAATCAGATAAGTTTTAAAACTGCCTGCTGTCCTTTACCCTCGGCTGTGCTGAAGTTGGTGGTGAAGGTGTTACGCTGACCGGATGAGGAGCTGGTAGAGGATGAGGAAGCGGAGTAAGAGGAGGAAGCAACAGGAGGCAAACTGAAGCGCCCTGCAATCCTCGGTGGTGGAAGGACATGCGCCAAACTGCTATCCCCCTCAGGCCCAGCCGCCACTGCATTTACCCAGTGTGCAGGAATCTGCAGAAGTGTGGCTTCAAATTTCTGCGAATATTTTCATTAATGGACTTTTAATAATGAAAATTTTCGCGGAAATTTGAAGCCGCACTTCTGCAGATACCTGTATCCCTGTAAGCAAATGTGAGCAGCAGCGGAGGGAAAGCAGGACCCAGGAGACCGGAGATACCTTCCAGGAAGCGGCTACAGAGTCACGTGGGACAACGCGTCAGGCAATAGCCACTTTGAACGCTGTGTTGGGCGGGCGGATAGAGGAAATCCTCATACGACACAGCCGATCGAACCCAGGAGCGGTAATGTACAAATTCTGTACTAATAACACTGTGTATTGGGGGAAAGTTATCCGCAACCTACCATACTAATCCTGATAATTGTGTGAACCTGGAACCTTGGGGATACAGCAGGCTTGTTTAACTTATGAGGGATCCCTCACCATCTGCTAATTTACAAGTGTGGCCTTACTAACTATACAGAATTTACATCGTGCATCGAAGTTTATCCATAATCCATTACACTAATCCTGTCATTAACCATCTGGGTTGTCTCCCCAAGAAAATTTGGAGCTTCTGGGATACAGCAGGCGTATATGAATTGTAAGGGATACCTCATCACCGGTACCTTACAAGTGTGGACATTCTGGCGATTTATTCTGCATATTGAGTGTGGACTTATATATATTATTAATTGTAGTCAGCAGGTTGGCTATATTAGGCGATTCATTTTAGTTGATTTTTATGTCATCATGTTTGGTTTTATAGCAGTGTAATTATTGATTCACCATTCTATTTGGAATACATTTCTGTGTTTTCCCATATAGTGAGTGCCCTTCTCCAATACACTTTAATCTGCAGTAAATATATCTTTGCACAAAATGGCTGTATTTCAAATGCCTGAATCAAACCCCTGTATGTAGAGGGGGTATCTCACACGGCCTGAACCAGTGTAGCCCTGAATTCAATATTGGTGCACCAAATGGCGGTATTTAAAATCTCTGAATGTAACCCAAATGTATGAAGGGTGTATCTCACAATGACATCTGCATCAAAGGCTGCCAACTAAATTTTTTGTGCCCAAATGAGTGTTTGTTTAAAAACTGAATTTGACAGCAGTATATTAGCCTGCAATTTCACTCGTGCTGATGCTGCAAGGCCTGAAAATAGTGTTTTTTTGTCAAAAGAGTGTGTTTTTTAAACCCCAGAAAATGATGGGTGTATTTTTACCTTAAATTGCACACTGACTAATACAGATGTTGTAGATTGCAAAAAAAGTCTTTTTTTGCTAACAGAATATGAAAACTGTATATATTAAACTTGGATTTAACATTTGCAGATCTGGAAAATACTGTTTTTGAAAAAAATTGTGTGTTTTTAAAACCCCAGAAAATGATGGGTGTATTTCTACCTTAAATTGCACACTGACTAATACAGATGTTGTAGATTGCAAAAAAAGTTTTTTTTTGCTAACAGAATATGAAATCTGTATATATTAAACTTGAATTTAACACTTGCAGATCTGGAAAATACAGTTTTTAAAAAAAAAAATAGTGTGTTTTTAAAACCCCAGAAAATGATGGGTGTATTTCTACTTTAAATTGCACACTGACTAATCCAGATGTTGTAGATTGCCCAAAAAGTATTTTTCTGCTAACAGAATATGAAAGCTGTTTATATTAAACTTGAAATTAACCCTTGCAGATCAGGAAAATACAGTTTTTTGAAAAAAATAGTGTGTTTTTAAAACCCCAGAAAATGATGGGTGTATTTCTACCTTAAATTGCACAATGACTAATCCAGATGTTGTCGTTTTCCCCCAAAAATAATGATTTGCAATGTCCTAAAAGCTCAGATGCAGTGCTGGTGCACTGAGCATGCATAAAATGGCCGACGCCACCCACCTAACTAACAGAATTCTAAAAGTTTGTATTTTTTGGTCAATGAGCTCAGGGCAGGGTAAAACGATTGTGCCCTGCACCCACACAACTATTTGTCTGTAGATCACTGAGTTAGATTCTCTCCTATTCTCTCCCTCACAGCAGCAGCATCCTCTCCCTACACTAGTAACAGCAGAGTGACGTGCAGCGCTACATGACTCCAGCTTATATAGAGGCTGGGTCACATGCTGCTCTGGCCAATCACAGCCATGCCAATAGTAGACATGGCTGTGATGGCCTCTTTACAGTTCGGGTTCGCTCAACCCATATCAGGATGTCTTCAGTTCAGTTGTTTTGACTGATCAGGCAAAAGATAAAACCGCACCATGCTACGGTTTTATCTCCGGCCAAAAAAACTGAAGACTTGCCTGAATGCCGTAACTGGCATTTTTTTCCATAAGAATGTATTAGTGCCCAATCCGGCAAAATACCTGAATGCCAGATCCGTCCTTCCTGTCTGCCAGGGCCGTCTTTAATATTGATTGGACCCTGGGCAAAAATTTACTTTGGCCCCCTGGATCCCGCCTTCCCACACCTTAGCAGGCAATCACGCCCTCCACCACA
The DNA here is from genome assembly GCF_905171765.1 of Bufo bufo. Classification (NCBI taxonomy): domain Eukaryota; kingdom Metazoa; phylum Chordata; class Amphibia; order Anura; family Bufonidae; genus Bufo; species Bufo bufo. Next base: position 692,558,105 of record NC_053391.1, read on the forward strand.
ACACACACAAAAAAAATCCACACATCTGGTAGAGTCCAGTGAATGACTGTAAATACTTCCAGTTCTGAAGACTCCAGCGGGTCAGGATCAGTGCTCTGGGCAGCTGGGCTCAGGCTGGAAGTGGGCACCGCTCTGCAGGAAGGAGACCAGGGCTCGTCTCACCCTGGTGTTACAGTGCACCCCAGCACCCCACAGTATGCAGTATAGCACCCTATAGTATACAGCAACCCACAGTATGCAGTATAGCACCCCACACTATACAGTACCCCACAGTATATAGTAGAGCAGTATAGCACCCCACACTATACAGTACCCCACAGTATATAGTAGAGCAGTATAGCAGCCCACAGTATACAGCACCTCACAGTATACAACACCTCACTGTATACAGCACCCCAAACTATACACGATACAGCCCCCCACACTATACAGTACAGCAGTATAGCACTCCACACTATACCGCACCCACAGTATACAGACCCCCACAGTATACAGTACAGCAGTATAGCCCCCCACACTATACAGGCCCCCCACACTATACAGGCCCCCCACACTATACAGCCCCCCCCCACACAGTATACAGGCCCCCACACAGTATACAGGCCCCCACACAGTATACAGCCCCCCACACAGTATACAGCCCCCCACACAGTATACAGCCCCCACACAGTATACAACCCCCACACAGTATACAGCCCACCACACAGTATACAGCCCCCCCCCCACAGTATACAGGCCCCCACACAGTATACAGTCCCACACAGTATACAGCCCACCACACAGTATACAGCCCCCCCCACAGTATACAGGCCCCCACAGTATACAGGCCCCCACATAGTATACAGCCCACCACACAGTATACAGCCCACCACACAGTATACAGCCCCCCCCCCCACAGTATACAGGCCCGCACACAGTATACAGCCCACCACACAGTATACAGCCTACCACACAGTATACAGCCCCCCCACAGTATGCAAGCCCCCACACAGTATACAGCCCACCACACAGTATACAGCCCACCACACAGTATACAGCCCCCCACAGTATACAGGCCCTCACACAGTATACAGCCCACCACACAGTATACAGCCCCCCACAGTATACAGGCCCCCGCACAGTATACAGAGCCCCCACAGTATACAGCACCCCCACAGTATACAGGCCCCCACACAGTATACAGCCCATCACACAGTATACAGCCCACCACACAGTATACAGCCCACCACACAGTATAGAGCCCCCCCCCCACAGTATACAGGCCCCCACACAGTATACAGCCCACCACACAGTATACAGCCCACCACACAGTATACAGGCCTCCACACAGTATACAGCCCACCACACAGTATACAGCCCCCACACAGTATACAGGCCCCCCACAGTATACAGCCCACCACACAGTATACAGCCCACCACACAGTATACAGCCCACCACACAGTATAGAGCCCCCCCCCCACAGTATACAGGCCCCCACACAGTATACAGCGCACCACACAGTATACAGCCCACCACACAGTATACAGGCCCCCACACAGTATACAGCCCACCACACAGTATACAGCCCCCACACAGTATACAGGCCCCCCACAGTATACAGGCCCCCACACAATATACAGGCCCCCACACAATATAAATATACAGGCCCCCCACAGTATACAGGCCCCCACACAGTATACAACCCACCACTATACAGTAGTTTACAGTATATTAACATAACAGCACCTGTCACCTTTTTCTGATGTAATGTTCACACAAAAAAGCTCCACAGCAACACTCCTGGTAGGACCTGTGATGACCTCATAGCCATGTGACCAGTAATTGCTAGGTTACTGGTCACATGGTGATGATGTCATTAAGGTCCTGAAGTGATCACACACAACTTTAACACAGTACGATCATGATGCCTGGACTCAGTGCAGGCAGGCATGGCAGCACCCCTGTGTAGCTGACAGCTTGACACCCGGGGCAGTGGCTAGCAGGGCTCAAGAGGCAGCTGCCTTGGGCCCCCCAGGAGCAACTGGGCCCGGGGCAGCTGCCCCTTTTGCCCCTTGGTAAAAACGGCCCTGCTGTCTGCACATGTGCAGACCGGTAAAAATGTGAAAAAAAATCTAAACAGTCCCGGACAGACGGATTTGTTCTTGCAATGCATTTTTAAGACAGATCAGGATCTAGATCAGTCTTAAAATGCAATCAGATTGCATGCGTTTTGCCGGATCCGGCAGGCAGTTCTGGTGACGGAACTGCTTGTCGGCTCACTCTGCAGCAAGTGTGAAAGTAGCCTTAAGGACAAAAGCAGTGTTATTTACAGTGACTTCATGTTTGGATGTCATATAACTGTTATATATATTGTGTTCACAGAAGCAGAAAAGATAATATGCCTTTAAGATTCATTATATGGATCAGCAGACACAGCAGAAACAACAGAAAGCATAGAGTTAAATAGTTTTTGTTGGTCAGGAGTCTACAGGGAGTGCAGAATTATTAGGCAAGTTGTATTTTTGAGGATTAATTTTATTATTGAACAACAACCATGTTCTCAATGAACCCAAAAAACTCATTAATATCAAAGCTGAATATTTTTGGAAGTAGTTTTTAGTTTGTTTTTAGTTTTAGCTATTTTAGGGGGATATCTGTGTGTGCAGGTGACTATTACTGTGCATAATTATTAGGCAACTTAACAAAAAACAAATATATACCCATTTCAATTATTTTTTTTTACCAGTGAAACCAATATAACATCTCAACATTCACAAATATACATTTCTGACATTCAAAAACAAAACATAAACAAATCAGTGACCAATATAGCCACCTTTCTTTGCAAGGACACTCAAAAGCCTGCCATCCATGGATTCTGTCAGTGTTTTGATCTGTTCACCATCAACATTGCGTGCAGCAGCAACCACAGCCTCCCAGACACTGTTCAGAGAGGTGTACTGTTTTCCCTCCTTGTAAATCTCACATTTGATGATGAACCACAGGTTCTCAATGGGGTTCAGATCAGATGAACAAGGAGGCCATGTCATTAGATTTTCTTCTTTTATACCCTTTCTTGCCAGCCACGCTGTGGAGTACTTGGACGCGTGTGATGGAGCATTGTCCTGCATGAAAATCATGTTTTTCTTGAAGGATGCAGACTTCTTCCTGTACCACTGCTTGAAGAAGGTGTCTTCCAGAAACTGGCAGTAGGACTGGGAGTTGAGCTTGACTCCATCCTCAACCCGAAAAGGCCCCACAAGCTCATCTTTGATGATACCAGCCCAAACCAGTACTCCACCTCCACCTTGCTGGCGTCTGAGTCGGACTGGAGCTCTCTGCCCTTTACCAATCCAGTCACGGGCCCATCCATCTGGCCCATCAAGACTCACTCTCATTTCATCAGTCCATAAAACCTTAGAAAAATCAGTCTTGAGATATTTCTTGGCCCAGTCTTGACGTTTCAGCTTGTGTGTCTTGTTCAGTGGTGGTCGTCTTTCAGCCTTTCTTACCTTGGCCATGTCTCTGAGTATTGCACACCTTGTGCTTTTGGGCACTCCAGTGATGTTGCAGCTCTGAAATATGGCCAAACTGGTGGCAAGTGGCATCTTGGCAGCTGCACGCTTGACTTTTCTCAGTTCATGGGCAGTCATTTTGCGCCTTGGTTTTTCCACACGCTTCTTGCGACCCTGTTGACTATTTTGAATGAAACGCTTGATTGTTCGATGATCACGCTTCAGAAGCTTTGCAATTTTAAGAGTGCTGCATCCCTTTGCAAGATATCTCACTATTTTTGACTTTTCTGAGCCTGTCAAGTCCTTCTTTTGACCCATTTTGCCAAAGGAAAGGAAGTTGCCTAATAATTATGCACACCTGATATAGGGTGTTGATGTCATTAGACCACACCCCTTCTCATTACAGAGATGCACATCACCTAATATGCTTAATTGGTAGTAGGCTTTCAAGCCCATACAGCTTGGAGTAAGACAACATGCATAAAGAGGATGATGTGGTCAAAATACTCATTTGCCTAATAATTCTGCACGTAATGTAGACCAATCACAGCCAGCCTCACACACAGCAGGAGTTTTGACCAATCACAGCCAGCCTTACCCACAGCCTATGTGGGATATTCCCTAGCAGGAGCTGCTAGAATTTTTTTTTCACCAGAGAGAGAAGCTGAACAGACACACACTCCACTAAGAGCTGTGTTTTATGGAAGCAGAGAGGCCAAAATAGGTATTTAAAACAGTTATATAATGTTTCTACTGTTAATATAATGATTAGAACTGTATAGTGAGCCAGTTATATGTGTGTTTACTTACAGTTCGACTAATTGCAAACTACAAAGTTCACAATCCAAATTCAAATTCCATATTGCAATCCAATTTGCATACAACCATACTAGATCATACTCAACCAATCTGCAAATAGTTACTGCTAACTGCATACTGCAAATTGCGACCAAATTCACAGAAAGATCATAAAGTGCTTAAATAACTTAAAGTGAAAGTACAGATACTGAAGAGAGAAATATAGCCACCATTTTAGGTTGAATGACATAATTGAACAGTTGAACCACCATATTATGCATACAGCCATTTTATGATACTTTCTTCAACAAATGTTATGTATATGGACTATCTGCTGCAGAGGTGGCAGTGTTATATATGAAGAAAAGTTGAATTTAATAAAGAAGTTATTTGAAGCATTTGGTGTGCTCTTTAAACCTACTGTTTCCATAGAACGGCGCTAGAGGAATTACAAAGTAATAGACAGTCTGGTTAGACTAAAAAGTCAGAGATATCAAAACTCTTCTAATGCCACAGCGCAAAAGGCACTTCATAGTGCTGTGCCTGCCACAAAGCCCACGCCGTTTTATTCTGAACATTGGAGGGAAACTGGGCAGGGAGGATGGAGGTGGAGAATCACATGATACTGGGAGAGAGAAGAACTATATATAGGTGATATCTGCCATTGTAATTAGTGTTGAGCGATTATAGATCCAAAGTCGCTTCGGTCAAAACGTCACTTGAATGATGTATGGAGATCCGTATTCATACAGCATTGAAATGTATGGCCTCCGGCGAGGTGAAATTCGTTATCAACGAAGCCTCACAAGACTTTATTGTATAATTTCAGATTTCGATTTATTAACTTGAAAACCATTTTAAAACTTGGATCCGATGTTGGCTTTGGTACTGAGGTACCAGCCGGTACCAAAGCCAACTTGGGAATTACGTTTTAAAATGGTTTAAAAAATCGATGGCTGAAGTTATTGATCGAAGTCTCGTAAGACTTAAAGGGGTTGTCTCATCACAGACAATGGGGGCATATCACTAGGATATGTCCCCATTGTCTCTTAAGAGTGCAGGTCCCACCTCTGGGACACGCACCTATATGGAGAACGAAGCCCCAGCTTTCCATTCATTTTCTATGGTGTGGCCAAAAAAAACCGAGCGCCGGCTCTGCTATTTCCGTCAGGCCCATAGAAGTGAATGGGAGTGTTGGACGGTCATGCATGGTGCTCTCCCATTCACTTCTATGGGGAGAGCTTGTTTCTGGATTAGCCCCTTGTGTTTAGGTTTGAATTCTACTGACCCCCCCCCCTAGCTTAGACTCTGGCTTGTTTTACTCTCCTGCTACTCCCTGGCATCTGATACCTGTCAGCTCGCACCAGTTTTCTGCCGTCTTACTCTGCAGGTTTAAACTGGGTCCCTTGTAGTCAAGTCCAACTGACCTCATGGCGGGCTGTGGTAAAAATCTAGGGTTGACTTATTAGCCAATCAGTTCCCTGCTTTGGAGTGGACTTTGAGAAACTGTTCAGCACATTTTTCTTGCTCCTTCTCCTTTGATGTTAATTAGAGGCTCAACAGAAGCATTTCTTTTCCATCCTCTCTGTCTTTACTGATCCCTCCTAGTGAGAACTGAGGAGCCTTATTTTTTCTCCTAAGAGACATTACCCCGGGAACTAAGGAAGATATTTAAGATATTACTCCAGTTGATGAGTTATATGAGAACCATCAGTCTTTGGACTGTGATGAGGCGCAAGATCAGGTGAAATGCATAGCTATGTTGGTGGTGGTAGTAGTGGAACTTGTCATAATCAACAAGATGAGGTGAGGTGATTGCCTCAGGGGGCGCCACCTAATGAAAAGTGTGTTGTTGGGGGGGAGCAAGGCAGGGCTGTGGGCAATGAAGCACTTATCTCTCCACATTCAACTGTATCGTTGTTCTCATAATGATGCTGTTCCCTTACAGAGGCTTCAGTCCTAGAGGTTCGCACAGGCAGTACAATGATGTCATCATCACTACACCTCCTGAACTGGGCTGCATGCAGCTCAGGAAACACGCCAGGAGAGGCCTATGTCCTGCACCGCATCCTTACATCCTTACATATGGAGGCAAGTAACATAAAAACATAGGGGAGATTTATCAAACTGGTGTAAAGTATAACTGGCCTATATGCCCATGGCAACTAATCAGATTCCACCTTTCATTTTCCAAAGGGGCTGTGAAAAATGAAAGATGTAATCTGATTGGTTGCTATGGACAACTAAGCCAGTTCTACTTTACACCAGTTTGATAAATGACCCCATAGTTTGTAAGGCTGAAAAAAAGCCCTCTGTCCATCCAGTTGAGCCTGTTCTCCTGCAAGTTGATCCAGAGGAAGGCAAAAAAAACCTGTAAGGTAAAAAACTATTTTCCTAATTTTAGAGGAAAAAATTCCTTCCCGACTCCAATCAGGCATCAGAATAACTCCCTGGATCAGCGACCCCTCTCTAGTAGCTATAGCCTGTAATATTATTACGCTCCAGAAATACATCCAGGCCCCTCCTGAATTCCTTTATTGCACTCACCATCACCACCTCCTCAGGCAGCGAGTTCCATAGTCTCACTGCTCTTACCGTAAAGAGTCCTCTTCTATGTTTGTGTACAAACCTTCTTTCCTCCAGACGCAGAGGATGTCCCCTCGTCGCAGTCACAGTCCTGGGGATAGATAGATGATGGGAGAGATCTCTGTACTGACCCCTGATATATTTATACATAGTAATTAGATCTCCCCTCAGTCGTCTTTTTTCTAAAGTGAATAACCCTAATGTTGATAATCTTTCAGGGTACTGTAGTTGCCCCATTCCAGTTATTACTTTAGTTGCCCTCCTCTGAACCCTCTCCAGCTCTGCTATGTCTGCCTTGTTCACAGGAGCCCAGAACTGTACACAGTACTCCATGTGTGGTCTGACTAGCGATTTGTAAAGTGGTAGGACTATGTTCTCATCACCGGCATCTATGCCCCTTTTGATGGAACCCATTATCTTATTGGCCTTGGCAGCAGCTGCCTGACACTGGTTTCTACAGTTAAGTTTTTGAGTTTGTTATTTTTCTTTAGCAGCATGCCGTTGGGCCTTTATGGGGGGTCATTATTGTAACTGAGAGGGCACTATGGGAACATTGTTTTTACTGGAGGCAATAAAAAGGGGCATTTTATACTGGTACACATAATAGGGGGGGGCACTAAAGGGGACATTGGTTCTAATGGGGAAACTAAAAATGGGTATATTTGTACTGCAACACATTAGGGGACATTTTTTCCACTGGCACACATTATAAGTGGAATTGTTACTACTGGTGGCATTATGGTAGGCTTTATTTATTACTATTTGTGTGGTTATAGTATTTTAGAAGAGGTTATCTGTTATCTGTGCTCCGGGTCCCCCCAGCAGGGATCGGGGATGCCAGAGTGTGTATGCAGCAGCCTCTGTCCTCCTGTGTGATGGTACCAGAGATGGTGCACAGCATTGAAAACCTTCCTCAAACCAATAAAATTGAGGGATCCACAACAGGGAGGACCATAACCCCATGTAGATCCCTCCATAAGGTCTGGAATCCCTCCATACTATGAACCTAGTGGTATTCAGAGTTGAGACCAGATGCCGAACATGGTGGATGGATCAAACATGGCTGCTGGATTATTGCAGTCCATAGCACATGAGCGCTCGTCATGCCTCTCCCTATGTTCAGCTCACAGGACAATGGCGACTGCGCAGGATGAAGGTTTTATAGGGCTGTGACATCACAGGGGATGGCTACCTGCGGATTGGCTGGCTGCACGGCAAAACGAATTAGTTTCCACGACGCACAAAGAAATTCGGATTTGTGTCGAATTTACGTTTTCCTAAACTCCAGACCAAAATCCGCTTCAGATGTTTCAATTCGCTCAATACTAGTGGTGGCATGAATGTTGCGAGCACTGCTGGTGGTGGACCTGTGTGGGCATCTACCGTGTGGGAATTTTTGAAAAACCTATCGCAATGTGCAAGTTCTGCAGGCACAGAAGAATACATGACCATTCAGGAACAACCTTCTAGAGTTCCCGTTCCACCGCCTCTGGCAGTGCTATGGCTACAACAAGTAGCAGAAGCAGCAGCGACAGGAGCTGATACAGTTTGCTGAACATAATGGATCCGTTTTTTCATCTGCTGCACCAACCTGATATGCAATGTCTGAACGACTATTTTCAGTTGTCCTGGACCTGTTTCCTGACCCCATGGACTTCTAAGTCACCAGATTGGAACAATAGTTGGAACTGACCCAGTCTGCCATTGCTGAAGTGTCAGAGAGGGGTATTCAGCATGGCAGGTTGCATCATCACACAAAAACAGAAAAAATTGCATTGCACAAATTTGGAAAATAATACATATGGGAAAATGAACCAGGCATGGATCTGTGAAGAATTTTACATACTTCCACTTGATGGCACTGAATAATTCTTCCATAACTGAGAGAAGGGACTGGCTATTTATCCTCGGCCCACTGATAACACTGCCACTGTCTGCCTAGCCATCTTGTTCCATATTGCACAGCTGGTGCCGCTACTACAGCAGTCCATAAAAATATCGTATTGAACGATTGAACAGTTTGAGACCTCCACACCATTAACATTAGAACAAAATCTGTGCTGTGCCGGGAGCTTCATGGCCTGGGTTTCCATGGCCGAGTAGCCTGCATGCAAGCCCTCCGTCACCAAGCACAACCTCAGGCGTTGGATGGAGGGTGTAAAGTACGCCCCCACTGCACTGGACTCTGGAGCAGTGGAGACGTCTTCTGTCCAGTGATCAATCACACTTCTCTATTTGATGGACGAGTCTGGTGAATGCCAGGAGAACGTTACCTGCCGACGGCATTGTGCCAGAGGTCTGGTGGAGGAGGGATAATGCTGTGGGGGAGATGGGGGGTGTACTTCTTATCTTGCCTGTTGGGGGTTGGCGTGTAAAAGACACTAACTTTAAAAGCTATATTGTTATTTTTCTGTTTTTGAAGATCTCACCATCATCAATTACAATGTTAATTGAACATAAAAACTTAATTTATGGATATGTAACATGAGTGCAGTTGTCTACGGTACCTATAGAATATCAAAGGCAAAGAGACCCATTCATATATGACCGAACCAAAACGTTGATTACAATATCAATAAAAACAGTTTAATGCTAAATAATATCATTAGAGATGAGCGAATCGAAGCTCACAAAGTGGAATTCAATCCGAATTTCAGGAATTATTCGATTTGCACCGAATCTGAATTTCCTCCCGCTTCGTGGTAATGAATCACATTTTTTCTGAAAATGGCTGCTGCACGTGTGAGGACATGGAGCAAGGAACTCTGGGAACGAGGGATCACCCATAATGCCATGCATGCAGCCAATCAGCAGCCAGTCAGCCCTGTGATGTCACAGCCCTATAAATAGCCTCAGCCATCTTGGATTCTGCCATTTTCCAGTGTACTTAGTGCAGGGAGAGACGTCAGCAGGCGCTAGGGACAGTGCTAGGAAAGACTTCTTGTGCTGAAAAATCGATTTACAAGTGCAGGGAAAGATTATTCAAGGTGTAGGGAAAGGATAGGATTATTTGCCCTTGTACGGTGCAGTTATACTGTATTTTCTAAAGCCTCTTCTTGTCGTGTATTAGTGGGGAAAAAGAAAAAGGGCTTATTAACCGTTCTGTGGTGAAGTGAGAAAATTACAGCATTTTTGTATTAATTTCCATTTTATTTTCCCTTTTGATGTAACAGTATGTCAGACAGAGAAGTGCCAGGCCCTGCACAGGGGAGGGGCAGAGGCCTAAATGTTTCTGGTGCAGGCAGAGGTCGCAGCAGAGTAAGGGGGCGTGGCAGCAGGGGTCACTTCCAGAGGCCTGAGCTCCCGGTGTCCTCTAGCGGTTGTGTCTTGACCAATAACCCAGCGGTTCTTGAATGGTTGACTCAGTCTTCGACTTCGTCGCAAGTGACATCAGACACCCCCAGCCAAGAGTCGGTGGGTTCGTCAGACATAGCCCTTAGTTGGCATGGCCCGGGAGCAAGCCCTGTGCCCTCACCTGTCCTCAACCTGCCTCTGTCCTTTTCTGTTCCCTCAGCCAGAGAAGTATTATATGCTGTGGGCTCAGCTCCACTATACAGCAAAGACGAGCTACTAGAGGACAGTCAGCAGCTACTGGTCATCTAAGATCCGGTGGGCGGGCAAGTAGTGATGAGGAGAGTGGTTTGGGAGCTGGTGTAGCGAGCGGTCAGGCTCCTGGCTCATAAACCATTGAGCAGGACATCAGTGACGTGCAGACAGTACTTGATGATGATGTAGCCGATCACAACTGGGAACTGGGTGACCAAGGGGCTTCATCATCATCAGGAGAAGAGGGTGGCAGCTTGCGCGTGAGGCAGCAGTGGGAGGTCGGGAGTAAAACGTGCCCAGGGTAGACCACCCACTTCACAGGAGCCTACTGGCCTGAAAAGTAGTGGTGCAGGGGTTCTTGGAGGCAGTGGCGGTAGCAGTCAGTCAATGCGGAGTGTTGGGGGTAAAATCACCTACTCGGCGGTGTAGCAGTTTTTTGTTAAGCCGCCGGGGGAGGTGAACATGGCCATTTGTCGAATCTGTGGGCAGAAGGTGAAGCATGGCCATGGTGACAATGTTGGCATCACAGCCCTGTGTCAACATATGCAGTGTCACCATAAAGTGGCCTCGGAGAACCGTGGCTGCAATGTGGTGGTCCAGCCTGCCGCAGAAACCGCTGCATCACACAGTGGCATGCACCCGATTTCAAGCAGTCAAGGCTCCACCACTTCAGCCGAAGGAAGCTGTCTGTCCTTCCATACTGATGCTCCTGCTTCTCCTCCTCCTAGCCAGTCATTCCGTCAGCAATCGATCACCGAAGCGATTGCCAAGAGACAACAATATGCGTGCACGGTGGAGAGTCCTAAGCCGCACGGTGGAGAGTCCTAAGAGTCCAGTATGAGCCGAGGTGGAGAGTCCTAAGCCGTCATTTCTTTGCCAAAAAGGCAGTACCATCCCTGCACACATACAGTACAGACCAAAAGTTTGGACACACCTTCTCATTCAAAGAGTTTTCTTTATTTGCATGACTATGAAGGCATCAAAACTATGAATTAACACATGTGGAATTATATACATAACAAACAAGTGAGAAACAACTGAAAATATGTCATATTCTAGGTTCTTCAAAGTAGCCATCTTTTGCTTTGATTACTGCTTTGCACACTCTTGGCATTCTCTTGATGAGCTTAAAGAGGTTGTGCGTGAAAATGGTTGTGCATGAAAATCCCAGTAACTGAGCAGATTCTGAAATACTCAGACCGGCCCGTCTGGCACCAACAACCATGCCACGCTCAAAATTGCTTAAATCACCTTTCTTTCCCATTCTGACATTCAGTTTGGAGTTCAGGAGATTGTCTTGACCAGGACCACACCCCTAAATGCATTGAAGCAACTGCCATGTGATTGGTTGACTAGATAATTGCATTAATGAGAAATAGAACAGGTGTTCCTAAAAATTATTTAGGTGAGTGTATATACACACACGTGTGTGTGTGTGTAAATATATATATATACAGTACAGACCAAAAGTTTGGACACACCTTCTCATTCAAAGAGTTTTCTTTATTTTCATGACTATGAAAATTGTAGATTCACACTGAAGGCATCAAAACTATGAATTAGCACATGTGGAATTATATACATAACAAACAAGTGTGAAACAACTGAAAAGATGTCATATTCTAGGTTCTTCAAAGTAGCCACCCTTTGCTTTGATTACTGCTTTGCACACTCTTGGCATTCTCTTGATGAGCTTAAAGAGGTAGTCCCCTGAAATAGTTTTCACTTCACAGGTGTGCCCTGTCAGGTTTAATAAGTGGGATTTCTTGCCTTATAAATGGGGTTGGGACCATCAGTTGCGTTGAGGAGAAGTCAGGTGGATACACAGCTGATAGTCCTACTGAATAGACTGTTAGAATTTGTATTATGGCAAAAAAAAAGCAGCTAAGTAAAGAAAAACGAGTGGCCATCTTTACTTTAAGAAATGAAGGTCAGTCAGTCAGCCGAAAAATTGGGAAAACTTTGAAAGTAAGGGCTATTTGACCATGAAGGAGAGTGATGGGGTGCTGCGCCAGATGACCTGGCCTCCACAGTCACCGGACCTGAACCCAATCGAGATGGTTTGGGGTGAGCTGGACCGTAGAGTGAAGGCAAAAGGGCCAACAAGTGCTAAGCATCTCTGGGAACTCCATCAAGACTGTTGGAAGACCATTTCAGGTGACTACCTCTTGAAGCTCATTAAGAGAATGCCAAGAGTGTGCAAAGCAGTAATCAAAGCAAAAGGTGGCTACTTTGAAGAACCTAGAATATGACATATTTTCAGTTTTTCACACTTGTTTGTTATGTATATAATTCCACATGTGTTAATTCATAGTTTTGATGCCTTCATAGTCATGAAAATAAAGAAAACTCTTTGAATGAGAAGGTGTGTCCAAACTTTTGGTCTGTACTGTATATATATATACACATACATATTTATTTATACACAAAATATAACATATGTGTTTAATATATTTATATTTGTAGTAGGAGCTGAGCGAGGAACAGAAGAGGCATGCCTACGTACTGCCCTGACCTATCTGGCTGGAGTGTGCCCGGAGCCAGAGACAAGGTAATGCCTAAATAAGTGGGCAAAAGATGAGGACTGGCAGGGTGCAACAGATTTATTGAGCAGTATGAGACCTATAAAGCTAATGAACAAAAGGCTCTGGTGATTTCAACCTGTGGATTGGGAATGTACCTTGCGTAGCATGACGACCGCCACGACCCATCTTGCGGATGACGTGCGCCGGCACCTGATGACTGGATGCTGCGGAAGCGGCCCCTATGCGGAAGGAGTGCCCGGATATCGTGCTAGGGTTGTACCCCAACCCTGCTGCCAGCGTGCGGATGTTGGAGATGAAAAGGGCAGAAGAAAGGGGCCTACCGTTTATCGGGAGCAACGGGCCGTCTAACGCGGGCGACTGAAGAGAGGCTAGAAGCTCGTTGAGCACCTTGATAGGACACCAACAATTAGACGTGGGGAAGAACTCTACCTCGGTGGGAGGACCTGCCTGATTAGTTTTGGTAGATGCGATGGATAATGTAAAATGGTCTGAATGCCAGGCAAGATGCCGCCTGAGCAAGGTCGCACGGTTGACTGCGCAAAAGGTGAACTCCCCAGGCCTGAGAAACCCGTAGGACCCCAGGTACATGGCCGCTTTGGTGATAATGCTTGCTGAGTGCCCAAAAGGGAGACCGTCTAGGGCTACGGACAATCTGCGGAATAGCTCGCCTGAGACTGGTTGCCTGCGCACCTGGACCGCCGTGCTGACCTTCTGAATGCCCCTGAGAGTGGCTTTGATGGCCTGATTAGCCAAAATGGATTTGGCAGAGGGGTCACCGAGCATCCGATGGTGCTGAATGCCGGCCAAATACAGTTTGATGATGTTGAATGACAGGTGGTGTTGAGAGTGGCAATGAGCTATAAATGCCATGAGAAATGTGACTTCGTCCACCTCCTCCCGCGGGTGGGTGTCTATGAACTGACTATAGACATTGAACCCGGCGTCATAATTCCTGGCGGTGTTGGCGGCTAGAGAATGCTGGACTAAGGTCCGGGCGGGCGGACGCTATCAGGGGCCCTAGTCCAACAGGAGGGAGCTGAATGGCGGAGCTGGAATACCGACGGGGTCTGCCTCTGAAAGTTCCTGAAAAAAGATGTCGTAGTTAGGGCGTCGGCTGCCACGTTCTTTGCCCCCTGGATATGGAATGTGAAAATTAAACGTTAAAGACAGCCAAACAAGCCTACGCAGCAGGGACACGATTTTGGGAGACTTGGCCCTCCCTTTTGTGATGACCTCCACCAGTACCTGACTGTCCGTCCTAAAAATTACTGATTTGTTCGCCAAGAGAGGACCCCACACCTGAGCGGCCGCCACTATTGGGTATAACTCCAATAGCGGGGATGATTTCATAGACCCGGGCTCGGATATGAGTTCTACCGGCCAACTGCCGACCAACCACTGCGGATGGAAGATGGGCGACATGTGTGGAGCCGACAAATCATAGATTAAACGCCTTTTATTAGAGGATTGCTTGGAGACCAAGCTAATTGGGTTCACCCTCCAAGTGGCGAAGGGGGTGGTCTTGAACGGGCCCAGCAGGAACCCCTTCCGGACCTCGTCCTGCAATAAGGTGGCTACTGCCGCCGGCTCGTGGGTAGCCGACTGCAAGTTCCTTCCCTCCCAGGAAACTTGAGGGAGGGCAATGAAACCCGTGTGGAACCCCCTCTCGAATCCGGCGAGAAGGAACTGGGCTAGCTGGCGATCGGGATGGTCCTGCAATAGAATGCCCAAGAGCTCAATGTTGATGTCGGCCAGTCATAGGTTCTTGTGCTGCCTTTTCGGACAGCTGGGCCGGGGATGGGCCCTGAAACAGAGTGAGCAGATATGCAGCGCTCGACAGCTATTGAACCCGCAACCCCCAGCGTTGAAGTTATTGCACAACCTGACTCTGCCCCAAATATGTGATGGGCCTACCCAGCTTATCGGTTGAGGCCTGGAATCGCTGGGCGCTGGAGGGGCCTGGCAGGAAACCCTCCCAGGCTGGGGTGGGAAGGTTGGGACACCAGTCTGCAGTGTGCTGGATGGACTGACAAGCCGCGCACGTGGGAGCCCTTAACCCGGCGAAATGATGACAGAATAACTCCATGTCGAAATTCGCCCAGTCCGTGATGAATTGAAACTGGGCGAGGGCAGCGGCTGCCTTGGCCGAGAATGACCGGTGGTAGTCATAAAAATTAGTTCCACCGTACTTGTACCCCAAGTCGGTGACCCGGTACAAGTACGAGTCCAGTTCCTCACGTCTGTGTGGCTGGACGGCGCAGATGGTGTCCCGGTAGAGGCTGAAAGCTAGGACAAATTCCGGAATGGATAGTTTATGGTTCAGGCGGGCGTCCTTGGCCCTGAGAACCACTGAAACTTCCCCGCAATTGATTATTTTATTCTCAGACACGTCCTGAGACGCGATGAGTATAGACGCAAAGTTGACGTCCTTCCCTGCCAGGATATCCCTTTTTAAATTCTCTGGGATGAAGTGCGAGGGAGCAATCTGGGGGCTGGCACGGACCGTACCTGGCGCCGCGTCCTGGGAAGTTGAAGGAATGGCAGGAGGGGCTGGGGATGGAGGTGCCGCTGGAGGCCGGGACTCCAATTCCCCCATTCTGGCTTGAATATCCGCCACCGAACCGGCCAGACTGCCGATGGTGGACTGCAACTGCAGCAGGGACAGCTGGATGGAAGAGAGAGAGGGCTGGTCGTTAGAACCCTCTGGCTCCATCATCAGGAGACGGTAGAGCTCCGCCTTCCTTGCAGATGCGGGATGACGGATTACCTTCCTGTTAAGCTCCGCGACGAGTTTTGGGACGGTCCAGCTACGCAGGGATGGGTTACTGGCGCGCCCGAAGACCCGGGTAAGGACAGGTTATCGTCTGATTCAGGAGCTTGAGACATCTTACACTGCATGAAAAGAGGAAAGCAAATATACAAGTGATTAAAAGCTCCCCCCCCCCCCACCCCGAAAAAATTATTATATATTTTTTTTTTATATTGTCCGAAAGACTGGGCGAGAGCAGCGGGGGGACGGAAATGAACACGGAGAAGGGAGGATCGCCACCTACCCGAATCGAACGGACCACGCTACTAATTTCTCAGATGAAGCTGAAGACCTATGAATGGAAGCTCGTGATGAAGCAAGCTCGTGATGAAGCAAGCTCTGTGCTGCGGCGGGGTGCAACAGCAGCCCCTTGGCTGGACCTTACCTGAGTTTGCACAGTGGAGCGACCGGACACGGAGGAGCCCGGCGACACGATAGAGGCTGGTTCGAAGTTCCGGTGGCCTGAGGCTTTGTTTACGTGGAGAAATAAGCTGTGTTGGTACGAGACCCGGGGAGAGGTGTGAATAATAGGCACTGACATGAAGCGACGGAGGAAACTGAGAGAACCAAAATGAACACACTCTTCGGGAAGATGAAGGACCCCTGGGTGCCTCGGGCATGGACCTGAACCTGAGTGGACCTAGCCACCACTTACCCACTGTGTGACCCAGAAAACACAGCAGCCTGAGGGACTCAGGCCCGACCTAAACCTTGAAAACATGCCACCTGTGGAACAAGGAAAAATCGGCCGGACCAACACCCCTGAGTGAATCAGGGAATACCGGACCCCTGAGTGATTTCTGAACCCAAGACACTGAGTGATCAGTGAATACATGACACCTGTGCGAATCGGGGAACACATGACACCAGAGCGATTCGGGGAATACATGACACCTGATCGATTCAGGGAATACCTGACCCTGAGCGATTCAGGGAATACCTGACACCTGAGCGATTGAGGCAATACCTGACACCAGAGCGATTCGGGGAATACATGACACCTGATCGATTCAGGGAATACCTGACCCTGAGCGATTCAGGGAATACATGACACCTGAGCGATTCAGGGAATACCTGACACCTGAGCGATTCAGGGAATACCTGACACCTGAGCGATTCAGGGAATACCTGACACCTGAGCGATTCAGGGAATACCTGACACCTGAGCGATTCAGGGAATACCTGACACCTGAGCGATTCAGGTAATACATGACACCTGAGCGATTCAGGGAATACATGACACCTGAGCGATTCAGGTAATACATGACACCTGAGCGATTCAGGGAATACATGACACCTGAGCGATTCAGGGAATACCTGACACCTGAGCGATTCAGGGAATACCTGACACCTGAGCGATTCAGGGAATACCTGACACCTGAGCGATTCGGGGAATACATGACATCTGAGCGATTCAGGGAATACCTGACCCTTAGTGATTCAGGGAATACCTGACACCTGAGCGATTCAGGTAATACATGACACCTGAGCGATTCAGGGAATACATGACACCTGAGCGATTCAGGGAATACCTGACACCTGAGCGATTCAGGGAATACCTGACACCTGAGCGATTCAGGGAATACATGACACCTGAGCGATTCAGGGAATACCTGACACCTGAGCGATTCAGGGAAGACATGACACCTGAGCGATTCAGGGAATACATGACACCTGAGCGATTCAGGGAATACCTGACACCTGAGCGATTCAGGGAATACCTGACACCTGAGCGATTCAGGGAATACCTGACACCTGAGCGATTCAGGGAATACCTGACACCTGAGCGATTCAGGGAATACATGACACCTGATCGATTCAGGGAATACATGACACCTGAGCGATTCAGGGAATACATGACACCTGATCGATTCAGGGAATACCTGACACCTGAGCGATTCAGGGAATACCTGACACCTGATCGATTCAGGGAATTCATGACACCTGAGCGATTCAGGGAATACCTGACACCTGAGCGATTCAGGGAATACATGACACCTGAGCGATTCAGGGAATACATGACACCTGAGCGATTCAGGGAAGACATGACACCTGAGCGATTCAGGGAATACATGACACCTGAGCGATTCAGGGAATACCTGACACCTGAGCGATTCAGGGAATACCTGACACCTGAGCGATTCAGGGAATACCTGACACCTGAGCGATTCAGGGAATACCTGACACCTGAGCGATTCAGGGAATACATGACACCTGATCGATTCAGGGAATACATGACACCTGAGCGATTCAGGGAATACATGACACCTGATCGATTCAGGGAATACCTGACACCTGAGCGATTCAGGGAATACCTGACACCTGATCGATTCAGGGAATACATGACACCTGAGCGATTCAGGGAATACATGACACCTGAGCGATTCAGGGAAGACATGACACCTGAGCGATTCAGGGAATACATGACACCTGAGCGATTCAGGGAATACATGACACCTGATCGATTCAGGGAATACATGACACCTGAGCGATTCAGGGAATACCTGACACCTGAGCGATTCAGGGAATACATGACACCTGAGCAATTCAGGGAATACCTGACACCTGAGCGATTCAGGGAATACATGACACCTGAGCGATTCAGGGAATACATGACACCTGAGCGATTCAGGGAATACATGACACCTGAGCGATTCAGGGAATACATGACACCTGAACGATTCAGGGAATACCTGACACCTGAGCGATTCAGGGAATACCTGACACCTGAGCGATTCAGGGAATACATGACACCTGAGCGATTCAGGGAAGACATGACACCTGAGCGATTCAGGGAATACCTGACACCTGAGCGATTCAGGGAATACATGACACCTGAGCGATTCAGGGAATACATGACACCTGAGCGATTCAGGGAATACATGACACCTGAGCGATTCAGGGAAGACATGACACCTGAGCGATTCAGGGAATACATGACACCTGAGCGATTCAGGGAATACCTGACACCTGAGCGATTCAGGAAATACATGACACCTGAGCGATTCAGGGAATACCTGACACCTGAGCGATTCAGGGAATACATGACACCTAAATGAACCTGGAAAAGAAAAACACGTAACACTTGAGCGAATCAGGGAACACATGACACCTAAGAGAATCAGGAGAAATACACGTGACACCTGAGCGATTCAGGGAATACATGACGCCAGAGTGTTACAGGAATTACATTGCACCTGAGCACCTCATGGAATAAAAGACACCAGAGCGATTCAGGAATTACATTGTACATGAGCGATTCAGGGGATACGTGACAATTGAGCGACTTAGGGAATACATTGGCCTTGAGTGAAACAGGGAGTACATATACGCCTGAGCGATTCAGGGAATACATGCCCCTGCGTGACCCCGGGAAACATGACATCTGAGCGATTCAGGGGATGCCTGCCACCTTGTGAATGGAATAACCAAGATACTAGGGCCGAACAGGGAAACATGCCACCTGCGTGACACCGTAAAATGCCAGACCTATGACAACACCAACACATGGGTAACAAGATCTTAAAAAAAAAACAACATTGATTTTTTTTTTTCTTTTTTCAGTCCAGCAGTGCGGGGGTTAAGGGCAGCAGCTGCCAGGCACACAACCAGCCGCCGACCTGCAGGGAATGGAGAAGCAGCGCCCGCCGCGGGGTCGGCTGACAGAGGTCTATTGTAGTGTCCCCACTAACTAATGCGTGGGCACTACACAAGGGTCAATTGGGGTGTGCGTGACTTCTCCTCACTAGGGACAGGAGTGTCATTTCTAACGGTGCATATTTTATGTAATGTATAAAGTATTGTTTGTATGCAATGTTTCGTCATCAGGCCTAGTCTTTGTAGTTAGACATCCCATACACTAGAGGGAGATAGGGAGCCCCTAGTATAAATCTTCAGGCCCAGATAGAAGGAGGGTTTCAGAGTCAGGAGTCTGCAGAGACAAGTGGTAAGGCACCAGCTAGTGTTGAGCTGTGGGCCTTCTCCTGACATGCAGCTGGACAGTCCAGGCTGTTAGTTGTTACCAGGGGGCTAGTAGAGGGATCCTAGCCTACCTGTGGATCAAGAGAGCCTTAGTTAGCTCTGAAGACGTCCCAGTGGCAGGATAGCACCTCCTGGGAGAAAAACAGCAGTTATCCTCCAGTCAATTCAGGACAATACCAGGTCAGATAAGTACCATGATGGACAGAGGTTATATAGAGTACAGCAAGTGCCGATATTGGAGAAAGAACCGATATACCAAGGATAAAAGCCAGCATTTAGGCATCCGGGCCTTGGCATCCAGCCAGCTAGAATAGCTGAAGGGGATAGAGCAGGGTTGCACTGTAAAGCAATCACCATTGTGTTCCTCCAAGTATCTTGCCTGTTTATTTCCTGCCGCCATCTGAAATCTACCCATTTGTGAAGTATTGTCTGAGGAACTGCATTACCATTATTTACCAACTGAACCGTATGTACAAAGTTTAAACCGTGTTCTTCAAGTAAAAAGACGTTTGGTTTATCTACTGATTCCTCAATTCTTCCACCTGTCACTACACGGTGTGCCACCATCCAATTGGCACTGGCGTCACGTACCTTAAAGGGACCTTGCCCTAGGCACATAAAACACCTGCAACATCCAGGGCACCTCATCCAACACCAGGCCTGGTCCCTAAATACAGAGTGTGCCCCAGAGGACTTTTGTGCCAGCCTCTCCTTCACTGCTGTACGCCTGCCCAGGGTTTCCATATATAACTGTGAGTGACCCTCGCTTGCCATTGACCGTGACCTCACAATCGCATTACCCTGCAGGTCTGGCGTACCGCATAAATTGGCGTCACGAACAGGATAACGGACATTCCTGCGCCATTGCGGATAAAAAACTGTGTGCTAAGAAATCGTCTTAAAGTGACCAAGCCCTAATTGTTTTATTGTAAATTACTGGGCCCAAAGGACTGTCCTAAGTAGCGGTGTGAAAATAGTGTTTTATGGACTGTTTGCTGCTTGTTTAAGCCACCGCTTGCTGTCAGTGAATAGACAGCGTTTTGCTAAAGATGGCCGCTGAGCTTGCTTGAGTTTACTGCTGCGTCATCTTCATCCCGAATTGGCGGTAAAAGTTGGCGCCTTCTTGCTGAAAGGAGCGGGAAAAAGCTCAAAGTCGGCGCCGCCGCCTGTCTGGACATTTGCATGTCTGCAGAAATGGACTCCGCCTCCCCCATATTGGAGTACCTGGGGGGCGGCCTCCCAGTGCAACGGGAGGATCTGTCTGAACTTATTGGCGCCACCCTGTCGCTCTCGATAGAAGGATCGAGCATGTTGGAGAGTGAAGACTGCTCTGCTGAGATGTCTGCGCCTGATCTATTGAAAACGGATATCGTTGGTGTCGAGCCAGAGGAGGCTCCACCGGCCTACTCTCCGGGACCGGAGAGACCCGCCTGCCCGCCACTGGGGAAAGAACCGGAGAATTATTATGACTCCTGGAGAGACTTCTTTCAGCCTTCATTCAAGTGGTCAGCACTAATGGCAGAGGTCCGGGAGGCCGCTATAAAGAGGAATACTAAAACTAAAATATACTATGAAGAACTGACCAAATCCATTCACGAACGTCACACTAATACCCAACCCCGCCTGGAAAGGAGAAAGGGGTTGGCTGTGTCCTTCGATAAGACCCGTGGCTACGGGTTCATACAAGACCACATTACTGGCAGAGACTTATACGTCAACCGGAGGTCTGTCAAGAGAGGTTACCTCCCTGAGGGCCTGCATAACCTCCGCGAGGGAGAGGAAGTGGAATTCACCCCTGCCGAGAGCCTGCGAGGCCCATATGCTACTGCCGTGACCCGTCCCAAGAAAGAACCGGAGGACTGGGAGGCAGATAAGGACTACTCTGGCTGCGAGTGCAAACCTGTGCACTCTCCAGAACCGGCCCATCACGCATTCCAGGAGCGGGGCTCTTTCATTGGTCCTAATGTATTTTGGCAGCCAACTGTGTTAGAGAAATGGGTGAGTCCCTATCCATCCCCCGAGCTGCCTCGCCGGGAGAAAACCATCCAAGACATGGAGAATCTGAAAGGACTCCGCGTTACCCTAGAGAATATCCGGAAGGGTAGGAGACCCGATGCGCCACCGGAACCTGCAGCGGCCGCGTCCGATGCATCCTACACTGTACCTGCGCCGGCGGCGACAGCAGAGGACAGCGATTCTGAGACCGAAAGCCTGGGTGACCAGATCGTCCGTCTGGAAGAGAAGTTGCGGGAGCTACGCAAGATGGCCACCGCCAGGATCCAGACGCCGCCTAAGGAGGAAGAGGTAAGGGTGCCTGTCTCCACCCGTAGGCCACCTTCTGCTACCACCGCTCCGTCGGTGCCCCCAAGAAGGCCCTCTAACCCTGTGACTTGCTGTGCAGAGTCAGTCATTCCAAAGCCCACCGGACCGCTTGCGGCGGCGGTATCTAATACAGCACAGCCTACCATAATCATGCCTGGACCGGTGCGGTCCCCAACTGTCCTTACCCCTAGGCCTATGGGGCCAATACCTATTAGGGGTCCCTTCATGCTGCAGCTGCCCCCTAACACTGTAATGTGGGCACATCTGCCTGTGGAGGATTACTACAGGTCTTATTTGCCAGCAGAGCCGAGTTATTATGATGCGCCCTTGTGAATTAGCCTGCTAGGCCTTTGATTTGCTTTGCCAAGGGATTACTTTTGAAAATTTAACCCTTCCAGGACAGGAGTCCTTTGTTATGGTCCTTTGTTGCTGCTGCCAGTTTACACACGGCTCAGTGGTAGTGGTCACCCACTGAAATAAGAATGTCAGCAAAGCCATGTTTGTTTCCAGGACCTCCTGCCTGCTTCTACTATCACACACCAAGTTGTGCCTGTTCCTTTGTTGCATCTTTTACCCTTAACCCCCTTTTCAGGTTGATCAGGGGTATTATAGCATTAGTTTTTATACCATTTGAAAGTGTGTACTATCTTCCATGTGCTGTCATTTTTTTTGTTCAACGGAACTCCAAGGATACGTGCCCAGAGATGGACTCCACTGTACGCGAGCCTCTGTGATTTATAAGAAAGGAACCTGGGTACGGACTCATATTTGTTCTTTGAGCCTCCAAGAACTTTTAAATTGTTTACATTGTTCTGCTGTTCTATTAAGGACAATTTGCACATATGGACTATCCTGGTAATAATGTTACGCTGTGCCAGGTCAGCGCCCCTGTTCCCTCATATGATCCAGAGAGAAGAGAACGACGCCCCTTTTCACCGAAACTTGTTCCTAAGCCAGTGGATTGCCTGATTTATGCATGTAATGTGCTTCTGCAAATGTAGATGTGTTTTCCTGCTTTGCATTTTTGTCTCTTTTTCAGGTGCAGTATCCAGCTGGGCAGGGCCCCTCCATGTTGCGCCGAGGTCGGGCAACGTTAAAGCGAGGTTGTATGTAGTGTCCCCACTAGCTAATGCGTGGGCACTACACAAGGGTCAATTGGGGTGTGCGTGACTTCTCCTCACTAGGGACAGGAGTGTCATTTCTAACGGTGCATATTTTATGTAATGTATAAAGTATTGTTTGTATGCAATGTTTCGTCATCAGGCCTAGTCTTTGTAGTTAGACATCCCATACACTAGAGGGAGATAGGGAGCCCCTAGTATAAATCTTCAGGCCCAGATAGAAGGAGGGGGTTTCAGAGTCAGGAGTCTGCAGAGACAAGTGGTAAGGCACCAGCTAGTGATAAGCTGTGGGCCTTCTCCTGACATGCAGCTGGACAGCCCAGGCTGTTAGTTGTAACCAGGGGGCTAGTAGAGGGATCCTAGCCTACCTGTGGATCAAGAGAGCCGTAGTTAGCTCTGAAGACGCCCCAGTAGCAGGATAGCACCTCCTGGGAGAAAAACAGCAGTTATCCTCCAGTCAATTCAGGACAATACCAGGTCAGATAAGTACCATGATGGACAGAGGTTATATAGAGTACAGCAAGTGCCGATATTGGAGAAAGAACCGATATACCAAGGATAAAAGCCAGCATTTAGGCATCCGGGCCTTGGCATCAAGCCAGCTAGAATAGCTGAAGGGGATAGAGCAGGGTTGCACTGTAAAGCAATCACCATTGTGTTCCTCCAAGTATCTTGCCTGTTTATTTCCTGCCGCCATCTGAAATCTACCCATTTGTGAAGTATTGTCTGAGGAACTGCATTACCATTATTTACCAACTGAACCGTATGTACAAAGTTTAAACCGTGTTCTTCAAGTAAAAAGACGTTTGGTTTATCTACTGATTCCTCAATTCTTCCACCTGTCACTACACGGTGTGCCACCGTCCAATTGGCACTGGCGTCACGTACCTTAAAGGGACCTTGCCCTAGGCACATAAAACACCTGCAACATCCAGGGCACCTCATCCAACACCAGGCCTGGTCCCTAAATACAGAGTGTGCCCCAGAGGACTTTTGTGCCAGCCTCTCCTTCACTGCTGTACGCCTGCCCAGAGTTTCCATATATAACTGTGAGTGACCCTCGCTTGCCATTGACCGTGACCTCACAATCGCATTACCCTGCAGGTCTGGCGTACCGCACTATGGCTGGCTGCGCTGCCAGCCCTGCTGCCCTCAGGCTCCCCGGAACCAGCCCGACACCCCACACTGACCCCCGGTGACAGGAACAGCCGGGGTGCGTGCGGTCGGTCCAAGGAACGGCCAGCTGATGAGGGCCCCCTCCTGGAGGTCAGGCGGTGGCCAGGGCCCGGACCGGCCAGCAAGGAGTCCCGAACAATGCCTGAGGCCACCAGGCCGCATGGTGGAATCCCGTTCCCCGTCTGAGGGCCGCGGCGCTGGATGCCGCCCCTGTGACAGCCGAACCGCCACCTGACAGCGACGCCTGCGCCGGCGGTGCCCAGTACCTGAAGGGGGAGGCGACTGAAGATGCCGTGCGTGCCCTGCGACCAGAACCCCTGCGCGAGGGCCGGAAGCCTACCCCGGCTGCGGGGAGTATCCGGACAGGAGGTATACGAGGCAGGGGAAGAAGCGCCCGTAGCCGCCGGTAGGCCTCGTCCGCCTAGCAGTGCCGAAGCACCCACTTACCGATGGCGCCGCGCTCTGGGACCCACGGGGACTCGAAACCAGAAGTGGCGTCACGGAAGGATACGAACCGGAAGTGGCGTCACAGATCAGCAGAGGTACAGACCAAGCATGAAACGGGCGCCCTCCTGCTTGGACCGAGAGGTATAAATAGGGGAGGGAGCTCCGGTCCGCAATGCATGGGCACTGACCATATGTGTATATACACTCACCTAAAGAATTATTAGTGCCCCCATACTAATACGGTGTTGGACCCCCTTTTGCCTTCAGAACTGCCTTAATTCTACGTGGCATTGATTCCACAAGGTGCTGATAGCATTCTTTAGAAATGTTGGCCCATATTGATAGGATAGCATCTTGCAGTTGATGGAGATTTGAGGGATGCACATCCAGGGCACGAAGCTCCCGTTCCACCACATCCCAAAGATGCTCTATTGCAGTGGTTCTCAACCTTTCTAAAGCCGTGACCCCTTAATACAGTTCCTCATGTTGTGGTGACCCCCAACCATTACATTTTTTTCCTTGCTACGTCATAACTAATTTTGCAACTGTTATGATGACCCACCAAAAACACGCACAGACACCAATACACCAAATGTTAATTCAAATACACAAGTATTCATTCATAACCACAGAACTTTAGCATAAATACAAAATATTTGTAAACCAAATAAATAACTTTAAAATAAATAATAAACAACAAATACCCCCTAAAAAATAAATCAGTGGTGCGCACAGTACCCCTCAAATAAATAACTCAGTGGTGCTCACAGTACCCCCCCCCCCCCCAAAAAAAATAAAAAATAAATAAGTGGTGCTCACGGTACCCCTCAAATAAATAAATCAGTGGTGCTTCAAGTCCCCCCCCAAATAAATAAATCAGAAGTGCTCAGGGTCCCCCAAATAAATAAATCAGCGGTGCTCAGGGTCCCCCAAATAAATAAATCAGCGGTGCTTCATGTCCCCCCAAATAAATTAAGCCTTGCTCAGCCAAATAATTAAAATAAAATTAGCCAGGCTCAATTAAATCATTGGTGGCAGTGGTGCTCAGCGGCGGTGTCATTAACGAAAAAACTCGGACCTCAGCAGACAGGCGGCCCGACTTACCCGTCCAGACGTCAGGCTCCTTCAAGCACAGGCAGTGATAGGACATCACTTCCTGTACGCGAGGATAAGGGGCCGCTGCCGTTGTGCGGGCGACCCACAATAGGAAGCCTCAGGCGACCCCCCGGAAAGGGCCGATCGACCCCGCAAAGGGGTCGCGACCCCTAGGTTGAGAACCGCTGCTCTATTGGGTTGAGATCTGGGGACTGTGGGTCCATTTTAGTACAGTGAACTCATTGTCATGTTCAAGAAACCAATTTGAAATGATTGGAGCTTTGTGACATGGTGCATTATCCTGCTGGAAGTAGCCATCAGAGGATGGATACATGTTCTCATTCTGTTTACGCCAAATTCGGACTCTACCATTTGAATGTCTCAACAGAAATCGAGACTCCTCAGACCAGGCAACATTTTTCCAGTCTTCAACAGTCCAATTTTGGTGAGCTCGTGCAAATTGTAGCCTCCTCTTCCTATTTGTAGTGGAGATGAGTGGTACCCGGTGGGGTCTTCTGCTGTTGTAGCCCATCCGCCTCAAGGTTGTGCGTGTTGTGGCTTCACAAATGCTTTGCTGCAGACCTCGGTTGTAACGAGTGGTTATTTCAGTCAACATTGCTCTTCTATCAGCTTGAATCAGTCGGCCCATTCTCCTCTGACCTCTAGCATCCACAAGGCATTTTTGCCCACAGGACTGCCGCATACTGGATGTTTTTCCCTTTTCACACCATTCTTTGTAAACCCTAGAAATGGTTGTGCGTGAAAATCCCAGTAACTGAGCAGATTGTGAAATACTCAGACCGGCCCGTCTGGCACCAACAACCATGCCACGCTCAAAATTGCTCAAATCACCTTTCTTTCCCATTCTGACATTCAGTTTGGAGTTCAGGAGATTGTCTTGACCAGGAGCACACCCCTAAATGCATTGAAGCAACTGCCATGTGATTGGTTGACTAGAGAATTGCATTAATGAGAAATAGAACAGGTGTTCCTAATAATTCTTTAGGTGAGTGTATATGTATATATGTGTGTATGTATCTATATGTATGTGTGTGTATTTATGTCTAAGGGTCCATTCACACATCCGTGTGTGTTTTGCGGATTTACAAAACACGGACAGCGGCAATGTGCGTTCCGCATTTTGCGGACCGCACATTGCCGGCACTAAGAGAATATGCCTATTCTTGTCCGCTATTGCGGACAAGAATAGGACATGTTCTATTTTTTTCAGGATCAGAATTGCGGACCCGGAAGTGCGGGTCCGCAATTCTGGATAGGGGCCGCACGTCATGCGGCCCCATAGAAATGTATGGGTCCGCAATTCCTTTCGCAAAATGCGGAACGGAATTGCGGATGTGTGAATGGAGCCTAAGTATGTGTACATATAAATATATATATATATATGAATATACATACACATATGTATATATACATATTTATATACATATATTTACACACATGTGTATGTGTGTGTGTGTGTGTGTGTGTGTATACATTGCAATGCATGGGCGCCGACAGTGTGTCCACTGTCTGCAGACATAAACCCATTCATTTAAATGGGGTCTGCAATCTGCATCCGACAGTACTTTTTCGCAGTGCGGAGGCATGGACAGAAAACCCATGGATGCACTCCATAGGTTTCCGATCTGTGCTTCCATTCCAGACCACACCGTATCTTTCGGATTTCAGACCCATCACTTGATACGGTGCGCACACGGCTGGTGCCTGTATATTGCAGACCCCCTGTTCGCTGACCACAATACAGGCACAGGCAGGCTATGGTCATGTGCATGAGGCCTAAAGCCATACCTCCTTCCAGTATCCGGCAGGACAGTCCCGGTTTTCAGTGGCGGTCCTGGTACGGGGGAGGTATGTCGAAAATGGATCAGTTTTGCTCTAATGCATTCTGAATGGAAAAGGATCCACTCAGAATGCATCAGTTTGCCTCCGATCAGTCACCATTCCGCTTTGGAGGCGGACACCAAAACGCTGTCCGCCTGATGAAACTGAGCCAAACGGATCCGTTTTCTATTGTGCCAGAGAAAACGGATCCGTCACAATTGACTTACATTGTGTGCCAGGACGGATCCGTTTTCTCTGGCACAATAGAAAACGGATCCGTCCCCCATTCACTTTCAATGGTGTTCAAGATGGATCCGTTATGGTTATAGAAGAACTAATACAAATGGATCCGTTTATGACGGATGCATGCGGTTATATTATGGTAACAGAACCGTTTTTGCAGATCCATTACGGATCCGCAAAAAACACAAGTGTGAAAGTAGCCTTGGGCACGTAGTGTCCCTCTTCCTTCTATTCTAAAGTTGGGAGGTATGCTAAAGCACTGATGAGAGGACACCTGAGGTGCTGTTGTCACTATGGCATCACAAGTAGCAGAGATGTCATGTGACTGCTCCCCTGGAGACGCTTTGCTGTGATGCATGCTGGGATTTTTACTTTCACTTTGCAGCTGCTCCACCCACACAGCCTCTCATCAATGGGAGCATGCTATGCCGAATGCAGTAGAAAAATTATATATATGCAGTATATCTGTCAGGATACAAATTCCTCTTGGCTTTAGTTATTGTCTGGGGCACTTTATTGTTTTTTATACTTATGGTGGCCAACCCCTTTAAGGACAATATATGTCCTTTACAGCCCACTGGGTAAATGTGGTTTCTGCCCAGCCAAAACAGCAACTTGGCCAGGTGACACTGCTTAGGCCTCCACATTCTCATGCCGCTGGTCCTGTGACAATGTCCGCCTCTGCCTCCTCATCCTTCACCTTGTCCTCAACCTCCACTGCAGGGACAATTCACAGTGCCCCACCAGCATACCACATGTGCAGGGCATGGTGGTGTCACGTTGTTCTGCACCTAGTTTGCATGGGCGAACTGAGTCACACAGGGGAGGAACTGCTCCGCGTCCTTCATCAAGAAATCAAATCCTAGCTTGTGGAACATCAAGGTCTCAGCAATGTCTCTCCCATGTCATCCCGGTGTCTCCTTCCTTTTACTACCCTATGTTATGTGTGGTGTTGTTGGTATGGGTAGTGTAGTGTACGGGGACTGTAATGCCCGTCACTACAAAAGTGTCACTTGGTGTGCTGTCGTCCCCCCTTATTTATGGGGAAGTTGGTATAGGTCATCTTTATAAATTGTCATGTAATGTAATGCTATGTATTTCCCTGTTACTGTGACACTTGCATGTACAGGCCTGCTAGGGGTGTCATTCCAGCTTCTAGTCACTAGAGGGAGCTAGAGAGCCCTAGTTTATATAAGGCCCAGTCAGGGAAGAAAAAGGCAGTCTAGTCTAGAGCTCAGAAGTTTCTAGAGCCTGAGGAAGCTGAGAGGGAGACAGAGGCAAAGCGCAGAGAAGCAAGAGGTACTCAATATAACAGAGGAGGTACTTTATAAAGAGAGAACCAAGGATATACGCCAGAGTTAAGGTATGGGGCCTTGGAGAAGATTTTCTATGTCCCAGGATCAGTCAGGAATAGAGTGCAAGCTCCTGTACTGCAAGTCCTGTGTTTTACACTCTGTAGTCACCTTGCTCAATCTGTAATTGCCTGCATCGACCGTATTGAAAAATCAACTGTATGCAAAGGAACTGTGCTTCCGTTAATGTCTCTACATGAAAACTACTAAAGTTGGAGTTTTGTTTTAACATCACGTGGTTCCTCATTTATTCCTGCTATCAGCAAACGGCGTGCCACCGTTTAATTGGCACTGGCGTCACGAACATTTTCCTACCATCACCTGCCTATGCAGAGAGTCAGCCGTCTCAGGTTAGTGTATATTGCACTACTACACCCAGGAACACATTTCTACACACAACTTGAGTACGCTGCACCTCTCTTTTGGCGCCACGAACAGGATACGCACGCTTTCTAGTGCAAGAAGCGTGAACCTTGTGCCTTATACAGTTGCCCTGTGACCAAAGTGACAAATTGCCTGTTTATTTAAAGTGGACTTTGTGAACTGAAAATCATACCAAAAGTGTTCCTAAAACCTCTAAAAAGCGCTGGGCAGTGTTGCGCTATCAAGAGGAAGGAAATCGCCACATCGGAGTGTGGTTTTGTGGACTTTTCACAATCCTGCTTGCTGTCAGTGAATGGACAGCGTT
Source organism: Bufo bufo (assembly GCF_905171765.1). Classification (NCBI taxonomy): domain Eukaryota; kingdom Metazoa; phylum Chordata; class Amphibia; order Anura; family Bufonidae; genus Bufo; species Bufo bufo. The sequence continues at coordinate 692,588,152 of NC_053391.1, forward strand.
TTGCTAAAGATGGCCACCGGCCGCCTGGAGTAAAGTTTCCCGCGCTGCTGAGGACCTTCGTGGGCGGAGCCCTGCAAAGACACAGAGAATCCCGCCCCTCGTCATCATCGCACCGCCGCGGCCCTGCTTCTTCTACGTCACCGCGTACTCAGGACGTCCGGAATCTCTCGAGACTTGGACTGCGCAAACCCGGCGATACCGGTAACAACTTGTAACCGGAGGGAAGGGGATTGTTCCGGCCCCTTTAGTCACCAGTGGCCACATCACAATAAGCTACCATGTCAGAACCGGGAGTGCCTGAGCAGCCGGCCCTGGGAGAGCTTGCGGCTCCTAATCATCCTACAGCCCCCAGCATGATGCCCTTTACCATGCCTTACTATTTAGGGGCCCCATGGTTCCCCCGCTACAGAGGAGAGACCCATACCCTAAGGGACTTTAAAGAAAAGTTGCTGGCATTATTCAAACTGTACCCCACAAATGCCGACCAGCAAATGGAAATCCTGCTAGCGCAGCTGGAGGGAGCTGCCCGCAGGGAGGTATTATCCTGGCCTGCTACTGAGCGGAGTACTCTAGAACAGATATTCACCCGCCTCAGGGCCACTTTTGAAACTAGGACTGCCTCAGATATAAAGATGCACTTCTTTGGCAAGAAACAGAAGTCCGGTGAGTCCCTCCGTGACTATGCCCTATCACTTCAGGAGGCTTTAGGGGCTGTAATTCAGATAGATCCCAAAGAGGCTGATAACCAGGACCAGACCCTGAGGGAACAATTTATCAACGGGGTGTCTAGTGAACAAATAAGGACCCAGTTAAAGATGCTGTCCGCCCAGCACCCTAACAGTGCCTTTCTGGACTTTAAAGAACTGGCTATAAAAATTCTAGGGTCCGCAGTATCTCCTGAGTTGAGCACCCCACCTGAGTCATCAGCCTGCAGGGTGAAACCGCTTATCTCTAACCAAGCTCAGGCCGGTCAAGCTGTTCAAGTGTCAGCTACCGATACTATTGCCATGCTGACAGAGCAAGTAAATCACCTCACTAAAAGTCTAGAGAAAGTGTGCAGAAAAATAGAGGAATGGGAAAAACCCATAATGACAGAAGAAGAATTCCTGTCACCTCCTCGGCCGTTCCCACCTCCATACCAAGAGACTCACCCCAGGGATCCTGGGAGGCGTAATAGAGGTCGCAAGAAGCCCGTGTGTACATACTGCAAAAAGCTGGGACACACAGAATCCACGTGCTGGCAGTTAAACGGGCAACCCCTGAGGCTGAGGACCACCCCTCGGGAGGTAGAACACTAGGTCCAGAGGATCCAAATTGGATGCCACGTTATGTAGGATCCCATCCTAAAATCAATATAGAGATCAACGGGGTCCCCTTTGAAGCCCTATTAGATACTGGGTCTCAGGTCACTACTATTCAGCTGCCTGCATTTGAAAAGTTCTGGGACACCAACCAGTTGACCCAACCGCCTGAATCCTGGGTGGAAATTATCGCCAGCAATGGCAAACCAGTAAAGATTCATGGATACTGGGAACCCACCCTGCAGGTGGGAGAAGTAACCCTGCCTCAACAGGGAGTGATCGTAGTACAGGCCGGTGACAGAGGAGGACATCCTGTCATTCTAGGCACCAATGTCTTCAAAAACTGTTATTCAGAAATACTTGCCGTATTACATCAGACTTTGCCCACTGCTTCCTCTGCATCCAGGAGGGTGATTCAAAAGACTATTACTGTGTTAAGTGCCCAGCAGAGGTTTGCTAATGGGAAAGGAGAAATTTGTACTGCCAGGATTAGTGATATTAAGCCTGTGACTTTGCCTCCTAATTCTCAAACTCTTTTATGGTGTCGTGCTGTCCTGGGAGTCCAAGGCCGAGATTATCCAGCCCTGGTAGAACCAATCCAGATGGAGGATTACCCTTATGTGAGAGCTGCCAAGTGCCTGGTGACCGTCTCCCAAGGTAAAGTACCTGTCCGTCTGATTAACCTGAGTGATCATCCTGTTGCGCTTACTAAGCATTGCCGTGTTGCCCAGCTGTCCCAGGTGTCCTTCCAAGACGTCATTCGTCTTCCAGTGACAGAAAAGCCGCCAGCTGCAGTCAGCGGATGTTCGCCGGTGACCCAGCCACAAGTGCCCTGGTGGGAAGAGCTCCATGTAGGGGACGAGACTACCCCCCAACATCAACAAGAAGGGATTCTACAGCTTGTCAAGGAGCACCACCAGGCCTTCAGTAAACATGCAACTGATTATGGAGAGGTTAGTGCCATACAACACACCATACCTACTGGCTCTCATCCTCCTATCAAGGAGAGATACAGACCTTTACCACCTACTTCATATCAGACTGTAAAAGAAATGATCCAAGAGATGAAAGACTCTAATGTAATCCGGGACAGCCGTAGTCCGTGGGCTGCACCCCTGGTCCTTGTAAAGAAAAAGGATGGTGGTATCCGTTTCTGTGTGGATTATAGGAAAATTAATCAAATAACCCACAAAGATGCATACCCACTGCCTCTCATTGAGGAGTCACTAACCGCTCTGGGCTCCTCTGCCTATTTCTCCACATTGGACTTGACCAGTGGCTACTGGCAAGTACCCATGGCCCCTGCAGATAGGAAAAAGACTGCCTTCACTACTCCCATGGGCCTGTTCGAATTCAATTGTATGCCGTTCGGGCTATGTAATGCCCCAGGAACTTTCCAGAGACTAATGGAACGGTGTTTGGGTCACAAAAACTTCGAAACAGTGCTACTGTATCTAGATGACGTCATTGTGTACTCAAAAACATATGAAGACCATCTGAAACATTTGGCAGAAGTATTTGAAATCCTTATCAAATATGGCTTGAAGGTAAAGCCATCCAAGTGTCACCTGCTCAAACCTGCAGTAAGATACCTGGGGCATGTAGTAAGCGGAGAGGGAGTGCAACCTGACCCTGATAAATTAGCAGCTGTCCGTAATTGGCCGGTTCCCACTACCGTCAAAGAGGTGAGGAGTTTCCTTGGTTTTGCCGGCTACTATAGACGTTTTATCCCCCATTTTGCTCAAATAGCTGATCCTATCCAGGAACTCTTGAGGGGGCAACCCAAAAAGAGTCCTAGAACTCCTGTGCCCATTGAGTGGAATGAGGAAAGAGAGATAGCGTTCCAATTGCTAAAAAAGAAACTGACCGAGCCTCCTGTGTTAGGTTATCCAGACTACAGCAAGCCCTTCCATCTGTATACTGATGCTAGCAAGCGAGGCCTGGGAGCTGTGTTAGCCCAAATTCAAGAGGGAAAAGAGAGAGTGATAGCATATGCAAGCCGCTCCCTGAAAGGAGCTGAGAAAAATGACCAGAATTATAGTTCCTTCAAACTAGAGTTCCTGGCATTAGTGTGGGCGGTGACAGAAAAATTCAAGGATTATCTAGCCGCCACCCCGTTCATTGCATTCACTGACAATAACCCTCTGGCACATCTAAATACAGCTAAATTGGGGGCCTTGGAGCAGAGATGGGCCTCTCGCCTTGCCAACTATAATTTCTCTGTAAAGTATCGTGCTGGACGTACTAATGATAATGCTGATGCTTTATCCAGGCTTCCCACAGAGACAGCTCCTGATGATGTGCGAGATGCTTGGGAAGATGTAGAGATGCCGGCTTTCTATAACAAATTTGCTCAACAGGATCAGGCTCGAGCTACCAGTGACAGAGCTGCAGTTCCTTCACCCTCCAGTAGGCATGATCCTAAAGAAGAAAGGTGGGTGAAACTACAGTCTGAAAGTAGAGTGCTGGGTGAGTTGTTGGACTTCATTACTAGTGGCAGAGCCCCTGAGAGGATTCGGCGTAAGAGTGCAGATCTTGAGCTCATCAAACTGTGGAGACAGCGCCATCAACTCTTCATACAAAAGGGCCTATTGCTACGGAGAAGCCTAGACCCAGTGTCCAACGAGAGAGTGCACCAGATTCTCATACCCCGACGAGATGCAGGTATGGTGTTGGAGATGTACCACAATCAATCCGGTCACTTTGGGGTCCAAAAGACTGAGGCTACTATCCGCCAGCGGTTTTACTGGGTGGGCATGAGAGAAGACATGGAGAAGTGGTGTCGAGAGTGTGTAGCCTGTGCCTTAAAACGGAGTGAGCACCATGATCAGAGGGCACCACTGAGACCCATTGTAAGTACCCGTCCTCTTGAACTTGTCGCCATCGACCATGTGAAACTGGAGCCTAGTCGCTCAGGGTATGCTTATGCCATGACTGTTATTGACCATTTCACTAAGTTTGTTGTAGCAGTGCCTGTGAGAGACCAGACAGCCAAGACTACAGCCGAACTGTTCTGGAAGCACTTCCTCCTGCCCTATGGATGTCCAGAAAAGATCCTCACCGATCAAGGACCTGCTTTTGAGTCCCATCTGTTCCATGAACTGTGCTGCTTACACAACTGTAGAAGATCCGGACAAAGGCCTACCATCCTCAAGGTAACGGATTATGTGAAAAAATGAATCAGACCTTGATAGAGATGCTGAGGGCCGTGCCTCCTGAGAACAGAGGAGATTGGCCCAGTCTGTTGCCACAGCTCATGTTCACATACAATCATACCATACATTGTTCCACCGGGTATACCCCTTTTTACTTGATGTTTGGGCGCCAAGGGACATTGCCTGCTGATCATTCCTTGGACATACACGTACCTGATTGCATTAACCCATTACCTAACACCGACTGGGTTGCTGAACATCAAAGGCGATTGAATACAGCCAAAGCCATTGTTCAGGAGCGTATGGACTATGCTAGGGACCGACAGCAGAGAGACTATGATCAAGCAGCCCATGCAGAACCCTTGACAATAGGGGCTGTGGTATGGTTAAAGAATAACCGCCGTACCAGTAAATTGGACAGTAAATGGGAGCGAAGTCCCTATGTTGTCACGGCAATCCCAAATGTTGGAACTCACACTTATGAGATCACCCGGGAAGACAAGGGATCCCAAATTGTACACCGAAACCGGTTAAAGCTCTGCCTGACACCAGAACCTAGTGCCGAGAGTTCTGGATCTGAATATCCTGTGTCAGAGTCAGCAATACAGCCCGAGGATCCTATGCAGGCTGTTAGTAATCTGAGGTATGACGCTGATCCCATGCATTGGCTTCTGACACCTTGGTTGAACTTGCTGGTGCCTGCTCCGGCACCTACTGTAACTCCACCTCCGGAAGAGCTAGTTCAAGATGCCCCGGATCCAGTTCCCCTCTAGTGGATCTAATTGTTCCAGTTGTTCCAGTTGTTCCTGACCAAGATCTCCCTGATGGAGACCCTCCTGTTGCTCCTCTCTCTTCTACCTCGTTGCTAAGGGAAGAGGAGACCCCTGTTTTGAGAAGGTCTACCCGGATGACCAGGGGACGCCCGCCAGTCCGTTTAGGAGACTTTGACTATTCTGGTGGTGTCTCCTCCCAAACAGTTGCCACTGGCAATACCTTACTTGACATTTGTGCGCAAGAATGGACTCCTCCACGCGAGCCCTTGCCTGTGATACACCCACAGGAAACTCCTGGGTAGTTCCGTTTTTATACTGTTTTATCTATTTTGCTGTTCTATTATGGACTTATTCATTGTCATGGACTATCCTGGTTATAATGTTACGCTGTGCCAGGTCAGCGCCCCAGTTCCATTCACTATCCTGAGGAGAAGAGAACGACGCCCCTTGTCACCACCCTTCATCTTTGCCAATTGGACCTGATATGAATGTAAATGCAGATGAATTACATGTATGTATGCCTGCATGTCTCTTTTTTCTGTTTCAGGTAGAGATTCCAGTTGGGCGAGCCCTGATGGAGTACGAGGTCGTACTCAGTTTAAAGCAGTGGGGTATGTAGTGTACGGGGACTGTAATGCCCGTCACTACAAAAGTGTCACTTGGTGTGCTGTCGTCCCCCCTTATTTATGGGGAAGTTGGTATAAGTCATCTTTATAAATTGTCATGTAATGTAATGCTATGTATTTCCCTGTTACTGTGACACTTGCATGTACAGGCCTGCTAGGGGTGTCATTCCAGCTTCTAGTCACTAGAGGGAGCTAGGGAGCCCTAGTTTATATAAGGCCCAGTCAGGGAAGAAAAAGGCAGTCTAGTCTAGAGCTCAGAAGTTTCTGGAATCTGAGGAAGCTGAGAGGGAGACAGAGGCAAAGCGCAGAGAAGCAAGAGGTACTCAATATAACAGAGGATGTACTTTATAAAGAGAGAACCAAGGATATACGCCAGAGTTAAGGTATTGGGCCTTGGAGAGGATTTTCTATGTCCCAGGATCAGTCAGGAATAGAGTGCAAGCTCCTGTACTGCAAGTCCTGTGTTTCACACTCTGAAGTCACCTTGCTTAATCTGTATTGCCTGCATCGACCGTATTGAAAAATCAACTGTATGCAAAGGAACTGTGCTTCCGTTAATGTCTCTACATGAAAACTACTAAAGTTGGAGTTTTGTTTTAACATCACGTGGTTCCTCATTTATTCCTGCTATCAGCAAACGGCGTGCCACCGTTTAATTGGCACTGGCGTCACGAACATTTTCCTACCATCACCTGCCTATGCAGAGAGTCAGCCGTCTCAGGTTAGTGTTTATTGCACTACTACACCCAGGAACACATTTCTACACACAACTTGAGTACGCTGCAGTAGGTGTTATGGTTGTTGTTGTTACATGTCTGGTGGTGTTTGTTGTCCAGTTTGTTGTCCAGCATGTTTGCTAGACATTCCCCTGACTATCTGTGTGACCTCCCGAAGGAGATGTCAGGGTTCCCCGGAGGGGGAACTACAAGTCTGTATGCAGCTCTGCCTAGGGTTGCCATGTGTCCTGTTTGCATGGGGGTTCAGGCAGTAACTGGTGTGCTGGATACCTGGCTGTGGTTGTTTGTACTGTGTCCTGTATGGTGTCTGGGCACCAGTACTCATAAACAGGTTCCAGTCAGGGTGGCTGCAGCAGGTAAGTGTGTTGTTCTGTGTGCTTACCTGCCAATCCAGTTGCTGTATACAGTCTCCACTTTTTCCTTGTAGCTATGCTGGTGGAGACTCCTGTTCATCCGTGTCTGGGATAAACAGGTCGTCTCAGCCCTTTCTTTATCCATAGGGCTGATCAGGGCAACTCAGGGCCCAGGTTACTGTGTATGAGTCCACCTTCCATCTGGGTCAGCTCATACGGGTAGGAGACAGGGTGAGGATTAGGGAAGCATTAGGAGGTGACCTGCTCCCTGTTACTTGTGTCCAGGCCTAGTTGCTGCCTGGTTTACCGTACTTTATACGGTGGTGAGTTTTTCCCACTCCCCACTGTGACAATTATTAATATGAATGTGGTTGTATATCAGCCACTATGTAACCTGCAGGGCCCCACACATAAAGGGGCTCTCTGTTATGTTAAAAGGAGTTTCCCAGGGTTTACTTTAACTGCATGAGTGGCTAATAAAATAAATGTTATGGCTTATCATTTTTGTTGGGGTGTCGAAAACTAGGGGTGCTCTCTGAAGTACCACTCTCAAGCATGGGATCTGTAATATAACTCCCCAGGTGTTATTCTTGTCTTTGTTTGCTCCGCTTTCATATAAATGAAGTAGAGATGAGCGAACTTCTTAAGATTTGTTTTGTGTCCGATTTGACAAATTTTTCAAAAAGTTTGCTCCAATTGCCCTAAAATGTATTTTTTGGCAAAACATGTTATCTCTTGGTTAATTTTTTGAATTTTTGCTCCCCCCCTTCCCCTTCCTAAGCTTTTGAACGCAATGACAGCAATAGTAAATGATGTCTGAGTGACACTGACATACATAGCTGTGGGGAAGATGATACTTAAAAAAGTGGCTTTGGAGACCAAGCATCCAAAAATGATGCCTTAAAGGGGGTCAGAATGCCTGCCCATACAACACACACAAGTGATACTTGTCAGAAAACAGAGTGGGACCAAGCATCCCAAAAGTATGCCTTAAAAAAAGGGCAATAAATGACAAAAAAGGGCATTTAAAAAAATTCTAATCTGAGGGGTCAGCTGTAGCTTTTGAAGTTTACGAAGGGCTTAACAAAATCTGTAAAAAGCAGATAAAATTTGCAAAAATACAAAACAAACAGCAGGTGGCAAAAGAGGGCAAAACAAATCCCCAAGAATTATTTAATTTTATAATTGCTAAAAAACCAAGGTCTGAGCAGGTAGGTGTCCTAAATAATGGTAAAGGGGTAGTCACTGATGAAAAGATAAAGTTACTAAATGTTTTTTTTAGCTCTGTATATACAAAAGAAGAAAAAGGAGCTGATATCTGTGGTGCTGGGGCTGTTAGTACATCCAGTAATATACTCAATTGGCTAACTGTAGATATGGTCCAAGAGAAGTTAAATAAGGTAAATGTGAACAAGGCACTGGGTCCAGATGAATTACACCCAACAGTTCTGTAAAGGGGAGCTGGCGACGCACGCTCTCCTTGCAGCGCTGCCGGCACCCCGTCTGTGTGGAGCGAGGACGCGGCTGGCGTCCTCATTCCCATGGTGACGATGGGGTGGGGAGAACTCTTTGGCGCTGCCGGCGTTCTCCATCCCCTAGGCAACGAGCAGCATAGGAGCTGAGCGCCGATAGAAATGAATCGGCACTCAGCTGCATTGAGGTGCGTGATGCGAGTCATGTGATGATAGCCACGTCACGTGACTCATCTGTTGGGACTATTTAACAGGCAGCCTGCTGGCTACAGGTTTACTGTGATTGGTCTTTCAACCTCACTAGAGTTTGCCTGCATCTGTGACTTGTGAACTCGACCTCGGCTTGAATTTGACTCTTGATCCTGTGTTACCCCTTTGTACTGTGTGACCTCCTGACTCCTAACCTCGGCTTGAATTTGACGTTGATTTTGGTGTTTCCCCTGGTACTGAAGTGATCTCCTGGTTCTGACCTCGGCAAGTTTTGACCTTGATATTGTGTTCTGCCTAAGTGTTCACTTCTGTGTGTTCTGTCCTAGCTTTGTTGTTTTCTACTCTGTTGTTCCTCCCTGCAAGCCCGCGCACGTACTTAAGCTAGGGACCGCCGCCCAGTTGTACACCGTCAGTTAGGATGGGCCGTGCAAGTAGGTAGGGATAGTGGTGTGGGTGGAGCTTAGGGCTGCACTTATCCCTACCATTTGTGACAAGTTCTTAAAGAGCTCACTTCAGTCATTGCTGTGCCCCTGTTTATAATTTTAAAGATTCTCTAGGTACTGGTACAGCGCCAAGCGATTGGCGCAAGGTAAATGTGGTGCCCATATTCAAAAAAGGATCTAGGTCTCCACAGGTAATTATAGACCAGTTAGTTTAACTTCTGTCGTGGGAAAAATGTTTGAAGGACTCTTAAGGGACCATATACAGGAGTATGTGACTGTAAATAATATTATAAGTGATAACCAACATGGGTTTACCAAGGACAGAAGTTGTCAGACTAACCCGATTTGTTTTTATGAGGAGGTGAGAAGAACCCTGGACAGAGGGGCGGCTGTGGATGTAGTGAGGTGATTAGAAGTCTGGACAGAGGGGCGGCTGTGGATGTAGTGAGGTAAGTAGTAGCCTGGACAGAGGGGCAGCTGTGGAAGTAGTGAGGTGAGTAGAAGCCTGGACAGAGGGGCAGCTGTGGATGTAGTGAGGTAAGTAGTAGCCAGGACAGAGGGGCGGCTGTGGATGTAGTGAGGTCATTAGAAGTCTGGACAGAGGGGCGACTGTGGATGTAGTGAGGTAAGTAGAAGCTTGGACAGGGGGGCGGCTGTGGATGTAGTGAGGTGAGTAGAAGCCTGGACAGAGGGGAAGCTGTGGATGTAGTGAGGTGAGTAGAAGCCTGGACAGAGGGGAAGCTGTGGATGTAGTGAGGTGAGTAGTAGTCTTGACAGAGGGGCGGCTGTGGATATAGTGAGGTTAATAGTAGCCTAGACAGAGGGGCGGCTGTGGATGTAGTGAGGTAAGTAGTAGCCTGGACAGAGGGGCGCCTGTAGATGCAGTGAGGTTAATAGTAGCCTAGACAGAGGGGCGGCTGTGGATGTAGTGTTTCTGGATTTTGCAAAGGCTTTTGATACTGTCCCTCATAGATGTTTAATAGGTAAAGTAAGGTCTATAGGCTTGGAAAGTATAGTTTGTAATTGGATTGAAAACTGGCTGAAGAACCGTGTCCAGAGAGTTGTGGTGAATGATTCCTATTCAGAATGTTCCCGGGTTATAAGTGGTGACCCCAAGGTTCAGTGCTGGGCCCTTTTATTATTTAATTTATTTATTAATGATATCGAGGACGGGATTAATAGCGCCATTTCTATATTTGCAGATGACACTAAGCTGTGTAGTACTGTGCAGTCTATGGAGGATATCCATAAAATACAAGCTGACTTGAACACTCTGAGTAATTGGGCATCAACTTGTACAAATGCGGGTCAATGTGGATAAATGTAAAGTTCTGCATCTTGGTAGTAATAATCTCTGTGCTTAATATGTCTTAGGAGATTTAAAACTGGGGGGTCACTTATAGAGAAGGATTTGGGTGTCCTTGTAGATGGTAGATTAAATAACAGCACACAATGTCAATCAGCTGCTTCTAAGGCCACCAGGATATTGGCATGAATTAAACAAGACATGGACCCACGGAGCTGGGATGTAATATTACCAATTTACAAAGCGCTGGTGCGGCCTCATCTGGAATATGCAGTTCAGTTCTGGGCACCAGTCCATAGAAAGGACGCACTGCAGCTGGAAAAAGTACAGAGGAGAGCGACTAAACTGATAAGGGGAATGGAGGGTCTTAGTTATGAAGAAACACTAAAAGAATTAAATGTATTTAGTCTTGAGAAGAGACGTCTAAGGGGGACATGATTAACCTGTACAAATATATAAATGTGCCATACAAAAAATACGGTGAAAAGCTGCTGCACGTAAAATGCCCTGAAAAGACAAGGGGCCACTGCCTCCGACTGGAGAGGAAAAAGTTCAGTCTCCAGAAGCGTCAAAGCTTCTTTACTGTTAGAACTGTGGAATAGACTTCCTCACGACGTGGTCACAGCAGGAAGAGTGGACAGTTATAAAAAATGTTTAAAAGGGTTTAGACAAATTCTTAAAATTAATGTTTAGAAATCTGAGTCTCACTTCCTTCTGGGAGTCGCGATCCCTTGGTTGAACCTATGTTTTTTTTCAACCGTATTAACTATGTAACTATGTACCTATAATGGCGGCAAAAAAGCTGCCCATATTTATACAAACATGTTAATTGTCAGAAGAAAGAGTGGCAGTACAGTGTGGATGCGGAACATGTAGGGTATTAGAGGCACAAGGCTGCAATAGTGGAGGCAGCAGAGCTAAGAACATACAAGGCAGTAGCTGAGGTGCATCTAGCCTTTCTGCTGCCTGAGGCAAAATTGGTGCATCCCACCCTCCCCAATGCCAAATTTTCAACCTAACCTCTTCCCACCTAACATTACATACAGCAATACAAATCACACATGGTCAATCTAGTGACTTCTCCTCTAAAGTTGATGTTCTTTTCTTATCCATTCAGACCAGACCGCCATGATGATTTCTTTCAGCCATTTCTCTTGTCTCTGCAGAGTTTGACAAACAGACATCTTAGTTCTCTTTTACATGAACAAGTTTTTGGTCCGGGTGCGATTTGTGAAGCAAATGTATAGCATCCAGACTGAATCCTGACCCATTCATTTTAATGGATCTGTGTACATGAGCGTCATTGTTCACACATTCAGGAATCATTGAAGCATGTTCTACATTCTGCGTTTGTCATGCAGCCCTGGCTCACTAGAAGTGAATGGGGCTTCAATGAAAAACGTATTGCATCCAGATGCAATGTGTTTTTCACTGATAGTTGCTATGAGATATAGTTTGTTAATCTTCAGGTTTTTTTTCGACGTGCATGAAAAACGTATCCAAAACTGATTGCACACGAGCGGAAAAACCGAAACCCTGAACACAATCACAGACAAAACTGACTGAACTTTCATCCAAAACCTTCGGTTTTTCCCTGAACAGATGCTGTGTGAAAGAGGCCTCCGTTTCCTACTTTTCCATCATCCTCCCACCTTCTGAACACCTCATCCTGCCCCCCAATACTGTGCCCACTGCGGCCCTCACTACTAATCATGTTCCCCTTAGTCTCACAGTAGTAATAAAGCTTACCATAATGCCCACCAGTAGTAATAATTCTCCTGATAATTTGTGACAGTAGAAATATGCCCCCGTATCTTGTGAGCCAGTGCAAAAATGCTATCCTATAATGTGCCCTAGTACAAAAAATTTACCTTATAATGCATTTAATGCACAAAAATGCCCGCTTATAAAGTGTGCTAGTACAAAAGATGCCTTTGTACAAAAAAATACCTCCTCTTAGTGCTCCCAGTAGAGCCAATGTTCCTATAGTGCCCCCACAATGTGTGCCATTGCCCCTACTGTGTGCCAGTACTGAAAATACCCCCTCTTAGTGTCCCCAGTGTAGCCAATGTCCCTATAGTGCCTCTATAATGTGTTCTGTACAAAAAAATGCCCCCTTCTGTGTGCCAATACATCCATCCTATTAGTGCCCCCAGTACAGCCAATGTCCTCACAGTGAGCTGAAAATGTGTGCCAATGCCTGCTTGTGTGTGCGAGTACTAAAGATACCCCCTCTTAGAAGCTTATCAGAAGGAACGGGGCTGGGAGACGTTGCTTTTGTGCACCACCACAGCAACTCTATAAATCTGAACCAGGGGAAAAGGAGGGGGGTAAGGGAGAAAACCAAATACTGAAACAGGCATACACAGTGCTGAAGGAATAACCCCCCCCCCCCCTTCCCCCATTTGAAGAAACTACAATGCCGGCAGGAGACATGAGGGATTTAACCCATGAGCTGCAACAGTATCTGCAGTCAAAAACGCCCTCGCTATATGCTGTGGCGTTAACTAAGATCCTCTCTGACAAGGTTCTCATGATTACACCTTATTTTTCCTGGTGCAAAACATAAAGGGAATCCCTCTGTGCCCAGCATAGGTCAGCATAAGATCTGTATAGCTCCTGAGCACGTGCAGCGCATTGAGTGGGATCCAGCACTCTGCTTGTGCTAGTGGTGCTCAGTACGGATTTTTAGCAAAAAGAAACGGGTTAATGTCAGTATACCTGGTGATCTAGAATAGTAAGGGGTTCATTTCAGTGTCCATGGTCGTATTAGGCAGTGAAGGGGTTAATGTTAGCATACCTGGTCTAGGGCAATTAAAAAAGGCTTAATGTCCAAATAAACAATGGTCTAGGAAAGTGAAGGAGTTAACTCCCATATGCTTGGTGGTCTAGGGCAGTAAAGGGGTTATGTGAATGGGAGAAGTGCTACTGGAACATTCATGGCCACTTCCCATTGTGTGGAACTGTGTTGTTCGGGTGACTACTGTTCTGGATCAGCCCATTCAAAGGTAAAAATAAACAAAAACGTAATTTTCCCCAAATAAAGTTAAAAAAAAATGTTAAAAATTAGGGGCGGGGGGGAAGGAGACATATTAGGTATCACCGCGTCCGTATCGACCGGCTCTATATATATATCACATGACCTAACCCCTCAGATGAACACTGTAAAAAATAAAAAATAAAAACTGTGCTAAATAAACCATTTCTGTCACCTTACATCACAAAAAGTACAACAACAAGCAATCAAAAAGGCGTATGCCCACCAAAATAGTACCAATCTAACCTTCACCTCATCCCGCAAAAAATTAGCGCCTACCTAAGAAAATCCCCAAAAAAAAACAAAAAACTATGGCTCAGAATATGTAGACACTAAAACATCATTTTTTTGTTTTAAAAGAGCTGTTATTGTGTAAAACTTACATAAGTGTAATAGCAAGCGATCAAAAAGTGATATGCACCCCAAAATAGTGCCAATCAAACCGTCATCTCATCCCGCAAAAAATGAGACCCTACCTAAGATAATTGCCCAAAAACTGAAAAAACTATGGCTCTCAGACTATGGAGACACTAAAACATGTTTGTTTGTTTTTTTCTAAAATGAAATCATTGTGTAAAACTTACATAAATAAAAAAAACTTATACATATTAGGTATCGCCGCATCCATAATAACCTGCTCTATAAAAATGTCACATGACCTAACCCCTCAGATAAACACTGTAAAAAAATAATAATACAAACGGTGTAAAAAAAGCCATTTTTTGTCAATTTACATCACAAAAAGTGTAATAGCAAGCAATCAAAAAGTCACATGCACCCCAAAATAGTGCCAATAAAACCGTCATCTCATCCCCCAAAAATCATACCCTACCCAAGATTATCGCCAAAAAACTGAAATAACTATGGCTCTCAGACTATGAAGACACTAAAACATGATTTTTTTTGTTTCAAAAATGAAATCATTGTGTAAAACTTACATAAATAAAAAAAATAGTATACATATTAGGTATCGCCGCGTCCGTGACAACCTGGTCTATACTGGCAGCGATATATTGACATCCAAGATACTTTCTATATATATGTATAATAAATATTGAATGTTATATACCAGAAAAGTCTACGTATATAAATATACTTCCATATGAGGTGTGCACAACTAACCTACATTTTATAATTACCTTGTATTTTATAGACTGGGTGTGTCTATCAGTTGGAGCACCCGTTCCATATACAATAAACAGGTGAGCCGTCACAACCCAATATACCTGGTCTATAAAAATACCACATGATCTAACCTTTTAGATGAATGTTGTAAATAACAAAAAATAAAAACGGTGCCAAAAAAATTATATGTACCCTAAACTAGTACCAAAAAAACTGCCACCCAGTTTTTACTCTAGGGGTTCATCAGGGGGGCTTTAAATGGGACATGGTGTCCAAAAACCAGTCCAGCAAAATCTGCCTTCCAAAAACCGTATGGCATTCCTTTCCTTCTGCGCCCTGCCGTGTGCCCGTACAGCAGTTTACGACCACATATGGGGTGTTTCTGTAAACTACAGAATCAGAGCCATAAATGTTGAGTTTTGTTTGGCTGTTAACCCTTGCTTTGTAACTGGAAAAAAAAAATTTAAATGGAAAATCTGCCAAAAAAGTGAAATTTTTAAATTGCATCTCTTTTTTCCATTAATTCTTGTGGAACACCTAAAGGGTTAACAAAGTTTGTAAAATCAGTTTTAAATACCTTGAGGGGTGTAGTTTCTAAAATGGGGTCACTTTTTTGGAGTTTCCACTCTAGGGGTGCATCAGGGGGGCTTCAAATGGGACATGGTGTAAAAAAAAACAGTCCAGCAAAATCTGCCTTCCAAAAACCGTATGGCATTCCTTTCCTTCTGCGCTCTGACGTGTGCCCGTACAGCTGTTTACGACCACAAATGGGGTGTTTCTGTAAACTACAGAATCAGGGTCATAAATATTGAGTTTGGTTTGGCTGTTAACCCTTGCTTTGTAACTTGAAAAAAATTATTAAAATGGAAAATCTGCCAAAAAAGGGAAATTTTGAAATTGTATCTCTATTTTCCATTAATTCTTGTGGAACACCTAAAGGGTTAGCAAAGTTTTTAAAATCAGTTTTTTTGGGTGGTTTCTATTATGTAAGCCTCACAAAGTGACTTCAGACCTGAAATGGTCCTTAAAAAGTTGTTTTTTGAAAATTTCTGAAAAGTTTCAAGATTTGCTTCTAAACTTCTAAGCCTTGTAACGTCCCCCAAAAATAAAACGTCATTCCCAAAATGATCCTAACATGAAGTAGACATATGGGGAATGTAAAGTAATAATTATTTTTGTAGGTATTACTATGTATTATAGAAGTAGAGAAATTGAAATTTGGTATATTTTGGCAAATTTGGTATTTTTTTATAAATAAAAATGATTTTTTTTTTACTCCATTTTGCCAGTGTCATGAAGTACAATATGTGACGAAAAAACAATCTCAGAATGGCCTGGATAAATCAAAGCGTTTTAAAGTTATCACCACATAAAGTGACACTGGTCCTTAAGGTGAAAATGAGCCCGGTCCTTAAGGAGTTAAAGCATCCATTATATGGATCCATAGGCCACCATTACACCATTAGTTTCCATAAGAGTCTTCTGGCGTCTGTTTGTCAGCATCTGGCTGGGGTTTGGTTTGGCTGTTCGCATGGAATAGTGCAGCATTTGGTAAAAAAGTTATACCACCCTGCATAGTTTTTTTTTAACATGGGCACCTATGGAGCATGGATGCTGACTGCCAGAGACTGTATGACTACACAGTTCTCTGTATGATAGGGCAGATTGATTCAGGAACGATCTGCCCAATCAGCGTTTGGCCTCCTGCGCATGAGCGTATCCATTCTGCAGTCTGCAAATCGCTGATCCGTGATATATGGAGTTGATCTGTGTGTATTCCACAATATTTGCCAGACCCACTGCAAAAACCTATTCTTGTCCTGTAACGTAATGTGAACAGAACAGATTTGAGAATGAATAAGCTTACGCAGGCTAATTGAATAAATATATTTACTAAGTGATTAAATATAAGATAAAACAGAGAATTCACATACAGAATAGTAAAAAGTAAATAATCATGATTAGGCTAAATATGGGTTAAGGATCCGGTCGGCCATGCTATAACACATGACTGTCTACCACATTATAACACGAGGCTGACACCCCAGGGTGTACAAGAGACAGGGCAAACAATACTTACATACTACCTAGAAGGAAGTTCCTGGTCGAATCCCAATTTATTTGTTAGTGCAGAGCACACTTATTCTCATCACCCCCTCCTCCTGTGTGCATCACGCATGTCTCTGAGATCACTCAGGAATGTGTTCTTATCAGCACAATGGGGGATGGGTACTACCTCTAAAAAACTTCATTAGAAGGAAAACTATTACACAGAGTATTAAACAGAATTAAAGGGGACACAACTAATCGGTACTTAAAAATACCCTGTCCACAACACAGAAAAGATTTAATATTTTTTTTGTGGACCCATAGAAATTATTGAATCCGTGAGCGATCCACAAAAAAATGTGAATCAGACATAGACCAAAAATACGGCCTTAGGCCTCTTTCACACGAGCGAGCATTCGTGATGCGAATTGCGCCCGCACAGAATTCAGACCCATTCATTTCAATGGGTCTGTGTACATGTGTGGTGGTTTTCACGCATCACTTGTGCATTGCGTGAAAATCGCAGCATGTTCTATATTCTGCGATTTTCACGCAACGCTGGCCCCAATGGAGCTGCGTGAAAATCGCATCCGCAAGCAAGTGCTGATGTGATGCGTTTTTCACGGATGGTTGCTAAGAGATGTTGTTTGTATGCATTCAGTTTTTTATCAAGTGTGTGCAAAACGCATCAAAACGCATTGCACCTGCGCGATTAAAACTGAACAACTGAACGCGATCGCAGATTGCGAAATCGCGCATTTTACACTGAATGCATTCTTAACGCATCCGGACCTAATCCGGACACGCTTATCTGCAAGGGGCCCTAGAGTAAGGAGAGGGGAATGTGGAAATCAACTCACCTGTCTGCAATCCCACCATTCCCTCACTATTTCTGGTCCCCACCAGACCACAAATGGCCCGGTCATGTGACTGGTGAGGCCCGTGATTGGCTGCAGCGGTTATGGGGCCAAGCTACTTGGATACAGCTGGGAAAAGGGTAACAGCACAGAAATGGCAGAACTGTGGACAGTTGTTTTTTTGTTTTGTTTTTTTGCCCACAGGTTATCACCGTTGGAGTTCTTGGCTCCTAGGTTGAATAACCCCTTTAAAGGTGTTGTGCCAAGTTTTAAAGTTATACCCTGGCCAGGGGATAGGGGAAAACTAACTGATTGTTTGGGGTCTGACTGTTGGACCCCCAGTGTTCCTGGTCCTGGTCCCTGATCTGATAGAGCAGCAGATCATGCATGCACCCTGTGCACCATTCATTCTCTATGGGAGCACCGTAAATAGCCGGCTATCTCCAGCGGTCCCATAGAGAACGATTAGAGCAGCAGGACACATGCTGCTCCATTAAACTGGGTGAACAGAACCCCTGCTCTTGGGATCATTGGGGGTCCTAGCAGTCGGACCCCCAGTGATCAATTAGTTGTCTCTTATCCGTGGATAACGTATGACTTCAAAACTTGACACAACCCCTTTAAGATAATTTCATCAAAAATTGATGTCAATTGTGGTGCTTTAATCTGTTTCAAATGTGCCAAATGGATTTCATTTTTGCACATATTTTTATAAATTTACTGAAATCACTCCAACTTTCTCTTCTAGGCAGACCTACATAGTTAATACGGTTGTAAAAAGGACATAAGTCCATCAAGTCCAACCAAGGGATCGGCGGGGACGTGAATCCCAGAAGGAAGTGAGACTCAGATTTTTACACATTTTCATAAGCATTTATTTTTAGTTTTTTACTTTTAAGAATTCATCTAAACCCTTTTTGAAACTGTCCACTGTTCCTGCTGTGACCACGTCCTGAGGAAGTCTATTTCACAGATTCACAGTTCTTACAGTAAAGAAGCTTTGACACTTCTGGAGACTGAACTTTTTCTTCTCCAGTCGGAGGCAGAGCCCCCTTGTCTTTTGAGGGCATTTTACATGGAACAGTTTTTCACCGTATTTTTTGTATGGCCCATTTATATACTTGTACAGGTTCAGGCTTAGTTCACATCAGCGTTCAGCCTTTCCGTTCTCCTGCTCCGTTATAGGAGCAGGAGAACGGAAAGGAAGGATTCTGCACATAACTGAGCCGAACGGAGCCTACGGACCTCATAGACTATAATAGGGTCCATTAGGTTTCCGCTCAGAAGATGATTTTGGAGCGGAGACAAAAGTCCTGCATGCACAACTTTTGTCTCCGTTCCAAAATCATCTTCTGAGCGGAAACCTAACGGACCCCATTATAGTCTATGAGGTCCGTAGGCTCCGTTCGGCTCAGTTATGTGCAGAATCCTTCCTTTCCGTTCTCCTGCTCCTATAACGGAGCAGGAGAACGGAAAGGCTGAACGCTGATGTGAACTCAGCCTAATCATGTCCCCCCTTTAGACGTCTCTTCTCAAGACTAAATAAATTAAATTCTTTTAATATTTCTTCATAACTAAGACCCTCCATGTCCCTTATCAGTTTAGTCGCTCTCCTCTGTACTTTTTCCAGCTGCAGTGCGTCCTTTCTATGGACTGGGGCCCAGAACTGAACTGCATATTCCAGATGAGGCCACAACAACACTTTTTAAAGTGGTAATATTACATCCCTGCCCCGCGAGTCCATGTCTCGTTTAATGCATGACAATATCCTGGTGGCCTTAGAAGCAGCTGATTGACATTGTATACTATAATTTTATCTACCATCTACAAGGACACCCAAATCCTTCTCTATAAGTGACTCTCCCAGTGTTACATCACCTAGGACATATGAAGCACGGAGATTATTACAACCAAGATGCAGAACTTTACATTTATCCACATTGAACCTCATTTATCAGGTTGATGCCAAATCTCTGAGAGTTCAAATCAGCTTGTAGTTTATGGACATCTTCCATAGACTGTACAGTTCTACACAGCTTAGTGTCATCTGCAAAAAAAAAAATGGTGCTATTAATCCCATACTCGATATCATTAATAAATACATTTAATAATAGAGGACCCAGCACTGAACCTTGGGGTCACCACTTATAACACGGGACCATTCTGAATAGGAATCACTGACCACAACTCTCTGGACACAGTCCTTCAGCCAGTTCTCAATCCAATTACAGACAATACTTTCCAAGCCTATAGACCTTACTTTACCTATTAAATATCTATCTACATCCACAGCCGCCCCTCTGTCCAGGCTTCTACTTACCCCACTACATTCACAGCTGCCACTCTGTCCAGGCTGCTACTTACCTCACTACATCCACAGCCGCCCCTCTGTCCAGGCTTCTACTTTCCTCACTACATCCACAGCTGCCTCTCTGTCCAGACTACTACTTACCTCACTACATCCACAGCTGCCCCTCCGTCCAAACTTCTACCCACCTCACTGCATCCATAGCCACCCCTGTGTCCAGGCTTCTACTCACCTCACTACATCCACAGCCGCCCATCTTTCCAAACTTCTACTCACCTCACTACATCCACAGCCGCCCATCTTTCCAAACTTCTACTCACCTCACTACATCCACAGCTGCCCCTATGCCCAGACTGCTACTCACCTCACTGCATCCATAGCCGACCCTGTGTCCAGGCTGCTACTTACCTCACTACATCTACAGCGGCCCCTCTGTCCAGACTTCTACTCACCTCACTACATCCATAGCTGCCCCTGTGTCCAGGCTTCTACTCACCTCACTATATCCACAGCCTCCCCTCTGTCCAGGCTTCTACTTACCTCTCTACATCCACAGCTGCCCCTCTGTCCAGACTACTACTCACCTCACTACATCCACAGCCGCCCCTCTGTCCAGACTTCTACTCACCTCACTACATCCACAGCCGCCCCTCTGTCCAGACTACTACTCACCTCACTACATCCACAGCCGCCCCTCTGCCTAGACTTCTACTCACCTCCTCTTAAAAACAAATCCGGTTAGCCTGACAACTTCTGTCCTTGGAAAACCCATGTTGGTTTCCACTTATCAATATTATTTTTTTAGTCACATACTGGTGTATATAGTCCCTTAAGAGTCCTTTAAACATTTTTCCCACAACAGCAGTAACTAACTGGTCTATAATGACCTGTGGAGGACCTAGAGCCCTTTTTGAATATTGGCACCACATTTGCCGTGTGCCAGTCACTTGGCACTGTACCAGTACCTAGAAAATCTCTAAAAAATAAGGAACAGGGGCACAGCAATGACTGAACTGAGCTCTTTAAGAACTCTTGAGTGTAATCCATCTGGACTTGGGGCCTTGTTCACAGTTACCATTTTTAACTTCGCTTGGACCATATGTACAGTGAGCCAATTGAGTATATTACTGGATGTACTAACAACCTCAGCACCACAGATATCAGCTCCTTTCTCTTCTTTTGTATATACAGAGCTAAAAAAAACCATGTAGTAACTCTGCCTTTTACTTATTTTCAGTGACCACCTAGATCATTTCCTGGGATGACTCCTGCTCCGCTGCAGCCTGGGTTACGGGATAATAAAATGACAGAAAGGATTTCGTCATGAGAGATCAGATAGAGAGAACAGTTTCTGATTAAAGAGCCTGAACTCCCAGGTGACTGAATAAATTGCCATTGAAAGAAACAACAACACACAGGAAAGTCATGAGGGATCAGGACCACACACATATAAATAGAGGCGAGCTGACAGTGAGGCGTGCACCACAAAGGCCGAATCATGGCAGAAGCCCTTACAGTTCTCTTCCTTCTTCGTAAGTTACACCCAAGTCTCTAAAACATTTTGCATTTTCATTGTTCATGAGGCACCTGCTTCCTCACCTTGCATTTATAGAATTTTTGCAGCCAGGGCTCTCATCATACTAATTTTCAGTCATTCAGAATCTTTCAAGCCCCATGCTCATCACATAAGAAATAGATCCTTGTGGTGAGTGATCGCTCCAAAAACTCCTCCAAATTAGGTTTTCTGAGTTTTTTTCTTTGGGCTCCTGTTGTATCAGGGTCCAGTTATACCCTGGGTACACTGAAGGATCCTAGTTGCCATGTAGTAGGTCACTTGCAGTGTTAGGAGTCAACCCTGTTTGACTATGCCAGCTAGGTAGCGTCAAGATTTTTTTTTTTCCAAATATTAGAGGTGAAGCAGTGGGTCTTGGTTTTGTTACTGTTACTTTTTACCCTTCTTGGATAAAGAATGAAAAAATAATTTGCCATAACTTTTTACATTCATTTTCCATTGACAGTTATGTAAGGGATTGTCTTTATTGATACCATTTTAGAGTACAACTTTTTGATAAATTTTTATTTTAGTTTTATTTTATTTTGTGAGAAAGACGGTGTCCAAAAACAGCCATACCAAATAATGCAAATAAATGCTGTACATCTGTTTCTTTTTATTATCTTTTTTTTTTTTTTACACTTTTTCCACACGCTAAATAACTATTGAATGGGAAAATTGTAGTACTTTTTGCTTTTATTAAATTTTCTTTCAAATATTTTTAGTCCGACTATGGAACTTGAACATTAGGTGGCCTTATCATTAGTATAATACAAAACAATCCTTCTGTATGTCGTACTGTGGGAAGGGGTTTGAATGTAGTTTAAAAAAACTTGGTTGTAGAGGGTCCCATTGTGGAGGATCCTAGTGCCGAGACCCCCACTGACCACTAGAATGCTCTCTAATTCTTGCTGCTGTAGATGGGTTCAATATAAAATCTGTGAGCCCATCTCAGGTCCATCTCCCACAGTGAGGAGAGAGCATGCTACGTGAGCGCTCTTGGCACTCAATCTCAGAACTTGGACCCTCACCAATCAAAAACTTTTGATATGTCACTATGCAGGGACACTTTAAGGTATGGGCCATTGTATTTTTTTATTTTTTTTCTCCTGCCTTTTTGGTTAAGGTTGGTGAAGGCCTGTGGGCAAACAATTCCTCCAACCCTTTAGAGGAAATGTTTGTGTGTTCTAAGAGAGTTATAGAAATAGGTTTGCCACTGGAGAAGGCCATCGTGGCACCCTAGTCTTCCTGAAAGAAGATCCCGAAATTTAGCAATACTGTATATACACTACTTATATAAATAATGACTGCCAGAGGCATGCTGACCCCTATAGCAGATTTTTGAAAGGGTCCCACCTTTGAAATTTTGGGCCTTTTACATTTACAGACTTTTACACCTCAGTACATAGTTGGTTCCTAGGTCATTTACTTGAAGAGACATGAAATGTAATAGAGGGATAGACACAACTGGTCTGGGCAGGGAGGGTGAGTACTGGAGGCCCACTAAATTCTTAGGTTGGTGACGCCCCAAGGTACATGCCCTTTGTGCTTTGCTTATAATCCAACCCTGAGGATGCTGACTATACCATGAGCCATATATGTCCATGACCACAACATGCACAAGGTTCTAGAATCTGAAAACTCAATTAGACCCAAGATTGTTCTTTGAGAAGACTGGCCCATATAGAAAAATCATAAATCTGGACTGACTCCTGTGCTGGCTCATACCATTACTTTCCCCATTCATGCAAGATAGAAAGTTGATGTGAACTTTTTATTGGTGTCTCACTTTCTTGTTTGTTAGTGTTATAGTGGCTGTGAAGAGAAGACTTTCCCCTGTATAAGGCAAGCCCAACCTTGGGCTCTCCCACTCTATCAGCCCATACAACCTGCACGAGTCATCCTCCTTGATCCATACACCTTTGAGATCACAGGTGAGAAGAAGAGTTGATTATTTGCTTATACACATTAGTGTCCCATCATACGTTGCTTTAGATTGTCCATATGCTTCCGATAGTTGTCGGCTGACAGCTTTTCTTTATGACTTTGCTATTAATATGCTCATTTGGGTTGGAATCTGTTTTGAATTGGGAAGGTAAGTATATCTCCACCTATTTCCAACTGTTGGAGAGAGTCGGGATTCTTAAAGGGGTTGGCCACTGATCTATTATTTTATCTCTCTGCTGTATGTTGCATACTGCTTACATTGTATACATTACCTTATGTCTAGTCACTTGGCTTGTAGATAGTTTTTTGTGTGCATTGTCAGATATCAACAGTGGCTGTGCTTCTCGTATCTCGTTCTTATAATGTAATTCCCTGCATTGGCTGCTAGTTTCTCCAAAGCATCCATTCACCCTTGCATGCCCCCATCCTTCATGCTATTGCGCATACTCCTGGGGTACAGTACATCCTGCTCATACTCAGTCTCATCCACCTCTCCTTCCTCCTCTTGTCTCATCATTTGGACTGCGCAGACGCCATTGGGAGCATCCTGCGCATACTCCATTACTTTTTTAATAAGCTTTAGGGCCCTCTATTTCTCTGCAACAACACAGTTGCTGTGGATTTCCGAATTTGCATGTGCCAATCATTTCTTCGGGAGTGTGGGCAGAAAAATAGAGGCCACCAAAGCTGAATACAAAGTAGGTGGAGCAGAAGTACACTGGGTATGCACAGGATGCTCCTACTGGTGTCTGTGCAGTACAAATGATGTGGCAAGAGGAGACAGGAGAAAAGAGAGGTGGATGAGATTGAGTATGCACAATAACATGAAGGATGGGAGCAAGAACAGGTGAATGGACGGGTGGGAGAAACTAGCAGCCAATGTATTACGTCATAAGAACAGGTTGTGAAACAAGCTACAAAACAGGAGTCTAGATCAAAGTTAATTTATGCAGTATGTAACATACAACAGAGGAAGAAAAAAAAAAAGTTTTTTCTGAGAATTAGATGGCAATTTTAGACCATATAACATTTTCTATTTCCTGAGAAAAGCAGTAGAAGAAGCAGCAAAGCAATGGTCTCCTCAACTGAGGAGGTCCATGTCTACTGTTGTAGGGACCTACACGAGGAAGAAATCTGGATGACAGAAAATGGAAACATACGTAGTGGGAGGCACCAAATATGTAATACAAAGAACCAAGTGGTCAAACAAAGGGAGGAATAGACCAAAACAAAGACCAGGAATCACCACAGAATTTTCCAGTGTCTGAACTCGTTGACGTCATGGTGGAGAAAGGCTCCATTTAAGTTTAGTTATGGGCTCCATGGTTGCTTATTATAACTAGGAAAGACTAAGAAAATGAAATAGTATTTCCTGGACAACCAATTCAGCCATCTGCTATTCAAGAAAAGTCCTTGAAAATCCAAAATATCGTTTTTCGTTAGCAATGTTCTGTGTTCTGCTTGTATACTTTGAAATTTTTTTTTTTTTGTTTTCGCAGCGCTGTTTCTTAAAGCTTTCTGAAGAGATGATGGTCAATCAAAGCAACGTCTTAGAGTTTGTCCTTCTCGGCTTTCCTGGCATCGCTGAAAAATTTCATATAGCTATTTCTATGAGCTTCTTTCTGATCTACAATGTCTCGTTGTTCTCCAATGTTATAGTGATAGGTCTGATAATTTTTCTAGAACACCTGCATCAACCCATGTACATCATCATCGGAAACCTGGCTCTCTCTGACCTCATATTTGACACACTGACCTTACCAAAAATCATTGCCAAGTATTGGTTTGGTGATGGTTCCTTGTCCTTCATTGTTTGCTTTTTTCAGATGTTTTTTGTCCATGCTTTGGGCTCTCTAGACTCATTTATTATCATGCTGATGGCCATCGACCGTTTTGTCGCCATTTGTAGACCTCTACATTACTTTTCCATCATCACTAACAGAATAGTTTTAATGTTCTGCTTCATAGTTTGGTTGATCGCCTCAGTGGCTGGCATTACGTTTACAATGATGGGGGCCAGCCTTCCATACTGTGGACCAAATAAAATTAAGAACTGCTTTTGTTCCCTCACACCCGTAGCCATCTTATCCTGTGTTGACTCCTTCACCACCAGACGTAAAGTCTTTTATATCGCTCTAGTCGTCCATCTTGTTCCATTATCTTTCATTATATTCTCCTATGTGTTCATTATATGGAAGATTCACCTAATGGCCGGTAGAGAAAAGTGGCAAAAAGTTTTTTATACCTGCACCACTCATGGGCTTGTTATTTTTTTGTACTTTGTGCCCAGGTTGGCAGTTTATATCTACTACCAATTTCAGCTCTTTTCCAACGCCGATGTCAACGTCTTGCTTATCTGCATTTACACATTTGTGCCACATTTTACAAGTCCCATCATCTTCTGCCTGGGAACGGAAGAAATAAAAAATACGTCCAAAAAGGTCTTTCAAAAACTTGCCTTTCGTTTAATGCAATAATAATATTGTTGAAATTGCAAATAAATATTAAGATGCTAGAAAATTGCACATTAAACATATATGGGTTGATGACAAAAAAAAAATCTATATGTTCTAAACTGTTTAGCGAAACATGTTGTCTTGGTTACTTTGATTTAGACAATTATTTTCCATTTTCTCTAAATATTTAAATATTGTATCTATTTGTTCCTGATGTAAAATACAACTTATTATGTTGTAATAAAATATTATTTTTATAGTTTTTGCTGGTAATTGTTCTAAAAAAGCCAATTTGCCCAGGACAACATTTCAGGGCATAGATTGGGAGCAGATATCACATAATAATACAGAGGATAAATGGGAGAGCTTTGAATCTTCATTGGATAATTCCTGCAGCTAACAAGTATAAACGGCTAAAATTAAACCTCACATGGCTTCAACTACTGTAAAAAATGGCAATAAATGACAAAAAGGGCTTTTAAAAGAATACAAATCTGAAGGGTTAGCTGTAAGCCTTTGAAGGCTTAATAAAATTCTGTAAAAAAAAAAGAGAAAATCTGCAAAAATACAAAATGAATGCCAAGTGACCAGAGAGCGAAAAATAAATCCCCAAAAATTATATGTGATAAAAAAACAGAGCAGAGCAGGTAAGTCCCCTAACTAATGGTAATGTAAAGGGTGGATGGTTTCTGAAGATCAGGAAAAGGCAGAGTTGCTAAATGTTTTTAAGCTCTGTATAAACAAAATACGAGAAATGAGGAGCCAGTGCTGAGGAGCTGATATTGGTGATGCCAGTGCTGAGGAGCTGATATCGGTGATACCATTGCTAAGGAGCTGATATTTGTGGTGCCGGGGCTGTTAGTACAACCATTAATATACTCAATTGGCAAACTGTAGATATGGTCCAAGTTAAATAAGGTTAATGTGAAAAAGGCTCTGTGTCCAGATGGATTACACCCAAGAGTTCTTAAAGAGCTTAGTTCCCCTGTTCATAATTTATGGAGATTCTCTAGGACTGGTACAGTGCCAAGTGACTGGTGAAAGGCGAATGTTGTGCCCATATTCAAAAAGTGCTATAAGAACATATAAGTATGATCCATTAAAACTATCAGGGTACCGCTGTCACTCTCTTTTCTTATGGTCACATCTATCATCTGATAGGATATTGGATCAAGGTGTTGGCTTAAAATGCACATGAAATTCTGGTGGGGGGTTAATCCACCAATAGTTTGGGGTGAATCTATAGGTATCCAGATTACCCAATATGTCCCAGTGCTAGTGGTCTCAGTGTGGTCTGGCTGCAGGCTACTTATTGGATTCTTCCGAAGTAGCAGAGGAGCACTTGATTTTGCAAATGCTCGCTTTAATCAGCAGTCATACATAGGTTTGGAGATTGACCTCTTCCACTCCTAAAATTTCCCCCTTACTCCTTTTTTAAAGGGAAAGGAGAGAGGGGGAGAAGGTATGTTCAGATCATACATAGACACTCCTATCAGGCCTAGGTGTGGAGAGAAACCTCCTCCACTGCTAGGATCTCCCTTTGCTCTTTTCTTACACCCCTAAGCGGGGGAACAAGAAGGGGGAGAATACACACTAAAGTTGCCCACACACACCTCTGTAAAGAAGTAGATTCTGTAGGTCTGTAAGTTAACAAGAACTATCCTTTGCCAGAGATAGAATAGCGAAAATAGCATAAATAGTAAAAATTACTTTTATCTCAATAAGTGTGACAGCTTGCAAGAGCTATTTTTGGGTTATTAACCCTTTCATTCAGTTTTTGTCAAAATACCCATGGGCTTTACCCTCTAGGGACCCTTTGTTTGTTAGTTCATATTCATAAAGGGCTCTAGGTCCTCCACAGGTAAGCATAGACCAGTAAGCTTAACTTCTGTTTTGGGAAATATGTTTGAAGGACTCTTAAGGGACTATATACAGGAGTATGTGACTGTTAATAATATCATAAGTGATAACCAACATGGGTTTACCAAGGGAAGAGGTTTTCAGACTAAACTGACTTGTTTTTATGAGGAAGTGAGTAGAAGCCTGGACAGAGGGGTGTCTGTGGATGTAGTAAGGTGAGTAAAAGCCTGGACAGAGAGGCGGCTGTGGATGTAGTGAGGTAAGTAACAACCTGGACAGAAGGGGCAGCTGTGCATATAGTGAGGTACAGTGGCAGAACTAGTACTGAATGGGCCCCACAGCAATTTTTTGAACGGGCTGACCCCCACCTCCCCAGAAACCCCCTCCTCCCGTGCAACCTTCACTACTGTGGCTAGTCAAGATCATTCTCTCAGACCAGGCCAGGCACCAGTCCATAGAAAGGATGCCCTGGAGCTGGAAAAAGTACAGATGAGAGCGACTAAACTGATAAGGGGCCTGGAGGGTCTTAGGCTACTTTCACATTAGCATTTTCAAATCCACTATTGAGATCCGTCATAGGGCCTCAATAGCGGAAGAAAACACTTCAGTTTTGTCACCTTTTCATTGTCAATGGCGACAAAACTGAATTGAATGAAATGGAATGCACCAAAATGCATTACATTCCGTTTGGTTGCATCCCCATCACGGACAGAAAAACGCTGCAAGCAGCGTTTTTCTGTCTGCATTGTGTCGTGGAGCAAGACGGATCCGTCCTGACACACAATTTAAGTCAATGGGGAGAGATCCGTTTTCTCTGACACAATCTGGCACAATAGAAAACGGATCCGTCCTCCATTGACTTTCAATGGTGTTCAAGACGGATCCATCATGGCAATAGAAGACATAATACAACCGGATCCATTCATGATGGATGCATGCGGTTGTATTATTGTAACGGAAGCGTTTTTGCAGATCCATGACAGATCTGCAAAAAAACGCTAATGTGAAAGTAGCCTTAGTTATGAGGAAAAATTAAAAGAATGAAATTAATTTAGTCTTGAAAAGAGACGTGTAAGGGGGGACATGATTAACCTATACAAATATATAGATGGGCAGTACAAAAAATACGGTGAAAATCTGTTCCATGTAAAATGCCCTCAAAAGACAAGGGGACACTGCCTCCGACTGGAGAGGAAAACGTTCAGTTTCCAGAAGCGTCAAAGCTTCTTTACAGTAAGAGCAGAGAATCTTTGGAGTAGACGACCGCCGGACGTGGTCACAGCAGGAACAGTGGACAGTTTTAAAAAGGGCTTCCACGTGCTTCCAATCTGTGCCTTCACACTGCAAAACATGCATGGGACATGTCCTATCTTTTGCCGTATATCGCGGACCCATTTAAGTCAATGGGTCTAAGTCGCGATGTAGCGCTCACATGGCCGGTGCCCGTGTTTTGAGGACCTGCGGTTTGGGGTCCACAACATGGGCACAGCTGCACCACAGTGGTGTGAATGTAGCCTAATACTAATAAACAGTTTGAGGCTACCACCAAGGTAAAATCTTATTATAAAAATGTGGTTATTGAACAGTTTGAGGCTACCTCCAGGGGGAAATCTTATTATTAAAAAGCACTGATTGAACAGTTTTACCACCAAAAACGTATCGGTTAAAATAGGGGAAAATTCAACTGTGAAGCACAAGGAGGTACAGTTGCAAGAAAAAGTATGTGAACCCTTTGGAATGATATGGATTTCTGCACAAATTGGTCATAAAATGTGATCTGATCTTAATCTAAGTCACAACAATAGACAATCACAGTCTGCTTAAACTATTAACACAAAAATAATTAAATGTTACCATGTTTTTATTGAACACACCATGTAAACATTCACAGTGCAGGTGGGAAAAGTATGTGAACCCCTAGACTAATGACATCTCCAAGAGCTAATTGGAGTGAGGTGTCAGCCAACTGGAGTCCATTCAATGAGATGAGATTGGAGGTGTTGGTTGCAGCTGCCCTGCCCTATAAAAAACACACACCAGTTCTGGGTTTGCTTTTCACAAGAAGCATTGCCTGATGTAAATGATGCCTCGCACAAAAGAGCTCTCAGAAGACCTACAATTTAAAATTGTTGACTTGCATAAAGCTGGAAAGGGTTATAAAAGTATCTCCAAAAGCCTTGCTGTTCATCAGTCCACGGTAAGACAAATTGTCTATAAATGGAGAAAGTTCAGCTTTGCTGCTACTCTCCCTAGAAGTGGCCGTCCTGTAAAGATGACTGCAAGAGCACAGCACAGACTGCTCAATGAGTTGAAGAAGAATCCTAGAGTTGAGATGGCCTTGCGGTTCTCCCGGTGGTCGTTTCGCGGCGAACTTTGAGTGTTCGGATTTGACGAACATATGGAGAAATTCGCGCCCGCCATATTCTTTTACATTATGAAGAACTTTGACCCATGACACATCCATCAGGTGGTACAGGACAGCCAATTGAGACATTTCAGCACATGGACATACCCCCTACCTTATATAGACCTGATCTGGCCGCCATTTTACATTCAGTGTTTTGCCAGTGTAGGGAGAGGTTGCTGTGTGGAGCGGGGACAGGCTGTTAGGGACACAAAACGCTAGCTAATAGGGCCACAAAAGTCATTTTAAGGACTAGTATAGGTGTGCTATCGATATGTGTGATACACAGAGGGGTGCGATATACTTATACTTTTATAATGAGTCAAAAACACATAGATCTATATAGTGATCACCTGGAAGTCAGGGGTCTAGGGGCTAGGGGCTTACTAGGGCCATTTTTATATAGGGTAAGGTTCCGGACAGGGTCGCTCTTATCAGGGCGGGTGGTCTGTGGTTAGGCTATCAGGGCCAGAATAGCCCCCCCTGTAGGGCAATATCAGGGACAGTTCTTTGCCCACCCTGTCCTTCAATACCACATCATCATCTAGCCCAGGGATAGATGGTTTTTGCTTTCCCTCCGGGATTCATGGATGTGCACTGGAACCCCCCGGATTGTGGTAGGACATATGGTTTCTGATTTGGTGCTGCTGAGCACCTGATTTAGTGCCGCCGAGCACTTGTTATTGCCTACTACATCTATGCTTTTTGCTTAAAGGGGTTCTGCACTTTGTTTTAACTGATGATCTATCCTCTGGATAGATCATCAGCATCTGATCGGTGGGGGTCCGACACCCATGACCCCCGCCGATCAGCTGTTTGAGAAGGCAGTGGTGCTCCAGCAGCGCCGCGGCCTTCTCGCTGTTTACCGCTGGCCCAGTGACGTCACGACTAGTATCAACTAGCATGGGCGGGGCTAAGCTCTGTTCACTTGAACGGAGCTTAGCCCCGCCCACGCTAGTTGATACTAGTTGTGACGTCACTGGGCCAGCGGTAAACAGTGAGAAGGCCGCGGCGCTGCTGGAGCACCGCTGCCTTCTCAAACAGCTGATCGGCGGGGGTCCTGGGTGTCGGACCCCCGCCGATCAGATGCTGATGATCTATTCAGAGGATAGATCATCAGTTAAAACAAAGTGCAGAACCCCTTTAACTTTAATAATTTAATTTATTTTCATTTTGAGGGATATCTTTTCCATTCACACGTCCGCAAAATGGGTCCGCATCCGTTCCGCAATTTTGCAGAACGCGTGCAGACCCACTCATGTTCAATGGGGCCGGAATGTGCTGTCCGCATTTGCGGATCCGCACTTCCGCATCTGTGATTCCATTTCCGCAAAAAAATAGAACATGTCCTATTCTTGTCTGCAATTGCAGACAAGATTAGGCATTTTCTATTATAGTGCCGGCGATGTGCGGTCCACAAATTGCGGAATGCACATTGCCTGTGTCCATGTTTTGCGAATCCGCAAAACACTTACGGACGTGTGAATGGACCCTCATAGTAACATTATTAAAGGTCACGTTTTATCTTTATGTATATTCTAATGGATTGCCTTCCTTGTACAATGTTATAATATACTTTCTATGTTAGACGGTATATTATAGTGCATTTGTATTGTGCGGCAGTTGTGTGCGGTTCTGCTGCGATACCGCAGCTATATAGAGGGACAAGAGTTATTGGAACAAATAATTTCTACTGGTGTGATATACCAGTCGTCCCCCAAAAAAACTGATTGAAGCGGGGTGTTATATACCAATATACTTTCTTTATAGTGCATTTGGGTACTGTATAGTGCATTTGCGCATGCGCGAAAATTATATTGCCGATATTTCACATTGAAAAAATAATAAATGCAAATTCGAATAATACATCTGGTATGTCACTGTCCATGTTGTGGGACTATTTGTGCACTTCTAGTAATTATTTCTTGGCTGCAAATATGAGCTGAAGGTTTTTCAGGTTCGCCTGCCATTAAAATGAATGAACTTGCGGTTCGCGAACATTTGATTGTGTTTGCGAACCGTCCCGGCAGATGTTTGTCCATCACTATCCTAGAGTGTCAGCTAAAGACTTACAAAAGTCTCTGGCATGTGCTAACATCCCTGTTAGCGAATCTACAATACATATTCTGTGGACAGATGAAACCAAAGTTGAGTTGTTTGGAAGAAACACACAACACTATGTGTGGAGAAAAAGAGGCACAGCACACCAACATCAAAACCTCATCCCAACTGTGAAGTATGGTGGTGGGGGCATCATGGTTTGGGGCTGCTTTGCTGCGTCAGGGCCTGGACCCAATTTTATCAAGACATTTTGCAGGAGAACTTAAGGCCATCTGTCCAACAGCTGAAGCTCAACAGAAGATGGGTGTTGCAACAGGACAACGACCCAAAGCATAGAAGTAAATCAACAACAGAATGGCTTAAACAGAAGAAAATACGCCCGATTGAGATGCTGTGGCATGACCTCAAGAAAGCAATTCACACCAGACATTCCAAGAATATTGCTGAACTGAAACAGTTCTGTAAATAGGAATGGTCAAGAATTACTCCTGACCATTTTGCACGTCTGTGTCACACCGGTGACAGGTTTTAGAAGGTCTGAAAGATTATCTGCACATTAGTGATCTGACAGCCTCTTTTGGTTTTGGTTTCACTTTGTCTGTGTGTTGCTTGTATGTCCACACCTCTTGTTCAGGTGTGGATCATGTGACCTTTACCTCCCCCTATTTAGTCTGACTTTACCCATCACTCCTTGCTCTGGATAGCTTAATTTGGTTTTTGGAAGATCTGGAGTTTGGTTCTAGTTGAAGTCCTGTTCATCCATCATCCATCAGCCTCAGAAGTTAAGTGTTCCGCTTGTTGTATTTTGTATTCCCCCCACCTTTGTTGTTTACTAGGCCTCAGCGAGACGCTGGTTCCTTCACCAGGGAAGGAGCGGGTTGTCTCTGCCCTGTCATTACCATTAGGGCATCCGAGGGCCACCAGGTTTTCTAGGTTCCTGTGTAGGGGAATCTCTACCATCGAGAGGTGCCCATACGGGTAGGAGTTAGGGCCAGGAGCAGGGATTTATAGGTGGTGACCCTTTTCCTTCCCTAGCCGTGAGGCCTAGTGTCTTTTCCCTTCCTTCTTGTTGTCTTTTGGTGTTCTCCCCTACTACATCTGTGACTGTCTGATCTGCAACTACAGGAAACGTTTGGTTGAAGTTATTGCTGCCAAAGGAGGTTCAACCAGTTATTAAATCCAAGGGTTCACATACTTTTTCCACCTGCACTGTGAATGTTTACATGGTGTGTTCAATAAAAACATGGTAACATTTAATTCTTTGTGTGTTATTAGTTTAAGCAGACTGTGATTGTCTATTGTTGTGACTTAGATGAAGATCAGATCACATTTTATGACCGATTTGTGCAGAAATCCATATCATTCCAAAGGGTTCACATACTTTTTCTTGCAACTGTATGTATACAGAAATGACCAAATCAATTCTTTTAATTTAGAATTGGATTCTAACAAACCCAAATATTTAGCAATTAATATCAGGCACATTAAAAGAGAGAGATCTGTACTTAAAAATATTTTGGTATGCTAGAATTAAAGGGGTATTCCGGTTGTTTGAAGTTATCCCCTATCCACAGGGTTTGGGTCTGGTACCCTCATCCACTTGCATACTAGATCAAGCAGCAAAGCGATATCCTTCGCACACAGCGATATGAAGAAGTATTATGCCGTTCCTGGACCTGGAGTTATCCTTTATCTAATATTTGTTGCTGTAGTTTACAATCTTTAAGCAAAATGTAATCTTAGTGTCTCATGCACACCAAGCCTGTAGTGAGGTGTTCCGCACTCCGCATGCAGTCTTATGATGTCTACGTACAGCACCATATGGAGGTGTCCCCTTCACGTTGGGGTCAACGAAGGCTCAAGGCTCACAGGGCACCTATGACCACTCAAAGTGACCAAAGATTTAATACATTTTGTGTTTTTTGTGTGTTTTTGTTGCAAATTGTGACAAACTGCTTTGAGCAAAGATTTCCTATGCAAATAAATAAGGTCACATGACTATATCGGTGCATGTCCTTAAACCCAAGGATGGAGAGACAAGGCCTCACAGAGGAGGAGAGTGAGAGCTGCATTGTAAGTGTACAGAATATATGGGGGTCTTGTACAGGAAAAAAATAAAGGGTGGTCCCTTGGGGTTTACCCCAAAATAGACTACTCGTAAATAGACAGAAACAATGTAAATAAAGGGGTAGTAACGTTTTAAAACCTAACTTTTAATAGGATAGTTATAAATCCCACCTGGGAAGAGGACCCCTACCTGACAAACAAAACATAGACACAAAAGAACAGGGGACCTGGTGTGACAGGTACACCCAATGGTCAAATGAACAGGCACGTCCCGGGATGGGGCGGGACGTGAGTGCTTGACCAGTAAACGTAAGCAAGCAAGATAGCGCTGATACTGAAGACCGTGGCTTGTGCCGTGGTCTATAAGCATGCCAGGGAGGCAAGAAAGAAAGGGTAGGTCTTACCGGTGAATGGGCAAGAGGACCAGCCGGTCCAGTGCCCTAAGGGGAGATGTTCGCACGTGTGAATGCGTCCCTTTGTGCAGGATGATGGTCACTTGGTGCAGGAGGGCCACAGGGAAGAAACTGTCCCTGGTGTTGCCCTACTTGGCCTAAAGTTGCCCTAGAGTGCCTGCTAATACGGGGTCCAATCCCCGCAAGGGGTGGCCCCGTCCGGAACCAAGCCCTAAAAACAGTGACCCTAGATAGCCCTGTAAAGACAGGAAAAAGAAAAAGGCCCTATGGGGCTCCAATGGCCTGGGTCAGCCAATGAAAGAGAGGGAGGGGGATATGGGTGCTAATGTGGATAGATGTGTAGTATCTCCTACACTAGTATAGATAAATACTCTGTGTCCCTACGCGTTTCGTTGGAGAGTAAAAGGATGCTATATATGTCCTAAAATAAAGGAACTATAGGTAGTTGCCTATGGCAAACCCCACAACTCGTCGGGGGACAGGGGTAAAGGGTACAGTATACCTCCCCTACTCGCAACCTATCTGTATGATCAGGACAGATATGGGGGAGGGGAGGGAAGGAATGCAAGTGGCGCAGACTTGACGGGACTAGATAGTCCTAGATAACCCAGAATCCTATAAAATGAGAAAAAACACATAGTGGTGCAATCAGTCTGGGGCGCGCAATACCTAAATATGGTTGCATAATAAGGCACTCAGTCTAATGGCATGTTGAATGGGGTTACTCACTGTTAGGCATGGGGGTCATGTGACTTCTCCTCATAGGATGCGGCACAGCAGATACAGGTGCCGGTCATCTGCCTGGCGTCTGACAGCGCAAAAGGGCGCGCTGAGGAGTTTAAATGTGAGGTAGGAGGACCTGAACGCATGCGCAGTGGGCGCCGCCGCCGCTCACGTGCCTGGGAAGGTGTCACGTGACGCGGACGGGCGCGTCCTTGAATGCGCATGCGCAGATAGTAGAGCTGGCAGCCGCATCACACTGTGAACTCACTACGTCACGCCTGCCCATATTAGTCATGTGATGGGGGCGTGGCAGTGACGGATCGCTGCAGGAGCTGTCCAGCTGTAAGTATGGGAGTGGCTGCTATGTATGATAGTCCAGCCCCTACAACAACATACGTACCGATGCTGGGGGAAGAAAGTAGCAATCCACCCCAGCATGGGACCGAGGAGGGGACTTATTTGGCAGTCCGTTGACGGGCATAGAAGGAAATAATAACAGCAATATAGGCCAAACAGCGCACGGCTATACATTGGGGTAGGAGACTAACCACAAAGAGTCGCTACCGATTGAAAATCAATCAAACTAACAATCAAACCATCAATCGGGGGGCATAGCTGAAATATATCTTCCACCTGCTAGAATAGTGATGACATATCGCATATCGCAGAGCGGCCCCCAGGTGGAGTTGGTCCGTGCCATGAGAAATTAGCCCATGGTATATCTGGCATGTATGGGGTCAAAGGTGGAGACCGCGATATGCGAATTAAGCATGGTGGAGATAATTAGGGGTAAGGCTCCAAACTCATATGGTCCCAGTGGGAGGGGAGAGAAGGATGTAAGCAGTATGTATATATGGTCCACGCTGCAGGTAGCCAATCTTAAAAAGACTGTGTGCTAATACTGTATATAATGTACAGTAAGCTGACCTAGGGGGGGGATCACAGGAAGCAGCCATATTGTAATTGGTCGTTCAAGCCGAGGGGTTGGGTGGTCTTAAGTTTAAAAATCCACCAGGACTCCCTCTGGAGGATCTTTTTGTCCCAATCTCCCCCTCGTGGTGGCCTCCTGATGTGTTCTAGGCCTATGAATGTGATGACGGATTGGCGTCCGTCGTGGGCAGAATGAACGTGTCTTGCCACTGGGGTATCCCTATTGTTGCGGATATCCCCCATGTGTTCTCCTATGCGTACAGGGTCTGCAGGGTCGGCATTTAGGGAGTCTGAGGTCTACAGGGAGTGCAGAATTATTAGAGTTATCTATTATTAGAGTACAATATAGAGTTGTATTTTTGGGGATTAATTTTATTATTGAACAACAACCATGTTCTCAATGAACCCAAAAAACTCATTAATATCAAAGCTGAATATTTTTGGAAGTAGTTTTTAGTTTGTTTTTAGTTTTAGCTATTTTAGGGGGATATCTGTGTGTGCAGGTGACTATTACTGTGCATAATTATTAGGCAACTTAACAAAAAACAAATATATACCCATTTCAATTATTTATTTTTACCAGTGAAACCAATATAACATCTCAACATTCACAAATCTACATTTCTGACATTCAAAAACAAAACAAAAACAAATCAGTGACCAATATAGCCACCTTTCTTTGCAAGGACACTCAAAAGCCTGCCATCCATGGATTCTGTCAGTGTTTTGATCTGTTCATCATCAACATTGCGTGCAGCAGCAACCACAGCCTCCCAGACACTGTTCAGAGAGGTGTACTGTTTTCCCTCCTTGTAAATCTTACATTTGATGATGGACCACAGGTTCTCAATGGGGTTCAGGTGAACAAGGAGGCCATGTCATTAGATTTTGTTCTTTTATACCCTTTCTTGCCAGCCACGCTGTGGAGTACTTGGACGCGTGTGATGGAGCATTGTCCTGCATGAAAATCATGTTTTTCTTGAAGGATGCAGACTTCTTCCTGTACCACTGCTTGAAGAAGGTGTCTTCCAGAAACTGGCAGTAGGACTGGGAGTTGAGCTTGACTCCATCCTCAACCCGAAAAGGCCCCACAAGCTCATCTTTGATGATACCAGCCCAAACCAGTACTCCACCTCCACCTTGCTGGCGTCTGAGTCGGACTGGAGCTCTCTGCCCTTTACCAATCCAGCCACGGGCCCATCCATCTGGCCCATCAAGACTCACTCTCATTTCATCAGTCCATAAAACCTTAGAAAAATCAGTCTTGAGATATTTCTTGGCCCAGTCTTGACGTTTCAGCTTGTGTGTCTTGTTCAGTGGTGGTCGTCTTTCAGCCTTTCTTACCTTGGCCATGTCTCTGAGTATTGCACACCTTGTGCTTTTGGCCACTCCAGTGATGTTGCAGCTCTGAAATATGGCCAAACTGGTGGCAAGTGGCATCTTGGCAGCTGCACGATTGACTTTTCTCAGTTCATGGGCAGTTATTTTGCACCTTGGTTTTTCCACACGCTTCTTGCGACCCTGTTGACTATTTTGAATGAAACGCTTGATTGTTCGATGATCACGCTTCAGAAGCTTTGCAATTTTAAGAGTGCTGCATCCCTCTGCAAGATATCTCACAATTTTTGACTTTTCTGAGCCTGTCAAGTCCTTCTTTTGACCCATTTTGCCAAAGGAAAGGATTGCCTAATAATTATGCACACCTGATATAGGGTGTTGATGTCATTAGACCACACCCCTTCTCATTACAGAGATGCACATCACCTAATATGCTTAATTGGTAGTAGGCTTTCGAGCCTATACAGCTTGGAGTAAGACAACATGCATAAAGAGGATGATGTGGTCAAAATACTCACTTGCCTAATAATTCTGCACGCAGTGTATATCAGTTTAGGGAGTCTAATCTATGTCTGTATTTCTTTAGGAGGACTGGTGTGGGATCTTTGTTTATTGGTTCTTGCTTTGTATTAGCTTAAAGGTCTGGTCTGAGATATTTATTTCATTAGAGAAGGTCTAGCCTGAGGTCTGTATTTTGAGAACTGTATTAGTTTAGGGGCTATGGTCAGGGGACTATAGTTAAAGTTATGCATTAGTTTAGGGGGTCTGGTCTTGGGTCTCTATTTTAAGGTCTGTATTAGTTCAGTGGATAGAGTCTCGGCTTGTGCCGAGGGTGGGAATCATATGAGTCGTCAACACAGTGGCCCAGTCACAGTGTGGGCCATGCTGATCGTCCTGCAGCAGCTCGATGAAAAATTCCCACACCACCGAGTATGGCATTTTCCCCCCACCACTCCGTGCTGACTGCCTGCTACCACTGCCTCCGTGAATCCGTGCACCACTAGTTCTTTCCGGACAGGTAGTCTTCTGCGCAGCAGACAGTCTACCCTGGACACGTTTGGCTACAGATCTCACACTGCTGACTCCCGGCCACGCTACCACCCTGCTGGCTCAGCCGCTGCCTCACGCCCAATCTGCCAAC
The DNA here is from genome assembly GCF_905171765.1 of Bufo bufo. Taxonomy (NCBI): domain Eukaryota; kingdom Metazoa; phylum Chordata; class Amphibia; order Anura; family Bufonidae; genus Bufo; species Bufo bufo. Next base: position 692,626,796 of record NC_053391.1, read on the forward strand.
CTCTTCTCCTGATGATGATGAAGCCCCCTCTTCACCCAGCTCCCACGTGTGATTGGCCACATCATCGTCTGCCATTGTCTGCATGTCACTGATGTCACCCTCACCAGTCTCAGGGCCACGTGCCTGAACGCTTGCAACACCAGCTCCCACGCGACTCTCATCGTCGCTACTTGCCCCCCTACCGGAGGAAGCAGCGGATCTCTCCTCCTCACCTGTCTGTCGGACATGATGTACTGTAACATTAACTACAAGGGAAAAAGAGCAATCGTATCAGGCCGCAATTTTGCACCAACTTCACAACTACTGATTGAGGCATCGAATTAAGTGTAAAAGAACTTGACCACCCTAAAAGTGTGTAGAGAAGTGTTCTGTTTCAGCGAACCGTGGCCTCGGCGGCTAACCCTTTTCAGGTTATCTGTTCTCAGCCTTTATGGTGTGATCATCACCTCTAGTATATATATTTTTATCAGCCTGAGAAGCCATCTTTCTTTACCCGTGAAGCATGCCAGACCACAAGTACTGATATATAAACTAAATACACCCCAAAGCTGCTTGTATCAGAACGCAATTTCACCCCAGAATCAAGGAGGAACGGAAGTACTTATATATCAAATAAATACACCCCAAAACTGGTTATATCAGGCCCCAAATTCACCCCAAAAGCAAGAATGAATGGAAGTACTTATATATGAAATAAAAACACCCCAAAACTGGTTGTTTCAGACTTTCAACCCAATAACAGATGCTAGGATTACTGTAACTACTGTGTAAAACAGCCTAAAATCTTAAGTAATAGTAATAGTAACCCCAATTAGTGCAGAAAGGTGTAAAAGACTCGCTTTCCCTGAACTGCTCAATGATTTTTTTTGTTTCTTATAAAGTTTTTCCTAGCACTGTCCCTAGTGCCTGTCACATCTCTCCCTGCACTAAGTTCACTGGAAAATGACAGAGACCGAGCAGGAGTAGGCTTTTTATAGGGCTATGACATCACAGGGGCTGGCTATCTGCTGATTGGCGGCTGTCTGCATGGCATTGTGGGTGCCCCCTCGTTCCTGGGTTTCTTACTTTCACTCTGTAACATGTGCAGCAGCCATTATAGAATAGACATAAAATAGACATAAAAATCTGATCCGTTACCACGAAGCGCAAGGAAATTCGAGTTCGGGACTAATCAAATTTTTCCTGAAATTCGGATTGAATTCCACTTCGTCAACTTCCATTCACCCATCTCTAATTATGACATGTACCATTACAGGGAGCATGTGTTATTACCCACAAATGCTATGATGTTCCTGCCATTTTCGCTGACCAATGTACCCAATTGGAGTTGGCGGGATGACAGCCAGTGGGATGTTTGCTGCTTAATGCACTTGATTGGCTACTCTCACCCAGGCCGATCAGCTCTGACACAGCATGGCAACTCTTGACATGACACATGATAGGAAGGAGAGGGAGTGGGAGCGACACTTCGCCATTCTGCTGTTGGGGACGAGAGGATGTCCATGGACAAGAATGCGGAGGAGGAGGATAAATACCTAGTGTGGGAGCCAGGCTGACAGAAACATGTCAGTAGAACCTGCCTGCTTGCTGGAGTGCTGCCTCACCGTAATAAATATTGGCACGGTGGACCATGAAAGACATGCACTATCCTTGCCTGTAACAGCTGCTCTAGGTGCCCACAGTGACGTCCACCTTGCTGCACAGCAAAAATTGCAAGGAGCGGCCCATGTTTACTGCCACATGAGAGTACAAGGCAGGGGTGGCTTTTTGGGAGAAATAATGCCGTTTAGGTACCCTCCAGCAAGGCTAAGTGCACACTATCAGTTTCTTAAAGGCAGCAGAATCCACAAAGTGGTACGGCGGAGACTGCAACGCTAGCATTTTGGCCGGTGGGAATTAAGCTTGTGCACCATCAGATTGCTGGCCGCATAGAGTTGTTATCGATGGCTGACGACAGAGCGAAGGAGAAGGAGAAGAAGCAGTAAGTGATGATGAGGATAACAAAGACATTGTACTGCACGTGGATGCGGCCTGGCTGCCACAAAGGAGACCAGGAGAAGAAGGGAACTCTTGTTGTGCTAGCTGGCAGCCACTTTTGTTTTCCCACAGTAAGTGGTAATGCCGATTCATGTGCTGCAATAGAGCTGTGGTGCCAATGTTTGTGTTTGAACACATATGACTTGTTTTAATTCTGCAAATCTTGCACATGGCAGTGGTTTTGTGTGCTGGCCTTTTGGGGAAAAACTGCTCGCACAGAGCTAGCAGCAACCGAGCTTGGCTTAGGTCTAGCATGTTTTGAGCCTGTACCCACAGTATCAGCGGCATCACCAGTTCCCGAGCTGACCATAATAGAACCAGATCTGACCCTGGAAGTTTTTTGGGAGGTTTTGGTCATATGTTGCCCCTGCTCTTTATTGTTGCTGCTGCCACCACCCTCCTCAGCACTCTGATTTGGCTTGCAGGTCCTGTCCCACATACAATCATCATCATCAGAGTCCTCACCCTCCCCACCACTTTTATAAGACTGTGAGCTTGTGAGCTCCTTGGCCCTCCAGACTCTCTTGACTATCTGCGGTAGGACATGGTGAGGTTTTGGCCCTCCAGACTCTCTTGACTATCTGCGGTAGGACATGGTGAGGTTTTGGCCCTCCAGACTCTCTTGACTATCTGCGGTAGGACATGGTGGGGTTTTGTTGCCTCTTCTTTGGATTGTGCAATAAAGACAAAGAGGACAGCACTGAAAGGCTTCTTTGGGGCTGCAAGGAGGAGGAACAGGAGGAACGGTGTGAGCCATCCAATCCACAATCACATCCTCTTATTCCTTATTAATAATGTGGTGCCTACCGGAAGCCAGGCAGAACTGCAGGCTGCTACTACTACCGCTACTGCCTGGACGGCTGGTGCTGCTACTGCTGTTGGCACTACTACCCACATTCTTACTCTTAGTCTCTTACATTCTTTCCTTTTCCAATCTTCTGTTTACCAGACATTTTATTATGGGGCCTATATAATGGTAAAGTCACAGGTTTGGTGCACAGATTATTAAACAGTAGATTTTTACAGGTGCACTTACAGTTGTAGAAAGACCAAAATCAGTGGGTTACAGTGCCATCCTGACAATGTAACTCAATACCAACTTTAGACTTTAAAAGAAGCTTTGCACATAGTTAAACTAAGCCAGCGAGCTAGTGTGACCACGTACCAGGTATGACTTGGCTAGCTACATTTGTAAACATCCCTCCCCTTTTACAAACACAATGTACACTGGTGTTGACAGATTACAATAGTAATAATGCAGTTATTATGCAGTAAAATGTATTTGCTGAAACTGCATGGTGTCTTGAAATAATACATGTTCACTAACATAGTTAAACTAAGGGCGGGTTCACATCACCGTTATGAATTCCGTTATTGCTTTCCGTTATAATATGGTTATAATGGAAAATAACGGAATTAGTAAGACGTAATAAAAAATGAAAACCTTTAAGAGGCATTCCGTTTTGATCCGTCATAATAGAAGTCTATGGGCAGCATAACAGATCCGTCTGGTTTCTATTATGCAGGATAGAAAGCAAAGTCCTGTTGACAGGAGGAGTTAATTTCCGTATGCTCGGTGGTGTAGAGCAGTAAAGGGGTTATGTGAATGTGAGAAGTGTTACTGTACCATTCATGGCCACTAGCCATTGTATAGAATTGTGTTGTTCGGATGCCTGTTCTGGACTTCATCAGCCCATTCAAACAGCTTGAAGGTGGGAGTGCCTTAAGTCAGACCCCCAAGACGTTTCTTCTCAAGACTAAATACATCTAATTATTTTAATCTTTTTTCATAACTAAGACCCTCCATGCCCCTTATCAGTTTAGTCTCTCTACTTTGTACTTTTTCCAGCTCCAGGGCATCCTTTCTATGGACTGGTGCCCAGAACTAAACTGCATATTCCAGACGAGGCCGCACCAACACTTTGTAAAGTGGTGATATTACATCCCTTTCCCGCGAGTCCATGACTCGTTTAATGCATGAAAATATCCTGGTGGCTTTAGAAGCAGCTCATTGACATTGTATGCTGTCATTTAATCTACCATCCACAAGGACACCCTAATTCTTCTCTACAATTATTACTACCAAGATACATAACTTTACATTTATCCACATTGAACCTCATTTGCCAAGTTGATGCCCAATCACTCAGAGTGTCCAAGTCAGCTTGTAATTTATGGACATCTTCCATAGACTGTACAGTACTACACAGCTTAGTGTCATCTGCAAAAATAGATATGGTGCTATTATTCCCATCCTCAATATCATTAATAATTAAATTAAATAATAAAGGGCCCATTACTGAACCTTGGGGTACACCACTTATAACCTGGGGCCATTCTGAATAGGAATTATAGACCACGACTCTCTGGACACGGTCCTTCAGCCAGTTTTCAATCCAATTTCAAACTATACTCTAAGCCTATAGACCTTACTTTACCTATTAAACGTGTATGAGGGATAGTATCTAATGGCTTTTCAAAATCGAAGAACACTACATCCACAGCCGACCCTCTGTCCAGGCTACTTCTTACCTCACTACATCCACAGCCGACCCTCTGTCCAGGCTTCTACTTACCTCACTACATCCACAGCCGACCCTCTGTCCAGGCTTCTACTTACCTCACTACATCCACAGCCGCCCCTCTGTCCAGGCTACTTCTTACCTCACTACATCCACAGCCGCCCCTCTGTCCAGGCTTCTACTTACCTCACTACATCCACAGCCGCCCCTCTGTCCAGGCTACTTCTTACCTCACTACATCCACAGCCGCCCTCTGTCCAGGCTTCTACTTACCTCGCTACATCCACAGCCGACCCTCTGTCCAGGCTACTTCTTACCTCACTACATCCACAGCCGACCCTCTGTCCAGGCTTCTACTTACCTCACTACATCCACAGCCGACCCTCTGTCCAGGCTTCTACTTACCTCACTACATCCACAGCCGCCCCTCTGTCCAGACTTCTACTCACCTTACTACCCACAGCCGCCCCTCTGTCTAGGCTACTACTTACCTCACTACATCCACAGCCGACCCTCTGTCCAGGCTTCTACTCACCTCACTACATCCACAGCCGCCCCTCTGTCTAGGCTACTACTTACCTTACTACATCCACAGCCGACCCTCTGTCCAGACTTCTACTCACCTCACTACATCCATAGCCGCCCCTGTGTCCAGGCTTCTACTTACCTCCTCAAAAAAACAAATCAGGTTAGTCTGGCAACTTCTGTCCTTGGTAAACCCATGTTGGTTATCACTTATAATATTATTTACAGTCACATACTCCTGTATATAGTCCCTTAAGAATCCTTCAAACATTTTTCCCACAACAGAAGTAACTAACTGGTCTATAATTACCTGTGGAGACCTAAAGCCCTCTTTGAATATGGGCACCACATTTGTCTTGTGCCAGTCACTTGGCACTGTATTAGTCTCAAGAGAATCTCTACAAATTATGAACTGGGGCACAGCAATATCTGAACTGAGCTCTTTAAGAACTCTTGGGTGTAATCCATCTGGACCTGTAGCCTTGTTCACATTTACCTTATTTAACTTTGCTTGGACTATATCTACAGTTAGCCAATTAAGTATATTAATGGATGTACTAACAGCCCTGGTGCCACCAATATCAACTCCTTTCTCTTCATTTGTATATACAGAGCTAAGAAACATGTAGTAACTCTGCCTTTTACTTATCTTCAGTGACCACCTAGATCTTTTCCTGGGATGACTCAAGTCCACCTGCCCCCCTGCAGCCTGGGTTATGGGATAATAAAATTACAGAAAGGATTTCGTCATGAGAGATCAGATAGAGAGAACAGTTTATGATTGCAGAGCCTGAACTCCCCGGTGACAGAATAAATTGCCATTAAAAGAAACAACAACACACAGGAGAAAGTGATGAGGGACCAGGACCACACACATATAAATAGAGGAGAGCTGACACTGAGGCGTGCACCACAAAGGCCGAATCATGGCAGAAGCCCTTACAGTTCTCTTCCTGCTTCGTTACTCTGAAACTTTTTGCATTTCCATTGTTTATGACGCACCTGCTTCCTCATCTTGCATATATAAGAATTTTTGCAGCCAGGGCTCTCGTCATACAAATTTTCAGCATTTCAGAATCTTTCACACCTCATGTTCAGATAAGAAATAGATCCTTATGGTAAGTGATCGCTCCAAAAACTCCTCCAAATGAGGTTGTCTGGGGTTGGACCTTTTGGACTCCTATTATTCCCTGGGCACACTGAAGGATCCTAGTTGCCATTTAGTAGATCACTTGCAGTGTTAGGAGTGGACCATGTTCGACTATGCCAGCTAGGTAGAATCAAGATTTTTAATTTTTCGAATATTAGAGGTGGAACAGTGGGTCTTGGCCTTGTTACTGTTACTTGCTACCCTTATAGGATGAAGAATTAAAAAATAATTTGCCATAACTTTTTACATTTTACATTTACAGTTATGTGAGGGCTTGTCTTTATTGATACTATTTTAAAGTACAACTTTTTGATCAATTTTTATTCCATTTTTATTTCATTTTATGGGGAAGAATATGTCCAAAAACAGCCATTCTGGCTTTTTTTTTTTTTAACAGAGTTTACCATGGAGGAGACACGTCATTACTGTCACGGCCTTACCAAGCACTGAAAATACTGTACATATGTTTTTATTTTTTAACACTTTTAAAATATCAATTAGGAAAAATGCGATTTTAGTAGTACTTTTTGCTTCTATATTATTATTTTGTCCCACTATGGAACTTGACCATCAAGTGGCCTTATTGCTAGTATAATGCGACACAATCCTTCTGTATGTCATACTGTGGGAAGGGGTTTGAATGTACTTTCAAAAAACTTGGTTGTAGAGAAACTTGGATGTAGAGGGTCCCAGAGCCGAGACCCCCACTCACTAGAATGCTCTCTTCTTCTTGCTGCTGTAGATAGAGCACTCTTGGCACTAAATCTCAGAACTTGGACCCTCACCAATCAAAACTTTTGATATGTAACTGCACAGGGCCACTTTAGGGTATGGGGCCATTACATTTTTTATTTTTTCTCCTACCTTCATGGTATACTCAAACATATACAAGGCTGGATTAAGTTTGGTGAAGGCCTGGGGGCAGAAAATCTCCCCAACCCTCTATAGCAGGCACACAGAGGAAAGGTGGCCATGTTTCTGTGTTCTAAGAGAGTTATGGAAATAGGTTTGCCACTGGAAAAGATCATCATGGCACCCTAGTCTTCCTGAAACTAGATCCCAAAAGTGAGCAATACTCTATATACACTAAGAAAAAAATAAGGGGTTGGGTCAGCACAACCTGCCTGTAGGTGCAGATCACTATGGCGAAATACATATATAAACGGAAAATGCAAATGTGATCGCACACTACATCCAGCACTCTGCCCTCCATGCTGGATGAGACATTGGTTTATATTTTGGCCAAAGCATAGTAAGCCACTCACCGCGTCAAGGTCGTCTCATGAGTGGTCCCTAACTCTTGTTCCTACCTGTTCATGGGCCATGACAGCCACATAAAATCCAGGGAATGCAGGTCAGCATGCAAGCCAAGTACACTTTGCTTGTAACCCCGTCCGGTGCCATTACAGCTTTCATCGGATCCAGGGATGCAAGTACCAACATGCATGCTGAACCCACCATATACTTCTCCTGGAGCCAGATGGCTAATGGTAGGTTCTATACAAGCAGACTCAGTTTTATACTGACTTTAAAACCAGCCTCAAGGACAGATTAACTGGTCAGGTGTGCATGACTGCATGGAGATCGCCACGCCTCCAATATATACTACAAAGAAAAAAATAAGGGGTTGGGTCAGCACAACCTGCCTGTAGGTGCAGATCACTATGGCGAAATACATATATAAACGGAAAATGCAAATGTGATCGCACACTACATCCAGCACTCTGCCCTCCATGCTGGATGAGACAGATGTAGTGTGCGATCACATTTGCATTTTCCGTTTATATATGTATTTCGCCATAGTGATCTGCACCTACAGGCAGGTTGTGCTGACCCAACCCCTTATTTTTTTCTTTGTAGTATATATTGGAGGCGTGGCGATCTCCTTGGAGTCATTGCACACCTGACCAGTTAATCTGTCCTTGAGGCTGGTTTTAAAGTCAGTATAAAACTGAGTCTGCTTGTATAGAACCTACCATTAGCCATCTGGCTCCAGGAGAAGTATATGGTGGGTTCAGCATGTTGGTACTTGCATCCCTGGATCCGATGAAAGCTGTAATGGCACCGGACGGGGTTACAAGCAAAGTGTACTTGGCTTGCATGCTGACCTGCACTCCCTGGATTTTATGTGGCTGTCATGGCCCATGAACAGGTAGGAACAAGAGTTAGGGACCACTCATAAGACGACCTTGACGCGGTGAGTGACTGTATATACACTACCTATATAAATAATGACTACAAGAGGAATGCTGATCCCCATAGAAAATTTTTGAAAGGGTCCCACCTTTGAAATGTTGGGCCCTTTACGTTTACAGGTGTTCAGGCCTCATTGCATAGTTGGTTCCTGGGTCATTTACTTGAAGAATGTAATAGAGGGATAGACACAACTGGTCTGGGCAGGGAGGGAGAGTACTGGAGGCCCACTAAGTTTTGAGGTTGGGCCTCCAAAGAGATTGAGGTACATGGCCTTTGTGCTTTGCTTCTAATCCAATACTGATGATGTTGATGTTACCACGTATAGGCCCATGACCACAACGGGCACAAGGTTCTAGAATCTGAAAAACTCAAGTAGGTCCAAGATTGTTCTTTGAGAAGACTGGACCATAAAGAAAAATAATAAATCTGGACTGACTCCTGTGTTGGCGCATACCATTACTTTCATCATTCATGTAAGATAGAAAGTCGATGTGAACTTTTTTTATCCCACTTTTGTCCCACTTTCTTGTTTGTTAGTGTTATGGTGGCTGTGAAGAGAACACTTTCTCCTGTATAAGACCAGTACAACCTGGGGCTCTCCCAATCTATCGGCCCATACAACCTGCACAAGTCATCCTCCTTGATCTATACACATTTGAAATCACAGGTGAGAAGAAGAGTGGATTTTTTGCCTATACACATTAGTGTCCCATCATGCGTTGCTTTAGATTGTCCATATGCTTCCAATACTTGTCGGCTTACAGCTATTCTTTATGACTTTGCTATCAATATGCTCTGTTCATTTGGGTTGGAATCTGTTTTGAATTGGGAATTTAAGTATATCTCTACCTATTTCCAGCGAGCAAGCTTGTTGAAACCCTACATCAACTGTTGGAGAGAGCCAGGATACTTAAAGGGGTTGTCCACTCTTCTATTTTATCTCTATGCTTTATGTTACAATCTAGCTACATTGTATACATGACCTTTTGTCTAGATACTTGGCTTGTAGATTGTTGTTTGTGTGTATTGTCAGATGTAAACAGTGGCTGTGCTTATTCTTATGATGTAATGCCCTATTTAGGAAAGACAGGGTCAATAGAAAGGGTGGTGGTGTGTGCCTGTATGTGAGGAGTGATCTGAAGACAAGTGTGGAAGAGCAAATTGTGGGTGCAGATGGTGAGGATGTGGAAACCTTATGGGTGGAATTTCAGAGGGATATATACACTGAAAAAATAATACATGGTGTAATCCAGTGGTCCCCAACCTTTTTTGCACCAAGGACCAGTTTCATGTCAGACAATTTTCCCAGACACCGGGGGGGGGTCTTGGGCGGGGCTTAGGGAGTGGGCGGGGCTTAGTGTGTGAAACTGGATGCCGACAAATTTCCCCCCCCCCCCCGCCTTCATGTTCATTTCCATTGGTGGGGCAATGAGACCTAACCAATCCCTCCCTTACTAGCCCTTTTCAGCTTTCATATTGGTGGCAGTGGCTGGCCAGCATCACAGTTGGAAGGAACGCTGTAAGGCCGCACTCTGTGTGTGATATGTGCGTCGGGCACGCATGCATCTGGCGCAGTGGCGTAACTAGAATTCTATGGGCCCCAGGGCAACCTTTGAATTTGAGCCCCCCCTGTGGCAATAATAACCATGAGCACCACCGTGCCCCTCATGTGGTTATTATTGCCAAAGTTTTGTCAGTCGCCCCCTTTCTCACTATATTTCATTTTGCCCCCACTCCTATATATTTCATTTTTTGCCCCTCTCTGTATATATTTCCTTTTCATTTTGCCCCCTGATTATTTGCTGCCCCTGCCCTCATATGGCCGGCGTGGGCCCCCCTTTCTGAATTCAGACATTAGTGCCGGTTATTATAATGTGATATGATATTAGGGCAGGGGCAGCAAATAATGAGGGGGCAAAATGAAAAGGAAATATATAGAGAATGGGGGCTAAATGAAATATAGGTAGAGAGGGGCCACTGACTAAACTTTGGCAATAATAACCCAGTTATAATTGCCAATGTTTTGTCAGAAGCCCCTCTCTACCTATATTTCATTTTGCCCCCATTCTCTATATATTTCAGTTTTTGCTGTCCCTGCCCTGCCCTCATATGGCCGGTGCGGGCTCCCCCCTTTCTGAATTCAAACATTAGTGCAACTGATCATCTGCCCCCCTGTACTTGCAGGCTGTGGCGGGCTTCAGTTTGGTGCGCAATCCTGTGGCTCTGCCTGCGGCGCACCGCCGTGTCATTCCAGCAGTGATCCCGCGAGACCCGCCGCAGGAGGTCACGGATCTCGCGGGATTATAACAGGTTATGAAGCGCAGTGCAGGCGCACTCAAAATATAAGAAGGGGCCGGCCGCCGCACTGAAAAAAAAAGCACTTGCGGGGCCGCGGGCCCTCCCCCTTGCCTGCCCGCCCCTGTCCTGGCGTCTCCCCTCCTCTGTATTGCCGCGGCCCGGCAAACAATCTTCCAGGGCCCGGTCCTGGGCCGCGGCCCGGTGGTTGGGGACCGCTGGTGTAATCTATAGACCCCCTAACATCACAGAGGCTTGGCTTAGGTCTAGCATGTTTTGAGCCTGTACCCACAGTATCAGCGGCATCACCAGTTCCCGAGCTGACCATAATAGAACCAGATCTGGCCCTGGTAATTTTTTGGGAGGTTTTGGTCATATGTTGCCTCTGCTCTTTATTGTTGCTTCTGCCACCACCCTCCTCAGCACTCTGATTCGGCTCCCAGGTCCTGTCCAACACACAATCATCATCATCAGAGTCCTCACCCTCCCCAGCACTTTTATAAGACTGTGAGCTTGTGAGCTCGTTGGCCCCCCTCCCTTCTCTGTTTTTGCCCTGACTTCAACTGTTGACACCCCCACCATCACACTGTGGCTACAGCAGCCACTACTACAAGAAATAACACAGCAATGCATGTGGTTCCCCACCTCCCCCTGAACCTCCTCCTCAGGGCAGTCAAAATGCTGCGTGTTCCCACATAAGTCGTCAACAGGCAGACTCTCTTGACTATCTGCGGTAGGCCATGGTGGGATTTTGGTGCCTCTTCTTAGGATTGTGCAGTGAAGACAAAGAGGACGGCATTGAAAGGCTTTTTTGGGGCTGCAAGGAGGAGAAACAAAAGGAACAGTGTGACCCCCTGGCTCCAAGACACAGTGTCAGACTATGACTGAAAGGAGGAGTGAGACATCCAATTCACAATCACATCCTCTTACTCCTTAATAATAATGTGGTGCCTACCGTAAGCCAGGGAGAACTGCAGGCTGCTACTACTACCGCTACTGGCTGGACGGCTGGTGCTCTGAGATTTTAACTTAGGGTCATGGTTCTGCCTCAACCGCAAAGGGGAGAAGATTCCTCAACTTGCTGCAGGACCACTTTATGGGCCAGTTTGTATAAGCTCCCACTAGGGGCGATGCTCTATTGGATCTGGTAATTTCTAATGACGCAGAGCTTGTTGGAAATGTTACTGTTCAAGAAACACTAGGTAATAGTGACCACAATATAATTATATTCCCCCTAAACTATAAGAAGCAAACTCTGTCAGGCAGAGCAAAGACACTGAATTTCAAAAAGGCTAATTTCCCGGGGTTGAGGGCAGCATTTCAGGGCATAGACTGGGAGCAGCTAATGTCACATAATAATACTGAGGATAAATGGGAGAGCCTTAAATCCACATTGAGTAATTGCACAATTTTTTTTATTCCTTTAGGGGACAAGTATAAACGGCTAAAATTAAACCCCAAGGCTAACAGCTACTGTAAAAAGAGGAAATAAATGACAAAAAAGGGCATTTAAAAAATACAAATCTGAAGGGTCAGCTGTAGCGTTTGAAGATTACAAAGGGCTTAATAAAATATGTAAAAAGGAGATAACATTTTCAAAAATACTAAACAAACAGCAAGTGGCAAAAGAGAGCAAAACAAATCCCAAATTGTTTTCTTAAATATATAAATGCTAAAAAACCAAGGATTGAGCAGGTAGGTCCCCTAAATAATGGTAAAGGTGGGGGGGGGGTTAGTCACCAAAGATAAGGAAAAGGCAGAGTTACTAAATGTTTTTTTTAGCTCTGTATATACAAAAGAAGAGAAATTATCTGATATCTGTGGTGCTGGGGCTGTTAGTACATCCAGTAATATACTCAATTGGCTAACTGTAGATATGGTCCAAGAGAAGTTAAATAGAGTAAATGTGAATAAGGCTCTGGGTCCAGATGGATTACACCCAAGTTAAAGAGCTCAGTTTAGTCATTGCTGTGCCCCTGTTTATAATTTTTAAAGATTCTCTAGGTACTGGTACAGTGCCAAGTGATTGGCGCAAGGCAAATGTGGTGCCCATATTCAAAAAAGAGAACTAGGTCCTCCACAGGTAATTATAGATCAGTTAGTTAACTTCTGTCCTGGGAAAAATGTTTGACGGACTCTTAACCCCTTAAGGACTCAGCCCTATTTCACCTTAAGGACTTGGCAAATCTGACCAGTGTCACTTTAAGTGCTGATAACTTTAAAACGCTTTTACTTACCCAGGCCGTTCTGAGATAGTTTTTTCGTCACATATTGTACTTCATGACACTGCTAAAATTGGGTCAAAAAAGTTAATTTTTTTCATTAAAAAATACCAAATTTACCAAAAATTTTAAAAAATTTGCAAATTTTCAAGTTTCAATTTCTCTACTTCTATAATACATAGTAATACCTACAAAAATAGTTATTCCTTTACATTCCCCATATGTCTACTTTATGATTGGATCATTTTGGAAATGATATTTTATTTTTTGGGGATGTTACAAGGCTTAGAAGTTTAGAAATTTTTCAGAAATGTTCAAAAACCCAATTTTTAGGGACCAGTTCAGGTTTGAAGTCACTTTGCGAGGCTTACATAATAGAAACCACCCAAAAATGACCCCATTCTATAAACTACACCCCTCAAGGTATTCAAAACTGATTTTACAAACTTTGTTAACCCTTTAGGTGTTCCACAAGAATTAATGGAAAATAGAGATACAATTTCAAAATTTCACTTTTTTGGCAGATTTTTCATTTTAATATTTTTTTTACAGTTACAAAGCAAGGGTTAACAGCCAAACCAAACTCAATATTTATGGCCCTGATTCTGTAGTTTACAGAAACACCCTATATGTGGTCGTAAACTACTGTACGGGCACACGGCAGGGCGCAGAAGGAAAGGAATGCCATACGGTTATTGGAAGGCAGATTTTGCTTGACAGTTTTTTTTTACACCCATGTCCCATTTGAAGCCCCCCTGATGCAGCCCTAGAGTAGAAACTCCATAAAAGTGACCCCATCTAAGAAACTACACCCCTCAAGGTATTCAAAACTGATTTTACAAATGTCGTTAACCCTTTAGGTGTTCCACAAGAATTCATGGAAAATAGAGATACAATTTCATAATTTCACTTTTTTGGCAGATTTTCCATTTTAATCATTTTTTTCCAGTTACAAAACAAGGGTTAACAGCCAAACCAAACTCAATATTTATGGCCCTGATTCTGTAGTTTACAGAAACACCCCATATGGGGTCGTAAAATACTGTACGGGCACACGGCAGGGCGCAGAGGGAAAGGAATGCAATATGGTTTTTGGAAGGCAGATTTTGCTGGACTGTTTCTTTTTACCCCATGTCCCATTTGAAGCCCCCCTGATGCCACCCTAGAGTAGAAACTCCATAAAAGTGACCCCATATAAGAAACTACACCCCTCAAGGTATTCAAAACAGATTTTACAAACGTCGTTAACCCTTTAGGTGTTCCACAAGAGTTATTGGCAAATGGAGATGAAATTTCAGAATTTCCATTTTTTGGCAAATTTTCCATTTTAATCCATTTTTCCCAGTAACAAAGCAAGGGTTAACAGCCAAACAAAACTCAATATTTATGGCCCTAATTCTTTAGTTTACAGAAACACCCCATATGTGGTCGTAAACAGCTGTACGGGCACACGGCAGTGCACAGAAGGAAAGGAATGCCATACGGTTTTTGGAAGGCAGATTTTGCTTGACTGGTTTTTTTGACACCATGTCCCATTTGAAGCCCCCCTGATGCACCCCTAGAGTAGAAACTCCAAAAAAATGGCCCCATTTTAGAAACTACGGGATAGGGTGGCAGTATTGTTGGTACTAGTTTAGGGTACATATGATTTTTGGTTGCTTTATATTACACTTTTTGTGAGGCAAGATAACAAGAAATAGCTGTTTTGGCACCGTTTTTATTTTTTGTTATTTACAACATTCATCTGACAGGTTAGATCATGTGATATTTTTATAGACCAAGTTGTCACGGATGCGGCGATACTTAATATGTATACCTTTTTTTTTATTTATGTAAGTTTTACACAATGATTTATTTTTTGAAGCAAAAAAAATCATGTTTTAGTGTTTCCATAGTCTGAGAGCCATATTTTTTCAGTTTTTAAACGATTACCTTGGGTAGGGTATGATTTTACAGAATAACAGCTTTTTTAAAACAAAAAAAATTATGTTTTAGTGTCTCCATATTCTGAGCCATAGTTTTTTTTTTTTTTTGGGCGATTGTCTCAGGTAGGGACTTATTTTTTGCGGGATAAGGTGACGGTTAGTTTGTTACTATTTTGTTGGGCAAACGCCTTTTTGATTGCTTGCTGTTGTACTTTTTGTGATGTAAGGTGACAAAAAAATGGTTTATTTAGCACAGTTTTTATTTTTTACGGTGTTCATCTGAGGGGTTAGGTCATGTGATATGTTTATAGAGCCGGTCGATACGGACGCGGTGATACCTAATATATATACTTTTTTTTTCCCCTATTTTTTCCCAATTTTTTTTTACTTTGCTTGGGGAAAATGACGTTTTTGTTTATTTTTACTTAAAACTTTTACTTTTTGGGGGGGAAAACTTTATTTTTTCAACTTTTTTTTTCACTTTATTTTTTGTCCCACTTTGGGACTTGAATCCTTTACAATGCATTCCAATACTTCTGTATTGGAATGCATTGGCTGTATGAGTAATACTGTGTGTATTACTCATACAGCTTCCGGCCTGCGAGATCCAGGGGGCTGGATCTCACAGGCTCTTCACCGGAAGGCAGTGCGATGCCTTCCTTAGGCATCGCGCTGCCTTCCATGCCATTGGGTCCCCCCCACAGTCCCATGGGGACCCGATGGCACCGCCGACTACCGCCGCCCGCACAATAAAAAGCCGCAAACCGCAGGTCTGAATTGACCTGCGGTTTGCGGCGATACCCGACACGGGGAGGTCACGCGTATTTAGCCGTGGTGCCTGCTCAATGATTTAAGCAGGCACCATGTACCGGTACGTCATGGGTCCTTAAGGACTCGGGAAACATGCCGTACTGGTACGTCATGCATCCATAAGGGGTTAAGGGACCATATACAAGAGTATGTGACTGTAAATATTATAAGTGATAACCAACATCCATTTATCAAGGACAGAAGTTGTCAGACTAAGCTGATTTGTTTTTATGAGGAGGTGAGTAGTAGCATGCATAGAGGGGCAGCTGTGGATGTAGTGAGGTGAGTAGTAGTCTGGACAGAGGGGCGGCTGTGGATGTAGTGAGGTGAGTAGTAGCCTGGACAGAGGGGAGGCTGTGGGTGTAGTGAGGTAAGTAGAAGCCTGGACAGAGGGGTGGCTGTGGAAGTAGTGAGGTGAGTAGTAGCCTTGACAGAGGGGCGGCTGTGGATGTAGTGAGGTGAGTAGTAGCCTGGACAGAGGAGCGGCTGTGGATGTAGTAAGGTAATTTGTAGCCTGGACAGAGGGGCAGCTGTGGATGTAGTAAGGTAATTAGTAGCCTGGACAGAGGGGCAGCTGTGGATGTAGTGAGGTGAGTAGTAGCCTGGACAGAGGGGAGGCTGTGGGTGTAGTGAGGTAAGTAGAAGCCTGGACAGAGGGGTGGCTGTGGAAGTAGTGAGGTGAGTAGTAGTCTTGACAGAGGGGCGGCTGTGGATGTAGTGAGGTGAGTAGTAGCCTGGAAAGAGGGGCGGCTATGGATATAGTGAGGTAAGTAGTAGCCTGGACAGAGGGGCGGCTGTGGATGTAGTGAGGTGAGTAGTAGCCTGGACAGAGGGGCGGCTATGGATGTAGTGAGGTGAGTAGAAGCCTGGACAGAGGGGCGGCTGTGGATGTAGTGAGGGGAGTAGTAGCCTGGACAGAGGAGCGGCTGTGGATGTAGTAAGGTAATTAGTAGCCTGGACAGAGGGGCGGCTGTGAATGTAGTAAGGTAATTAGTAGCCTGGACAGAGGGGCAGCTGTGGATGTAGTGAGGTGAGTAGAAGCCTGGACAGGGGGGCGGCTGTGGATGTAGTAAGGTAATTAGTAGCCTGGACAGACGGGCGGCTGTGGATGTACTAAGGTAATTAGTAGCCTGGACAGAGGGGCAGCTGTAGATGTAGTGAGGTGAGTAGTAGCCTGGACAGAGGGGCGGCTGTGGATGTAGTAAGGTAAGTAGTAGCCTGGACAGAGGGGCGGCTGTGGATGTAGTGTTTCTGGATTTTGCAAAGGCTTTTGATCCTGTCCCTTATAGACGTTTAATAGGTAAAGTAAGGTCTATAGGCTTGGAAAGTATAGTATGTAATTGGATTGAAAACTGTCTGAAGGACGGTGTCCAAAGTGTTGTGGTCAATGATTCCTATTCAGAATGGTCCTGGGTTATAAGTGGTGACCCCAAGGTTCAGTGCTGTGTCCTCTATTATTTAATTTATTAATGATATTGAGGATGTGATTAATAGGACCATTTCTATTGTTTGCAGATGACGCTAAGCTGTGTAGAACTGTAGAGTCTATGGAAGATGTCCATAAACTACAAGCTGACTTGAACACTCTGAGTGATTGGGCATTAACTTGGCAAATGAGGTTCAATGTGGATAAATGTAAAGTTCTGCATCTTGGTAGTAATAATCTCTGTGCTTCATATATCCTAGGTTATGTAGCACTGGGAGAGTCACTTGTAGAGAAGTATTTGGGTGTCCTTGTGGATGGTAGATTAAATAACTGTACACAATGTCAATCAGCTTCTAAGACTACCAGGATATTATCATGCATTAAACGAGGCATGGACTCACGGGGCGGAGATGTAATATTTCCTCTTTACAAAGCGCTGGTGCGGCCTCATCTGGAATATGCAGTTCAGTTCTGGGCACCAGTCCATAGAAAGGACGCACTACAGCTGGAAAAAGTACAGAGGAGAGCGACTAAACTGATAAGGGGAATGGAGTGTCTTAGTTATGAAGAAAAATTTTAAGAATTACATTTATTTAGTCTTGAGAAGAGACGTCTAAGGGGGGACATGATTAACCTATACAAATATATAAATGTGCCATACAAAAAATACGGTGAAAAACTGTTGCATGTAAAATTCCCTGAAAAGACAAGGGGGCACTGCCTCCGACTGGAAAAGAAAAAATTATGTCTCCAGAAGCGTCAAAACTTCTTTACTGTAAGAACTGTGAAGCTGTGGAATAGACGTCCTCAGGACGTGGTCACAGCAGGAACAGTGGACAGTTATAAAAAGATTTTAGATAAATTCTTAAAAGTACGTAAATGACATCAATGCTTATGAAAATGTGTAGAAATCTGAGTCTCACTTCCTTCTGGGATTCGCATCTCCACCTATTCCTTGGTTGAACTTGATGAACTTATGTCTTTTTTTCAACCGTATTAACTATGTAACTATGTATATTGGCTGCTAGTTTCTCCCACCCGTCCATTCACCTGTGCATGCCCCCATCCTTCAGGTTATTGCGCAGACTCTTGGGGTACATCCTGCTCATTCTTAGTCTCATTCATCTCTCCTTTTCTCCTTCCTCCTCGTGCTTCATCATTTGAAATGTGCAGATGCCATTAGGAGCGTCCTGCGCATGGTCCGCTACTTTATAAGCTTTAGGGCCCTTTGTTTTTCTGCCCCAAGACAGGTGCTGAATGATGAAGGAGTTAGGGCTGGGCGCAGGAGCGATTTCAGAATGTACATGCGCCGAGCGTTTCTTCGGGAGTGTGGGCAGAGAAACAGAGGCCCCAAAAGCTGAATGCAAAGTAGTGGTGCAGAGATACACTGGGCATGCACAGGATGCTCCAACTGGTTTCGATTTTCTACGCAGTGCAAATGATGTGGCAAGAGGCAGGAGAAAGGAAAGGTGGACTGAGTATTAGCAGGACATCCCCCAGGAGTCTGCACAATAGCATGAAGGATGGGAGCGCGCACTGGTGAATGGACAGGTGGGAGAAACTAGCAGCCAATGTATTACATCATAAGTGAAACAAGCTACAAGCCAGGCATCTAGACGAAAGATAATTTATGAAAATTTTAGACCATATAATATTTTCTATTTCCTGAGAAAAGCAGTAGAGGAAGCATCAAAGCAATGGTCTCCTCAACTGAGAAGGTCCATGTCTACTGTTAAGGGACCTAGACGAGGAAGAAATCTGGATTACAGAAAATGGAAACATAATGGGAGGCACCGAATATGTAATACAAAGAACCAAGTGGTCAAAAAAAGGGAGGAATAGACCAAAACAAAGACCATGAATCACCACAGAATTTTCCAGTATTTGAACTTGCTGAGTGGAGAAAGGCTTTGTTTCAGTTTAGTCATGGGCTCCATGGTTGCTTATTATAACTAGGAAAGACTAAGAAAAGTCCATAAAAATCCAAATTATCATTTGAAGTCTTCAAGAGCTTTTTTCGTTAGCAATGTTCTGTGTTCTGTTTTTATACAGTCCTGATCAACAATTTAAGACCACTTGAAAAATGGCAAAAAATCATATTTAGCATGGCTGGATCTTAAAGGGTTTCTTAAAGGGTTTCTATCACTTTGTATCACATAATTAGCTGTCAGACACTAGCGATCTGCTAGTGTCTGCTCTGGCCAACCATCCTACTATAATCGCTTGTGGGGCAGCGGTTTTGCTAAAAAACGAACTTTAATAAATATGCTAATGAGCCTCTAGGTGCTATGTGGGCGTCATTAGGACCTAGAGGCTCCGTCTACCTTCATAAACAGTCGCCGCCCAGCGCGTCCCTCCAGCCGCCCATGTCCTGCTGAATGCGATCCTCCGTGTGACGCAGCGGACGAATTCTCGCACATGCGCCGTGCGCGGCTGTATTCGGCCCATTTGAGATGTCTGAGCTAGCGGACGAATTCTCGTGCATGCGCCGTGCGCGGCTGTATTCGGCGCATTTGAGACGTCTGAGCTGGGAGCAGACATTAAATGCGCATGCGCCGAATACAGCCGCGCACGGTGCATGCGCGAGAATTCGTCCGCTGCGTCACACGGAGGATCGCATTCAGCAGGACATGGGCGGGCTGGAGGGACGCGCTGGGCGGCGACTGTTTATGAAGGTAGACGGAGCCTCTAGGTGCTAATGACGCCCACATAGCACCTAGAGGCTCATTAGCATATTTATTAAAGTTCGTTTTTTAGCAAAACCGCTGCCCCACAAGCGATTATAGTACGATGGTTGGCCAGAGCAGACACTAGCAGATCGCTAGTGTCTGACAGCTAATTATGTGATACAAAGTGATAGAAACCCTTTAACAAGGTTCCAAGTAGAGCTTAAACATGCAACAAGAAAAAATGGGAGTGAGACAAAACATTTTTTGAGCATTCAATTTAATGAAAACAATGAATAAACTGAAACAGGCTGTTTTTCAGCTGATCAAAAGTTTAGGACCACACCTCCAAAAAAAAACGAAACCCCCAAAAACAGAAATCCAACTTCTAAACATGAACTCAGTAATGAGTAGCTCCGCCGTTATTGTTTATCACTTCAAAAATTTGTTTCGGGATGCTTGATGCAAGCTTTTCCATGAGGTGAGTGGGAACATTTCTCCAAGTGGTGAAGACGGCCGCACGAAGGCCATCTACTGTCTGGAACTGTTGTCCATTTTTGTAAACTTCCCTTGCCATCCATCCCCAAAGGTTTTCAATTGGATTTTGATCAGGGGAACACGCAGGATGGGCCAAAAGAGTGATGTTATTCTCCTGGAAGAAGTCTCTTGTCCTGTAGGCATTGTGTACTGTAGCGTTGTCCTGTTGAAAAACCCAGTCGTTACCACACAGACGAGGGCCCTCAGTCATGAGGTATGCTCTCTGCAACATCTGGACGTAGCCATCGGCCATTTGACACCCCTTCACTTCCTGAAGCTCCATTGTTCCACTGAAGGAAAAAGCACCCCAGACCATTATGGCGCCCCCTCCACTGTGGCACGTAGAAAACATCTCAGGTGGGATCTGCTTGTCATGCCAGTAACGTTGAAAACCATCAGGAACATCAAGGTTACATTTTTTCTCATCAGAGAATAAAACTTTCTTCCACCTTTGAATGTTCCATGTTTGGTGCCCTCTTCAAAGTCCAAACGAGCAGTTCTGTGGCGTTCAAGGAGACGAGGTCTTTGAAGACATTTTTTGTTTTTGAAGCTCTTCAGTCTCAGATGCTGTCTGATGGTTATGGGGCTGCAGTCAGCACCAGTAAGGGCCTTAATTTGGGTCGAGGATCGTCCAGTGTCTTGTCGGACAGCCAATTGGATCCTCCAGCTCAGTGCTGATGAAATTTTTTTGGGTCTTCCACTTGACTTTTTTGTTCCATAACCCTCAGGATCATTTAAGAAATTCCAAATGACTGTCTTACTGCGTCCCACCGCAGCAGCGATGGCGCGCTGTGAGAGACCCTGCTTATGCAGTTCAACAACCCGACCACGTTAAAAAAGGGAGAGTTTTTTTGCTTTTGCCAACGTGTGACTACCTGACAGAAAATGACAATGAATCCACATCTTTGCACAGATTTGGCCTTTTAAGGGCATGTGGTCCTACAATTTGGATCAGCTGAAAAACAGCCTGTTTCAGTTTAATCGTTATTTTCATTTAGTTGAATGCTCAAAAAATGTTTTGTCTCACTCTCATTTCTTCTTGTTGCATGTTGAAGCTCTACTTGGAACCTTGTTAAGATCCAACAATGTAAAATATGATTTTTTGCCATTTTTCAAGTGGTCTTAAACTTTTGATCAGGACTGTACTTTGAAATATATTTTGTTTGTTTTCGCAGCGCTGTTTCTTAAAGCTTTCTGAAGAGATGATGGTCAATCAAAGCAACGTCTTAGAGTTTGTCCTTCTCGGCTTTCCTGGCATCGCTGAAAAATTTCATATAGCTATTTCTATGAGCTTCTTTCTTATCTACAATGTCTCGTTGTTCTCCAATGTTATAGTGATAGGTCTGATAATTTTTCTAGAACACCTGCATCAACCCATGTACATCATCATTGGAAACCTGGCTCTCTCTGACCTCATATTTGACACACTGACCTTACCAAAAATCATTGGCAAGTATTGGTTTGGTGATAGTTCATTGTCCTTCATTTTTTGCTTTTTTCAGATGTTTTTTGTCCATACTTTGGGCTCCCTAGACTCATTTATTATCATGCTGATGGCCATTGATCGCTTTGTCGCCATTTGTAGACCTCTACATTACTGTTCCATCATCACTAACAGAGTAGTTTTAATGTTCTGCTTCATTTTTTGGTTGATCACCTCAGTGATTGGTATTGCGATTGCAATCATGGGGGCCAGCCTTCCATACTGTGGACCAAATGAAATCAAGAACTGCTTTTGTTCCCTCACACCCGTAGCCATCTTATCCTGTGTTAACTCCTTCACCACCAGACGTAACGTCTTTAATATCGCTCTAGTCGTCCATCTTCTTCCATTATCTTTCATTATATTCTCCTATGTGTTCATTATATGGAAGATTCACCTAATTGCTGGTAGAGAAAACTGGCAAAAAGTTTTTTATACCTGCACCACTCATGGACTTGTTATTTTTCTGTACTTTGTGCCCAGGTTGGCAGTTTATGCCTACAATCAATTTCAGCTCTTTTCCAACGCCGATGTCAATGTCTTGCTTATCTGCATTTACACATTTGTGCCACATTTTACAAGTCCCATCATCTTCTGCCTGAGAACAGAAGAAATAAAAAATACAGTCAAAAAGGTCTTTCAAAAACTTGCCTATCGTTTAATGTAATAATAATCATGTTGAAATTGCAAAGAAATATTAAGATGTCAAAAATCCCACATCAAACGTATGGGTTGGTGGATGATGGCAAAAAAAAATAATCAAAAAGTTCTAAACTGTTTTGCTGGGAAAAAAATTGTTATTTTTATTTAGACTTTTTTTCATTTTCTCTAAATATTTTATCTATTTGTTCCTGATGTAAAATATTTTATTTCCTAACATATTGTGTTGCAATAAATAATATCATTTTTGTAGTTCTTGTTTTTTTTTTTAAGTCCAATTTCCTGGGTTGAGGGCATCATTTTAGGGAATTGAATGGGAGCAACTATTACCAAATAATACAGAGGATAAATGGGAGAGCTTTAAATTCACAATGGATAATTACACTACAAAGTTTATTCCTTAGGTAACAAGTATAAACGGCTAAAATGTCTAACAGCAACTGCAAAAAACATATGACAAAAAGGATATTAAAAAAAAATACAAATCTGAGGGGTCAGCTGTAGCCTTTGGAATTTACAAAGGGCTTAAAAAAATCTATAAAAAAAAAAGAAAGAAAATCTGCAAAAGTGCAAAATGATTGGCAAATGGCCAAAGAGATTATTTAAATATATACATGCTAAAAAACACAACATCAGAGCAGGTAGGTACCCTAAATAATGGTAAAGGGATAGTGTTTACCGAGCACCATGGAAGTCAATGGGAGAACCCCAGGCACCCCCTGCTCTGAAGAGGGGAGGGTGTCGGGACTCTAGTTCATCTTAGGAGTCCCTGCTCTGACTCCATATATACGGTAGCTATATCCATATATGGAGTCAGTGCTTTGGGACACCCCAGTATATTTAAATCTAGTTTCTGAAAAGCTTCTGCCAGAATTTGAACTACCAACATTGTACATTAGAGGCAAGGACCTTATGCACTCAGCTATAAAGCTGAATGCTAAGCTGTGTCAGAAAAACTTCATAGAAGTTTCTGATGTAGTGAGTATTCCTATTCAGCAGAAGACTTATTTTATATTTCTGTGTAGGTTAACATGTAGCTGTATAGTATGGTGGTTAATGTCCTTGCCTCTAATGTACAAAGTTGGGAGTTCGAATCCAGGCAGAAACATTTCAGAAAAAGAGATTAATATTATATATTTTAGATTTTTTTTTGTAATTGTAAAAAATGTATAGCGCAAAATAAATGTGTAATTTCAAATATATACCGTATTTTTCGCCCTATAAGACGCCCCGGCCCATAAAGTAGGCGGAGCAGGCACGTGACCTCCGTGAGTTACAGCCGCCCGGCCCGCCTGCTAGCTGCTAGTGCTTACTACAGGAGTGTGACATGTACCGGTAAGTACGGTACATATGGGGAGCAGGGGGAGTGCATCATTATTCAGTTTAGATCTGATGATTAACATTACATATAATACAGTACATACTGAGCTGCGGGGCCAGAGTACAGTGCCTGCACGGCCCCACCGCTCTCTCCGCCTCCTCCCTCCTCACTAATACATCGCAGACTGCAATGTAAATTGCCAGCATTCGCCCCATAAGACGCAGGGGCACTTTTCCTCCACTTTTAGGGGGAAAAGTGCGTCTTATGGGGCGAAAAATATGGTATATACAGTACAGACCAAAAGTTTGGACACACCTTCTCATTCAAAGAGTTTTCTTTATTTTCATGACTATGAAGGCATCAAAACTATGAATTAATACATGTGGAATTATATACATAACAAACATTCTAGGTTCTTCAAAGTAGCCACCTTTTGCTTTGATTACTGCTTTGCACACTCTTGGCCTTCTCTTGATGAGCTTCAAGAGGTAGTCCCCTGAAATGGTCTTCCAACAGTCTTGAAGGAGTTCCCAGAGATGCTTAGCACTTGTTGGCCCTTTTGCCTTCACTCTGCGGTCCAGCTCACCCCAAACCAACTCGATTGGGTTCAGGTCCGGTGACTGTGGAGGCCAGGTCATCTGGCGCAGCACCCCATCACTCTCCTTCATGGTCAAATAGCCCTTACTTTCAAAGTTTTCCCAATTTTTCGGCTGACTGACTGACCTTCATTTCTTAAAGTAAAGATGGCCACTCGTTTTTCTTTACTTAGCTGCTTTTTTCTTGCCATAATACAAATTCTAACAGTCTATTCAGTAGGACTATCAGCTGTGTATCCACCTGACTTCTCCTCAACGCAACTGATGGTCCCAACCCCATTTATAAGGCAAGAAATCCCACTTATTAAACCTGACAGGGCACACCTATGAAGTGAAAACCATCTCAGGGGACTACCTCTTGAAGCTCATCAAGAGAATGCCAAGAGTGTGCAAAGCAGTAATCAAAGCAAAAGGTGGCTACTTTGAAGAACCTAGAATATGACATATTTTCAGTTGTTTCACACTTGTTTGTTATGTATATAATTCCACATGTGTTAATTCATAGTTTTGATGCCTTCAGTGTGAATCTACAATTTTCATAGTCATGAAAATAAAGAAAACTCTTTGAATGAGAAGGTGTGTCCAAACTTTTGGTCTGCACTGTATATATTTGGGCTATATATATACAGTGGATATAAAAAGTCTACACACCCCTGTTAAAATGTCAGGTATCTGTGCTGTAAAAAAATGAGACAAAGATGAATCATTTCAGAACTTTTTCCACCTTTACTGTGACCTATAAACTGTACCACTCAATTGGAAAACAAACTGAAATCTTTTAGGTGGAGGGAGGAAAACAAAAAAAACAAAAATAATGTGGTTGCATAAGTGTGCACACCCTCTTATAACTGGGGATGTAGCTGTGTTCAGAATTAAGCAATCACATTCAGAATCCTGTTAAATAGGAGTCAGCATACACCGGCCATCATGTAAAGTGCCTCTGATTAACCCCAAATAAAGTTCATCTGCTCTAGTTGGTCTTTCCTGAAATTTTCTTAGTCGCATCCCACAGCAGAAGCCATGGTCCACAGAGAGCTTCCAAAGCATCAGAGGGATCTTATTGTTAGAAGGTATCAGTCAGGAGAAGGGTACAAAAGAATTTCCAAGGCATTAGATCTACCATGGAACACAGGAAAGACAGTCATCATCAAGTGGAGAAAATATGGCAAAACAGTGACAATACCAAGAACTGGACGTCCCTCCAAAATTGATGAAAAGACGAGAAGAAAACTGGTCTGGGAGGCGACCAAGAGGCCTACAGCAACATTAAAGGAGCTGTAGGAAAATCTGGCAAGTATTGGCTGTGTGGTACATGTGACAACAATCTCTAGTATTCTTCATATGTCTTGGCTATGTGGTAGAGTGGCAAGACTAAAGCCTTTGCTTACGAAGAAAAACATCTAAGCCATGCTACATTTTGCACATCTGAAGTCTCCCAAAAGCATGTGGGAAAAGGTGTTATGGTCTGATGAAACCAAGGTTGAACTTTTTGGCCATAATTCCAAAAGATATGTTTGGTGCAAAAACAACACTGCATATCACCAAAAGAACACCATACCCACAGTGAAGCATGGTGGTGACAGCATCATGCTTAGGGGCTGTTTTTCTTCAGCTGGAACTGGGGCCTTAGTTAAGCTAGAGGGAATTATGAAACGTTCCAAATACCAGTCAATATAGGCACAAAACCTTCAGGCTTCTGCTAAAGCTGAACATGAAGAGGAACTTCATCTTTCAGCAAGGCAACGACCCAAAGCATACATCCAAATCAAAAAAGGAATGGCTTCACCAGAAGAAGATGAAAGTTCTGGAATGGTCCAGCTAGAGCCCAGACCTGAATCCGATTGAAAATCTGTGGGGTGATCTGAAGAGGGCTGTGCACAGGAGATGCCCTCACAATCTGACAGATTTGGAGTGTTTTTGCAAAGAATGCGCAAATCTTGCCAAGTCAAAATGTGCCATGCTGATAGACTCATACCCAAAAAGATTGAGTGCTGTAATAAAATCAAAAGGTACTTCAAGTATTAGTTTAAGGGTGTGCACACTTATGCAACCATTTATTTTTTTATATTTTTTTCTTCCCTCTACCTAAAAGATTTCAGTTTGTTTTTCAATTGAGTTGTACAGTTTAAAGGTGGAACAAGTTCTGAAATGATTTATCTTTGTCTCATTTTTTTACATCACAGAAAGCTGACATTTTATAGTAGACTTTTTATATCCACTACATATATAGATAGATAAAATCATACTTCTGAATATATATGAATGCATAATATGTGGGAAACTACTACTAATGATTTTAGCCATAATAACTTTACATATATTATAATATATGATATATTCTAAATATATAATAATATATGTAAATATATTATGGCTAAAAACATATAAATATATATATTTCTGCCTCGATTTGAACTCCCAACCTTGTACATTAGAGGCAAGGATGTTAACCACTACACTATACAGATACATGTTAACCTGCACAGAAAAAAAATAAGTCTTCTACTGCATAGGAATGTTTACTACATCAGAAACCTCTATGTGTTTTTTTTTGTTTTTTTTTTAAACGTAGTTTAGCGTTCAGCTTTATAGCTGAATTGATAAGGTCCTTGCCTCTAATGTACAAGAGGTTAGGAGTTCAAATCCTGGCAGAAACGTTTCAGAAATAGATGCTAAATTACATTTAAACACACTGACTTAAGCATCGCGCTTGAGCACACGCGGTGTTCGGCTGAGCATAGCAATAAAGGGGGATAGTCACTGAAGAACAGGAAAAGGAGGAGTTACTAAATGTTGTTTCAGCTCTTGTAAGGGATCATGCTCTCACAGCGATTGGCAATGACAGACTTATCATCAAACAGGGGTTTTGTCACACAGCACATCACACTTCCAAGTTTGGCGTTACTTGGCACCATGAAGTCGCAGCTTCACATCACAACGGCTAGGCACTCACTATACAGAGGTCTCCCTAACTCAACTTTAGGTCAGTGTTCACACTGTGGCATTTGGCTTTGGTCAGACAGCCTCCTAGCTGTGACCAGTGTAACCCACCAGTCCTCCTGGTGGAAGCAGAAAAATACCTTGGGGGAATATGGTTCAGCAGTCCTCCTCACTCTGAACGTTCAACACCTCTCTTCTTCAGGTGTCGCTGGGTCCACCCAAACTCAGTCTTCCTCAGCATTGTGGCCGCCCAACCCTCCTGGCAGGAACCACATAGGCCCTCTGCAGGCTTCCTCCTCACTCTCCACTCTGAGGATTGCTTTATCCCCAAGTGATTATCGCACCTGGCCTCACCTCAGGCCCGGTGATCGTGGGGAAAACACAGCAAATCATACCATACATCTCCTATAATAGGTTTCTTGCACCATTCTAGGAGACACATATCTTCCCTCTTCATATATAAGGCCTGTCACTGCCTCACACTGTGTATATACAAAATACGAGAAAGGAGTTAATATCGCTGTTAAAACATCCAGTGATATACTCAAATGGCTAACTGTAGATATGGTCCAAGCTAAGTTAAATAAAGTAAATATGAACAAAGCTCCGGGTCCAGATGGATTACACCCAGTTCTTAAAGAACTCAGTTCAGTCATTGCTGTGCCCCTGTTTATAATTTATAGAGATTCTCTAGGGACTGGTACATTGCCAAGTGACTGGCGAAAGGCAAATATTGTGCCCATATTCAAAAAGGGCTCCAGGTCCTCTACAGGTAATTATAGACCAGTTAGTTTAACTTCTGTTGTGGGAAAAATGTTTGAAGGAATCGAAAGAGACTATGTACAGGAGTATGTGACTATAAATAATATTATAAGTGATAACCAGCATGGGTTCACCAAGGACAGAGGTTGTCAGACTAACTTGATTTGTTTTTATGAGGAAGTGAATAGTAGCCTGGACAGAGGGGCGGCTGTGGATGTAGTGAGGTAAGTAGAAGCCTGGACAGAGGGGTGGCTGTGGATGTAGTGAGGTGAGTAGTAGCATGGACAGAGGGGCGGCTGTGGATGTAGTGTTTCTGGATTTTGCAAAGGCTTTTGATACTATCCCTCATAGACGCTTAATAAGTAAAGTAAGGTCTATAGGCTTGGAAAGTGCAGTCTGTAATTGGATTGAAAACTGGCTGAAGGACCGTGTCCAGAGAGTTGTGGTCTATAATTCCTATTCAGAATGGTCCCAGGTTATAAGTGGTGACCCTAAGGTTCAGTGCTGGGCCCTTTATTATTTAATTTATTTATTAATGATATTGAGGATGGTATTAATAGCACCATATCTATTTTTGCAGATGACACTAAGCTGTGTAGAACTGTACAGTCTATGGAAGATGTCCACACACTACAAGCTGACTGGGACACTCTGGGCATTAACTTGGCAAATGAGGTTCAATGTGGAAAAATGTAAAGTTCTGCATCTTGGTAGTAATAATCTCTGTGCTTCTTATGTCTTAGGTGATGTAGCACTGGGAGAGTCACTTATAGAGAAGGATTTGGGTGTCCTTGTGGATGGAAGATTACTACCACTTTACAAAGTGCTGGTGCGGCCTTATCTGGAATACGCAGACCAGTTCTGGGCACCAGTCCATAGAAAGGATGTCCTGGAGCTGGAAAAGTACAGAGGAGAGCGACTAAACTGATAAGGGGCATGGAGGGTCTTGGTTATGAAGAAAGATTAAAAGAATATAATTTATTTAGTCTTGAGAAGAGACGTCTAAGGGGGACATGATTAACCTGTACAAGTATATAAATGGGCCATACAAAAAAATACAGCGAAAAGCTATTCCATGAAAAATGTGCTCAAAAGACAAGGGGGCATTGCCTCCGACTGAAGAAGAAAAAGTTCAGTCTCCAGAAGCGTCAAAGCTTCTTTACTGTAAGAACTGTGAATCTGTGGAATAGACTTCCTCAGGTCGTGGTCACAGCAGGAACAGTGGACAGTTTCAAAAAGGGTTTAGATTAATTCTTAAAAGCAAAAAACATAAATGCTTATGAAAACGTGTAGAAATCTGAGTCTCACTTCCTTCTGGGATTCACGTCCCCACCTATCCCTTGGTTGAACTTGATGGACGTTTGTCTTTTTTCAACCGTAATAACTATCTAACTATGTAACTGATCAGTCTTACAAATGCTATCAGTTGGCATACGTTTTTTCCGCATACTGCTTGCTGGATCACTCTGCCGCAAGTGTGAAAGTAGCCTAAGCTGTGTAGTACTGTGTAGTCTATGGAAGATGTCCATAAACTACAAGCTGACTTGAACACTCTGAGTGATTGGGCATCAACTTGGCAAATGAGGTTCAAAGTGAACAAATGTAAAGTTCTGCATCTTGGTAGTAATAATCTCTGTGCTTCATATGTCCTAGGTGATGTAACACTGGGAGAGTCACTTATAGAGAAGGATTTGGGTGTCCTTATAGATCATAGATTAAATTACTGCATACAATGTCAATCAGCTGCTCTAAGGCTACCAGGATATTGTCATGTATTAAACGAGGCATGGACTTGCGGGGCAGGGATGTAATATTACCACTTTACAAAGCGTTGGTGCGGCCTCATCTGGAATATGCAGTTCAGTTCTGGGCGCCAATCTGTAACAGCAGCTGCTGTGCGCCGCTGTTCCCCTGCTTACCTCAGCGGTCCCGGGTGCCGTGCTCAGTGGTGATCTGCTGCCAGTGCTTCCCATTCAGCTCTGCAGTCCTGGGCTCGGTCTGTGTAGGTACTGTTGTCCGCTCCACAGTTTCCTCTCAGCCCTGGCCACAGCATGCTTGCTGCTTGTTTCCTGCGGCACTTCCTTAATGGCCGGGCGCATCACTTCCTGTGCTTTATGGGTTGGATCACGTGACCTCGCTGGCCAATCCTAGCCCTTCTGCACATATATAAGTGGCTCAGCCCCCTTCCCAGACGCCTCAGTGTCAAGGTCCCTGTATCCTGCTAAGGTTCCTGATATCAGCTTCTGTTCCTGACTCGTACTTGTATTCCTAGACTCTGCTAGCTGTTTGATCCCTGCCTGCTTGCCTTGACTCTCATGTTGCCGACCTGGATTGCTTTACCTGTACCAGTGCCGCCTGCTGTGACTTATTGCCTGTCTGACTTTGCCTCTGGCTCATCCGTTGGTCCTGCACTGTTCCTGGTTACGACTCAGCCTGCTGACAACGCCTGTACCTCTGGTACCTTTCTCAGGTATCTCCTGGTCCGCCTGGACCAGCTGCCTCGTGTGCCTATCCTCCTCAAGAGCTAGTGAACTGGTGTTCCCCTTGGGAAAGTCTATCCCCACCATCAGGGTACTGTGAAGACGGAGGGGTTCACTTAGACAGCACCCTTAGAGGAGGTAGGACACGTGGCACAGTGGGTTCACACCTGCTGGTTCATGACACAATCCATAGAAAGGATGCCCTGGAGGTGGAAAAAAGTACAAAGGAGAGTGACTAAACTGATAAGGGGCCTGGAGGGTCTAAGTTATGAAGAAAGATTAAAAGAATTACATTTATTTAGTCTTGAGAAGAGACTTTTAAGGGGAGACATAATTAACCTGTACAAATATTTAAATGTGCCATACAAAAAATATGGTGAAAAGCTGTTTCATATCAAATGCCCTAAATAGACAAGGGGGCACTGCCTCCGACTGGAGAGGAAAAAAAGTTCAGTCTCCAGAAGCGTCAAAGCTTCTTTACTGTAAGAATTGTAAATCTGTGGAATAGTCTACCTCAGGAGATGGTCACAGCAGAAACAATGGACAGTTTTAAAAAGGGCTTCCGTGCATTTCTGTGTGTTTTAAATTCATGCCTCCACACTGCAAAAGATACATGGGATGTGTCCTATCTTATGCCGTATGTTGAGGATCACGGACCCATTCAAGTCAATGGGTCTACTCCACGATGCAGCGTACATGTGAGGAATATGGGGAGATATAATATGATGCCTGCCAATTTGCTGTCAAAAATTATGAGCATCTGGCATAGGAATTAGGTGGCCCAGCCTCAAAGCCTCAAAGTGTTAATATTTCACACCTCCAGCAGCCGTACTGGAAGCAAGCTCTCTGACAGGACGACCCCCCTACTGGGGGCCTGAGCTGGTCAACTGCATCAAAGAAAACCCGCAGACAGTCTGGAACCGTGAGTTCATAAGGAGTTATGAAATGACTGAACATTTTAGCCATATATCGATGTCATCTTCGGGATCTTGGGACCGAGCCTGAGGATCGCATGGGCCTCCTTCGCTTATAGGACACAGGGAAGGGAAGGTAAGAATAACTCCTTGTGGAGGCCAAGTAGCAACACCATGTTTGGTCTTCAAATACAGTTGCAAGAAAAAGTATGTGAACCCTTTGGAATGATATGGATTTCTGCACAAATTGGTCATAAAATGTGATCTGATCTTCATCTAAGTCACAACAATAGACAATCACAGTCTGCTTAAATTAATAACAAACAAATAATTAAATGTTACCCTGTTTTTATTGAACACACCATGTAAACATTCACAGTGCAGGTGGAAAAAGTATGTAAACCCTTGGATTTAATAACTGGTTGAATCTCCTTTGGCAGCAATAACTTCAACCAAACGTTTCCTGTAGTTGCAGATCAGACGTGCACAACGGTCAGGAGTAATGCTTGACCGTTCCTCTTTACAGAACTGTTTCAGTTCAGCAATATTCTTGGGATGTCAGGTCAGGATTCTGACTGGGTGTCACGGAACCATGAACCAGACGTACAACAAGAGATAAGTGAAAATAAGAAGGCTTTATTGAAAATAAAGCTGTAAAGCAAAAGTCCAAACGGATGGTGAAACCGAGCAGAGTCTTTGCGAAGCCAGAGGTCAGGAACCAGAAGGGTAGTCAGACGAAGCCAGGATCAGGAACCAGCAGGGTAGTCAGACGAAGCCAGGATCAGGAACCAGCAGGGTAGTCAGACGAAACCAGGATCAGGAACCAGCAGGGTAGTCAGACGAAGCCAGGATCAGGAACCAGCAGGGTAGTCAGACGAAACCAGGATCAGGAACCAGCAGGGTAGTCAGACGAAGCCAGGATCAGGAACCAGCAGGGTAGTCAGACGAAACCAGGATCAGGAACCAGCAGGGTAGTCAGACGAAGCCAGGATCAGGAACCAGAAGCAGCAGCAGTCTTAGAAGCATGTGAACACAAGAGGACCAAGCAAGGAACTGAAGCCACAGACCTCCTATATATATGAGCTAGGCATCCAGCTCCTCCCAGGGGAAGGAGGAGCCGCAGGGTGGAAGGCTACAAGAAACCCAGAAACCAAGATGGCCGCCAGCACATGTCAAACGAAGGAGAGCAGCAAGCAGGTAAGACCATGACAGTACCTCCCCCTCAAGGGCCCCTCCTCCGCGGAGCACAAAACGGTTTCTGAGGGAAGCGTGCGTGGAAGGCTCGGAGCAAGGCAGGAGCATGGACATCTGCGGAGGGAACCCAGGAACGCTCCTCTGGACCATAACCACGCCAATGGACCAAAAACTGCAACCGACCGCGGACCAGGCGTGAGTCCAGGATATTGCTCACCTCATATTCCTCACGATTGCCCACTTGGACCGGACGAGGCCGAGGAACCGAGGAAGTGAAACGATTACACACCAGTGGCTTCAACAGGGAGACATGAAACACGTTGGAGATCCGCATGCCAGGAGGAAGCGCAAGGGCATAGGCTACCGGGTTTACCCTGCGAAGCACTCGGAAGGGACCAACAAAGCGAGGCGCCAGCTTGGGAGTGGGCACTCGAAGGTTGAGGTTGCGGGTGGACAACCATACACGGTCTCCGACCTGGTAGGAAGGAGCAGGCGCTCGTCTGCGATCAGCCTGGAGTCTCTGGCGCTGCGCAGAGACCTCAAGGGACTTCTGGATCTGTACCCAAGAAGCACGTAGGACGGAAAGGTGATCCTCCACAGCCGGAATATCCTGGGGAGAGAATACCTCCGGTAACACGGCAGGTTGGAACCCATAATTGGCCATGAAGGGAGACGTCCCAGAGGAAGAGTTCACCGCCGTGTTCCTGGCAAACTCAGCCCAAGGCAGGAGGTCAACCCAATTGTCTTGGTGATCGGAGACATAGCAACGAAGGAATTGCTCCAAGGCCTGATTGGATCGTTCTGCGGCCCCATTGGACTGAGGGTGGTAGGCCGAGGAGAAGGAGAGATGAATCCCCAACTGGGAGCAAAAGGCGCGCCAGAACCTGGACACAAACTGACTCCCCCGATCCGACACAATCTCCTTAGGCAAACCGTGCAACCGGAAGACCTCCCTGGCAAAAATCGTGGCCAACTCTTGTGCAGAGGGTAACTTCTTGAGAGGAACACAGTGGCACATTTTGGAAAACCGATCCACAATCATGAGAATGACCGTATGGCCTCGGGATGCAGGGAGGTCCACAATGAAATACATCCCCAGGTGTGACCATGGACGCTCCCCGGTGGCTATGGGTTGCAGAAGGCCCAACGGAAGGTGCCGAGGGGACTTACTCTGGGCACAAACGGAGCATGCCGCTACATATGCGGCGATGTCGGAACGTAGGGAAGGCCACCAGAACAGACGTGAAACAGCCCAGGACAGCTGATTCTTTCCAGGATGCCCCGCGGTCTTGGAGTTATGGTAGGTTCGCAACAACCGAGTGCGCAACTCCTCAGGCACAAAACATCTGCCGTTGGGTCTCCCAGAGGGAGCACCAGATTGAGCCGCCAAAATCTGCTCACCCAGGGGAGAGGTCAGGCTGGTGCGAATGGCGGCCAGGATCTGATTCGGAGGTATGACCGAAGTCGGAATCAACTCCTCCCTGGACAGCTCGGAGTACTGCCGTGATAAGGCATCCGCCCTGATGTTCTTGGAACCGGGTAGGTAGGAGACCACGTAATTAAAACGTGACAAGAACAGAGCCCATCTGGCCTGACGTGGTGTCAATCTCTTGGCCTCAGAAAGGTAGGTCAGATTCTTGTGGTCCGTCAGGATGAGAACCGGAACCACCGAACCCTCGAGCAAGTGCCTCCATTCTTTAAGGGCCTGCACGATGGCCAATAACTCCCTGTCACCAATCTGATAGTTGCACTCCGCGGAAGACAGTTTCCGGGAGTAAAACCCACAAGGAAGCAGAGGACCCTCTGGTGTTCTACGCTGAGACAGAAGGGCGCCTACTCCCGTCTCAGACGCGTCCACCTCGAGGACAAAGGGCAACCCAGGGTTGGGATGCGACAGAATCGGAGCCGACACAAAGGCGGACTTTAGGGCCTCAAAAGCTCGGATGGCCTCGAGCGGCCAGACCTGGGAATTACTGCCCTTCCTGGTCAGATCCGTGAGAGGCTTGGCCAGCATGGAAAAGTCCCTGATGAACTTCCGATAATAATTGGCGAAGCCCAAAAAGCGCTGCAGGGAACGAAGACCACTGGGCTGGGGCCACTGTAAGACAGCCGAAACCTTCTCAGGATCCATGGAGAACCCCTCAGCGGAAATGATGTAACCTAAGAAGGTTACCTGGGATCGGTGAAATTCGCATTTCTCAAGCTTACCGAACAGCTTGTTCTCTCGTAACCGTTGCAACACTCGTCTGACATCCAGAATGTGGGCCTCCATGGATTCAGAATATACCAAGATGTCATCCAAATAGACTACCACACACTGCTGCAACAGGTCACGGAAAACATCGTTGATGAATTCCTGAAAGACTGCGGGCGCATTGCACAACCCAAAGGGCATAACCAAGGATTCGTAATGACCGGTCCTGGTGTTAAACGCGGTCTTCCACTCATCGCCCGCCTTGATCCTTACCAGGTTATATGCCGCCCTCAGGTCGAGTTTGGTAAAGACCGTGGCCCCTTTAAGGCGATCGAACAGCTCGGAAATCAAGGGTATCGGGTAAGCGTTCTTGATCGTGATGCGATTGAGACCCCTGTAATCGATGCAAGGCCTCAACTCACCGCCCTTCTTTTTCACAAAGAAAAATCCAGCCCCTGCCGGGGACGAAGATTTGCGAATGTGTCCGCGTGAAAGCGCCTCCCTCACGTACTCCTCCATGGCCTCATTCTCCGCTACCGACAGTGGATAGACTTTGCCACGAGGAGGAACGGCACCAGATTGTAACTCTATGGCACAATCGTATGGGCGGTGCGGAGGTAGGGCAACCGCGCGCACCTTATCGAATACATCCCGGTACTCCTCATATTCAGGAGGCAACAGAGAGTCCGAGGAAGTACACAGCAACTTGACAGACCCATGGATGCAACTAGCCCCACACTGCGGTGACCACGAGAGGATCTCGACCGATCTCCAATCGAAAGTCGGATTATGCTTCTGGAGCCAGGGGTACCCCAAGACCACCGAGTAGTGTGGAGACGAAATAACCTGGAGGCAGACCGACTCTCTGTGAACAGCACCAATGGCTATCCCCACTGGAAGGGTCTCATGAGTCACGTGTGGCGGCAGAAGGGGTCTGCCGTCTATCGCCTCAAGAGCCAGTGGGGAACCTCGAGCCTGCAGAGGAATGGAATTGGCGGCAGCGAACACACTATCAATGAACAAACCACCAGCACCAGAGTCCACCAACGCCTGGGTCGTCACCGAGCCCCCGACCCAGGAGAGGACAACAGTGATCAGTGGTTTGTCAACACGGGAAACCGGGGACGAGGAGACTCCACCCAAGATCTGCCCCCGACAGGATCTCAGGGTACGAGCGTTTCCCGGACGGTTCGGACATGCCAACCGAAAATGCCCACCGAGACCACAGTACATGCATCGGCCCTCACGTCTCCGGAGTGCCCTCTCCCCCTCGGACAGGCGAGCAAACCCCAGCTGCATGGGTTCACCCCCAGACAAGTCATCCCCAGGAGGCGTGGGAGGAGAGGGAGGCACGGGTGGGACAGCAAACGTAGGCACCAATCTGTTAGAAGACCTCCGCAGGTTCTCCTTAAAGGAAGGTCTCTCCCTGAGTCTGGTGTCAATCAAAATCAGGAAAGAAATAAGAGACTCGAGCTCAACTGGTAGGTCCTTAGCTGCAACCTCATCCTTCAAGGCATCCGAGAGACCATGAGAGAAAGCAGCGACCAGAGCCTCATTATTCCAGCCCACCTCTGCTGCCAGGGTACGAAACTCAATGGCGTATTCAGCTACGGATCGTGAACCCTGTCTGATGGACATAAGGAGCTTCGCAGCAGAGGCAGCACGAGCCGGCACATCGAATACCTTCCGAAGAGAAGCAACAAAACCGGAAAACTCGGCAACCACCGGATTGTTGTTCTCCCATAAAGGGCTGGCCCAGGCCAAGGCCTTGTCCGAGAGCAGCGAGATCAAGAAGCCCACCTTTGATCTCTCAGTAGGAAAGGCATGTGGCAGCAACTCGAAATAAATGCCCACCTGGTTAAGGAAACCTCGGCACTGAGTTGGCTCTCCCCCAAAGCGCTGTGGAAGAGGGGCAGAACCGGTCATACCCCGAAACACCGCAGGCGCAACAACAGGTGTCGGGGTAGACTCTGGCGCAACAACCGGAGCGGCAGTAGGAGCGAGCCCAGGAGCGACAACCGACCCATCGGCAACGGGAGCGAAATGAGCCGTGCGTTCAAGCAGGGTTTGCAACGCCACAGCGAACCGACCCAACAGGTGATCCTGCTGATCAAGTCTGGCAACCAGCGTGGGTTGCGAGGATGGCCCTGTACCGTCAGAATTCATGGCTTGGTCCTAATGTCACGGAACCATGAACCAGACGTACAACAAGAGATAAGTGAAAATAAGAAGGCTTTATTGAAAATAAAGCTGTAAAGCAAAAGTCCAAACGGATGGTGAAACCGAGCAGAGTCTTTGCGAAGCCAGAGGTCAGGAACCAGAAGGGTAGTCAGACGAAGCCAGGATCAGGAACCAGCAGGGTAGTCAGACGAAGCCAGGATCAGGAACCAGCAGGGTAGTCAGACGAAACCAGGATCAGGAACCAGCAGGGTAGTCAGACGAAGCCAGGATCAGGAACCAGCAGGGTAGTCAGACGAAACCAGGATCAGGAACCAGCAGGGTAGTCAGACGAAGCCAGGATCAGGAACCAGCAGGGTAGTCAGACGAAACCAGGATCAGGAACCAGCAGGGTAGTCAGACGAAGCCAGGATCAGGAACCAGAAGCAGCAGCAGTCTTAGAAGCATGTGAACACAAGAGGACCAAGCAAGGAACTGAAGCCACAGACCTCCTATATATATGAGCTAGGCATCCAGCTCCTCCCAGGGGAAGGAGGAGCCGCAGGGTGGAAGGCTACAAGAAACCCAGAAACCAAGATGGCCGCCAGCACATGTCAAACGAAGGAGAGCAGCAAGCAGGTAAGACCATGACACTGGGCCACTCCAGAAGGCGTATTTTCTTCTGTTTAAGCCATTCTGTTGTTGATTTGCTTCTATGCTTTGGGTCGTTGTCCTGTTGCAACACTCATCTTCTGTTGAGCTTCAGCTGGTGGACAGATGGGATTAACCCCTTAAGGACTCAGCCCTATTTCACCTTTAAGGACTTGGCCATTTTTTGCAAATCTGACCAGTGTCACTTTAAGTGCTGATAACTTTAAAACGCTTTGACTTATCCAGGCCATTCTGAGATAGTTTTTTCGTCACATATTGTACTTCATGACACTGGTAAAATGAAGTCAAAATTTTTTTTATTTATTTATAACAAAATACCAAATTTACCAAAAATTTGTAAAAAATTGCAAATTTCCAAGTTTCAATTTCTCTACTTCTTTAATACATAGTAATAACACCAAAAAAAGTTATTACTTTACATTCCCCATATGTCTACTTCATGTTTGGATCATTTTGGGAATGATATTTTATTTTTTGGGGATGTTACAAGGCTTAGAAGTTTAGAAGCAAATCTTGAAATTTTTCAGAAATTTTCAAAAACACAATTTTTAGGGACCAGTTCAGGTCTGAAGTCACTTTGCAAGACTTACATAATAGAAACCACCCAAAAATGACCCCATTCTATAAACTAAATCCCTCAAGGTATTCAAAACTGATTTTACAAACTTAGAACCTCTTCCTCTGTAAAGACACATGCATCAAAAGATTCATTAGTCTTCCTTCCTAACTGAGGTCCTTTTCCTTCATTTTCCTTTGTAAAGACTGAACAGAAGTATTCATTGAGGCAGTCAGCTAGTTCTTTATCTTCTTCCATATACCTTCCTTTTGTTTTTCATTTTGTAAACAAGGAATTACA
This sequence comes from Bufo bufo, assembly GCF_905171765.1. NCBI lineage: Eukaryota > Metazoa > Chordata > Amphibia > Anura > Bufonidae > Bufo > Bufo bufo. The sequence goes on from NC_053391.1 coordinate 692,665,336, forward strand.
AAATTAAAAACAAAAGAAGGAAGGTATAACGAAGAAGATAAAGAACTAGCTGACTGCCTCAATGAATACTTCTGTTCAGTCTTTACAAAGGAAAATGAAGGAAAAGGACCTCAGTTAGGAAAGAAGACTAATGAATCTTTTGATGCATGTGTCTTTACAGAGGAAGAGGTTCTAAGTCAAGAGGTTCTAAAATCAATACAAATAAGTCACAGGGGCCTGATGGGATACACCCAAAGCTATTAAAAGAGCTCATCGGTGAACTAGCAAAAACATTGACAGATTTATTTAACCAATCACTGGCAACAGGAGTCGTTCCAGAAGATTGGAAATTAGCAAATGTTGTGCCCATTCACAAGAAAGGTAGTAGGGAGGAATCAGGCAACTATAAGCCTGACATCAATAGTGGGGAAATTAATGGAAACCATACTTAAGGAGAGGATTGTGGAACATCTAAGATCCCATGGATTGAAAAATGAAAAACAGCATGGGTTTACTTCAGGGAGATCATGTCAAACTAATCTTATTGATTTTTTTGATTGGGTGACTAAAATAATAGATGGCGGAGGTGCAGTAGACATCGCATATCTAGACTTTAGTAAGGCTTTTGATACTGTTCCACACAGAAGGCTTATCAATAAATTGCAGTCTTTGGGCTTGGACTCCCATATTGTTAAATGGATTAGGCAGTGGCTGAGGGACAGGCAACAGAGGGTTGTAGTCAATGGAGTATATTCAGACCAAGGTCTTGTTACCAGTGGGGTACCTCAGGGATCTGTTCTGGGACCCATATTGTTTAATATCTTTATCAGCGAAATTGCAGAAGGCCTCGATGGTAAGGTGTGTCTTTTTGCTGATGACACAAAGATTTGTAACAGGGTTGATGTTCCTGGAGGGATACACCAAATGGAAAAGGATTTAGGAAAACTAGAGGAATGGTCAAAAATCTGGCAACTAAAATTTAATGTTGATAAGTGCAAGATAAAGTAAAAGAAGAGAGAAAGAATACCGAAACAGGAGCCGCACATCTAAAATATAACAAATTTATTCAAGAAAACAGACACGACACAGAATAAGTTAAAATCGTTGTATACAACAAATCAGGGCCATGTGAACCATATATCAGCACATGCACGTGACTATTTGGCCTTTTATCCCGGGTCTGCCGGAGTATCCCCTTCTCTGCACTTCAGTTTGGGAATGATTTAGATACTGCTTACTAGGAAGAATTTCTCCGGATCACTACGGATGAGGATCTCTCACTATCACCTTCTGATTGGACATGTAGTCAACGATTCATTAGATTCGTTTCACTTCTATTTGTTGTTTACACTTACTCGGTGAGCATCTCTCCTAATGCCACCATCCGCAATGTTCTCCTATTCCCGTGGCCTTGGTGTGGGGTCCTGTGGGTGACGGCACGGAGCGATTCTCTTACCTCAATTTTCTTTCTTATCTTCTTCCCCCCCCCTTTTTTTATTTTTTTTATATATTTTTTATTGAATATAATAAACTATGTGGAACAAAGAGGCAGTTAGGATAATATAATATCAACAAAATAATAATTGAATAAAATTTAGATTGAAAAATTGTACAAAAGTTAAAAAATATAAAATATAAAAAATAATAAAAATATAATCTAATAAATATACAAAAATTATATAATATATAAAAAATAATAAAATAATAAAAAATACAAAAAATAAAATACAAGAAATAATTTAAAAAATAATTTATAATATATAATAAAATAATAATACATATTTTAAAAGGAACATCTAGGAGGAAAAAATAAATCAAACATTAAAAATATAAACAAATAAAATTAAATAGTATAATATAAATTAAATATAAGATTGTCTGAGTAAGGGATATAAATGAGCAATTTCATAACTTTGGGCACAAATCATGTAGCCTAATAAACATATCAAGTCTAATTAGACTGATAGTTAATTCTGCACATGAATTAATCACAGGATATAAATATAGGGTTAAATTCAGGGCGTTGATGGTGCTTTTTACGCACTAATTAATTCTGTTTATTAATAATATTTTTCACTATCATAACTGATCCTCTACTAGATTACTTGCATGGATCATAATTTAAACTTTTTTGCACATGTTTGTTTCACCTTTGTATTTTGTTCACAAATGTTGTTTTTATGTATGTCTCCTTGTTTCATATATTTATATTTTTCTTCATTTGCTGAATACTATAGGGATTTTAATTATTAATCATTGCCCGTACATGCAAATATAGTTCTATTCTCTGTCTGTCTATTCTCTTCTCTATCTCCGCTGCCGTGCCCTCGCCCGCAGGATCCCACGCACATGCGCACGTTGTGCTTCACTTCTGTTACATCATTTCTGGCTGCTGACACGCAGCAAATGCCTTCTGAGCCTGTGCGATTTGCTGCTTCTGGTGTTTGAAACGCAGCACTCGCTGGCTCAATTACAAGCATGGGCAGACGGCACTTCCGGTTGCCGTCTGCTCATGGCGTCCCCCATTAGCTGCATCCATGTGCTTTTTGAAGGCCCGAGGCGCCATCCGCCTCCTTCTCCCCTCTCCTCCATGTCAGCGAGGTGGTCGCCGCCCCCTCCCTCCACATGGGGACCTGAGACGCAGGTAAAGACTATTATTATTTGATTACTATGTGTATATATATACAATCATGTGCCACATAGGATCAGGCACTCCTGAGGAAGCCAGTACGTCTGGCGATACGCGTTGGGCTCTATTCCTGACCACCACGCACACCCCCCACCATGCTACCTCTATGTTAAGTATTTGAGCTTTTATTCATTGTTGATGGATTACATGCACTTTATAATGTCATATACTCATTGATGTGGGGGCATGCCTATGACTTTGTGGTGAGCCAGGTTGGCATGTGCTGATATATGGTTCACATGGCCCTGATTTGTTGTATACAACGATTTTAACTTATTCTGTGTCGTGTCTGTTTTCTTGAATAAATTTGTTATATTTTAGATGTGCGGCTCCTGTCTCGGTATTCTTTCTCTCTTCTTTTACATTGTGCGCTGCATACCGTGAGCCGGCACTCTTCCTTTACTTTTGGATGTGCCCCTATCTTTTGAATTGCATGATAAGTGCAAGATAATGCACCTGGGGCGTAAAAACCCAAGAGCAGAATATAAAATCAGTGATACAGTCCTAACCTCAGTATCTGAGGAAAGGGATTTAGGGGTCATTATTTCAGAAGACTTAAAGGTAGGCAGACCATAGAGCAGCAGGAGATGCTAGCAGAATGCTGGGGTGTATAGGGAGAGGCATTACCAGTAGACAGAGGGAGGTGCTCATGCCGCTCTACAGAGCACTAGTGAGACCTCATCTGGAGTATTGTGCTCAGTACTGGAGACCATATCTCCAGAAGGATATTGATACTTTGGAGAGAGTTCAGAGAAGAGCTACTTAACTGGTCCATGGATTGCAGGATAAAACTTACCAGGAAAGATTAAAGGACCTTAACATGTATAGCTTGGAAGAAAGACGAGACAGAGGGGAGATGATAGAAACTGCTAAATACATAAAGGGAATCAACAAGGTAAAAAAGGAGAGAATATTTAAAAGAAGAAAATCTGCTACAAGATGACATAGTTTTAAATTAGAGGGGCAAAGGTTTAAAAGTAATATCAGGAAGTATTACTTTACTGAGAGAGTAGTGGATGCATGGAATAGCCTTCCTGCAGAAGTGGCAGCTGCAAATACAGTGAAGGAGGTTAAGCATGCATGGGATAGGCATAAGGCCATCCTTCATATAAGATAGGGCCAGGGGCTATCCATAGTATTCAGTATATTGGGCGGACTAGATGGGCCAAATGGTTCTTATCTGCTGACACATTCTATGTTTCTATGTTGTTAACCCTTTAGGTGTTCCACAAGAATTAACCACCTGCCGTCATGCTAATGCCGAAAGGCGTCATTGCTGCGGCGCTCCCAAGCTACACTAACGCCGATTGGTGTCATCTCGCGTGAGCCAAGATTTCCTATGAACGCGCGCACACAGGCGCGCGCGTTCACAGGATCGGAAGGTAAGCGAGTGGATCTCCAGCCTGCCAGCGGTGATCGTTCGCTGGCAGGCTGGAGATGCGATTTTTTTAACCCCTAACAGGTAAATTAGACGCTGTTTTGATAACAGCGTCTAATATACCTGCTAACTGGTCCTCTGGTGCTCCCTTTTGCTTGGATCGACCACCAGAGGACACAGGCAGCTCAGTAATAAGTAGCACCAAACACCACTACACTACACCCCCCCCCCCGTCACTTATTAACCCCTGATCACCCCATATAGACTCCCTGATCACCCCCCTGTCATTGATCACCCCCCTGTCATTGATCACTCCCTTGTAAGGCTCCATTCAGACGTCCGTATGATTTTTACGGATCCACTGATACATGGATCGGATCCGCAAAACACATACGGACGTCTGAATGGAGCCTTACAGGGGGGTGATCAATGACGGGGGTGATTACCCCATATAGACTCCCTGATCACTCCCCTGTCATTGATCACCCCCCTGTCATTGATCACCCCCTTGTAAGGCTCTATTCAGACGTCCGTATGATTTTTACGGATCCACTGATACATGGATCGGATCCGCAAAACACATACGGACGTCTGAATGGAGCCTTACAGGGGGGTGATCAATGACGGGGGTGATCACCCCATATAGACTCCCTGATCACCCCCCTGTCATTGATCACCCCCCTGTAAGGCTCCATTCAGACGTCCGTATGATTTTTACGGATCCACTGATACATGGATCGGATCCGCAAAACACATACGGACGTCTGAATGGAGCCTTACAGGGGGGTTGATCAATGACGGGGGTGATCACCCCATATAGACTCCCTGATCACCCCCCTGTCATTGATCACCCCCCTGTCATTGATCACCCCCTTGTAAGGCTCCATTCAGACGTCCGTATGATTTTTACGGATCCACTGATACATGGATCGGATCCGCAAAACACATACGGACATCTGAATGGAGCCTTACAGGGGGGTGATCAATGACAGGGGGGTGATCACCCCATATAGAATCCCTGATCACCCCCCTGTCATTGATCACCCCCCTGTCATTGATCACCCCCCTGTAAGGCTCCATTCAGATGTCCGTATGTGTTTTGCGGATCCGATCCATGTATCAGTGGATCCGTAAAAATCATACGGACGTCTGAATGGAGCCTTACAGGGGGGTGATCAATGACGGGGGTGATCACCCCATATAGACTCCCTGATCACACCCCTGTCATTTATCACCCCCCTGTCATTGATCACCCCCCTGTAAGGCTCCATTCAGATGTCTGTATGTGTTTTGTGGATCCGATCCATGTATCCGTGGACTCGTAAAAAACATACGGACATCTGAATGGAGCCTTACAGGGGGGTGATCAATGACAGGGGGGTGATCACCCCATATAGACTCGCTGATCACCCCCCTGTAAGGCTCCATTCAGAATTTTTTTGGGCCCAAGTTAGCGGAAATTATTATTTTTATTTTTTTCTTACAAAGTCTCATATTCCACTAACTTGTGTCAAAAAATAAAATCTCACATGAACTCACCATACCCCTCACGGAATCCAAATGCGTAAAATTTTTTAGACATTTATATTCCAGACTTCTTCTCACGCTTTAGGGCCCCTAAAATGCCAGGGCAGTATAAATACATCACATGTGACCCCATTTCGGAAAGTAGACACCCCAAGGTATTCGCTGAGGGGCATATTGAGTCCATGAAAGATTGAAATTTTTGTCCCGTTAGCGGAAAGGGAGACTTTGTGAGAAAAAAAATAAAAAATCTATTTCCGCTAACTTGTGGCAAAAATTTTTTTTTCTATGAACTCGCCATGCCCCTCATTGAATACCTTGGGGTGTCTTCTTTCCAAAATGGGGTCACATGTGGGGTATTTATACTGCCCTGGCATTTTAGGGGCCCTAAAGCGTGAGAAGAAGTCTGGGATCCAAATGTCAAAAAATGCCCTCCTAAAAGGAAAGTGGGCCCCTTTGCACATCTAGGCTGCAAAAAAGTGTCACACATCTGGTATCGCCGTACTCAGGAGAAGTTGGGGAATGTGTTTTGGGGTGTCAATTTACATATACCCATGCTGGGTGAGAGAAATATCTCGGTCAAATGCCAACTTTGTATAAAAAAAATGGGAAAAGTTGTCTTTTTCCGAGATATTTATCTCACCCAGCATGGGTATATGTAAAATGACACCCCAAAGCACATTGATCAACTTCTCCTGAGTACGGCAATACCACATGTGTGACACTTTTTTGCAGCCTAGGTGGGCAAAGGGGCCCACATTCCAAAGAGCACCTTTTGGATTTCACCGGCCATTTTTTACAGATTTAGATTTCAAACTACTTCTCACGCATTCGGGCCCCTAAAATGCCAGGCCAGTATAACTACCCCACAAGTGACCCCATTTTGGAAAGAAGACACCCCCAGGTATTTCGTGATGGGCATAGTGAGTTCATGGAAGTTTTTATTTTTTGTCACAAGTTAGTGGAATATGAGACTTTGTAAGAAAAAAAAAAAAAATCATCATTTTCTGCTAACTTGTGACAAAAAAGAAAAAAATTCGAGGAACTCGCCATGCCCCTCACGGAATACCTTGGGGTGTCTTCTTTCCAAAATGGGGTCACTTGTGGGGTAGTTATACTGCCCTGGCATTCTAGGGGACCTAATGTGTGGTAAGTAGTTTGAAATCAAAATGTGTAAAAAATGACCTGTGAAATCCTAAAGGTGCTCTTTGGAATGTGGGCCCCTTTGCCCACCTAGGCTGCAAAAAAGTGTCACACATGTGGTATTGCCGTACTCAGGAGAAGTTGGGCAATGTGTTTTGGGGTGTCATTTTACATATACCCATGCTGGGTGAGATAAATATCTTGGTCAAATGCCAACTTTGTATAAAAAAATGGGAAAAGTTGTCTTTTGCCAAGATATTTCTCTCACCCAGTATGGGTATATGAAAAATGACACCCCAAAAAACATTGCCCAACTTCTCCTGAGTACGGCAATACCACATGTGTGACACTTTTTTGCAGCCTAGGTGGGCTAAGGGGCCCACATTCCAAAGAGCACCTTTCGGATTTCACCAGCCATTTTTTACAGATTTTGATTTCAAACTACTTTGCACGCATTTGGGCCCCTAAAATGCCAGGGCAGTATAACTAGCCCACAAGTGACCCCATTTTCGAAAGAAGACACCCCAAGGTATTTCGTGATGGGCATAGTGAGTTCATGGAAGTTTTTATTTTTTGTCACAAGTTAGTGGAATATGAGACTTTGTAAGAAAAAAAAAATTATCATTTTCCGCTAACTTGTGACAAAAAATAAAAAGTTCTATGAACTCACTATGCTAATCAGCGAATACCTTAGGGTGTCTACTTTCCGAAATGGGGTCATTTGTGGGATGTTTCTACTGTCTGGGCATTGTAGAACCTCAGGAAACATGACAGGTGCTCAGAAAGTCAGAGCTGCTTCAAAAAGCGGAAATTCACATTTTTGTATTATAGTTTGTAAACGCTATAACTTTTACCCAAACCATTTTTTTTTTACCCAAACATTTTTTTTTAATCAAAGACATGTAGAACAATAAATTTAGAGAAAAATTTATATATGGATGTTGTTTTTTTTGCTAAATTTTACAACTGAAAGTGAAAAATGAGTCCCCTTATTTGTAATAGTGCCCTCCATATTGTGCCCAACAATAGTAATTCCCCCACAGAAGTCACAATAGTAATAATGCCCCATAATTCTCCCTGTAGTAATAAGACCCTAAGATGTCTGTAGAGATCCTAGATGGAACAAACCCAGACACTCAGCATATACACAGATATAATGCAAAAATGTATATCCAAAAATGTATCTTTATTGAAATCGATAAAACAAAAAAATAGATGCATAAATTGGCAAAGACAGACACAACCACATGGAGAGTGCACACAATACGTCGGGCATCAGTTTATAAAATTGCAAGGAGTGGAAAAGGTGGGATGGAAAAACAAGCATAAATAAATACAAAATCAAACCATGTGTCTCCCCCACCTAGATAAAAAAACATGATTCACAGCGTATGCTCAATACAGACCCGGCTAGTGGCACCTCCTAGAGACCCCGACACTTGTTTCGTGTCAGCTTCCTCAGGGGTATGTCTGTGTAGCAAAGTCTGCAGAGACTTGACGTTTCTGGAAGAAGCCATCATGACAGTCTGGGTTGTATAGAGAAGATGAGGAAAGAGAATGCCTACAATCTGAGGAGACATCACTGGATGTGATTGAATGCTCCTGTGCTCCTGTGTGTTCGGTAGCACTGAACGTACAGCAATAGCCATCCATTGTGGGTCCAAATGAGATGTATTTCATTTTGACAGGAGGCAGCTGGTCCAGGTACCAGAGGAATAGGCGTTGTCAGCAGGCTGAGTTGTAACCAGGAGCAACAGTGCAGGACCAAAGGATGAGGCAGAGGCAAATTCAGACAGGAAATAGGTCTGGGCAGGCGGCACAGGTACAGGTGAGGCAATCCGGATCGGCAACATGAGAGTCAAGGCAAGCAGGCAGGGATCAAACAGTTGGCAGAGTCTAGGAATACAAGGATCGCTAATAGAGTTGAGCGAACACCTGGATGTTCGGGTTTGAGAAGTTCGGCCGAACTTCCTGGAAATGTTCGGGTTCGGGATCCGAACTTCGCCCCGAACTTCGCCCCGAACCCGAACCCCATTGAAGTCAATGGGGACCCGAACTTTTCGGCACTAAAAAGGCTGTAAAATAGCCCAGGGAAGGGCTAGAGGGCTGCAAAATGTAGGTAAATCCCCTGCAAACAAATGTGGATAGGGAAATGAATTAAAATAAAAATAAAATAAATTAAAATTAACCAATATCAATTGGAGAGAGGTCTCATGGCAGAGAATCAGGCTTCATGTCATAGCAAAGAATCAGGCTTCACGTCACCCACCACTGGAACAGGCCATTTTCAGATATTTAGGCCCCGGCACCCAGACAGAGGAGAGAGGTCCCATAGCAGAGAATCAGGCTTCATGGCATAGCAGAGAATCAGGCTTCACGTCACCCACCGCTAGAACAGGCCACTGTCAGATATTTTTAGGCCCCGGCACCCAGACAGAGGAGAGAGGTCCCATAGCAGAGAATCAGGCTTCATGTCATAGCAGAGAATCAGGCTTTAAGTCATAGCAGAGAATCAGGCCTCATGTCATAGCAGGGAATCAGGCTTCACGTCACCCACCACTGGAACAGGCCATTGTCAGATATTCAGCACATGCGCCAGGCAAGGGATGGGCGTCAAACCGGCTAGTCCCAGAGCTGCAACGAGATTTCGCCCATTATCGTACACCACCAGGCCGGGCTTGAGGCTCACCGGCAGCAACCACTCGTCGGTCTGTTGTTTTATACCCCGCCACAACTCCTGTGCGGTGTGGGGCCTGTCCCCCAAACATATGAGTTTCAGAATGGCCTGCTGACGTTTACCCCGGGCTGTGCTGAAGTTGGTGGTGAAGGTGTGTGGCTGACTGGATGAGCAGGTGGAAGAAGAGGAGGAGGAAGCCGAGTAGGAGGAGGAGGAGACAGGAGGCAAAGAATGTTGCCCTGCGATCTTTGGCGGCGGAAGGACGTGCGCCAAACAGCTCTCCACCTGGGGCCCAGCCGCCACTACATTTACCCAGTGTGCAGTTAGGGAGATATAGCGTCCCTGGCCGTGCTTACTGGTCCACGTATCTGTGGTTAGGTGGATCTTGCCACAGATGGCGTTGCGCAGTGCACACTTGATTTTATCGGATACTTGTTTGTGCAGGGAAGGCACGGCTCTCTTGGAGAAGTAGTGGCGGCTGGGAACAACATACTGTGGGACAGCAAGCGACATGAGCTGTTTGAAGCTGTGTGTGTCCACCAGCCTAAATGACAGCATTTCATAGGCCAGTAGTTTAGAAATGCTGGCATTCAGGGCCAGGGATCGAGGGTGGCTAGGTGGGAATTTACACTTTCTCTCAAATGTTTGTGAAATGGAGAGCTGAACGCTGCCATGTGACATGGTTGAGATGCTTGGTGACGCAGGTGGTGGTGTTGGTGGTACATCCTCTGTTTGCTGGGCGGCAGGTGCCAACGTTCCTCCAGAGGCGGAGGAAGAGGCCGAGGCGGCGGCAGCAGCAGCAGAAGAGGCCGAGGCGGCAGCAGCAGAAGAAGCAGCAGGGGGAGCCTGAGTGACTTCCTTGTTTTTAAGGTGTTTACTCCACTGCAGTTCATGCTTTGCATGCAGGTGCCTGGTCATGCAGGTTGTGCTAAGGTTCAGAACGTTAATGCCTCGCTTCAGGCTCTGATGGCACAGCGTGCAAACCACTCGGGTCTTGTCGTCAGCACATTGTTTGAAGAACTGCCACACCAGGGAACTCCTTGAAGCTGCCTTTGGGGTGCTCGGTCCCAGATGGCGGTGGCCAGTAGCAGGCGGACTCTCTTGGCGGCGGGTGTTCTGCTTTTGCCCACTGCTCCCTCTTTTGCTACGCTGTTGGCTCGGTCTCACCACTGCCTCTTCCTCCAAACTCTGAAAGTCAGTGGCACGACCTTCATTCCATGTGGGGTCTAGGACCTCATCGTCCCCTGCATCGTCTTCCACCCAGTCTTCCTCCCTGACCTCCTGTTCAGTCTGCACACTGCAGAAAGATGCAGCAGTTGGCACCTGTGTTTCGTCATCATCAGAGACGTGCTGAGGTGGTATTCCCATGTCCTCATCATCAGGAAACATAAGTGGTTGTGCGTCAGTGCATTCTATGTCTTCCACTGCTGGGGAAGGGCTAGGTGGATGCCCTTGGCAAACCCTGCCAGCAGAGTCTTCAAACAGCATAAGAGACTGCTGCATAACTTGAGGCTCAGACAGTTTCCCTGATATGCATGGGGGTGATGTGACAGACTGATGGGCTTGGTTTTCATGCGCCATCTATGCGCTTTCTGCAGAAGACTGGGTGGGAGATAATGTGAACGTGCTGGATCCACTGTCGGCCACCCAATTGACTAATGCCTGTACCTGCTCAGGCCTTACCATCCTTAGAACGGCATTGGGCCCCACCAAATATCGCTGTAAATTCTGGCGGCTACTGGGATCTGAGGTAGTTGGTTCACTAGGACGTGTGGCTGTGGCAGAACGGCCACGTCCTCTCCCAGCACCAGAGGGTCCACTAACACCACCACGACCATGTCCACGTCCGCGTCCCTTACTAGATGTTTTCCTCATTGTTACCATTCACCACAATAAGAAAAAAAAAATTGGGCACAATGTATTGAATTCAAATTCAGGCCTTTTTTACAGGCACATAACACTATCTGGCTATCTATTTAGGTACCGTATTACACTAATACAGGCACACCAGTAACCACAGATTTAGCTGAATATAAATTGGAGGCCTATTATTTTGGCGGTGGATGACAGGTATACGTTTACGGACAGAATTAGACTTGGTGATGCACGGTAGCGTTTGAAGTTATTGAGAATGACCCTATCAGCACCTTCAATGTAATATACCCTTTTAGGCTGCATTCACACGTCCGTGGTGTGTTGCGGACCCGCAAATTGCGGGTCCGCAACACACCCGCCCGGCACCCCCATAGAAATGCCTATTCTTGTCCGCAAGCTGCGGACAAGAATAGGACATGCTCTATCTTTTTGCGGAGCTGTGGACCCAAAGATCGGGGCCGCGCACCGCAAATGCGGATGCGGACAGCACACTGTGTGCTGTCCGCATCCATTCCGTCCCCATAGAGAATGAATGGGTCCGCACCCGTTCCGCAAAATTGCGGAACGGATGCGGACCCATTGTGCGGACATGTGAATGGAGCCTAATGGATAGATTTAAACTTGGCCTGATACAGCAGAAAATAATTATTTAGGGAATTGCTAAGTTGGGAATTGTATTCAACCCAGAACAAAAACTGTGCTTCGGCAGACAGCAGACAGTATTACAATTGGCTAGCCACAGCTGAAACACCAGATTTAGGGTACTGCTATTTTGGCAATTGTATTTTACCCCTCAATAAAATAGCAAGCACAGCCAAGCCCCTGATGTAGGATATAGCAAAAAAAAAAAACACACTATTGATGGTTAAAAATGGACTTGGTGGCAGCTTGTGCTGGCGCACCACAAGACACAAAATGGCCGCCGATCACCCCAGAAAAAAGTGACTGAAAAACGCTCTGGGCAGCCTTAAAACAGTGAGCAATTGAATTGCGGGAGGTTGTATGATACACAGCTGTATATCGATCACTTCAGTAAATAAATCCCTGCCTAATCTCGCCCTAACAGCAGCAGCTGCATCCTCTCCCTACACTTGTAACAGCAGAGTGACGTGCAGCGCTACGTGACCCAAGCTTATATAGAGGCTGGGTCACATGCTGCACTGGCCAATCACAGCCATGCCAATAGTAGGCATGGCTGTGATGGCCTCTTGGGGCAAGTAGTATGACGCTTGTTGATTGGCTGCTTTGCAGCCTTTCAAAAAGCGCCAAGAAAGCGCCGAACACCGAACCCGAACCCGGACTTTTACTAAAATGTTCGAGTTCGGGTCCGTGTCACGAACACCCCAAAATTATACTATACAGTTCGGGTTCGCTCATCTCTAATCGCTAACAATAAAAAACTAAGAGGCGGTCTCTTATTTCTGCACTGAGGAGGACCAAACACAAGAGGTCAAGGAAGCTTATACCCAAAAAGCTGTCAAAATGTCAGTAAATAAAATAACCTCAATACTTGACTCTAAAGTGATTGCGTCAAAAATAGTGATGAAATATAATTTTTACTCAATAAATAATGCAATTAATACTTCCCTGGGGATCACCTATCATAACAAATAGTTTAAGGATGATAGAATCAATTCAGGTTGGAATTTATCCCAAATTTCCCAAAAAGTTCAGTTTCTAACTAACCAGAATTTATTGTACAGAGTCTAATATGCTACTCTGGGTGTCTGGCCAATATATGCTATGTTTAGGGGGTACTTTTTCTCATTACGGAGAGCACTTAGTGTGCATAGCTTGTGTGCAGAGTATTGTAGTCCAGGAATCACCCCTCTAGGTTTCCCCTAAAGTTATTCAAATTTGCTTTCCTAAACCTACCTGATGCCAGCTGATGTAAGATGTGCTAAATTTCATATATTTTTCCCAGAAACCCAGATGAGCATTGACTGGTTTACGATACTATTCATGCATACTCAGTGCCCTCCATAAGGACAAATAGTACCGCAACTATGTCCTCTCAGATAGATAATCAAATTCCCTTTGCTCAGCTCTGTTAAACGATATTTACCCAGACAGAGCTGATCTCCTGGTACGAGAAACTCAGTTCTAATTCCTTTTTGGAAAGCAGATTAGCTTTCATCTCTCCTTTCCAGAGAAACATTATACAGGGAAGCAAGCACAGCAACAGTGTTGCTCTATCTTCATCTGCATATAAAGCTATTATAATGTTCTGCCGTGCCAACCATTTTCTCCAGTCTCGGGAAACTTCTAGCAGCTTGAAAATTGTAGCAAAAGTGACCCACGCCTTTATTGCGCTCGCAATCCGCGCATATTACATTGTCGATTTTCGCAATCAAGAAAATAATGGCGAATTCTCAAATTTATGGCGAATATTCGCGAAATATCACTGTAAAAACAAAAACTCCAAAATACAGGGAAAAAAAAGCCCTAAAATGATTATGTGGAAATGGAAAAGTTATGGCTCTTGGAAGGTGGGGAGAGAAAAACATACTGCAAAAATGAAAATTATCTCAGTCTTTATGAGTTTAACATCTACAGTATTTTAATTGTCCAGATTCCAGAACCTGAAATATTTGTTCATATTGTCCATTAAAAGGGCATTCAATTGAGATGAATACATTCTGAAGAGTTTCTTGACATCGATATAGCTAAATATTCAAAGGAGTCTCCAGTCTGCTGCTTTAATAGTGCTGCAACAGCTTTCTGTCCAACTCCACTGCAATAGAGCACCATGTTTGCTGCCTCAGGTCTACAGCTCTGCTACACCAGCTCTGCAACACCTGTCTCCTTTCTCTACTGCACCATCACTGCCTATCCATGTGACTCAACATCTGCTCTTCTGGACAAGCGGCTTAGCGGCTCCACTTCTTTTGGTCTGGTATTGCAGCCCACCCTCATCCACTTGAATACTAGACCAAGCAGCGAGGACAAAGTGATACCCTTCGCACACAGTCATATGAAGAAGTATTATGCCGTTCCTGGAGTTCTCCATTATCTAATATTTGTTGCTGTAGCTTACAATATTCAACCAAATGTAATCTTAGTGTCTCATGCAACCAAGCCTGTACTGAGGTGTTCCGCACTCCACATGCAGTCTTATGATGTCTACGTACAGCACCATATGGAGGTGTCCCCTTCACGTGGGGGTTAACAAAGGCTCAAGGCTCACAGGGCACCTATGACCACCCAAAGTGACCAAAGATTTGATATATCTTGTGTTTTTTGTGTGTTTTTGTTGCAAATTTTGACAAACTGCTTTGAGCAAAGACTTCCGATGAAACCCAAGGATGGAACGACAACGCCCCACAGAGGAGGAGAGTGTGAGTTGTATTGTAAGTGTACAGAATATATGGGGGTCTTGTACAGGGTCTGCATTTAGGGAGTCTGAGGTCTGTATCAGTTTAGGGAGTCTATCCTATGTCTGTATTTCTTTAGGAGGACTGGTGTGGGGTCTTCATTTATTGGTTCTTGCTTTATGTTAGCTTAAGGGTCTGGTCTGAGATATGTATTACTTTAGGGGGTCTAGCCTCAGGTCTGCATTTTGAGGACTGTATTAGTATTATAGTTAAAGTTATGGTAAGTTTAGGGGCTCTGGTCTTGAGTCTTTTTTTTTCCAGGTCTGTATTAGTTCAGTGGATAGAGTCTAGACCTTAGATTTAACGTTATACATTATTCAAAAGAGTCTGGTCTTGGGTCTGTATTTAAGTGGTCTGGTCAGTGGTCTGTAGTTGATTATGAGGTCTAGTCTGGGGTCAATATTTAGCATATTAGGTGTTATCAGTTTATAGGATCTGGTCTGAATTTACAGGTCTAGTCTAAGCTCTGTATTTATTTAGGGGGTCATATCAAGGTTTATTTTCAGGGGTCTGTATTAGCTTAAGGGGTATGGTTTGTTGATAATAGCTTAGGGGATTTGTGGTTTGTATTTGTTCAGTAGTTTTGGTTTGGGGTCTGTATTATTTAGACAGGGGTCTATATTTATTTTAGGATTTGCTGTAAATGTGGAGATCTGGTCTGAATTTATTTAGGGGTCAGGTCTGGTGTCTTAAATAATTTGTGCTGTCTTATATGGTGGAAATGACTGCTGAATAGAGGGGCAAATTATGTTTTTGCAAAAAACTATGCAGTCATCAGGTAAAGTCAACATAGCGGTCTGAGCCAGGTGGAGAAGAATAAAAACGTCTACAATCAGAAAAGCTGTCATCTGTGAGTCACTAAATTTATAGAGAATCTCTGTCTCTGGACATGTCTGCTATAGTAAATCATTGTGTTTCTCCATGTAGCCCCAGCCCTATTGATGACTTGGTGTTAGTATTCACTTTGTGAAGAGGGTGTGACTATTGTCAGCAATGATTGGACACTCAGTATAAAGGGGCTCAGCCATTTGACTGGAGGAATAATAATACTGAATTGTGGGTTCACAGAAAGGTGATGTTGACTATAGACACCGTAGAGCAGGGCAGCAGTGAGAAGGGAAGACCTAAGTTTTGGGAACAGCCCAGGAACTGTGGTCCATTCCACTTGTAACTCGTACTGTATGTGGCTGTGATATGGGCTGTCCATGGAGCATCTGAGTAGTCACAGGACATAAGAGTTTTTAATATTTATTTATTTATTTTTTCAGGATAAAGTTGCTTACTAACCCCCCTCACCTGTCATCAATAATCAACCATAATAATATTTCACATTATATTGAAAAGGCTGACTAAGCAGTTCCACAGGAACAATATTTCAGATAGTCAGGAAATTCCAGAAGTCTTCCGAAGAGCAGAAAATAGAAGTCCATTATGACTAGTGTAGAGCAAGTCTCATAGAAAGGCAGTCATGGAGATACTTGGTGGTGGTGGTTTGGGAGTATGGTCATTTATGACCCGTCCTCTGATGCCTCTTGACCTGGAAACCTTTTGACCTGTAGAAAATTCTACATTCTACCAGAATATTTACAAAAATATATACAAATCTCCAGTCACCTATGTCTATTAAGTATCATTGGGTTATGCAGCGAGATGATAATCCAAAGCCTAAAAGTCTATGTCTCATTGGCCAGGGAAAAAAAAAATACAATCTGGTAGAGATGTTACACCATGGCAGGAAAACCCCCAATGTGACTGAAATATGGTATTCATGCACGAGAGATTGGGAGACCATCACCCATGTAAAGTAGTGGGCAGACATGAAACTGCACAACATAATCAGGATTCCACACACAGAAGTACCGTAGAAGCTAAATACTACAAATATACATATACTTCAATTTTACAAACAGGCCTGGAGGACCTTACAGGGCAGTAGTGGCCTACCCTTTTATTGTCCTCATTGAGACCTCCATGGTGCAGGGGAAATTATCTGTATGCAGAGTCCATTGTCTCCTGGGCCTAGTCACATGGGCCTATCACCACCTAGTTTCCACATGTTGTGTTGAATCCACCCTAGCGGTGTCTTGGAGCTCCTCTGGACTTAAATCTGATATAGGTACTGCTTCAGGGCTCTACACTATGTACTGAATTCCTGTAACAACACCCCTTTTATCATATTAGAACACCCCTTTTAACCATGCCACACTCACCATGGCTGATGCTGTCATAAACTTATCTCATAAGTATCCAAGATGTGCTTGGTCTCTTTCTCTGATAGTATTTCCAAAGCAAAGGACACAATAAAATGCTAATTATTAGGAAGGGAAAGCCAAAGGACCACTGCCCACCCTTACACCCCTATTTGTACTAATGTAGGGGCTGGGAATCATCACTTCATGACTAGAAGGATATTCCCTCCAGGAGATTATGTAATGTTTTGGGGAAAAAAGGAAGGGAAGAATGAGACATATAGAAGAAGTAGTTGTGATGTCCTCTCATAAGATGTTCACAACATATGGACACACACAGTGGTCAACGTTGATGAAACCCATGCTGAACTGGATTGTTCAATTATGCAAATGGATTAATATTTCTTGGTTATCGTTCGTTTCAACACATTTCTCAGAGTCCTTTTGATTTCCTCTGTCCGAAGACAGAAAATGATAGGGCTGGCAAAATGGGGGACAAAAGTGTACAGACAAATAAGCAGAACGTTGAGATCGGCGTTGGGGATCAGCTGGACCTGATTGTAGGTGTAGACAGTGAGTCGAGGGATGAAGTACAAGCCAATGACAAAGCCATGAGTTGTACAGGTGTAAAAAGCCTTCTGCCAATTTTCCGAGCGCCCTAGTGAGCTCAACTTTGAGAGGCTGATGATGTACGAGAAGACAATAAAGGACAACGGGCAAACATGGGCAAACAAGGCAATGATGAACCCAGTCCTCCTAGCTGAAGCTGAATCGGCACAAGATAAGACGGCGACAGGGGTGAGAGAGCAAAAACAGCTCTTAATTCTGTTGGGGCCACAGTAGGATAGCCAAAGGCCCAAGGTGGTAATAACTAGGCCAACAATGGCAGCAAAGACCCAGATCAATAAGCACAGGATTGTCACCACTCGGTTACTTACAATGGTATGGTATCTTAGCGGCTTACAGATGGCAACATATCGATCCATGGCCATAAGCAGAATCATAAAGGAATCGAGAGTGGACAGATAATGTACAAAGAACATTTGAAGAAAACAAACAGAAAAGGCCAAGGATCCATGCCCAAACCAATACTTGGCAATGATTTTTGGCAAGGTCAGTGTGTCGAAAAGTAAGTCAGAGAAGGCTAGGTTTCCAACAATGACATACATTGGTTGGTGTAGTTGTTCGTGCAAGCTAATCAACACAATGACAATGCCATTGGCGTAGAGAGAAAGGTTGTAGAGAAGGAAGATGGTTATCGAGACCACAGGATAGAACTTCTCTGCAAGACCCGGAAATCCAAGCAGGACAAACTCTACAACTGTTGATTTAGTCTGGTTGGCCATTGGCTGTGATGAAGACGCCAGTAAAGAAATGTATCTGCAACCAAGAGATAGTTATTAATGAGAAGATTGTATCCATATTTAACCTGTACTAGCATCATTTATAGTGATTGTATATCACATCTTGGAGGAACTGTCACTTCTATTGAACCATCTTGCACCTCAGCAATGTCTCTCTGTACCTATGGCAATTACTATGAAGGAATAAACTGACAATACACATCATTACGTGAATCCTTGTTCATGAAGACTTTCTTTTTGAAAAAATATCCTACCCCAAAATATGTTACTCACCAGCCCCAGATCCAGCACCATGTGCTGCCTTACATCCCTCCTCCAGCCTTCCTTTTTACTGTGATAACCTGGAGCAATCTGAGGATGTCCTCCACACAGTTTACATAAACTCAATCTGAACAGGGACCCTGCCTTTTGATATTTCATGATAGTTCCAAGCAGCCCTATGTCACCAGCTGGCCATCTGTGTTATTTCAGTCGCTCAGATTTGCTACTGTACATCGGACCTCCAACAATGCTACATCAACCTTTCAGATCTGTTACATTAGTTCTTCAGTTCTGCAACACTGTGTCTCCAGTTCTGCTACACTGACTGGGTCTCCAACTTTGCTATATTTGGCCTTCAGGACTGCTACTTCAGGCCTACAATTCTGCTAAGATCGGGAGACCCTATTTTGCAGAGCCGGAGACCCAGTTTTGCAGAGCCGGAGACCAAGTTTTGCAGAGCCGGAGACCCAGTTTAGCAGAGCCGGAGACCCAGTTTAGCAGAGCCGGAGACCCAGTGTAGCAAAGCCGGAGACCCAGTGTAGCAAAGCCGGAAACCCAGTTTAGCAGAGCCGGAGACCCAGTTTAGCAAAGCCGGAGACCCAATTTTGCAGAGCCGGAGACCAAGCTCTGCTAAACTGGGTCTCCAGCTCTGCTACACCAGATGTCCAACTGAAATAAAAAAAAGTATGGAAGGAGGCAGTATGCTGTCATATGCAGCAAACAGAAAATGGTAGGTAATAAGATAAAGAACATTAATACCTAAGGTACCATAATTGGATAGTTAAAATATATAATACTTACGCCACTGGGGAAGGAGTCTACAAGATAAACTGAAGACACTTGCGACCCTTCTCCTCCACCAAGATCGCCTGTAGATGTACCGTATAGTACAGATCAGGAATTCCCAACCTGCGGCCCTCCAGCTGTTGCAAAACTACAACTCCCAGCATGTCAGACAGCATACAGCTATCAGCCTACAGCAGGGCATGGTGGGAGTTGTAGTTTTACAACATCTGGAGAGCCGCAGGTTGAGCATCCCTGGTACAGATGATTCCCCTTAGTTGGATTCCACTGGTGAAGGCAGATGATCACACAAGGTTTCTCTCATCAATACTCTTTTACTGCATAAAAGCTCAATACGTTTCGGAGAGAGAAGCCTCCTTCATCAGGAGCATAAAATATAGATAAAAATTATAAAGATGTATATATACACATTGTAATAAAATAGTAAAATTTGTAGACATCATTTGGACTCCCTAAAAAATATCGAATAGTATCATAATCTAATATAAAACGAATACATGAAAATTAGAGCTGAGCGAATTTCTAAAAAATTCTATTTGATCGGTTTGCGGAGTCTCCAAAAAAGATTTGATTCGATCAGAATTTATTTGTGACGAATTGCATTAAAAGACAGCCTTATAGGTCTGTGTTAGTGTCAAGAAGAAGTGCACTCCTTTTACATCGTTGTCAGCTGATTCCACATAGATTTCTACAGAACCTGTTCTGTTACATGCTGAAACAAGTAGTTCCACCATGACCGAGCAACAGCGTGAGGAGTCAACACAGTGGCACAGTCACAGAGTGGTGAGGTTGGGAATCGCATGAGGAATTGCATCAGTAGTCAACAAAGTCACAGAGTGGTGAGGGTGGGAAACACAGGAGGAATTGAATGAGGAATCGCATGAGTCGTCAACACAGTGGCTCAGTAACATGCTGATCGTCCTCCGGCGGCTTGATGAAAAATTCCCACACCGCCGAGTAGGGCAACACGGTGGCCCAGTCACAGAGTGTTGAGGTGGCAGCAGCATAAGGAGACCACAGATTGTTGAGTTGACAGAATCATGAGGAGACCAAAGAGTGGCCTAGTGACATAGTGTTGATGTGCCAACAGCATAAGGAGACCACAGAGTAGTGATGTGGCAGCAGCATGAGGAGAACACAGAGTAGCCCATTGACATAGTGTTGAGGTATCAGCAGCATGAGGAGACCACAGAGTGGCCCAGTGACAGAGTGGTGAGGTGGTAGCAGCATGAGGATACCACAGAGTGTTGAGTTGTCAGCAGCATGAGGAGACTACAGAGTAGCCCAGTGATAGAGTGTTGAGGTGGCAGCACCATGAGTAGACCACTGAGTGGTCCAGTGACAGAGTGTTGAGGTGGCAGCAGCATGAAGAGACCACAGAGTGGTGAGGTGGCAGCAGCATGAGGAGACCACAGAGTGTTGAGTTGGCAGCAGCATGAGGAGACCACAGAGTGGGCTAGTGATAGAGAGTTGAGGTGGCAGCATCATGAGGAGACCACAGTGTGGCCCAGTGACAGAGTGGTGAGGTGGCAGCAGCATGAGGAGACCACAGAGTGACCCAGTGATAGAGTGTTGAGGTGTCAGCAGCATGAGGAGATGACAGACTGGCCCAATGACAGAGTGGTGAGCTGGCAGCAGCATGAGGAGACCACAGAGTGGCCCAGTGACAGAGTGTTGAGTTGGCAGCAGCATGAGGAGACCACAGAGTGGCCCAGTGATAAAGAGTTGAGGTGGCAGCATCATAAGGAGACCACAGTGTGGCCCAGTGACAGAGTGGTGAGGTGGCAGCAACATGAGGAGACCACAGAGTGGCTCAGTGATAGTGTTGAGGTGTCAGCAGCATGAGGAGACGACAGACTGGCCCAGTGACAGAGTGGCGAGCTGGCAGCAGCATGAGGAGACCACAGAGTGGCCCAGTGACAGAGTGTTAAGGTGGCAGCAGCATGAGGAGGCCACAGAGCGTTGAATTGGCAGCAGCGTGAGGAGACCCCAAAGTGGTCCAGTGATAGAGTGTTGAGTTGCCTGCAGCATGAGGAGACCACAGAGTGTTGAGTTGGCAGCAGCATGAGGAGACCACAGAGTGTTGAGGTTGCGGCAGCATGAGTAGGCCACAGAGTGGCCCAGTAATAGAGTGTTAAGGTGTGAGCAGCATGAGGAGACCACAGACTGGCCCAGTGACAGAGTGGTGAGCTGGCAGCAGCATGAGGAGACCACAGACTAGCCCAGTGACAAAGTGGTGAGCTGGCAACAGCATGAAGAGACCACAGAGTGGCCCAGTGACAGAGTGTTGAGGTGGCAGCAGCATGAGGAGACTACAGAGTGTTGAATTGGCAGCAGCATGAGGAGACCACAAAGTGGTCCAGTGATAGAGTGTTGAGGTGCCAGCAGCATGAGGAGACCACGGAGTGTTGAGTTGGCAGCAGCATGAGGAGACCACAGAGTGTTGAGGTTGTGGCAGCATGAGGAGGCCACAGAGTGGCCCAGTGACTTAGTGTTGAGGTGGCAGCAGCACGAGCAGACCACAGAGTGGTGAGGTGGAGCAGCATGAGGAGACCACATAGTGTTGAGGTGGCAGCAGCATTAGAAGACCACAGAGTGTCCCAGTGACAGATTGTTGAGGTGGCGGCAGGTTTTTACGCCCCAGGTGCATTATCTTGCACTTATCAACATTACATTTTAGTTGCCAGATTTTTGACCATTCCTCTAGTATTCCTAAATCCTTTTCCATTTGGTGTATCCCTCCAGGAACATCAACCGTGTTACAAATCTTTGTGTCAACAGCAAAAAGACACACCTTACCATCGAGGCCTTCTGCAATTTCGCTGATAAAGATATTAAACAATATGGGTCCCAGAACAGATCCCTGAGGTACCCCACTGGTAACAAGACCATGGTCTGAATATACTCCATTGACTACAACCCTCTGTTGTCTGTCTCTCAGCCACTGCCTAATCCATTCAACAATATGGGAGTCCAAGCCCAAAGACTGCAATTTATTGATAAGCCTTCTATGTGGGACAGTATCAAAAGCCTTACTGAAGTCTAGATGTCTACTGCACCTCCACCATCTATTATTTTAGTCACCCAATCAAAAAAATCTATAAGATTAGTTTGACATGATCTCCCTGAAGTAAACCCATGCTGTTTTTCATCTTTCAATCCATGGGATTTTAGATGTTCCACAATCCGATTTAAGTAAATTCATTCTAATTACTCTTATTATAGTCTATTAAAAGTTTCTTCTAATCACTTACATTAGCTATCTTTCTCCGTTTGGCCAGTTCAATTATGGGTCATGTGACCCCCGACGTCAGCAAGCCGGCTCTGGTGATGACGTCTCGTTTACAGGCTTCTCCCTGCTTGACGGAGTGGCCAGGCTCTGTAAACGAGACGTGCCTCTGGTGCCCGCCCCTCTCCAGCTCTTCTCACACTGCCTCGGCGATGGTATGCGATCGCTCATGCGCAGTACATACCAGAGCCGAGGCGATCTCTTCTCCGGCAGCAGGGTATGTTTCTCCCTCCTGCACTCACTGGGGCTAGAGTTAGTGTGATCCCCTCTGCGTCTGTGGATCGTACTCACACCCATGTTATCCCCCAACAACTACACATTATACAGTTACCACCCCCTGGGAAAAATAAATATATAAAAGTCGATCATATTTTTTGATTCAGCTATATAAAATCCATATATGCCACCAATATATATATTTATCTAAGCAATATCTATATTGAATATATATTTGAATAATATAGATATTGCTTAGATACAGATACTGATAATGGTACTTGCACACTAGCGTAAGTGTATTTTCACAGTAGCGGCAGGACGTATCCGACAGGCTGTTCACCCTGTCGGATCCGCCCTGCCGCTATTTGGCCGTGCCGCTGGACATTGACTATAATGGGGACGGGTGCGGATCTCCGGCGCAGCACGGCAGTGCACGGTGAGAGGTCGCAGGACTAAGTCTACTTTCACACTTGTAGCAGAGTGATCCGGCGAGCAGTTCCGACGACGGAACTGCCTGCTGGATCCGGCATTGCAAAACAACTGAAGCACGGATCCGTCCTTCCGGTCTGCGCATGCACAGACCATGAAAACTGTGAAAAATACTGCGAGACGGATCCGTCCATCCGCATGACAAGCGGATAGACGGATCTGTACAAAAAATGCATTTGTAGACGGATCCGTTCTTGCAATGCATTTCTAGACAGATCCGCACCCGGATCCATCTACAAATGCTGTCAGTTGTCACACTGATCGGCGGATCCTGCAGGCATCTCCAGCTGCAATGTGACAGGAAGATCTTCTGCCAGTGTGAGCTAGGAGATGATCATATGTGTTTTTTTTATGCAAAGTGCAGAGCAGGGTGAGGGAAAGGTCAGGTTGTTCACACCCAGAAATATTCATGAGGCAGAGCTCAGGTTTTGTTGTTATACGCCCCCTCACCTTGTACTTCAGCATGAAACAAAGCAATGACAGAACCATGAAAAGGTGTACATATGGGTTTTAACTTGATGAAATCTAGCTTAACCAAATTATATGTATATCCTGATGGGTTTTTTCATTAACTCGGATAACCCCTTTAAGTATGGTTTCCATTAATTTCCCCACTATTGATGTCAGGCTTACTGGCCTATAGTTGCCCCATTCCTCCCTACTACCTTTCTTGTGAATGGGCACAACATTTGCTAATTTCCAATCTTCTGGGACGACTCCTGTTGCCAGTGATTGGTTAAATAAATCTGTTAATGGTTTTGCTAGTTCACCGCTGAGCTCTTTTAATAGCTTTGGGTGTATCCCATCAGGCCCCTGTGACTTATTTGTATTCATTTTAGACAGCAGACTTAGAACCTCTTCCTCTGTAAAGACACATGCATCAAAAGATTCATTAGTCTTCTTTCCTAACTGAGGTCCTTTTCCTTCATTTTCCTTTGTAAAAACTGAACAGAAGTATTCATTGAGGCAGTCAGCTAGTTCTTTATCTTCTTCCATATACCTTCCTTCTTTTGTTTTTAATTTTGTAATTCCTTGTTTTAGTTTCCTTTTTTCATTTATGTATCTGAAGAATGCCTTATCGCCTTTTTTCCCTGACTGAGCTAATTTCTCTTCTGCCTGTGCTTTAGAAGCTCTTATAACTTGTTTGGCCTCTCTCTGCCTAATCTTATAAATTTGCAAATCTCAATTTTTGTTTTTTATAATTCCTAAATGCTATCTTTTTGTTTTTAATGATTTTGGCCACTTCTGCTGAGTACCACAGTGGTCTCTTCCTTTTTTTTTGCTTTTACTGACAAGCCTAATGCAATTTTCTGTTGCCTTCAATAGTGTCTCTTTTAAGTAGTCCCATTTCACTTGGACTCCAATGAAACTGTTCCAATCTGATAGGGACTTGTATACCACTAATCTAATTTTAGAAAAGTCAGTTTTTCTCAAATCTAAAACCTTTGTTTTTGTGTGGTATGACTCAGTCACTGTACTTATAGTAAACCACACTGACTAGTGATCACTAGATCCCAAGCTTTCCCCTACAGTAATATCAGAGACCAAATTCCCATTGTGAATACTAAATCTAAAATGGCCTCCTTCTGGGTTGGCTCCTCAACTACTTGCTGTAGAGATAATCCCAGTAGGGAATTTAGAATATCTGTACTCCTGGCAGAACTAGCTATTTTGGTTTTCCAGTTTACATCTGGAAGATTGAAGTCTCCCATAATGATAACTTCCCCCTTTAACCACCTCCGGACCGCCTAACGCAGATTCGCGTTCCGGAGGCGGCAGCCCTGCGCAGAGTCACGCATATATGCGTCATCTCGCGCGAGCCGAGATTTCCTGTGAACGCGCGCACACAGGCGCGCACGTTCACAGGAACGGAAGGTAAGAGAGTGGATCTCCAGCCTGCCAGCGGCGATCGTTCGCTGGCAGGCTGGAGATGTGTTTTTTTTAACCCCTAACAGGTATATTAGACGCTGTTTTGATAACAGCGTCTAATATATCTGCTACCTGGTCCTCTGGTGCTCCCTTTGTTTGGATCGACCACCAGAGGACACAGGTAGCTCAGTAATATGTTGCACCAAGCACCACTACACTACACCCCCCCCTGTCACTTATTAACCCCTTATTCACCCTTGATAACCCTTGATCACCCCTGATCACCCCATATAGACTCCCTGATCACCCCCCTGTCATTGATTACCCCCCTGTCATTGATCAACCCCCTGTAAAGCTCCATTCAGATGTCCGCATGATTTTTACGGATCCACTGATAGATGGATCGGATCCGCAAAACACATACGGACGTCTGAATGGAGCCTTACAGGGGCGTGATCAATGACTGTGGTGATCACCCCATATAGACTCCCTGATCACCCCCCTGTCAATGATTACACCCCTGTTATTGATCACCCCCCTGTAAAGCTCCATTCAGATGTCCGCATGATTTTTACGGATCCACTGATAGATGGATCGGATCCGCAAAACGCATACGGACGTCTGAATGAAGCCTTACAGGGGCGTGATCAATGACTGTGGTGATCACCCCATATAGACTCCCTGATCACCCCCCTGTCATTGATTACACCCCTGTCATTGATCACCCCCCTGTAAAGCTCCATTCAGATGTCCGCATGATTTTTACGGATCCACTGATAGATAGATCGGATCCGCAAAACGCATACGGACGTCTGAATGGAGCCTTACAGGGGCGTGATCAATGACTGTAGTGATCACCCTATAAAGACTCCCTGATCACCCCCCTGTCATTGATTACCCCCCTGTCATTGATCACCCCCCTGTAAAGCTCCATTCAGATGTCCGCATGATTTTTACGGATCCACTGATAGATGGATCGGATCCGCAAAACGCATACGGACGTCTGAATGGAGCCTTACAGGGGCGTGATCAATGACTGTGGTGATCACCCCATATAGACTCCCTGATCACCCCCCTGTCATTGATTACACCCCTGTCATTGATCACCCCCCTGTAAAGCTCCATTCAGATGTCCGCATGATTTTTACGGATCCACTGATAGATGGATCGGATCCGCAAAACGCATACGGACGTCTGAATGGAGCCTTACAGGGGCGTGATCAATGACTGTGGTGATCACCCCATATAGACTCACTGATCACCCCCCTGTCATTGATTACCCCCCTGTCATTGATCAACCCCCTGTAAAGCTCCATTCAGATGTCCGCATGATTTTTACGGATCCACTGATAGATGGATCGGATCCGCAAAACACATACGGACGTCTGAATGGAGCCTTACAGGGGCGTGATCAATGACTGTGGTGATCACCCCATATAGACTCCCTGATCACCCCCCTGTCATTGATTACCCCCCTGTCATTGATCACCCCCCTGTAAAGCTCCATTCAGATGTCCGCATGATTTTTACGGATCCACTGATAGATGGATCGGATCCGCAAAACGCATACGGACGTCTGAATGGAGCCTTACAGGGGCGTGATCAATGACTGTGGTGATCACCCCATATAGACTCACTGATCACCCCCCTGTCATTGATTACCCCCCTGTCATTGATCAACCCCCTGTAAAGCTCCATTCAGATGTCCACATGATTTTTACGGATCCACTGATAGATGGATCGGATCCGCAAAACACATACGGACGTCTGAATGGAGCCTTACAGGGGCGTGATCAATGACTGTGGTGATCACCCCATATAGACTCCCTGATCACCCCCCTGTCATTGATTACCCCCCTGTCATTGATCAACCCCCTGTAAAGCTCCATTCAGATGTCCGCATGATTTTTACGGATCCACTGATAGATGGATCGGATCCGCAAAACGCATACGGACGTCTGAATGGAGCCTTACAGGGGCGTGATCAATGACTGTGGTGATCACCCCATATAGACTCCCTGATCACCCCCCTGTCATTGATTACACCCCTGTCATTGATCACCCCCCTGTAAAGCTCCATTCAGATGTCCGCATGATTTTTACGGATCCACTGATAGATGGATCGGATCCGCAAAACGCATACGAACGTCTGAATGGAGCCTTACAGGGGCGTGATCAATGACTGTGGTGATCACCCCATATAGACTCCCTGATCACCCCCCTGTCATTGATTACCCCCCTGTCATTGATCAACCCCCTGTAAAGCTCCATTCAGATGTCCGCATGATTTTTACGGATCCACTGATAGATGGATCGGATCCGCAAAACACATACAGGCGTCTCCCTGGAGCCTTCCAGGGGGGTGATCACCCCATATAGACTCCCTGATCACCCCCCTGTCATTGATCACCCCCCCTGTCATTGATCACCCCCCTGTCAGGCTGCATTCAGATGTCCGTATGATTTTTACGGATCCACGGATACATGGATCGGATCCGCAAAACACATACGGACATCTGAATGGAGCCTTACAGGGGGGTGATCAATGACAGGGGGGTGATCGCCCCATATAGACTCTCTGATCACCCCCCTGTCATTGATCACCCCCCTGTCATTGATCACCCCTCTGTAAGGCTCCATTCAGACATTTTTTTGGCCCAAGTTAGCGGAATTATTATTTTTTTTTCTTACAAAGTCTCATATTCCACTAACTTGTGTCAAAAAATAAAATCTCACATGAACTCACCATACCCCTCACGGAATCCAAATGCGTAAAATTTTTTAGACATTTATATTCCAGACTTCTTCTCACGCTTTAGGGCCCCTAGAATGCCAGGGCAGTATAAATACCCCACATGTGACCCCATTTCGGAAAGAAGACACCCCAAGGTATTCCGTGAGGGGCATATTGAGTCCATGAAAGATTGAAATTTTTGTCCCAAGTTAGCGGAAAGGGAGACTTTGTGAGAAAAAAAAAAAATATCAATTTCCGCTAACTTGTGCCAAAAAAAAATAATTTCTATGAACTCGCCATGCCCCTCCATGAATACCTTGGGGTGTCTTCTTTCCAAAATGGGGTCACATGTGGGGTATTTATACTGCCCTGGCATTCTAGGGGCCCCAAAGCGTGAGAAGAAGTCTGGTATCCAAATGTCTAAAAATCACCTCCTAAAAGGAATGTGGGCCCCTTTGCGCATCTAGGCTGCAAAAAAGTGTCACACATCTGGTATCGCCGTACTCAGGAGAAGTTGGGGAATGTGTTTTGTGGTGTCATTTTACATATACCCATGCTGGGTGAGATAAATATCTTGGCAAAAGACAACTTTTCCCATTTTTTTTATACAAAGTTGTCTTTTGCCAAGATATTTCTCTCACCCAGCATGGGTATATGTAAAATGACACCCCAAAACACATTCCCCAACCTCAGGAAACATGACACAGGTCATTTACCTACTTACCACACATTAGGGCCCTGGAAAATGCCAGGGCAGTATAACTACCCCACAAGTGACCCCATTTTGGAAAGAAGACACCCCAAGGTATTCCGTGAGGGGCATGGCGAGTTCCTAGAATTTTTTATTTTTTGTCACAAGTTAGTGGAAAATGATGATTTTTTTTTTTTCTTACAAAGTCTCATATTTCACTAACTTGTGACAAAAAATAAAAACTTCCATGAACTCACTATGCCCATCAGCGAATACCTTGGGATGTCTTCTTTCCAAAATGGGGTCACTTGTTGGGTAGTTATACTGCCCTGGCATTCTAGGGGCCCAAATGTGTGGTAAGGAGTTTGAAATCAAATTCTGTAAAAAATGACCAGTGAAATCCGAAAGGTGCTCTTTGGAATATGGGCCCCTTTGCCCACCTAGGCAAAAGACAACTTTGTATAAAAAAATGGGAAAAGTTGTCTTTTGCCAAGATATTTCTCTCACCCAGCATGGGTATATGTAAAATGACACCCCAAAACACATTGCCCAACTTCTCCTGAGTACGGAGATACCACATGTGTGACACTTTTTTGCAGCCTAGGTGGGCAAAGGGGCCCACATTCCAAAGAGCACCTTTAGGATTTCACAGGTCATTTTTTACAGAATTTGATTTCAAACTCCTTACCACACATTTGGGCCCCTAGAATGCCAGGGCAGTATAACTACCCCACAAGTGACCCCATTTTGGAAAGAAGACATCCCAAGGTATTCGCTGATGGGCATAGTGAGTTCATGGAAGTTTTTATTTTTTGTCACAAGTTAGTGGAATATGAGACTTTGTAAGGAAAAAAAAATAAAAAAAATCATCATTTTCCGCTAACTTGTGACAAAAAATAAAAAGTTCTATGAACTCACTATGCCCATCAGCGAATACCTTAGGGTGTCTACTTTCCGAAATGGGGTCATTTGTGGGGTGTTTGTACTGTCTGGCCATTGTAGAACCTCAGGAAACATGACAGGTGCTCAGAAAGTCAGAGCTGCTTCAAAAAGCGGAAATTCACATTTTTGTACCATAGTTTGTAAACGCTATAACTTTTACCCAAACCATTTTTTTTTTTACCCAAACTTTTTTTTTTTATCAAAGACATGTAGAACAATAAATTTAGAGCAAAATTTATATATGGATCTCGTTTTTTTTTTGCAAAATTTTACAACTGAAAGTGAAAAATGTCATTTTTTTGCAAAAAAATCGTTAAATTTCGATTAATAACAAAAAAAGTTAAAATGTCAGCAGCAATGAAATACCACCAAATGAAAGCTCTATTAGTGAGAAGAAAAGGAGGTAAAATTCATTTGGGTGGTAAGTTGCATGACCGAGCAATAAACGGTGAAAGTAGTGTAGGTCAGAAGTGTAAAAAATGGCCTGGTCTTTCAGGGTGTTTAAGCACTGGGGGCTGAGGTGGTTAATGTCATTTTAGCTATTTCCTCAACTAGTATATCATCTAATTCTTTGACTTGGCTAGGTGGTCTATATATCACACCTACACGAGTTACCTTATGATTATCAAGCTGCAAGGTAACCCAAACTGCCTCTAAATTGTTCTCGCTAACTTGTATCAAATGATTTTATGCTTTCTTTCACATACAGGGCCCTCCCCCCTTCTTGCCTTCTCTGTCTTTCCTGTATAGAGAGAACCCTGTTATTGTTATAACAGGGGGGTACCAATGTCCGCCTGTATCATCAAGAAATCGTTTATGGCCTTTCTTTATTCATATAGTTGGTCCTACATACGGAGGATGGAGTTCCGATGTTGGGGAATGCCATTCTGCGCCATTCTGCCTTTGTAGCTTAAGGAGGGTGTGCTTTGCAGTGTAAGAGTGGCTTAAGTGCATGCAGTTTCCTGGCCATTTTCAGGATGTCTTGTAGATGGGTGAAGGACTTCAGGAACGTCTTTACAATCAGATTGAACATGTGCGCCATGCAGGGCGCATGGCACAGACCTCTTTGATGCAGCACCGACACTATGTTTTTCCCATTGTCAGTGACCATGGTTCCGATTGTGTTGGTGAGGAGAAAGCCAGGATTCAATTTCTTGATGAAGGATGTGGTGCAGTTCCTCCCCTGTGTGACTCAATTCGCCCAGGCAAACTAGGTGCAGAACAGAACAGCCGTGCCCTGCACATGTGGTATGCTGGAGGGGCACTGTAACTTGTCCCTGCAGTGGAGGCTGAGGACATGGTGTAAGCTAAGGAGGCAGAGGCGGACATTGTCGCAGGACCAACAGTGTGAGAACGTGGAGGTGGAAGCGGCATCACCTGGCCAAGTTGCTGGTGTGGGTTGGCAGGAACCACATTTACCCAGTGGGCCATAAAGAACATATATTGTTCTTGACCGTAGTTAAAGCTCCACACGTTGGTGCTGCTGTGCACTTTGGCAGACACTGACAGGCTCAAGGACTGGCCCACCTTCTGTTCTACATGTGTGTGCAGGGCTGGTACTGCCTTTTTGGCAAAGAAATGACGGTTTGGGACTCTCAACCTCGGCTCGGCACAAGCCATCAGTTCTCTGAAAGGTGCAGAGTCCACCACTTGGAAAGGGAGGGACTGCAGCGCCAGCAACTTGGACATGAGTACATTCAGCTTCTGCGCCGTTGGATGAGTGCACGCATACTGTTGTCTCTTGGCAATCGCTTCGGTGATCAATTGCTGACAAAATAAGTGACGAGGAGTAGGAAGATGAGGAGCCGGAGCATGAGGACCAGTAAATGATGGGAAGGACAGCTCCCTTCGGCTGAGGTGGTGGAGCCTTGACTGCAGGAAAAGAGGTGCAGGCCACTGGGTGATGCAGCGATTGCATCACTGTTCTCCCAGGCCACTTTACGGCGACGCTGTATGTGTTGACGCAGGGCCGTGGTGCCAACATTTGCACCCTAGCCACGCTTCTCTTTCTGCCCACAGATTCGCAAATTAGCATGTTTACCTCCTCAGACGGCTTGACAAAAAACTGCCAGACCATCGAGTATGGCATTTTCCCCCCAACACTCTGTGCTGACTGCCTACTACTGTTGCCTCCGTGAACCCCTGCACCGCTACTTTTCAGGCAGGTAGGCTCCTGCGAAGTGGGTGGTCTACCCCGGGCACGTTTGGCTCCCAACCTCCCACTGCTGCCAGCCTGCTTACTTGCAGCCACGCTACCACCTTGCTGGCTCAGCTGCTACCTCACGCGCAAGCTGACACCCTCTTCTCCTGATGATGATAAAGCCCCTTCTTCACCCTGCTCCCAAGTGCGATCGGCTTCATCATCATCCGCTACTGTCTGCACGTCACTGGTGTCCCCCTCAGTGGTCTCAGGGCCAGGAGCCTGAGCGCTTGGAACACCACCTCCGACACGACTCTCGTCATCACTACTAGCCCGTCTAGCGGAGGAAGCGGCGAATGTCTCCTCCAGATCTTAGCTAGGCAGTAGCTACTGACCGCCCTCTAGTAGCTCATTCTCGCTAAAAAGTGGAGACGAGCCCATGGCATATAATACTTCTCTGGCTAAGAGAACAGAAAATAACAGAGGCAGGTTGAGGACAGGTGAGGCACAGGGCCATGCCAACTAAGCGTCATGCCAGAGGAACCCACCGACTCTTGGCTGGGGGGTGTCTGATGTCACATGCAACTAAGTAGGAGATCGAGTCAACCATTCAAGAACTGCTGGGTTGCTGGTCAATAGACGACCGCTAGATGACACTGGGAGCTCAGGCCTCTCGCTGCGACTCCTGCTGCCACCCCTCCCCCACCCTTCTTCTGCTGCCTGTAACAGAAACATTTTGGTCACTGCCCGTTCCCTTTGAAGAGCCTGTCACTTGTCTGTCTGACATACTGTAAAATAGAAGAATTAAATTAAAGTAAAAGTTAAATGCTAATAAGACATACTTTTTATTCCTATTAATACACCCCAAAAAAGCTGTAGAACAATGTAACTTCACCACTGAACATATAAACAATGTAAAATCAACACAGAACTAAATAATAAATAATGTGATCTGTTACCACGAAGCGCAAGGAAATTTGACTTCAGGACGAATTTAATTTTTCCTGAAATTTAGATCGAATTCCAGTTCGTGAACTTCGATTCGCTCATCTCTAATGATAATATCTGGTGATTTAGTCATACATAATAAATAATATAATGAATAATAATGAATAGTAATAAATTAAGTAGGTTATTACATGACAATATAGACAGATACAAGTTCATTCAGTAGATTATTACATGATGATACAGGCAGAAACTCATAAGCATCTACATTTTATATGTACATTTTATATGTACTTTGGCTATTTGTATTTGAACTATTGTTTTTTGTGCGACCATTAATGGGTAGGGGATGGATGGTGTCTTTCTATCCTTTTAGTTTACCTTAAAGAGGTTATCCAAGGATATAAACTGCCCCCTCATGTGCCGGGCCCCTCACAGGGAATATACTTACCCCGCTCCCTGTGCTGCTCCTGGTCCCTGCACCGCCGCTGCTGCTTCTTCCCGTCTGTGGATGAAAACATCCGGTGTTGGGGGAAGCCTTCCTAGCGTCACCTGCGATGCTAGGGAGGCTCGTCCCCATCACCGCCTGCTATTAGCTGCTCCCCGCCCCCCAGTACTGGATGTTTTCATCCGCGCACAGGGAGAAGCAGCAGCGGCAGTGCGGGGACCAGGAGCGGCGCGGGGAGCCGGGTAAGTATATTCACTGTGAGGGGCCCGGCATATAGGGGGCAGTTTATAGCCTTGGATATCCCCTTTAACCCCTTCATTTATTTGGCCGTAACTGTATGTCCAAATCGCAAGTAACTTACTGCATTTGGACGTACCGACACGCCCAATCTGCTTACCGGGGCTGTGACACTATAAAGTGTCACAGCCCCAGAGTCTCCGCTCTCCCAGAGAGCTGAGACACCGAAAAACTAGCAAGGGACCCATCAGAGTGCTCTGATTGGCTAGTCTCTGCAGTCTAACCAATTGGAACGCTTCATTGTGAAAATGCAAGTTTCAGGCTGTGATCTCCACGCTGGAGATCAGGTAAGACCACCACTGTGCCCCTAATTATTATACTGCTCCCAATATTCCCCCTTTGTTCCCCATATACCCCCTAATGTCCCTGGAGCTTCCTTTCTTGCCGGCAGATCAAGAACGGAGCCGCTGCCATTAGCAGAGAGTGTCAGCTGTAACGTACAGCTGACACTCTGCTGCAACGGCCGAAATCGATGCTGGCACCGTTCTCGGCCATTTAACCCTTTAGATGCCACAATCAGTAGCCGCCCGCGGCATCCATGGGCTTGAGAGGGAGGGAGCTCCCTCTCTTTTCCATTGGGCCGCCGCTGCTGCGATGGCTGCGGCCCTATGGTTGCCATGGCAACCGGACGCCTTACAAAGGCATCCGGGCTGCCATGTACTTTAGGTTGATCAGCCTTAGTGTAAGTGTAGCACTGACAATACAGTGCATTGCAACAGATGACTATTGTAATGCACTGTATAGCCAACAGGCCCACTGGATCTTCAAGATCCAAATGGGAACAATGAGAGAATTGCTGTTTTTGGCACCTCACCTCTACAAAATAATAAATAACAAGTGATCAAAAAGTCATATGTTCCCTAAAATGATACCAATAAAAACTACAGCCCATCCTGAAAAAAAAAAGCCCCTACACAGCTACATTGGTGAAAAAATAAAAATGTTATGGACTTCAGTATGTGGCAAATCAAAATATCATTTATTTTTAACACAAAAGGGATTTCATGCTGAAAAAGTAGTAAAATATAAAAAAAACTATATCAATTTGGTGTCGCCATAACCGTATAAACTCAGAGCATAAAATTATCATATCATATTTACCACAAGTAGAACCCGATTAAAAATAAAAATAAAAAACACTGACACATGATACATTTCTCTGTATATTTAAGGTAAAAAGGTAGAAGGATAGAAAGATACCATCAACCCCCACCATCAACAGTAGATTAAACAGAAATATAAAATGTACATATAAAGTGTAGATTGCGTATGAGTTTCTGCCTGTATCATCATGTAATAATCTACTGAATTATCCTGTATCTGTCTATATTGTCATATAATAACATACTTAATTTATTACTATTTATTATTATTTATTATGCTATTTATTGTGTATCACTAAATCACCAGATATTATCATGTTTTATTTCTATATTAGATGATTATACAATTCCATAATTTTTTAAGGAGTACAAATAATGTCTACATTTTTTACTATTTTTATTATTATTATTTCGCCCATAAGATGCACCTAGTTTCTAGAGTAGGAGAATAAGAAAAAAAAAAACATTTTTTATCAGACCTCAGAACCGAGCCCCAATGTTAATCACACCTCAAAGCCCTAATCAGACCTCCAATGTTAATTAGACCCTCAATCAGACCTCAACTCTGACCCCAATGTTAATAAGACCTCCAATCAGACCTCAGATCAGACCCCCAATGTTAATAAGACCCCAATAAGACCTCAGGTCATACCCACAATGAGACCTCAGCTCAGACCCTAATGTAAATAAGACCCCCATTCAGACCTCAGATCAAACCCCCAATGTTAATAAGACCTCCAATCAGACCTCAGATCAGACCCCCAATGTTAATAAGACCCCAATAAGACCTCAGGTCATACCCACAATGAGACCTCAGCTCAGACCCTAATGTAAATAAGACCCCCATTCAGACCTCAGATCAGATCCCCAATGTGAATAAGATCCCCCCTCATTCAAACCTCTGATCAGACGTCCCAATTTGCATGACCTCCTGACCTCAAATAAGAACCCCAATATGAATAATATCCTCCCCATTCAGACCTCAGTTCAGACCCCCAATGTGAATGACAACCAGACCTCAGATCAGACCCCCAATGTTAATAAGACCCCAATAAGACCTCAGGTCATACCCACAATGAGACCTCAGCTCAGACCCTAATGTAAATAAGACCCCCATTCAGACCTCAGATCAAACCCCCAATGTTAATAAGACCTCCAATCAGACCTCAGATCAGACCCCCAATGTTAATAAGACCTCCAATCAGACCTCAGATCAGACCCCCAATGTTAATAAGACCCCAATAAGACCTCAGGTCATACCCACAATGAGACCTCAGCTCAGACCCTAATGTAAATAAGACCCCCATTCAGACCTCAGATCAGATCCCCAATGTGAATAAGATCCCCCCTCATTCAAACCTCTGATCAGACGTCCCAATTTGCATGACCTCCTGACCTCAAATAAGAACCCCAATATGAATAATATCCTCCCCATTCAGACCTCAGTTCAGACCCCCAATGTGAATGACAACCAGACCTCAGATCAGACCCCCATGCTCAGAGCAAGTAAAATATGAAAATCAATTTTCCTCTCCTGCTGCGGACGCCTCCGCCGCTCCTGGGATCCAGCTCTCTTCTTCTTCCTGCCGGGTGCAGGGGTGCACCACCAATGAGGCCAGGTGAGGCGATTGCCTAGGACAGCACCAGGTAGGGGCAAGAGGAGGGCAGCAGAAGGGCCATCGGCTAAAGGGAAGCAGTTAGGTTAAGAAATTGGCATTGGGAAGGGGGGCTCCATTTCAGTTCTCGCCTCAGGCAGCAGAAAGGCTAGGTGCACCCCTGACACACTGTGCTGTGACCCGACGAGCAAAGCTTGAGTTCACAGATCGCTGACATCCTCACACTGTGCACAGTCACAGGGAGCGGTCGAGGACCAGGAAGCAATGAGTACAGAGCTTGGGGAGCGCTGCGTTCACCGGTTTCCGGTCCCCCTGTACTAATGGGTGCTTCCATAATAGAAAAAATGCACGCTGTATGGATAAGAAATCTTAAAATCTGATCCAGTTTGCAACTGTAGTAAAGCTCTGCACATTTCCTGCACACAAACCCGTGTGGGTAAATACATAGAATATCCTTCCCGCAAAATATAGCTGATATATTAATTTGCATCCTCTGTTAGAGTACTTTCATACTAGCGTTATTCTCTTCCGGCATTGAAATCCGGTAAAAGGGTCTCAATACCGGGAAAAAACGCATACGTTTTGTCCTAATGGAAAGCAATCCATTCAGTTTGCATCAGGATGTCTTCCCTTGTACGTCCCTATTGCTATCTCTCAGCCAAGAGATAGCAATAGGAGCAAATATTTTCTAATCTATCAAGATGCACCAAACATCACAGAGCGCACACCCCGGAGATACAGCGCTTCGGGAAAGTCTTTACACCCTTTTACTTTTTCACATTTAGATATGTAAAAAAAAAAAATTCCCATAATTCTGCCCTCAATCCCCCATAATGAGAACATGAGAACAGAATGTTAGAAATCTTTACTAATTTATTGAAAAGAAAAAGCTAAAATCTTGCATTGGCATAATTATTCAAACCTTTTCCGCAGGACATAAGTCTTCAGCCCCTTTACTCAAGACTAAGTTGAAGACCCTTTGGCAGTGATTCCAGCCTCCAGTCTTCTCAGGGATGATGCCACAAGGTTTACACCTGGATTTGGGGATTTACGGACGTTCTTTTGTGCAGATCCTCTCCAGCTCTGTCAAATTGGATGGGGAGGTCGGTGGACAGCCATTTTCAGGTCTATCCAGAGATCTTCCATTGGGATCAGGGCTCTGACTGGGCCACTCAAGGACATTCACAGAGTTGTCCCAGAGCTGCTGCTGTGTTGTCCTGGCCGTGTGCTTAGGGCCATTGTCTTGTTGGAAGGTGAACGCTCGGCCCAGTCTGAGGTCCAGAGCTCTGGATCAGGTTTCCCTTAAGAATATCTCTGTACTTTGCTCCATTCAGCTTTCGCTACACCCTGACTAGTCTCCCTGTCCCCCCCAGACATGATACTGCCACCATCATGCCTTACTGTGGGGATGGTGTTGGGCAGGTGATGGTCGGCACCTGGTTCCCTCCAGACATGATGCTCCCACCACCATGCTTCACTGTAGGGATGGTATAGGTAGGTGATGAACGGCGCCTGGTTTCCTCCTGACATGACATTTAGAATTGAGGCCAAAAAGATCAATCGTGGTTCCAACCAGACAGAGAATCTTCTTTATCAAAGTCTGCGAGTTTTTTGTTTCATGTGTCTTTTACTGAGGAGAGTCTTCTTTCTGGCCCCTCTGCCATAAAGCCCAGGTTGGTGGAGAATGCAGTGATAGTTAACCTTCTGGAAGTTCCTCCCATCTGCACACAGGATCTTTGGTAGAGAGACCATTGGGTTCTTCCTCACCTCTCTTACCAAACCCCCACTCCTCCACCCCAGTTTGGTGAGACTGACAGCTCTAGGAAAAGTCCTGGTTCTTCCAAACTTCTTTGATTTAAAAACTATGGAAGTCACTGTGACAGGCAGTTCTTTCCTCCTGGTGGTTTGGTTTTATCTCTGACATGCATTGTCAGCTGTGAGACATTATCTAAACAGGGAGGTGTCTTTCCAAATCATGTCAAATCCACAGAATTTACTACAATTGACTCCAATCAAGGAGTAGAAACATCTCAGAGATGATCCAGAGAACTGGGAGGCCACCAGTGCTAAATGTCACGTGTCAGAGCAAAGGGGCTTAATACTTATGTCCAGGCTAAATTTTGGAGTATTGAGTGCAGAATGATGAGGGAAGTGGATTTGTTTAATAAATTTTTAGCACAATGAGCAAAACATAACAAAATATGAAAAAGTTAAAGGGTCAGACTATCTATCTATCTATCTATCTATCTATCTATCTATCTATCTATCTATCTATCTATCTATCTATCTAGCTATCTATTATCTATCTAATATCTATGAATCTATCTATCTATCTCATATCTGTCTATCTATTATCTATCTACTATCTGACTATCTATTATCTATCTATCTATCTATCTATCTATCTATCTATCTATCTATCTATCTATCTATCTATCTATCTATCTCATATCTATGTATCTCATATCTATCTATCTATCTATCTATCTATCTCATATCTATCTATCTATCTATCTATCTATCTATCTATCTATCTATCTATCTACTATCTGACTATCTCATATCTATCTATCTCATATCTATCTATCTATCGATCGATCTGTGCCCCTGTAGTATATAATGTACAGTAAACGCTGGCCTTGAGGTATATTTGAATTCTCAACAGAATATGGATGAAATGGATATAATGTATCATTTTAGCCTCTTCTTTTGTAATTATCAGATGAATTGTTACTTTGAATCAAGTCTCTACCAAAGTGAACAATCTGCTAATCCAACCCAGGGGAGTACTTACATAAAAAAACAGAGTGTAATGTGCAGAGTCGCTGTCAATGTCTCCACAGTTGCTGCCTCTAGTTACACATATATAAAGGGGACGATGTGGCCCCCAATGACTTCCACTGCTCACAGTGGATAAGTTGAATGATCTAATAATGACTCATTAATTAACATCCACATGAGACTCAGGTGTCAGGGGAGTCAATGTCTAAATCTGAACTGCCCTGAATATTTATTCTCTCTGGATGTGTATGAGACTCGTACATAATGCAACAAGTGTTCATTTCTGGCAGTTTTAGGTAATTTTATCATATTATAAAAAATATATATTCCGGTAAAGTTATCAGCTGTCATGTGGATATTACAAAAGTGTGCCTGTTAGAAAAGCATATAAAACAACGCAATACTGAAAAAAAAAATGTAATTGGATCCTTGCTGCAGTCAGTCAGTACATAGCCCAAGTGTAAACACTGCGGTCAGTAAGTCCATAGTCCGGTGTAAACACTGCGGTCAGTCAGTCCATAGTCTAGTGTAAACACTGCGGTCAGTCAGTTCATAGTCTAGTGTGAACACTGCGGTCAGTCAGTCCGAAGTCTAGTGTAAACACTGCGGTCAGTCAGTCCATAGTCCGGTGTAAACATTGCGGTAAGTCAGTCCGAAGTCTAGTGTAAACACTGCAGTCAGTCAGTACATAGTCTAGTTTAAACACTGCGGTCAGTCAGTCCATAGTCTAGTGTAAACACTGCAGTCAGTCAGTCCATAGTCCAGTGTAAACACTGCGGTCAGTCAGCCATTAGTCTAGTGTAAATTCTGCGGTCAGTCAGTCCATAGTCCAGTGTAAACACTGCGGTCAGTCAGTCCATAGTCTAGTGTAAACACTGCGGTCAGTCAGTCCATAGTCTAGTGTAAACACTGCAGTCAGTCCATACTCTAGTGTAAACACTGCAGTCAGTCACTCCATAGTCCGTTGTAAATACTGCAGTCAGTCAGTCTATAGTACAGTGTAAACACTGCGGTCACTCAGTCCATAGTCCAGTGTAAATGCTGTGGTCAGTCAGTCCATAGTCTAGTGTAAACACTGTGGTCAGTCAGTCCATAGTCTAGTGTAAATGCTGTGGTCAGTCAGTCCATAGTCTAGTGTAAACACTGCTGTCAATCAGTCCATAGTCTAGTTTAAACACTGCGGTCGGTCAGTCAGTCCATAGTCTAGTGTAAACACTGCAGTCAGTCACTCCATAGTCCGGTGTAAACACTGCGGTCAGTCATTCCATAGTCTAGTGCAAATGCTGCAGTCACTCAGTCCATAGTCTAGTGTAAATGCTGCAGTCAGTCAGTCCATAGTACATTGTAAACACTGCGGTCACTCAGCCTATAGTCCAGTGTAAACACTGCGGTCAGTCAGTCCATAGTCTAGTGTAAATGCTGCAGTCAGTCATTCCATAGTCCAGTGTAAACACTGCGGTCCGTCAGTCCATAGTCCAGTGTAAACACTGTGGTCAGTCAGTCCATAGTCTAGTTTAAACACTGCGGTCAGTCAGTCCATAGTCTAGTGTAAACACTGCCGTCAGTCAGTCCATAGTCTAGTGTAAATACTGCAGTCAGTCAGTCCATAGTCCAGTGTAAACACTGCGGTCAGTCAGCCATTAGTCTAGTGTAAATTCTGCGGTCAGTCAGTCCATAGTCCAGTGTAAACACTGCGGTCAGTCAGTCCATAGTCTAGTGTAAACACTGCGGTCAGTCAGTCCATAGTCTAGTGTAAACACTGCAGTCAGTCCATACTCTAGTGTAAACACTGCAGTCAGTCACTCCATAGTCCGGTGTAAATACTGCAGTCAGTCAGTCTATAGTACAGTGTAAACACTGCGGTCACTCAGTCCATAGTCCAGTGTAAATGCTGTGGTCAGTCAGTCCATAGTCTAGTGTAAACACTGTGGTCAGTCAGTCCATAGTCTAGTGTAAATGCTGTGGTCAGTCAGTCCATAGTCTAGTGTAAACACTGCTGTCAATCAGTCCATAGTCTAGTTTAAACACTGCGGTCGGTCAGTCAGTCCATAGTCTAGTGTAAACACTGCAGTCAGTCACTCCATAGTCCGGTGTAAATACTGCAGTCAGTCCATAGTCCAGTGTAAATGCTGTGGTCAGTCAGTCCATAGTCTAGTGTAAACACTGCTGTCAATCAGTCCATAGTCCAGTGTAAACACTGCGGTCACTCAGTCCATAGTCCAGTGTGAACACTGCGGTCACTCAGTCCATAGTCCAGTGTGAACACTGCAGTCACTCAGTCCATGTTCTAGTGTAAATGCTGCAGTCAGTCAGTCCATAGTCCAGTGTAAATGCTGCAGTCAGT
Organism: Bufo bufo; assembly: GCF_905171765.1. NCBI lineage: Eukaryota > Metazoa > Chordata > Amphibia > Anura > Bufonidae > Bufo > Bufo bufo. Next base: position 692,706,503 of record NC_053391.1, read on the forward strand.
TCATAGTCTAGTGTAAACACTGCAGTTAGTCAGTCCTTAGTCCAGTGTAAACACTGCGGTCACTCAGTCCATAGTCTAGTGTAAACACTGCAGTTAGTCAGTCCATAGTCTAGTGTAAACACTGCTGTCAGTCAGTCCATAGTCTAGTGTAAATGCGGCGGTCAGTCAGTCCATAGTCCAGTGTAAACACTGCTGTCAGTCAGTCCATAGTCTAGTGTAAATGCTGAGGTCAGTCAGTCCATAGTCTAGTGTAAACGCGGCGGTCAGTCAGTTCATAGACTAGTGTAAACACTGCGGTCAGTGAATCCATATTGTAGTGTAAATGCTGCAGTCAGTCCATACTCTAGTGTAAACACTGCGGTCAGTCAGTCCATAGACTAGTGTAAACACTGCAGTCAGTCAGTCCATAGTCTAGTTTAAACACTGCGGTCAGTCAGTCCATAGACTAGTGTAAACACTGCGGTCAGTCAGTCCATAGTCTAGTTTAAACACTGCGGTTAGTCAGTCCATAGTCTAGTGTAAACACTGCGGTTAGTCAGTCCATAGTCTAGTGTAAACACTGCAGTCAGTCAGTCCATAGTCCAGTGTAAACACTGCGGTCAGTCAGTCCATAGTCTAGTGTAAACACTGCGGTCAGTCAGTCCATAGTCTAGTGTAAACACTGCGGTCTGTCAGTCCATAGACTAGTGTAAACACTGCGGTCAGTCAGTCCATAGTCTAGTTTAAACACTGCGGTTAGTCAGTCCATAGTCTAGTGTAAACACTGCGGTTAGTCAGTCCATAGTCTAGTGTAAACACTGCAGTCAGTCAGTCCATAGTCCAGTGTAAACACTGCGGTCAGTCAGTCCATAGTCTAGTGTAAACACTGCGGTCAGTCAGTCCATAGTCTAGTGTAAACACTGCGGTCAGTCAGTCCATAGTCTAGTGTAAACACTGCAGTCAGTCAGTCCATAGTCTAGTGTAAACACTGTGGTCAGTCAGTCCATAGACTAGTGTAAATGCTGCAGTCAGTCAGTCCATAGTCTAGTGTAAACACTTTCTGTGTCATTTATAATATTGCTGATTTTTAAATTTAAACCTTAGGATACCAGTACCGTACATGTACTGCGCAGAAAAGCTGGACGTAAATCCCAGCGCAGTACAGGTACGGTGCGCTGATTGGGCTAGTGCTGGAGCCGCGCCTGCCCGATTAGCGGCAGGGTCCCGGCTGTCACTGATAGCTGGACCCCTGCTGTATGTGCTGACATCGGTGAAATCACTGATGTCGGCGCATTTACCCTTGCACAGCCGCGGTCAGCTCTGACCGCAGCACGTGTGGTATCCTCACTGGTGCTGGTGTCCATGGGGTCCCTGCGTTGCTGTGACGGGGACCCCATAGCAGGGAAGGCAGCCTGATGCCTTCCTTAGGCATCGTGGCTGCCTTCTGGGAGAGCCTGTGAGATCCAGCCCCTTGGATCTCACAGGCAAGCAAGCTGTAAGTGTATTACACTGGTAATACACATACAGCCAATGCTTTACAATACAGAAGTATTGTAAAGCATTGTAAAGGGGATCAGACCCTAAAAGTTGAAGTCCCAGGGACAAAACATTTAAGCGAAAAAAAGTTAAAAAAAAAGAAAGTAAAAAATAATCATTTAAAGTTTCAAGAAAAAAAATTAAAAAGTGTCCTTTTCCAAAACTAAAGTAAAAAAGTAGACATATTAGGTAATGCCGTATAGACCAACTCTATAAAAATATCACATGACCTAACCCCTCAGGTGAACACCGGCAATAAAAACTGTGCTAAAGAAAACATTTTTTGTGACCTTACATCACTAAAAGTGCAACACCAAGTGATTAAAAAGGCATATGCCAATCAAACTGTTACCTCATCCCGCACAAAATTAGTCCCTACCTAAGACAATCGCCCAAAAAAAATAATAATTATGGCTCTCAGACTATGGAGACACTAAAACATGATTTGTTTTGTTTCAAAAATGCTTTTATTGTTAAATGTAAATGAAAATAAAAAAAAGTATACATATTGGGCATCTCAGCGTCCGTAACAACTTGCTCTATGAAAATACCACATGACATAGCCCCTCAGGTGAACACCGTAAAAAAAAAAAAGTGCAAAAAAAGCAATTTTTTGGTCACCTTACATCACAAAACGTGTAATACCAAGTGATCAAAAAGTCATACGCACCGAAAAATAGTGGCAATCTAACCGTCACCTCATCCTGCAAAAATGATATCCTACCTAAGACAATCGCCTAAAAACTGAAAAAACTATGGCTCTCAGACTATGGAGAAACTAAAACATGATTTTTTTTTGTTTCAAAAATTATATCATTGTGTAAAACTTACATAAATAAAAAAAAAAGTATACATATTAGGTATTTCCACATCTGTAATGACCTGCTCTATAAAAATATCACATGACCTAACCTTTCAGGTGAACACCGTAAAAAAAATATATATAAAAATGGTGTAAAAAAAGCAATTTTTTGTCACTTTACATCACAAAAAGTGTAATACCAAGTGATCAAAAAGTCATACGCACCTAAAAATAGTGCCAATTTAACCGTCACCTCATCCTGCAAAAATGATACCCTACCTAAGACAATCGCCAAAAAACTGAAAAAACTATGGCTCTCCGACTATGGAGACACTAAAACATGTTTTTGTTTTTTTTAACATATATATATATATTTATACATATTAGGTATTTCCACGTCTGTAACGACCTTCTGTATAAAAATATCACATGACCTAACCGCTCAGGTGAACACAGTAAAAAAAAATTAAAAAAGGTGTCAAAAAAGCCATTTTTCGGTCACCTTTCATGACGAAAAGTGTAATACCAAGCGATCAAAAAGTCACAGGCACCCTAAAATATCTCATTCAGCAAAAAAATGAGACCCTACCTAAGACAATCGCCCAAAAAATAAAAAAACAGGGCTCTCAGAATATGGAGACACTGAAACATAATTTTTTTTAATTAAAAAATGCTGTTATTGTGTAAAACATAAGTTAATAAAAAAAAGTATACATATTAGGTATCGCCGCGTCGGTAACAACCTGCTCTATAAAAATACCACCTGATCTAACCTGAACATTGTAAATAACAAAAAATAAAAACGGTGCCAAAACAGCTATTTTTTGTTATCTTGCCTCACAAAAAGTGTAATATAGAGCAACCAAAAATCATATGTACCCTAAAATAGTACCAACAAAACTGCCACCTTATCCCGTAGTTTCCAAAATGGGGTCTTTTTTTGGAGTTTCTACTTTAGGGGTGCATCAGTGGATCTTCAAAGTGGACATAGCAGCTTAAATTTATTCCAGTGAAATCTGCCTTCCAAAAACCATATGTCATTCCTTTCCTTCTGCGCAATGCCATGTACCCGTACGGAAGTTTACAACCACATATGGGGTATTTCTGTAAACTACAGAATCAGGGCAATAAATATTGAGATTTGTTTGGCTGTTAACCCTTGCTTTGCTAGTGGAAAAAAGGTATTAAAATGGAAAATCTGCCAAAAAAGTGAAATTCTGAAAATGCATCTCCATTTTCCATTAATTCTTGTGGAACACCTAAAGGGTTAGCAAAGTTTTTAAAATCTGTTTTGAATACCTTGAGGGGTGTAGTTTCTAAAATGGAGTAATTTTTTGGTGGTTTCTATTATGTAGCCTCACAAAGTGACTTTAGACCTGAACTGGTCCTTAAAAAGTGGGTTTTGGAAATTTTCAGAAAAATTTCAAGATTTGCTTCTAAACTTCAAAAAATTATCCAAACATGAAGTAGACATATGGGGAATGTAAAGTAGTAACTATTTTTGGAGTTATTACTATCTATTATAAAAGTAGAGAAATTAAAATTTGCAAATTATTCAAAATTTTGGGTAAATTTGGTATTTTTGTATAAATAAAAATGAAATTTTTGGACTCAATTTTACCACTGTCATAAAGTACAATATGTGATGAGAAAACAATCTCAGAATGGCCTGGATAAGTAAAAGCGTTTTAAAGTTTTTACCACATAAAGTGACACTGGTCAGATTTGCAAAAATCGGCCTGGAATTTAAGGTGAAAAGTGGCTCAGTAGTGAAGGGGTTAAAAATGCTTTGTATTATTATTATTTTAAGAGCTTTTAGCCTGGAGACAGCATCATGCAGGGAGTTATTCTAAGTGGCAGGGGCTTTGTGACCGATGCAACGGGATGCAAATAGAGATGAGCGAATCGACTTCGGATGAAACATCCGAAGTCGATTCGCATATAACTTTGTTCCAATACTGTACAGAGCAGGAGCCCCGTACAATATTAGAATGTATTGGCTCTGCTGAGCTGAAGTTATTACTTTGCGAAGTCTCGGGTTCGGTTCCAAGCTGCCATCCGAAGTCGATTAGCTAATCCCTAGATGCAATGAAGAGACACTACTTGATATTTTTGTAGGGTTAGGGATAAAGATGATCAAATCTATTCTAATAAATCACATTAGTTCAAATTTAGCCTCAAGGAGCTTCTAAGGCTCTGCTGCTCAAGAGTCTCCTTTCCATGTCTAGCCCGATCAATCTAATACCAGGGCCATTGCTCCAGGTTTGAGTGCAAACACAGAGGATCTGATGCTGCCTGAGCAGTGAGATACTGACTGTGCATGCACCGGTGATGCCTGGGTAAACCTGAAAGTCAAGGCGGTAATTTTTTATGGAGGAGCATCGCCTCCACTTTCAGGTGTACATAGGCATTACCAGCACATATGTAGTCAATATCTGAGCTGCTCAACAGGTAACACATCCTTTAAACTTGCGCCATTAATTTGAAAGGGACCACAAAAAATGTGGACAGCACACCATGTGCTGTTCACATCGGTATGTTCGCATGTGCGTCCCGACAATGGGGCCCTTGGAAATTGTGGGATGGACACGGCCAATATCCATATTTTGCAGATCCAGGGTTTCATACATTATTGTGCATGAAACCGATTTTGATACCTCACAAAATAGTTATTAACATTCACCATTCATTTTAGGTTGGCATCATTTTGCAAAAATCATTTATTAATTTAGGACGTTAGAAGGCTTAAAATTTTAGAAGCAATTTTTAAAATTTTCAAGAAACATTTTTACGGACCAGTTCAGGTTTGAAGTGACTTTGATAATTTTCCATTGTTCCTATAACACAGCAAGGGTTAACAGCAAGTCAAACCTAAATATTTATTACCCTTATTCTACAGTTTACAGAAACACCCCAAAACTGGTCATAAACTGCTGTATGGGCACACAGCAGGGCACAGAAGGGAAGGAGCTCCATATGGCTTTTGGAGGGCAGATTTTCAGGAATAGTTTTTGGGCACCATGTTCCATTTGAAGAGACCCTAAGGTATCCGTGCAATGGAAATACCCCAAAGTTGACCCCATTTTGGAAACTACACCCCTCAAGGGATTTTTGTGGGGCGTAGTGATCACTTTAACCCAACAGGCTTTGAACAGAATTCATACTTGCCTGTGAAAATGAAAAATGTAATTGCTTTAGCCCACATTTTTCATTTTCACAAGGAATAACAAGAAAAAAGCAACCCAAAATTTGTTAAGCATATTTTCCTGAATATTGAAACACATCTCACATGTGGTCATATACTGCTCTGTGGGTGCACCACAGGGCTCAGAAGGGAAGGAGCACCATTTGGTTTTTCAAAGGCAGATTTTGCTGGAATGGTTTCAGGGCTATGTCACATTTTAAGAGACCCTGAGTTACCTCCACAGTAACCTCTGCAGCCAAGGAGGCATTTCCATGCTCTCCCTATCACAACTCAGGAAGCAGTTGAAGGATGAAACTGAGCATGTGTGGCCAGCTAAGTGAGCAGGACAAAGAAATAAGAAAAAACAAACAGCGCTATACAAATATACTTGAATAATTCAGTGGCTATGCACATTTTTTTATTACATGCAATTACAAAAGAATTCAGATTTAGGTGCTGGCTTGAAAACTGTAGAATATTTTTCATGGGACAACCCCTTTAGGCTTGGGACATGATATAAAAAATTAAATTTTTAAAAATTATATGTAGTATTATTTTCAAACGTTTGATTTTCACAAGTGGTAATAGGAGAAAGCCCAAAGTTTGTTTACATAATTTTCGCCAGTTACTAGAATGTCCAATATGTGATCATAAACTGGTGCATTAACACACCGCAGGGCTCAGAAGAGAAAGAGCATCTTGTACATTTGAGACCTACTTTGGTGACAACTGTAGTGGATTTGAGAAGAAATAAAAAAAAGGAACCCCCAAGAAGTGACCCTATTTTAGAAACTACACCCCTCACAGAATGTACCAAGGTATTTAGTGAGCATTTTGACCACGCAGGTGTTTTGCATACATTAATGCAAGCAAATGGTGCAAAGTGAAAATTCAAAGATATGCCATTTCAGTGCCCAATATGTTGTGCCCATCGTATGCCAGTGTAAAAAGCAAACCCTTGTGTTATTATGCCGTGCTTCCTGTATTTATAATGTACCCTACATGTGGCTCTAATCTTATAAACACCCTATCTGTAGACCCAATCTCTTGCCTGGATATACAACAGAACTCAGGAGTAACAGATTTTCAATGTGGTGGTTTACGTGTCTTTTGCTGATAACTATAGAGGTTATGGGGTGAAAACATAAATAGATTCCTGAAGAGTGACTTCATTATAGAAACTACACCCCCTCAGGGTATTAAGGGGTGGAGTGAGAATTTTGACACCACAGGTATTTTTCAGAAAATAAATGCATGGCAGTGCAAAAAGAAAATTGCGATGAGTGCACCAAACATGTACGGCAACATGTGGGAGGTCACTTCCTGCTGTGCCGTAGGTGTAAAGTGTTTTTCAGGAAGGGATAATAGCATGGATGTGGGAATACGAAAATAAAATCTTTTTCTGACCATATCAATAAGTCTACCACTGAAATCTCTATCTTTGAAAGAATTAAATTATAAACTTTACAGTGACCTACCTCCTTGTTAAGGTATGGGATTTTTGTGGGATTTCCTTTAGTAGAAGTGTGACTTGAGACCTACCTGGATGCTGGATCCTCTGAGTTACAGCAAGTGGAGAGCAGCACCTCAGTTTTGGAGTCTGTAAGCTGTGGCTAATGTGAGTAGAATAAGTTTGTAGTAGCAAAATCAAGAGATGTAATTTGCATTTGGTCCAGAAAATCCAGGAAGGCAGTTTTCAAGCAGTATGATAACCCAAGCAGAAGGTCAAGGTTGTCTTAGTTCATGCAATATGATAAACCAAGCAGAAGGTTAGGTCTGGCAGAGCTCATGCAATACAATAATCCAAGAAGAAGGTCAGGACTGGCAAGGTCATGCAATATGATAATCCAAGCAGAACGTCAAGGCGGACAGAAGTCATGCAGTAATCCAAGCAGAAAGTCAAAGACAAGCAGTCCGAGCAATACAGAAAATAATAAATCTACCAAGTTGCTGAGACAAAAAGCAGAGGTGGAAAGGTCCTTAAATAGCCATAAAGTGCTGCAAGAGTTAGTGACTGTTTAGTTGCTGAACTAGGTGTGTTTGGTGCATAGCATAGCCATTGATATTGGTTGAGGTATAAGGACCCACTGTGACTTCATTGCCTGCCATGTCTGTACAATGTAGAACAAGTTCAATTAAAGGCTTATTAAAGGGGTACAGACCAGGACACTATTTTTATTATTACAAATGTAGCAGAAAAACCAAGTATTTTAAGTCTATCTTTGGCGATCATAAAGATAATATAGCTATTGCTTACAGAAACCATGTAGAGGTGATTGGGAAGGGGTGGAAAGGAGTCATATTTAAAAAATGTGATAGGGAGGTATCTTAGGTCACACTTAAAACTGTGGATATTGGCAGGGGCATTGCTAGGGTCTCAAACGATCCGGGGCCCAAGCCCCAATGAATATGGCCCTCTCCCTGCACACTGCATTTTACTGTATTTGGTATACAGCAGCACATACCGCTCACATCCAGGGCCTCCAGGTGACGTCTCCTCTGATGTAGATCTTTTCTCTCATGATCTTCTCCATTCTGTCTGGACAACATCTTTCAGCTGCATCTCGTCCCTGCACAGTGTGACACACAGACATCTTAGCTTCCTCACATTTCTATCATCAACCCCCAACCTGGATTCCCCACAGTGTTATCCTGCTGCTCGCTGTGACCCCGATACCCGCAAATACCATCCTGAAGATATACTAGTGCCCCCATAGTAATAGTACTCCTCATAGCCCCACCAATATTAATACCTTTTTAGAATCCCCTCATTAGTAATCATGCCCCCTACAGTGCCCCCAACAGTGATAATGCACCACAAGAGTGCCTCCATTAGTAGAAGAGCCCTCTAGTATTAATAATTCCCTCACAGGGCCAACAGTAGTAATAAGGCCCCCCTATTGTTCCCCCAGTGGTAATAAACCTCTCTACAGACCCTCAGTAGTAATAAGGCCCCCATAGTGCTCTTAGTAGAAATAAGGCAGATCTATAAGTCCCTCCTATAGAGCCCCCAGTAGTAATAAGAATGCCTATAATGTCCCCTGGATTTAAAATACCCCCACAGTGCCCTTAGTATTTATATCACCCCCTACTGTTATAATGCTCAACATGAAATTAGTTCCCCCAGTATTTATAATGTCCACTGCAGCGCCCCTTATAGTTATATTCCTCTCTTTAGTGTACTCAGAAATTATAATTCCTCAGACCCTCCACCATACAGTCCCATGTAAATAACACTATTTACCTCCCTCTGCCGTAGAGTCCCATGTATTTAACTTCACACCATCTCTCCTGCCCCCTGCAAAATACAGTCCCATGTAAATAACATCACCCTCTCCCCAGCCGCCTTCAACATACAGTCCCATTTAAATAATATCGCTCCCTCCCCAGCCACCTCCAACATGCAATCCCATGTAAACATCATCTCCTCTACATTCAGTCCCATGTAAATAACATCACTCCCTCCCCCAGCCGCCTTCAACATGGAGTCCCATGTAAATAACACTGCCCCTCAACATTCAGTCCCATGTAAATAACATCACACTCTCAACATACTGTCACGATCAATGTGGGGGGAAAACTCCACACTAAACACAGGAGGGAAGGTGAACAGTAACTGGGCCTGGAAACTAGGGAAGAAACAGGTCACCTCCTAGACAACCCTAATCCAGGCCCTAACTAGCTATCAATATGAATAGACCTTGAAGGTAGGAATATTCATATGCTGTATACCTAGGCCCTTATATCCCTATAAGGCCCTGGAATGAGGTTAGGACCAGAGACAACACATTCCTCTCCAAATGGACGAATGGCAGCCTCTGTCTCAGGCCCAGATACAAACAACCGGAAATATAACAAACACAAAACAATAAGAACAGACAAGACTTATCTGAAAGTAAAAACCTGGCAACTTCAGAAGCACCGCAGAGTACAATCGACCAGCTAGTTAGAAGGCAGGAAGAAAATCTATAAACCGCACCTCCAAGAGTGAGAAGCGGCTACTTATGGGAAAGGTAGTTTACCAACAAGCAACTAAAAACCAAACAAGTGGAATATTGTATCAAAAAATGTCATTTATTATAAAATATAAAAGATATGGAGAACAACGGGATGTTATACAGTACACGGAGAAGCACAAGGCCAGTAGCATCAAGAACACCACCATGGAACTGCGCAATATATGGAGCAGATAGGTACGACCAAAAGATAAAGCTAAAGCTCTGGGATAACCAGATAGGTATCGCATATAATGGTCTCCCCAATACGGGTGTAGTACACGGGGTACGAAGCCGCTGAGGTGAAACGCGCGTCGAGGTCTCGCGCTCAGGGCCTGTCATTCATCTCACCACCATGTCTTCAGGTACGCCCCGTCATTAGCACGGTTCCACGCTGCGTGCAGGGCACCCTTGCATGTATCCACATTGGGTCCTCTGTACTTAGGCGCACGTTGGTTATTTTGATTCCAGCCAGTGATTAATATTTATTGTGTTATCTTTATTGGCTGATTGTGGTGCCTATACCATTCCGTGTATGTCAGCTACGGCTTTGGGTTTACCACAATTGGTCTGTGGTACCTCGTGTACTACACCCGTATTGGGGAGACCATTATATGCGACACCTATCTGGTTATCCCAGAGCTTTAGCTTTATCTTTTGGTCGTACCTATCTGCGCCATATATTGCGCAGTTCCATGGTGGTGTTCTTGATGCTACTGGCCTTGTGCTTCTCCGTGTACTGTATAACATCCCGTTGTTCTCCATATCTTTTATATTTTATAATAAATGACATTTTTTGATACAATATTCCACTTGTTTGGTTTTTAGTTTACTCTGGATGTGGTACAAGTGGTTACTATAGCTGTCTTAGTTGACAGAGCTGCCTTTTTGTAGGTTAATACCAACAAGCAACACCTGAAGCAAGGGGTGTGGCATTCACCAAAACACAGACACAATAAGATCCACGGTGAACTTGTCAATTTAACCCACGAGTTGTCAGTCTCTCCGATCTCCTGGTACCTGCCACGGGAACGTCCGTGACACATACAGTCCCATGTCAATTACATCACTCCACAGCTGTCATCAACATACAGTCCCATGTAAATAACATCACTCCCTCCCACAGCCACCTTCAGCATACAGTCCCATGTAAATAACATCATCCCCTCCCCAGCCATCTTCAACACACAGTCCCATGTAAATATCATCCTATGCCCCAGCCACCTCCAACATACAGTCCCATGTAAATAACATCACCCCACTCCAACATACAGTCCCATGTAAATAACATGCCTCCCTTCAGCCCTAACTTACAGTCCCAGTTAAATAAACACAACTTCCAGCATTGCTCTGCCTCTCAAACTGACAATATCCCCCTTCACTTTCCTCTGACACACACCTCACCACAGCTTCTTCCCCAGGACTACTTCTGCTGAGCGCTGTCCTCTCCTGCACTGGTCACATGATGGTGACATCATTGCAGGTCCTTAATCACTGCCAGGTCCCAAATGTTTTGACCTAGCAATGCCCAATAATATTGGAAATTAATCTGACTGGTGTAGAGCATTTCAGAGAAGTGGCATAACATGAGACAATTCTTGGAGGTTGGTATTATGGTTATGGAGAAGGGGAGTCTTAGGTTGCTGGCAAAATGTAAAGCATGGGTAAGGTGGTAGTTGAGGGAGGATATGTTTAGCATTTGGAAAGATTTATGAATTAGAGTGATAAGTGTAAATTGAATTCCAGTAAGAAGACGATTAGTAATGACTTATAGGGATGACAATGGGAATGGATCAGTCAGAGTTTTTGTTGTTTCCACGTGTAGAGATGTTTGTGAGGTGCAGGCGGCATGAGTGGCCAAGTGATTCATATAAGGAGTGACAGTCAGTTTTCAGTCTTCCATAACTCCCAGACTTCGGATGTTCTTCAGGAGTTATGTTAGTATCGCAGACTGAGATGGAAATACAGTATCAGGCTTAGGTCAGTTGGCAGACACAAGAAATTCAGTTTTTTTGTTTCAGATAAGGAGGGATTCGGACAGCAAACGGCAGGTGTCACACATGAGCTGCCACTGGCTGACATCGAAGTTACACAGGGGAGTACTCCTATCTGCTTGGATCATCAAGAAATCGTTTATGGCCTTTCTCTGTTCCAATTTTGAGTTGTCGCGGAGAAAGCCAGGATTCGATTTCTTAATGAAAGACACGGAGCAGTTCCTCCCCTGTGTGACTCAGTTTGCCCAGGCAATCGAGGTGCAGAACAGCGTTACTGTAGCTGGCAAGCTAAGACCTGTCCTAGGTTGCTAGAATAGCTTGTATGTGTATACAGTGTGAGGCAGTGACAGGCTTCATGGCTGCTAGGGGAGAGATATGGCAGGAGTTTCCATTTCTTTGCTGTCAATCAGCAGGTCAGAGACCGCACCAGGTAGAACAATCAGTCTGGGATAAGAGCCCAGTCCAGACTGTTAGGAGGAGGAAGAGTCTGTGTGCAGCAGAGGCCTGGGAAGGCTCTGTACAAGTGGGCTCAGCCGAGCTGGTTGAGGGGCCATGGGGCTAGGTGTTGGCCTGAACTTTGGGGGACTCCGCGAGGTCTTGGAATCGACGGTCACTAGGCCAGAGTCAGGAGGACTTCTGGGCCACAATCCCCCAAAAGGTACTGGACTTTGTTACAGCCTGGAAGTGCTGGAGTGTTAGGCTGGGAAAAGCTGCATGTTCTTCCCGTGTGTGAACGGGGCTTTCAGTGAGGTAGGGAGTCCTCATGATTAGTTAGAGCCCAGCCAGGCAGGTGTTTTATTTGTATTGTTTGTTTTGGTTTTGCTGAGGTGCCAAATAAAAGCAATGTTTGGCCCCTACCACTGTGGTCGATGAAGATCATTGTGAGAATGACCCCCGAATAATAGACGATCCCTTACAACCGCTATACCTGCCAATAACCTTAATATAGTTCCAATGTTTATGTGTTAAAGACAAAAGCAGAGTTATTTACCGTGACATCATGTTTTGGATGTCATATAACTGTTATATTTTGTGTTCACAGAAGCAGAAAAAATAATATGCCTTTAAGATTCATTTTGTAATGTAAGGTAAGCTCAGTGACACAGCATAAACAACAGAAAGCATAGTGTTAATCTGTTATTGCTGGGCAGGAGCTGCTAGAATCATTCTACACCAGAGGAGTGGAGCTGAACAGACATTCACTACACTGAGAGCTGTGTTTTATGGAAGCAGAGAAGCCAAAATAGGTATTTTAAACAGTTATATGATGTTCCTACTGTTAATATAGTGATTAGAACTGTATACTGAACCAGTTATATGTGTGTTTACTTACAGTTCCACCAAATTGCAAGCATACAAACCAGATTACATACAAATTCAAATTGCCAGCATACATATTGCAAGCATGCAAACCAGATTCCATACAGATTGCATACAAACTACGAACTGCTCATACAAGATCATAAACAATTGCATACTGCAAACTGCAAACCAAGTTGAGGAAGCAAAAATATTAGTTAGACCTCAGATATACCTCTCAGAGAGATCATAAAGTGCTTAAATAACTTAAAGTGAGAGTACAGATACTGAAGAGAGAAATATATCCACCATTTTATGTTGAATGATAAAATTGAACAGTTGAACCACCATCTTATGCATACCGCCATTTTGTGATATCTTTTCAACACGTGTTTTGTACATAGGACAATCTGCTGCGGAGGCGGCAGTGTTATATATGAAGAAAAGTTGAAGTTAATAAAGAAGTTATTTGAAGCATTTGTTGTGCTCTTTAAACCTACTGTTTCCATAGAATGGCGCTAGAGGAATTACAGAGTAATAGACAGTCTGGTTAGACTAAAAAGCCAGAGATATCAAAATTCTTCTAATGCCACAGCGCAAAAGGCACTTCATAGTGCTGCACCTGCCACAGTGGAACTATTGCCCTAAGAGGGAAAAGCGATAGCGCTCCTCAACTTGCACAGTAAAGAGCGCATTAGAGCAGCGGAGTGCCAGCATATACCGCCGTGCACCAACTGTTTCCTGAGTGAGCAAGCAAAGACATCTCAGCGGAGCTACCATGAAAGCCATAGAATGTGTGCATTAGTCAAACTGCAGCCGACTCTGAAAGTGGCAGAGCGGCATAGCCAAAATAGTCAGAGAAAGAGCGCCAACCCTCCTGCGATCCCTAGAGAGAGGAAGAGACGCATGGTGGGAGGCCAAGGTCTAGAGCTAGAGTGCCTGCACCACTATCCACAGAGAGACCACATTCCTCAGTCAGCTAGTTTCCCGCCATTAGGCCCAAAGCCTGCAGCAGCGTATCCAAGCCAGCACATCGCAAGTCAGCACAAAGCATCGCAAATCTGCACAAAGTATCGCAAGTCTGTACAAAGCATTGCAACTCAGCGCAGAGCATCGCAAGTCTGCACAGAGCATCGCAACTCAGCACAGAGCATCACATCATATCAAGAAAATACACATCTCCCTTAAGATTGACATTTGTTCCTGCTCTTCAGGATAAGGTCAGAGCTTTACTTTTATTACTTATCATTGCATATAGGCTTTGGCATAAAGAGACATTTTTTGTGTTCAGAAATAGAAGACTTTAAATAAAACAAAGAACAGTTTGTAGTACACAGACTCTAAAGCATTTAAAGTGAAAATCATTTATTGCCTGCATTTATCGCTGTTGTATTTAAAGTGAAAGTCATTTGTTTCTGCATTTGTCAATATTGCATTTAAAGCGTAAGGCATCTTATTATTCGTATTGATTGTGATAGCATTGAAAGTGAAATGTCTGAGCCTAGAATTACCATGCCACTGTTAGAGGATGCAAAGATAGAGTAGACGTGGAAGAGCAAGGGAACATTTCTGAGGTAGAAGAGTCTGATGCAGCATTAGTCTTGTCTCAAACAAATATAGCCTAAATAGATGAACTAAGACGTTCATCATGTGCCAGGAAACCGACCCCAAAGATACTGGAAAATTTGGAGCAAGAAGCAGCACTGAAAGGAAAAAAGTTCACCAGAATGTATGAGAAGTGGAAATTATACATTAAAGTCATTTGTGGAAAGTTAAGACAAAAAAAGTATAAAAGGGAACCATGAGTCATATGGTAGAGATGGTAGAAGAATCTAAATCAGAGCTTATGGCAGCATATGTCAACCTGCTGTCACTTACAACACCTTCCCAGGATATTGTAAGGAACATGGACACGTACTGCAGTCACTAAAGATTTAGTAAAGCTTCAATCTGCAGCTAATTATGATGAAGTTAAAGCAAGAAGAAGAATCAACAAGCTTTTTATGAGAGACTATGCTAGGTCCTTAAGGGGAAACACAATCTCAAGTGTTTTTTCCTTCGCTAGCAGAAGTGCCACCCACATATCAGAGTCCTCAAATACTTCAGCCAAAAGAAAGGAATTAGCTGAACAACTTGCTGTCAAGAGAGCAGAAATTGAAATAGAAGCTGCCATCGAGGCGCAGCGCCAACTGATCGCTGAAAAGGAAGCTGAAAAGGATGCACAATGCCATCAGATGGAAGCTAAAATGGATGCACAACGCCATCAGATGGAAGCTGAAATAGATGCACAGTGCCAACAGATGAAAAGTTTGGAAAGGCAAAAAGTTAAGATCATAGAAGCCAGACTCAGAGTACACGAAAAGAGTATGAATCGGAGTTTTCATAGGTTAAAATCTGTTCTAAGTGAAGAAGAACACTCTTTCTTTCCTACTTACGCCCATCAAGGGAATTTCCAGCATTTAGTGAGAGAATAAGTTATTATCCTTCCATTCCTGCTCAGAAAAACAAAGAGAGGACTAGTCCAGTGTTAGTAAAAAGGTGTGTGAATTTAACCTCTATCTCTACCAGAAAAGATGAAGAAAAGGACTCCCCTAATTCAGAACTAAGTGAGAAAATAGAACCGGATGATTCTATTCCTAGATGTCACGGCAATGCTTAGGAGAGTGTAACAACCATTGTCCCAACAGGACCACAGAGAACAGTCCTAGCTAGGCTTCGCGTTCCGGAACCCACTGTATTTTCAGGAGACATACTGAAGTTCATAGAGTGGAAGGCAAGTTTTGAAATGACCATTGATCTACCCTATCGACTTCAGACTTCAGAGATTGGGGAGGTGGTAGAACATCTTCCTGAGGGTAAATCCCCGGGGCCTGATGGCTTTTCGTACAAATACTATAAGACCTTTAAGACTGAACTAATCCCCCACTTAGTAACCCTATTCAATAATTTTCTAGCTGGCAACGCGGTACCTCCCCCAATGTCTCACTCGTATCTCACAATGATTCCGAAACCTGGGAAAGATCCGCACGATTGCCCTAACTATAGACCCATTGCCCTACTTAACTCAGACCTTAAGATTTTCACCAAACCCTAGCTACCTGACTAAATGTCTTTCTCCCCTCCCTGATTCATAAAGACCAAGTGGGATTTGTCCCGGGCCGTCAGGGGGCCGACAACACACAAAGAAACATTGACTTGATAGATGTCTTATCTCGTTTGGGTGAGGAGGCACTACTTCTTAGTTTAGATGCAGAAAAGGCATTCGACCGTTTAGGTTGGCCTTTCCTCTTTGCTACCCTACAGGCTTACAGCCTTTATGGTCCCTTTGTTAGAGCCATTCATAGTCTATACTCTTCCCCCACAGCGACGATCAGATTACCTCATGCTCAATCTCGACCCATAAGCATTGCTAACGGAACGAGACAGGGTTGCCCCCTATCTCCCCTACACTTTGCCATGTGTATCGAACCCCTGGTGGCCAAGATCAGGGCCTGCCCGGACATCAGAGGTGTTATGGTCAAGGACAGGGAGTTTAAGCTATCACTATATGCTGACGATATCCTCCTTACCCTTACCAAGCTTCACATTTCCCTACCTAACCTCCACTCCATCCTACGGGAGTTTGGTCGTCTCTCGGGGTATAAGGTCAACATCCATAAAACTGAGGCCCTCCCTCTTAATATTTCTCAGACGGCCCTGGGCTCTCTCAGGGTTAACTTTCTTTTCCATTGGAAGACGGACTCCCTGCGATACTTGGGTGTTGACCTCACTCCCCGATATGGAGAGCTTTACAAAGCTAATTTCCCACGTATATATGCTGAGATTAGGGGTCTTCTAGAGAGGTGGCATCCTCTCCCACTCTCTCTCATAGGGCGTATTGCGGCGACTAAAATGACGATCTTGCCCAAGCTTCTGTACCTTTTTGAGATCTTACCGATTAAAGTCCCCCTTAAGGATCTGAGATCCACTCAATCTCACCTTCTTAGATTCATATGGGCGGGAAGGCGGCACAGAATCCCGCGGTCAGTCCTTCTATCTAGTAGGCACCAGGGCGGTCTAGGGGTCCCAGATCTGTCCAAATATTACTGGGCAGCTCAGCTGCGTTCTGTCACAGCCTGGGCTTACTTGCACCCATATTCTGTCTGGATGCAGGTAGAAAGACTCTGGCTGGCTCCTGTACATCCTAATTCCATGCTATGGTCCGGACCGGATGGGACCCTGCCAGCCAAGGATCTCCTAGGGCCCATGGCTTGTACCAGACGCATCTGGCAGCAGTGCAGTAGCAGATTCCCTCTGGAGTCCATTCACTCCGCCATGACCTCCTTCTTATATCACCCCACGCTCCCTGCTAGTCTTATCACGTCCACAACGAGACCATGGTTTCAGCGGGGGGTGTTTCGGTTTGCTGATATTGTGGACCCCTTCACTAGGGTCCTTCTGACATTTCCTACCCTACAGGCCAAATATGATCTCCCCCCCTCCTCCAACTTCTTTTATATCCAGATTAGACACTTCGCCCAGTCCATTTTTTCAGGGGTCACAGTTTCCCTTCCGACTCCCTTTGAGCGCCTTTGCAGGGAAAGGATACATGCGAAAGGTCTGATTTCTGAGATTTACTCCATATTGCTGACTCCCTTCCCTGATCGGGTCCAAAGGCATTCCTATATGGTGCGGTGGGAGGAATATCTGGGGAGGGCCTTGCCGGACTCACTCTGGCACCTTATATGGAGGAGGGCAGCGAAATAATCTCTGTCGGTACTTCATAAGGAGAACCAATATAAAATCTTAATGTACTGGTATCACACTCCTGACAAAATGGCACTCTTCAACGCCATATGGGACATATGGGATAATTACTGGGTCACTAGACAACCTTGACGATCTCATGCGAAAAGAATGTTACCTTCCCCCTCCCCCCCCCCCATTATGTCATTGTCTATGTCTTTTGTCTTGTCTATTGGTTATTTGTTGGGTTAGGCATTATTGGCTGAGAAGCTCCGGGCTTTTGGGTCATTAAGGCTCTCCTGCTCCTACCTGATGTTTTTTTTTTTGTGTTGTTTAAGATACATTGCATAGTAGTCCTTGCTCAGACCGATTTCAGATAGACACGGTCTCCGTTAGTCCATGTTATTGCTTTATTTTTGATTGGTCTTCCATTCTTCATCACTGACTATTATTAAGTGTTACATATGCCCATTCAATATGTAAGTGATGTATTTAGTGTATCACCCTTACTTTGTACTTCTGTGCATTATTCTACTGTAAAAGTGTATTTTCATCTTTGTTTACTTAATAATAAATATACAATTATAAAAATAAAAATAAATGATCATTGAGCATCATTGCTTCAGTCCAATTGACAAGTTATTCTACCTTCAGAGATATGTTGATGGGGAAGCAAAGAAAGTTCTTGAAGGTAACTTCTATAGAAAACATGAAGAAGCCTACAAGCAAGCTTGGGAAAAATTTTATGCAAGATATGGTCATCCTTTCTTAGTACAAAGAGCTTTTAGAGAGTAATTGAATAACTGGCCTAAAATAGGTCCTAAAGAACACTTCAGACTCCAAGAGTACGGTGACTTCCTGTAAGCATGCAGCAATGCCATCCCACACGTTCAAGGACTGAAAGTACTGAACGACTATCTAGAAAACCACAGGATGCTAACTAAGCTACATACCTTAAGAAGTGGCTTCTAGATGGAATCGCTATGTGACTGAACAGTTAGATCTAGGTAAGGACTTCCCAAGTTTTAAAGAGTTCTCTGAGTTCGTCAATAAGGAAGCACGGATAGCATGTAATCCAGTAACATCATCTTATGTCTTAAAATCCTTAGAAGAAAGGCCTGCAAGAGAAATAAGATGTGCAAGAGCAACTAGCTTTGCAACCAACACAGCAGCTAAAGGTCCAGATACCTATGAAAGCAAGTTTAAAGTCACTACTGGGATTAGTAGAGAGACAGAACCGACAAATGTATGTTCTGTGGAGAGAACCATTCCATACATAAGTGCCAACAATTGAAGGTGAAGTCCCCAGAAGAAAAGAAAAAATTTGTACTGGATAACCAACTATGTTTTGGATGACTAAGAAAAGGCCATGTTACTAAGGAGTGTAAGACAAACGCCACATGTAGCGTTTGCAAAGGATGACATCCTACACCACTACATGAAGAACGTCCAAATAAGGATAAATCCTCAATACCTAAAGATATTAAGGAAGAAAAGAAAATATTGGTATTCTCTTGCAGAGTGAGGGAAGTAGAAAGCAATGGCACATCAATGGTTGTACCAGTGTGCATTTCAAATCCTAAAAGGAGGAACAGGAAGGTATACGCTTATGCGCTACTGGATGCCCAGAGTGACATCACCTTCATTGAGCAAGAAATCTGCAAGAAATTACAAGTGGCTACAGAACCAGTGAAGCTCAAACTCACCAGAATGAGGGGGAGAGACACATTAGTGAACAGTCAAAGGGTCAAAGGACTGAGAGTTAGAGGACTTCATTCAAACTGCACATTAGATCTACCTCCAGCTTATACAAAAGACGATACACCTCTAGATCGAGATCGCATACCTACCTGTGAAACAGCCAATCAATGGGAGCACCTATCTGTCATATCTCATTAAAATGACCCCGCTGAAGGAGTTTGGTGTTGGACGGTTGATAGGCTACGATTGTCCCGAAGCCTTGGTACCACGAAAAGTAATCACACGAGGAAAAGGTGGACCCTACGCTGTTCAAACTAATCTAGGATGGGGTATTGTTGGAGGAATACAGCAGATCGCAAACTTAAGACAGGTGACAGGATTGTGTCATCGAATATCTGTCCAATAGTTACTAACTGTAAGTCCAGCAAATGTAATCAAGATCCTTGAATCCGACTTTGCAGACATAAGTTCTAAAGAAAAGAATGTATCTCAAGAAGACATAAAGTTCGTACACACTCTAGTAGAAAGTATTCAGCAGAATCAACAAGGTCATCTTGAAATGCCCTTACCTTTTAGAGAACGACCTCATCTGCCAAATAACAGAAATCTTGCCCTAGCAAGATTGAAATGTTTGAAGAAAAAGATGGGAAGAGATCCCAAATTTAAGCAGGATTATTTGAAATTCATGGAAGGCATCCTCGAAGAAGGACATGCAGAGAAAGTTAATAACAAACCTAAAGAAGGAGAAGTGTGGTACATCCCACATCAAGTTTTTTACCACTCAAAGAAACCAGATAAGATTAGAGTAGTATTTGATTGCTCAGCAAAGTACAATGGTGTTGCTTTGAATGATCATCTACTAAAAGGACCAGATCTTACAAACACTCTGCCTGGAGTACTCTGTAGATTCAGAAAGTATCCCGTAGCGGTCATGTGTGATGTTGAAAAGATGTTCCACTAGTTTCATGTGAAGAATGAAGATAGAGATTTCCTGAGGTTTCTATGGTGGGAGGATGGAGATACAGATACAGAGCCAGCAGAATACAGAATGAAGGTACACTTGTTTGGAGCAGCATCGTCTCCAGGTTGCGCCAATTATGGTATGAAGTACCTGGCTAATCAGAATGAAAAGGATTGCCCATCAGCAGCAAAATATCTGAAGAAAAACCTTTATGTAGATGATGGTGTCATAAGTCTAGAGTCTACAGAATCTGCAATCAAACTAGTGAAAGAAGGCCAAGAGTTATGTGCAAGAGGAAACCTGCGCCTTCACAAATTAATCTCAAACAACAGAAAGGTACTGGAATCCATCAGTGAATGTGCAGGAACAATGAAGAATGTAGATCTCAATTATGATCATCTTCCAGTTCAGAACGTACTTGGATTGGGATGGAATGTAGAGAACAAGTTCTTCTTTGAAGTATCTATTAAAGAGAAAGTTGCAACTAGACGAACCATTCTTTCCACAGTGGCTTCTATATTTGATCCATTGGGATTCATGGCCCCAGTAATCCTCAGAGCAAAAAAAATACTGCAAGAATTATGCAGACATAAGTTGTGATGGAATGAGCCCATACCTGAAAAGTTGAGGCCAAGGTGGGAGAGTTGGATAAGAAACTTGCAAAACTTAAGAGAAGTTCGAATACCCAGATGTTTTGTACCTCATGAACAAAATAGAACTTCATAATTTTTCAGATGCCAGTAGTTTTGGATATGGTCAGTGCTCCTACATCAGAGTAATAGGAGAAGAAAAGATACACTGTGCCCTGGTTATGGGGAAGGCCAGAGTTGCACCTACCAGTATTCAGACAATACCAAGACTTGAACTGACAGCAGCTTTAGTTTCAGCAACAGTAAGCAAGTTTCTAAGAGAAGAATTGGAATTGGAAATAGATGAAGAATATTTTTGGACAGACTCACAAGTTGTCCTAGGATACATAAACAACAAAGTTCAAAGATTCCATATCTTTGTTGCCAACAGAGTTGAGAAAATTCGGGAAATAACAAACCGGAACATTGGCATCACATTGACACAAAGCATAACCCAGCAGATCATGCTTCAAGAGGCCTGAATGTAACAGAATTGAAAAATTCAAATAGGTTCACAGGCCCAGTTTCTTTGGGAAAAGGAAATCACACCCAGTAAAGGTTACACAGAATTATCTATGGGTGATCCAGAAGTAAAAGTTGTACAAACATTGAGCACTGCTACCAAGTGTCAAGATAACATACTTGAAAGACTAGCCAGATGTTCAAAATGGAATACAGTTATTGTCACGGTGGGGAGTGGGGGAAACTTGCCCTAGCAAGTCTGTAATTGCCCTAGCAAGTCTGTAATTTTCTAATTTCACCACACAACTGCAAATACTTTTTTTGTACCTCTAATACACACAAAAAAGGGCTTTAGAACATATAACTGCACCGCTGATCGGCAAATATATTTTTCTTTTGCCACTAATACACGACAAAAAGGGCTGTAATTTTCGCACTTCACCACACAACGGCTAATAAGCCCTTTTTTTCCCACTAATACAAGCCAAAAAATGCTTTAGAACATATAAAGTTGCAAGAAAAAGTATGTGAACCCTTTGGAATGATATGGATTTCTGCACAAATTGGTCATAAAATGTGATCTGATCTTCATCTAAGTCACAACAATAGACAATCACAGTCTGCTTAAACTAATAACACACAAAGAGTTAAATGTTACCATGTTTTTATTGAACACACCATGTAAACATTCACAGTGCAGGTGGAAAAAGTATGTGAACCCTTGGATTTAATAACTGGTTGAACCTCCTTTGCAACTTCAACCAAACGTTTCCTGTAGTTGCAGATCAGACGTGCACAACGGTCAGGAGTAATTTTTGACCATTCCTCTTTACAGAACTGTTTCAGTTCAGCAATATTCTTGGGATGTCTGGTGTGAATCGCTTTCTTGAGGTCATGCCACAGCATCTCAATCGGATTTGAGGTCAGGACTCTGACTGGGCCACTCCAGAAGGCGTATTTTCTTCTGTTTAAGCCATTCTGTTGTTGATTTACTTCTATGCTTTGGGTCGTTGTCCTGTTGCAACACCCATCGTCTGTTGAGCTTCAGCTGGTGGACAGATGGCCTTAAGTTCTCCTGCAAAATGTCTTGATAAACTTGGGAATAAATTTTTCCTCCGATGATGGCAATCCGTCCAGGTCCTGACGCAGCAAAGCAGCCCCAAACCAAGATGCCCCGACCACCATACTTCACAGTTGGGATGAGGTTTTGATGTTGGTGTGCTGTGCCTCTTTTTCTCCACACATAGTGTTGTGTGTTTCTTCCAAACAACTTAACTTTGGTTTCATCTGTCCACAGAATATTTTGCCAGTACTGCTGTGGAACATCCAGGTGCTCTTGTGCAAACTGTAAATGTGCAGCAATGTTTTTTTTGGACAGCAGTGGCTTCCTCTGTGGTATCCTCCCATGACATCTATTCTTGTTTATTGTTTTACGTATCATAGATTCGCTAACAGGGATGTTAGCATATGCCAGAGACTTTTGTAAGTCTTTAGCTGACACTCTAGGATTCTTCTTCACCTCATTGAGCAGTCTGCGCTGTGCTCTTGCAGTCAACTTTACAGGACGGCCACTCCTAGGGAGAGTAGCAGCAGTGCTGAACTTTCTCCATTTATAAACAATTTGTCTTACCGTGGACTGATGAAGAGCAAGGCTTTTGGAGATACTTTTATAACCCTTTCCAGCTTTATGCAAGTCAACAATTCTTAATCATAGGTCTTCTGAGAGCTCTTTTGTGCGAGGCATCATTCACATCAGGCAATGCTTCTTGTGAAAAGCAAACCCAGAACTGGTGTGTGTTTTTTATGGGGCAGCTGTAACCAACACCTCCAATCTCATCTCATTGATTGGACTCCAGTTGGCTGACACCTCACTCCAATTAGCTCTTGGAGATGTCATTAGTCTAGGGGTTCACATACTTTTTCCACCTGCACTGTGAATGTTTACATGGTGTGTTCAATAAAAACATGGTAACATTTAATTCTTTGTGTGTTATTAGTTTAAGCAGTCTGTGATTGTCTATTGTTGTGACTTAGATGAAGATCAGATCATATTTTATGACCAATTTGTGCAGAAATCTATATCATTCCAAAGGGTTCACATACTTTTTCTTGCAACTGTAACTGCACCGCACACGGGCAAATAAGACGTAGAAATATTTCCTTGTAATAAACCCTGTTAATGGCTGTATCACTCAGCACTTGCACCTCAATAACAAGAACGGTTTGCTGGAATTACAGAGCTGTATAATGGCGTTTTGGATCCCCAGTCAGTGCAGCAAGGTGTAATAGGATTGTTCCTGTTACCCAGGCTGTAACCTCCCCTACTGAACCCTGTTCTACATAAATGATGTGGAATGATGCTTCCCTATCCTTTCCCTACACTTTGAATAATCTTTGCCTGAACGTATAAATCGGTTTTTTAGCACAATGAAGTCTTTCCTAGCACTGTCCCTAGCGCCTGCTGACGTCTCTCCCTGCACTAAGTACACTGGAAAATGGAAGAATCCAAGATGGCTCGGGCTATTTATAGGGCTGTGACATCACAGGGCTGGCTGGCTGCTGATTGGCTGCATGCATGGCATTATGGGTGATCCCGTGTTCCCAGAGTTCCTTGCTCCATGTCCTCACACGTGCAGCAGCCATTTTAGGAAAAAATGTGATTCGTTACCACGAAGCGCGAGGAAATTCGTATTTGGTACAAATCGAATTTTCCCTGAAATTCGTATCAAATTCCACTTCGTCAACTTCTATTCGCTCAACTCTAGATAAAATCATTGAACTTCTCACTGCCCTAGACCACCAGAGATTCAACCATTAAAGGGGTTTTCTGAGATGTCAATACTGATGACCTATCCTCAAGATTGGTATCCTCAGTATGTGATTGGTGGGGGTCTGATGTCCGGGACCCCTGCTGATCAGTTGTTCAAGAAGGCACCATCGCTTACAGTAGCGCCACGGCCTTCTATTAGCTTTTCCTGATCCAGTGACGACACGCTCATTGGTCACATGGCCTAAGAGCCGCTCAGCCCCACTGAAGTGAATAGGACTGAGCACGATAACAAGCACAGCCAGTATACAATGTACAGGAGCAATGTAAAGCTGATTGGTGGGGGTCCTGGGTGTCGGATCCCCACCAATCAGATACTGATGACCTATCCTGTATATAGTGGTATTACCTAGACAATGAATTGAAGTTTTATGTTGTCACTATATGGCAGTATTATTGTCACGAGGGTATCGAGAACCACGCCTGACTCCGTTATACCCGGGGTCAGGAAGTCGCAGCGGTTGGCTGCACGCTCTATTTAAGATAGGGCTGTTTTCTTTATGGTAGCTTTCTGGGTTTGCTTTGCAAACCCTTTTGGCTCACTCAGGGATCCGTAGCTCCTTCTCCTCAGCTGTCCCTTGTCCAGCACTCCCAGACCTCCTTATATTCCTCTCTCACACTTCTCTGGTTGCCAGAGATAGAGCTTCCTGCCTGGACATCTAATCTGACCTTCTGGAGCTGTGTTGCTGCGTTCGCTGGTAGTTGGTCCAGTACGCTACCCTCCAGATCCCTGTTGGACCTTTTTGGTTTATTGTGGTCGCACACCTGGGTGTATGTGTTTGTCTATTTTGTCTGTCCTCTCCCTGGTGTTTCCCTCTTAGTGAGAGTGGTGCGGACTAGCGATCCCACCGGCCTGTTCACTATCTAGGGCTCATATTAGGGAAAGCCAGGGTTTAGGCACGTGATTGCTGCACGGGTGAGGAACCCGTCTAGGGACGTCAGGGCAGTCAGGTGCCAGCCGCAAGGTGAGTTAGGGGTCACCACCTTACCCTCTCCCTTGGGCAGGGCTTTCCCTGTTTTCCTCCCTGTGCGTGACGTCGGTCATTACATTATCTCTGGCCCTTATTTTGTGTAGGTAAAAAAAAAAAAAAAATTAAATATTTTTTTTCCTACTTAGAATCCAGTATGGATCAAATTGCTGCTCTGTCCAAACAATTTCATGGCCTGTCTTTGGAGGTGGTAGGATTGAAGGCGTCGGTCCTCCAGCAACAGCAGCGATTGCAACTGACCGCAAGCCCAGCGGTTGCTACTGGTAACCAGGTTGTTGCGGAACCCAAGGTCCCTCTCCCTGACAGATTTTCTGGGGGAAGGGACAAGTTTTTGACATTCCGTGAGGCCTGTAAGTTATATTTTAAACTGCGCCCTTACTCCTCTGGTAATGAAGATCAGCGGGTGGGGGTTGTTATTTCCCTGCTGCAGGGGGACCCGCAGTCCTGGGCGTTCTCTTTACCTACTGATTCCCAGGCTCTTCGGTCAGTGGATGAGTTTTTCGGGGCCTTGGGTCTCATATATGACGACCCTGACCGAGTCGCACTGGCTGAATCAAGATTACGGAGACTCTTACAAGGAGAGCGGCCGGTAGAGGAGTATTGCTCTGAATTCCGTAGGTGGGCTACAGATACCCAATGGAACGACCCGGCTCTCAGGAGTCAGTTCTGCTCTGGGTTATCCGAAAGGGTTAAGGATGCGCTTGCATTATATGAGACCCCCTCTTCCCTTGATGCGGTTATGTCCCTTTCTATCCGAATAGATAGACGCCTTAGGGACAGGTTGAAAAAACCGGAGCAATTGGTAACCCCTCCCAAGCAGCAGTTAGTCTGTACGGACTTAGACGAGCCTATGCAGCTAGGAGGAACTACTCGTCAGGTCCGTCCTCCTGAGGCTTGCCGTAGGCGTGGTGTTTGTTTTTTTTGTGGGGAGAGGGGTCATTTCATTATTGTCTGTCCTTCTTTCCTCAGAAACAAAAGACCGTCGGAAAAACTACTAACCCCAGGCTGTGTGGAGGATGTCAGCCGGGGGGTATACGTTTCCTCCATACTTACATCGCAATTTGTGTTGCCAGCGGTTATTATTTTTGGTGATAAGACAGAGACTATTTCTTTCTTTCTAGACAGTGGAGCAGGGGTAAATTTGATAGATGCCCATTTTGCCCGCACTTTGGGTTTGTCTCTCTGTACTTTACAGAGACCCATTCCCATATTCGCTATTGATTCTGCTCCCCTGTCTCAGAGAAACCTCACCCACATTGTTCATAATTTACACCTTCGGGTAGGGGACCACCATAACGAGATGCTTTCAGGTTATGCTCTGGAGGGGCTTCCCACTCCGGTAGTGCTGGGTCTTCCCTGGTTGGTAGCGCACAATCCAGTGGTGGATTGGCAGGCCAGGGAGATATTGGAGTGGAGTGAGCAGTGCAGAGAAAATTGCTTAAATAGCAATTGCTTAGTCGCCTCCATAACTACCCTACCTACATTTATTTCGGACTTTGAGGATGTTTTTTCTGAAAAGGGTTGTCAGAAGTTACCACCTCATCGTCCTTATGATTGCCCGGTTAACCTGATTCCCGGTGCAAAATTACCCAAGACCAGGTTATATAATCTTTCGGGTCCAGAGAGACAAGCCATGAAAGATTATATCTCCGAGAGCTTGGCTAAGGGACACATCAGACCCTCCTCTTCACCCGTGGCTGCAGGGTTTTTCTTCGTTAAAAAGAAAGATGGGGGCCTGCGTCCTTGCCTAGATTTTCGCGAATTAAATCAGATAACCATCCGAGACCCATACCCTCTTCCTCTCATTCCTGACCTGTTTAATCAGATTGCGGGTGCTAGGTGGTTCTCCAAACTTGCTCTTAGGGGGGCCTACAATCTGATTCGTATTAAGGAGGGGGATGAGTGGAAGACAGCGTTTAACACCCCTGAGGGGCATTATGAAAATCTAGTTATGCCTTTCGGTCTGACCAATGCTCCTGCCGTCTTTCAACATTTCGTTAATGACATTTTTAGTCATCTAATCGGCAGCTTTGTGGTAATATACCTAGATGATATTTTAATTTATTCGTCCGATCTGAAAACACATGAGGTGCATGTCAGACAAGTACTGCAGGTCCTACGGACGAATGAATTATATGCTAAAATTGAAAAATGTGTCTTCGCCGTTCAGGAGATACAATTCCTGAGTTATTTTTTATCTGCTTCAGGTTTCCGGATGGATCCTAGGAAGGTCCAGGCAATTTTAGATTGGGATCTTCCTGAGAACCTCAAAGCACTACAACGGTTCTTGGGCTTCGCGAATTTCTATAGGAAATTCATTAAAAATTATTCACTTATTGTAAAACCTCTTACTGACATGACTAGGAAGGGGACTGATTTTTCTAAATGGTCTGACGCCGCTAAAGTTGCTTTTTCCTCTCTAAAAGAGAGGTTTACCTCAGCCCCTGTACTAGTCCAACCTGATGTCTCCCAGCCTTTTATTGTTGAAGTCGATGCGTCAGAGGTGGGAGCGGGGGCGGTGCTGTCTCAGGGTCCGTCTCCTGGCAAATGGCGTCCTTGTGCTTTCTTTTCTAAAAAACTATCTGCAGCAGAAAAGAACTACGATATTGGCAATAGGGAACTATTAGCTATTAAACTTGCGTTTGAGGAGTGGCATCACTTCTTAGAGGGGGCAGTCCACCCCGTCACTGTGATTACGGACCACAAAAATCGTCTGTACCTCGAATCAGCTAAGCGTCTCACCCCTAGACAGGCTAGGTGGTCGCTATTTTTTACCAGGTTTAACTTTGTGATTACCTATCGTCCTGGGGCAAAGAACACCAAGGCTGATGCACTATCTCGTTGTTTCCCTGGAGGGGGTAATGTGAGTGATCCGGTACCCATTCTTCAAAGAGGAGTGGTTGTTTCTGCAGTACAATCTGTTTTGGAGGGGAAGGTGTTAGAGGCCCAGGGGGACGCCCCGGTCTCTTGCCCCTCAGAGAAATTGTTTGTACCGTTGAACTTACGTTTCGAATTATTAAAGGAACATCATAATTCGGCACTTGCTGGGCACCCGGGTAGTAAAGCAACCTTGGAGCTATTGTCTCGTCGTTTTTGGTGGCCAAGGTTGCGTCAGGATGTATTGGATTTTGTGTCTTCTTGTTCTACCTGTGCGCGCGCAAAAGTTTCACATACACGTCCTGCAGGGTCTCTATTACCACTCGTCATTCCCAATAGACCGTGGACACATCTGTCAATGGATTTTATCACTGACTTACCTTTGTCTGCGGGTAAAACTGTTATTTTGGTAGTAGTGGACAGGTTTAGCAAAATGGTACACTTCATTGCGTTACCCGCACTACCTAATGCTAAGACTCTTGCTCAGGTATTCGTCAGTGAAATCGTGAAGCTTCACGGGGTCCCCTCCGATGTTGTTTCGGATCGGGGTACCCAGTTTATTTCTAAATTTTGGAAAGCTTTTTGTTCCCGTTTGGGGGTACACTTGTCCTTTTCCTCAGCTTTCCATCCTCAGTCGAATGGACAGACTGAGCGTACCAACCAAAACCTGGAGACATATCTGAGATGTTTTGTGTCTGAAAACCAAGAGTTGTGGTCATCATATTTACCGTTAGCTGAGTTTGCCATAAATAATCGTCGTCAGGAATCCACTGGCAAGTCACCATTTCTTGGTGCATATGGTTTTCATCCCCAATTCTGTACTTTCAAAGAGGGGGGGTCTTCTGGGGTTCCCGAAGAGGAACGGTTTTCGTCATCAAGCTAACTTGAAAAATATGGGAGGTAAATACAAATGCATGGCTGATAAGAGACGGTCGCCAGGTCCGGACCTAGGAGTGAATGACTATGTGTGGTTGTCTACTAGGAATATTAAATTGAAGGTTCCCTCTTGGAAACTGGGTCCTAGGTTTATTGGTCCTTACAAAATTGTAGCCATCATCAACCCCGTGGCTTTTCGCCTGGAGTTACCTCAGACTTTTAAAATTCATAATGTTTTTCAGTCGTTACTCAAAAAATATGTTCCACCTCTAGAACCATCACCGCTGCCACCCCCTCCTGTTGTCGTGGATGGTAATCTAGAATTTCAGATATCCAAAATTGTTAATTCTCGTCGGGTCCGCCGCTCTCTTCAATATCTGGTGCATTGGAGAGGTTACGGTCCCGAGGAAAGAATGTGGATTCCTGCGTCTGAGGTAAACGCTAACAGGTTAGTTCGGGTTTTTCATGCCTCTCATCCTGAGAGACCTGGTCCTGAGTGTCCGGAGGCCCCTCGTAGAGAGGGGGGTACTGTCACGAGGGTATCGAGAACCACGCCTGACTCCGTTATACCCGGGGTCAGGAAGTCGCAGCGGTTGGCTGCACGCTCTATTTAAGATAGGGCTGTTTTCCTTATGGTAGCTTTCTGGGTTTGCTTTGCAAACTCTTTTGGCTCACTCAGGGATCCGTAGCTCCTTCTCCTCAGCTGTTCCTTGTCCAGCACTCCCAGACCTCCTTATATTCCTCTCTCACACTTCTCTGGTTGCCAGAGATAGAGCTTCCTGCCTGGACATCTATTCTGACCTTCTGGTGCTGTGTTGCTGCGTTCGCTGGTAGTTGGTCCAGAACGCTACCCTCCGGATCCCTGTTGGACCTTTTTGGTTTATTGTGGTCGCACACCTGGGTGTATGTGTTTGTCTGTTTTGTCTGTCCTCTCCCTGGTGTTTCCCTCTTAGTGATAGTGGTGCGGACTAGCGATCCCACCGGCCTGTTCACTATCTAGGGCTCATATTAGGGAAAGCCAGGGTTTAGGCACGTGATCGCCGCACGGATGAGGAACCCGTCTAGGGACGTCAGGGCAGTCAGGTGCCAGCCGCAAGGTGAGTTAGGGGTCACCACCTTTCCCTCTCCCTTGGGCAGGGCTTTCCCTGTTTTCCTCCCTGTGCGTGACGTCGGTCATTACAATTATGGGAGAACATCATGGGAGAATTAATTAAATACTGCACCATATGGTGGTATTATGTAAGAATTGTATGGTATCACTATTTTGCCACTATATGATGTTATCATTGTGACTTTTTAAGACCGTATTATACACAGAATACATGGGAGGATTATTTATGTACTATATGGCGGTATTATTTGGACACTGAAAGTCAGAATTCTGCAATGTAATTGCATTTTGGGCACTATATTGCAATACTGTTTATTGGATGGTGGATCACCTTATAAAGTGCCATTGGGGCTTCTACACTTAGCATCACTTTGGGGGTCAGTATCTATTCTCTGGTGACTCGTTTCCAACAGGCTCAGCAATTCGTTGCTCAGTAATTAGCAGCTGTCCTCCGTGATGAGTCTCCTAAGAGAGTATATGACGGTGTATAAATATGTAGGGGGACGCGGCACAGGTACAACATATCAGATACCATGAGTGAAGGAAGAACACGTCTGGAGGTTCTGTATGTTACACATCTATGACTTCGAGGAGCCACCGCAGTGAGAGAGGTAAGTATAGAGGATTTCACCTATAGGACTGCAGGAGACATCTACTACATTATCTGTACTCAGAGAGTTATCACTGTGTTATCTGTGGTGTTACATAGGACTGCAGGTGACATCTACTACATTATCTGTACTCACAGAGCTATCACAGTGTTATCTGTGGTGTTACATAGGACTGCAGGTGACATCTACTACATTATCTGTACTCAGAGAGTTATCACTGTGTTATCTGTGGTGTTACATAGGACTGCAGGTGACATCTACTACATTATCTGTACTCAGAGCGTTATCACTGTGTTATCTGTAGTGTTACATAGGACTGCAGGTGACATCTACTACATTATCTGAACTCACAGAGCTATCACTGTGTTATCTGTGGTCTTACATAGGACTGCAGGTCACATCTACTACATTACCTGTACTCAGAGAGCTATCACTGTGTTATCTGTGGTGTTACATAGGACTGCAGGTCACATCTACTACATTATCTGTACTCAGAGAGTTATCACTGTGTTATCTGTGGTGTTACATAGGACTGCAGGTGACATCTACTACATTATCTGTACTCAGAGAGTTATCACTATGTTATCTGTGGTGTTACATAGGACTGCAGGTGACATCTACTACATTATCTGTACTGAGAGTTATCACTGTGTTATCTGTGGTGTTACATAGGACTGCAGGTAATGTCTACTACATCAGGGGCATAGATATAGGGGAAGCAGGGGAAGCGGCTGCCTTGGGGCCCAAACTCAGAAGGGGCCCACCCAGGACAAGGACTAAAAGATTTTATTGTCAGGGCCTCCTCAACAGTATTATACAGTGACACTGTAGGAAACGGACAGAACAGGTACTGGGCCGGGTCTGAGAGAGCGATCTTGACTAGCCACAGGATTGGGAGTCGCATGGGAGAAGGGGGTTGCAAAAAAGAGGGTGGGGCATTAAAAAATTTGCTGTGGTGCCCTGTCATTTCTAGTTACGCCACTGTATTACATTATTGGGGTCATTTATCAAACTGGTGTAAAGTAGAACTGGCTTAGTTGCACACAGCAACCAATCAGAGTCCACCTTTCATTTTCCACAGGAGCAGTCAAAAATGAAAGGTGGAATCTGATTAGTTGCTATGGGCAACTGAGACAGTTTCGCTTTACCTCAGTCTTGATAAATCTCCCCTTATCTGTGTGACTGTAGCTTTCATTGAGTAAGGCAGGTAGGTGCACATTCCCTTCCTGTCAGAGTGACATCCACTATCTTTATTATGGATCATGTAAATTTATCCTTAGAAGAACCACTCCATAATGTTGTCAGCTCTGAGCTGTCTCTGGAACCATCAGCCCGCTGTCTATACTGTACCCGTGATCCTCTAAACCTGGAGCACACATAAGGCTCTGCTACATCTAGCGTTGGCCTAATTCCTGCAAACCAAAAAGTTTGTATGATGATCATTTTCTATCTATGATAAGTATATGTACTATATATTTGGGTATCTAAATATGATTTTTCTGTATCTACACTATATGGAACTCAGTATTGGCACCGACATTTTGATCGTTGACTTCAGGTGTTTCATTCAGTACCATTACCACAGGTGTATAACATCCAGCCCCAATCTATGCAATCTGCCATTACCACAGCTGTTTGACTTCCAGTCTCTATGTCACGGACGTTCCATCGACAGGTGGCAGGAGATCGGTGAGACTGGCAACACGTGGTTTGATCTGACAGGTTTTCCTTGTGGATTAATAGGCGTCTGTGTTGTTTCTGGTACTGGCCGCACGCCTTGCCTCAGGTGTTGCTAATGTGGTCATTTAACCTTCCTTATATATTGTTGCTTCTCCCACAATGCTGTGCGGTCTATAGCTTCAGTTTCAGTTGTGGATAGCTGGTGTGTGGATCTTGGCTGAGTTCCTGGTGCTTTCATAGCCCCTTTGAAGTTAAGTCTTTCCTTTCCCTTTTTGTATTTTGTTTGGGTTCTGTGTGTTGATTTTCCCTATTGTTTGTATTAGGCCTGAAGGAGACTCCTGTTCCTCCTTTCTTTTGGAGGAACATGTAGTCTCGTCCCTGCCATTAGTACCAGGGTCCTATAGGGCTAGAGAGGACTCTTGGTATTCCTGCGTATGAACACACCTACCTCTGGGGTCTGTTCATACTGGTAGTCAGTCAGGATTTTGGTTAGGGTTTTACTAGGAGGTGTCCATCTTCCTTCCCTAGTTCTCGGGCCTGATTCCCTGTCCCCCCCTTCCGTCCTATGCTCGGTGTGGTGTTTACCTCCCACACAGAAGCCTGACATTATAAACCACTAAAACCGCCATTTTTTGTTTGTTTGTGTGCAGCCATGGATCCTATTGCTGCACTGTCAGGTCAGCTGCAAGGGCTATCTTTGGAGGTAGCTGACCTCCGCACGACCGTCTCACAGATGCAGAGACCACAGGCTGCT
This sequence comes from Bufo bufo, assembly GCF_905171765.1. Lineage (NCBI taxonomy): Eukaryota > Metazoa > Chordata > Amphibia > Anura > Bufonidae > Bufo > Bufo bufo. Next base: position 692,739,495 of record NC_053391.1, read on the forward strand.
GGTCCTGGTGGTGGAGACCAGGCCTGTCTTGTACCTAAAGTTGCCCTCCCGGCCAGATTCTCTGGGAGACGTAATAATTTCATTTTGTTTAGAGAGGCGTGCAAACTGTATTTTAGGCTACGTCCACACTCATCTGGGGATGAGAAACAGAGAGTCAGTGTGGTTATTTCCTTGCTTAAGGGGGATGCGCAGTCATTGGCTTTTTCTCTGCTGACCGGATCGCAGTCTCTCTGATCGGTAGATGAATTTTTCGAAGCTTTGGGTTTTATCTATGATGATCTGGATCGGACCTCTCTAGCCGAAACCAAGCTGCGCGGCCTTCGTCAGGGTGATCGTTCCACTGAGATTAATTGCTCTGAGTTTAGTGGTTGGGCTACGGATACAGGGTGGAACTATCCTGCCCTCCATAGCCAGTTTGGTCAGGGGTTATCAGAGGGGCTGAAGGACGCCTTGGCCTTTCATGAAACCCCAGTGTCTCTGGAGGCTGCTATCTCTATACGCATTGATAGACGCCTGAGAGAGAGATCTAGGGGCCCCCACTCTCAGGACGTACTATCACATGTTGTATCGTCCTCCTCTGACACTTTGGGTGAAGCTACTCCGGGGTTCATGTCTGGGGACGAACCCATGCAATTAGGGGGAGCGTTTAAGCATACTGGTAATAGGAAGGGAGCGTGTTTTTTCTGCGGACAGAAGGGACATTTTATCAGCGTATGTCCATACATTCAACAGCAAAAAGAAAAAAGTGGTACATTTAATTCCCATCTGACTCTTGGAGTGGTGGGAGGAGAGTCAGAAAATGTGCATTTGTCTTTTACTGGCAGTACCCGATTTCTCCTGGCTGCTGAGGTGGTGCTGGAGTCAAAAAACGTGGGGATTTAAGTGTTTTATCGACAGCGGGGTCGGGGTGAACCTAATTGATGCTCAGTGCATCCGTATGCACGGGTTGTCACCGAGGGCATTAGAAAAAAACATTTATGTTTTTGCTATTGATTCTGCACTTCTAAGTCAGAAGTGTTTATCTCAAGTGGTGCATGATATCAGATTAAGAGTGGGTGACTTTCATCAAGAGTTTATCTCGTGTCTGGTGTTGGAGGGTCTCCCTGCTTCGGTGGTTCTGGGTTTACCGTGGTTAAGCAAGCACAATCCAACCATTGATTGGCAAGCTAGACAGATTCTGGATTGGGGTGGCTATTCCATTGACAATTGTCTGAATACATATTTTTCTGTTTGAACCACTAAGACATTACCCTCTTTCATATCTGATTTTGCCGACATGTTTTCTGAGAGTGGATGCCAGGATTTACCTCTGCATCGGGAATATTATTGTCCTATCAACCTTATTCCCGGAGTTAAGTTGCCCAAATCTAGGTTGTATAACCTTTATAAACCTGAAAGAATGGCCATGAGAGAACATATTACCTAGAGTTTAGCTAAGTCTCCAGTGGCAGCTGAATTCTTTTTTGTTAAAAAAAAAAAGATGGACGTCTTCAGCCATGTCTGGATTTCCATGAACTCAATTGGATTACTGTCTGTGATCCTTACCCTCTTCCTTTGATTCCTGATTTGCTTAACCAGAATATTGGTGCCAAGGCGTTCTCCAAGTTGGGCTTAAGGAGGGCATATAATCTTGTTAGAATCAAGGAAGGGGATGAATGGAAGACGGCTTTTAATACCCCTGAGGGGCACTTTGAGAACCTGCTCATGCCTTTTGAGTTGACCAATGCTCCTGCGGTTTTCCAGCATTTTGTGAATGACATTTTTCATTACCTTGTGGGGAGGTTTGTTATCGTGTATTTGGGTGACATTCTAATTTATTCTCCAGACGTGGAGATACATCCGGATCACATTAGACAGGTGTTACAGATCCTAAGAGATAATAAATTGTACGCAAAATTAGAGAAGTGTGTTTTTGCTGTACATGAGGTGCAGTTTTTGGACTACCTGCTGTCATCTACAGGTTTTCGAATGGATCCAGAGAAAGTCCGTCCTGTATTGGACTGGGATTGACCCGAAAATCTGAAGGCTCTTATGCGGTTTTTGGGGTTTACCAGCTATTACTGAAAATGTATCTAGAATTATTAGACAATAGTAAAACCCTTAACTGACATGACTAAGAAAGAGACGGATGTCTCAGTGGGGTCTGATTCGGCATTGCAAGCCTTCTCTGTGATTAAGGAGTGCTTGTCTTCTGTCCCTATATTGGTGCAGCCCGATGTATCACAACCTTTTATTGTGGAAGTGGACGCGTCCGAGGTGGGGGTAGGAGCAGTTTTATCGCAGGGCCCGTCACCTGGTAAATGGCGTCCATGTGCCTTTTTCTCTAAAAAACTCTCTTCCGCAGAGAGAAATTATGATGTGGATAACAGAGATTTACTGGCCATTAAGTTGGCTTTTGAGGAAGCCAGATGGTCTTTGTTTTTCACCAGATTTAATTTCATTGTTACCTATCGTCCTGGGGTTAAGAACATCAAAGCAGATGCCTTGTCACATCGTTTTTCTGGACGTGGTGATTTTGAAAATCCGAGTCCTATACTGCCGGAAGGGGTGGTGACATCCGCTCTTTAGCCTGACCTAGAGGTGAAGGTGTTAGAGGCCCAGGGAGACGCAATGGATTCTTGTCCCTCTGGGAAACTGTTTGTGCCATCAGAATTGTGTCTCAAGGTGTTTGAGGAACATCACTGTACGGTTCTTACGAGACACCCTGGGAGTAGATCCACTGCCGACCTCATCTCTCGTAGATTCTGGTGGCCTGGGTTGCGTAAGTGTGTTGAGGACTGTGTCACCCTGTAGTACCTGTGCACGTGCTAAGGTGACACATACTCGGCCTTCCGGATCTCAACTTCTGTTGCCTATCCAGACCATGGACTCACTAATGCATGGATTTTATCACTGTGGTGGTAGTTAATCGCTTTAGTAAAATGGTGCACTTTATAGCATTGCCAGGCCTACCTAAGGCTAAAACACTTGCACAAGTGTTTGTTGACAACATTGTGAAACTACATGGCATTCCCTCTGACGTGGTCTTGAATCGGGGGACTCAGTTTGTTTCCAGATACTAGAGGGAGTTCTGTACTTGACTGGAGGTGCAACTGTCCTTTTCTTCGGCTTTTCCTCCTCAGTCGAACGGACAGATAGGACGCACTAATCAGAGTCTGGAGACTTACTTGAGATGTTTTGTCTCTGAGAACCAGGAGAAGTGGTCTTCGTTTTTGTCTTCGGCAGAGTTTGCCATAAACAATCGTAGACAGGAGTCCACTGGTAAGTTGCAGATTTTTGGGGCATATGGGTTTCACCCGCAGTTTGGCACCTACTCTGGTTCTGATACTTCTGGTATCCCTGAGGAGGAATGTTTTTCATCATCATTGTCATCTATATGGCGGTAAATTCAAAATAACTTGATGAATATGGACAACAAGTATAAACTTGTGGCTGACGGGAAACGTACGAATGGTCCGGACCAAAGAGTGGGTGATTCTGTGTGGCTGTCCATAAGAAACATTAAGTTGAAGGTACCTTCTTGGGTCCAAAATTTATTGGTCCATATAAGATCACTGCCATTATTAATCCTGTAGCTTTTCGTCTTGAACTTCCTCAGGCCCTGAAAATTCATAATGTGCTTCATAAATGTTTGTTGAAGAGATATGTTGAACCTTTGGAGCCGTCTTTATTTGCCACCCGCTCTTGTCATTGTGGACGGTTCTTCGTAGATCTCTTCAGTATCTTGTTCACTGCAAGGGTTATGGACCAGAGGAGAGGATGTGGTTACCGGTATCTGCCGTGAATGCTAGTGGGTTGGTGAAGGCTTTTCACAGGTCTCACCCAGATAAGGTCGGTCCTGGGTGCCCGGAGGTCACCCGTAGAAGGGGGGGGGGGTACTGTCACGGACATTCCCGCGACAGGTGTCAAAAGATCGGTGAGACTGGCAACACGTGTTTTGATCTGACAGGTTTTCATTGTGGATCAATAGGCGTCTGTGTTGTTTCTGGTAATGGCCACACCCCTTGAAGTTAAGTCTTTCATTTCCCTTTATGTATTTTGTTTGGATTCTGTGTGTTGCATTTACCTATTGTTTGTATTAGGCCTGAAGGAGACTCCTGTTCGTCCTTCCTTTTGGAGGAACATGTAGTCTCGTCCCTGCCATTAGTACCAGGGTCCTATAGGGCTAGATAGGACTCTAGGTATTCCTGCGTATGAACACACCTACCTCTGGGGTCTGTTCATACTGGTAGTCAGTCAGGATTTTGGCTAGGGTTTTACTAGGAGGTGTCTGTCTTCCTTCCCTAGTTCTCAGGCCTGATTCCCTGTTCCCCCCTTTCCTCTGATGTTCGGTGTGGTGTTTCCCTCCCACAACGAAGCATGACACTCTAGCCATGCACTCTACCATTACCACAGGTATATAACATACAGCCCCAATCCATGCAATCTGCCATTACCACGGTGTATAACATCCAGCCTCTAGCACTGTATATATCTTTAGTAGATGCTTATTCATGGTCTTGCATTGTCTTCTCCTGTTCCTCAACATTTTTTCTTAATTCGTTGCTTTTCCAGAATCATCAGAGTCTCCTTCAGGATTGGCAAATGGCTAATTATTCTCAAAACGTTTACTTTGAACTCATTGGGTTTGTGGGAGTACCAGAAAAGTACAACCTTGTGCTCTCGTTCATGATGTTTACTGTCTACAGCACGGCGTTAATAGCCAATGGCACCGTTATCGTCCTGATATTGGTAAGCCGCCACTTACACCAACCCATGTACATCTTCATTGCCAACCTGGCCTTTTCCGACCTGCTCTTTGACACCGTCACCTTGCCAAAGTTTATTGCTAAGTATTGGTTCGGAGCTGGAAGTATGTCTTTCTCTCAATGTTTCTTGCAGCTGTTCTTCGTCCATTGTTTGGGAAGCCTGGATTCCTTTATTCTCGTGCTTATGGCTGGTGATCGATATGTGGCCATCTGTTACCCACTGAGATACTCCTCCATTATCACTCATAGAGTCACTATTGCGAGTTGCAGTCTCAGCTGGCTCTTAGCAGTCATCTCTGCCTTGGTGACACCTGTTCTAATCGGACAACTTCCATTCCCCGGGCAAACCAAAATCTTTAGCTGCTTCTGTTCCAGTTCTGCCCTCTTGCGCTCGGCCATTGGAGACGTTACTCAGGTTCGACAAACTCTCCTGATCGTTGCTCTATGTGTGCTCCTCATCCCATTGGTGGTCATCCTGTTATCTTATGTCATCATAATTATAACTATTCACTGTTCTAGCGTTTCCAGTAACTGGCAGAAGATGTTCTACACATGCACCACTCACTTGCTTGTTCTTAACATCTATTACATCCCTAGGGTATTTGTCTATATTGCCAATTTTGCTAAACTCATCCTACAACCTGATATCAATGTCCTGATACTTTGCATCTACTCCTATTTGCCGCATATCGCCAACCCCATCATCTACTGTCTCAGGACTGTGGAGATCAAAAACACCATTGTAAACCTTTTCAGGAGGAGGATTGGGCTCACAGCGTGAGGAGGACGTACCGGTATCATGTTACTCCTGTTCTTTCCCATGCAGGAACCTATCTTCTTCCTGTTGTTTTCCACATTTTTCCCTCAAGGACATTTTATTTTAGTAACGATAATACAGATTTTTTATATTTAACTTTGTTCTTGTAGAGATTTGATATTTGCTAGCAGAAAATTTGAGAACATTTGCTTTGCTGGAATTGGACCAATATGTGAATCTCAGATCAAGCGCCCATATTTACGCCATTTAAGACAATGAAAGCTTCCTGTAGTGGATCAAGTGATGGCAGAGATGCTGGGACTTAGCAGACTACCATGAGGTTGTCACCAGTGGAGGCTGTTTTTCTATGAGTGAGGAATTGCATGAATCACCCAGTTAAAGCGGGAGAACTGTACAATAAAAGTAAATACATTATCTAAAAATATATAATACATGCAATATGTAATATATTGTATACAAAACAATGACATAATAAGTAAAAACCACACACTGGCATCTGCACCCCAATGCGCAGCCATGATCACTGTGACCACCGCAGACTGTATTAAGCTAATTTCACACTAGAGCTACAGTAAAATGGTCCGGCAGAGAAACAGCCTGCTGGAGATCATCGTCAAGCATGGCTGGATAAAACCTGTCCCCACTGGAAACCATTGACTATAATGGGATCCGGCCTGTTCACGGCACAGTCTGGCTGAATCTTGTCAATAATGCCAGAAACCTGCGGGATCCCCACCAGGTCCCATTATTATTCTATGGGGCCTGGCGGTGCTGCGGCAGTTTCCAGCCTGGTGGTGCTCCAGCAGGCTGTTCCTCTGTCTGAACATTTTAGATTGAGTGTGAAAAAAAGAAAAAATCACAGAAAATAATGCACTAACACAATAGATGCAAGCATTATTTATAGACTTAGCCCTCACTGATATGATAAAATCTGATCAAAACACATCTGTGTCCGCCTACCAGCACCAAGGTCGTCTCAGTCAGGCAGGTCCTACGCTAATCCTACCTATGCCATTGGGCATCTACATTCAGAAGAGCAGACCCTGCGGATATAGTATGTTGCTCCTAGTCACCTCTGTGTGCATCAAGCAACCGATGAGAGGAGGAGCAAGCACAGCTATATGTACCACCTAATGAAGGTCGCCCGTGGGAGCACGCACAGCTATAAGTACTACCTAATCAAGGTCGCCCATGGGAGCACGCACAGCTATAAGTACTACCTAATCAAGGTCGCCTGTGGGAGCACGCACATCTATATGTACCACCTAGTCATGGTCGCATGTGGGATAGGTTGGGCAAAAGTGCACAAAAATGCTACTCCCAAGATAATAGAAGTGATAATAGAGGGATCAATAGCTGAATGCTTCAATGGGACAGTGTGGAGATGCTTGGTGACCAGGGGTGTTGTTAGGCTAAAACATTTGGAGCCTGAGCCCCTGATGTTTTGTCCCAGGCCCCGGATGTCCTGCCTGCCTGATAGATACAACTGTAAGTCCTCGGCATGGCAATACATTTGAATCTAATGCAATGGAAGAGCTGAAGGACCTGTGATGACATCACAGTCATGTGATCAGTGCTGAAGGCAGTGGTTGAGAAGGACCTGTAATGATGTCAGCATCATGTGACCAGTGTAGGACAGGATGGCAGTGAGAAGGAGAAGTCCTAGGGAAGATTCTCAGTGTGAGAGGCAGAGCAATGCTGGAAGTTGTGCTTATTTGACTGTGACTGTATGTTAGGGCTGAAGGGAGGGATGTTATTTACATGGGACTGAATGTTAGAGGCAGCTGTGGAAGGGAGTGATATTATTTATATGGGACTGAATGTTGAAGGCAGCTGTGGGAGGAAGTGATGTTATTTACATGGGACTGTGTGTTGGAGGTGGCTATGGGATCGGGTGATGTCTTGGGGCTCAGACTGCTTGGCCAACTCTGCGCTTTCAGCAGTGGACCTGATGGAAGACAATGTGAAGGAACTGGAGGCACTGTCAGCCACCCAATCTACTACTGCCTCTACTTGCTCTGGACCTCACCCACAAAATTGCCTGACAGACGAATAATTGTATATCCATGTCACGGATGCAAAGGAGGTGTTTTGTGCCACAATTAACAGATCGATTAACTATTCTATTACAGTAAGATGGATGCAAAGGTGGTGTTTGGAACCCCCAAAAAAATTGTGTTGTGTCACCCTTAGACCAAACACCATGATTAAGTCTGGTATTTCCATCTCACTGGTGCAGAGGAGCTGTATTGCACCCCTCAGTAATGTCTACAGGTCACTAGCACACTTTTTAAAACTAATATAACCCTCTCCCTGCCTGCAGCAGCATCCTATCCCTACACTAGTCGGAGCAGAATGGTGGCGCACCACGTGATCCATGCATGTCAGGGCTGGCTAGCCATGAGAAGTTCAACCCTGTCAGTATTGACATGACACTGCAGACTCTGCCTTCTAACTACTGTATAATGTGATGCCCTCTAATGACAATGAGATGAATTTGCCCTTTAACCACCTCCGGACCGCTGTACGCACAGACGCGTCCTGGAGGTGGTTGATTCATTCCTCCTGGACGCGCCGGCGCGTCATCTCGCGAGACGCGAGATTTCGGTCACAGCCGGCCCGCGCATGCGCATCGCGGGCCGGCAAAAGTTAGAGGAGTATTTCATCAGCAACCTGCCAGCCAATGATCGTCGCTGGCAGGTTGCTGATTTTTAAAAAATCGAATCACAAGCCAGATAACAGATCATATTAGTAAATATGATCTGTTATATGGCTTCTCTGCTTCTCTGCTGGTCCTTTTCGTCGGTTGGATCCAGCAGAGAAGCAGACATCACTGTGAGTACACACCAAACACTGCCCTTAGCCCCTGATCACCATCCATCACCCCCATCATCCAAATTAACCCCTTGATCGCCCCCTGTCAATCACTTAGTGAAAGACAAAAAGTGATCAGTGTAAACTGACACTTTTTTTTTTCACTAGTATTGGCTGTTAGGTTTTAGGGATAGTTTAGGCCCCTTGGTTAGGTAGTTAGCGTCAGTTAGCGCCCACCCCACCGCACCGCAGTCACTTTTATTCGCTGTTTAGCGTATCGCTAATCAGCATTTGTACTTTTATAGTATCTGTAAGTGATCAAAACTGATCACGGTCAGATCTATAATAGTATTAGTGTCACTTTAGTTCGCCCTCCACCCAAAACGCAGTGTTTGCCCGATCAGGCCTGATCGGTCGCCCACACGTGCGTTCACCCACGCCCGCCCCACCGCAGTGACAAAAAAATTTTTTTTTTTGATCACTGCACATTCACTTTACACGCTCTGCGGCGATAAAAAAATCAGTTTTGATATTTTTTATCAACCGCAGCGGCCTCCGGTACTTCGCTAGCCTCCCCTTTGTAAGACAGGCTTGCTTTTTTTCTTGGGTAGTCTCAGGGAATACCCCTAAATTTAGTAGTCCAAATGTCAAACAGGGGGTATTCTTCTGAAGAGGCCTACAGGATTCTGACCCAGTCGGATGAGGAGTGGGAACCCTCATCTGATGAATCTAGCGGGTCAGAATATGAACCTGTAGAAAGCAGTGGCTCTCTGACCCAAAGTTCGGACGAGGAGGTTGAGGTCCCTGGCAGCACCAGGCGTACCCGGCCCCGTGTCGCTAGACCACAGGTTATGCAGGATCCGCTTCAAGAGCAGCAGAGTGGGGCTGTCGCTGCCGGATCACGTGGTGAGGCATACACCAGCAGCGCAGCCCTTCCTGGACCTAGTACCAGCACTGCCGTACAACATGGTGAAGTAGCGAGCACCAGAAGGGCAGTTGAAGCTGGTACGGTGGCACGTGCACTAGTTACCCCGTCGCAGCCACCGCACAGACAGGCCCGTAGAGCCCCTAGAATCCCTGAGGTGCTGGCAAACCCTGATTGGCAGTCACCAACTTCAGCCGCACCAGTAGTTCCCCCTTTCACCGCCCAGTCTGGAGTTCGGGTTGAGACGGCTCAGATCAGTACGGCCCTGGGATTTTTTGAGCTGTTCTTGACTGCGGAGCTCTTGGACTTAGTCGTGGCAGAGACCAACCAATATGCCACACAATTTATAACCGCAAACCCGGGAAGCTTTTATGCCCAGCCTTTCCGGTGGAAACCAGTCCAAGTTTCCGAACTTAAAATTTTTCTGGGCCTTCTCCTCAACATGGGCCTGACAAAAAAGCATGAATTGCGGTCATATTGGTCAACGCACCCAATTCATCACATGCCCATGTTCTCTGCTGCTATGTCCAGGACACGATTTGAGGCCATCCTGCGTTTCCTGCACTTTAGCGACAACACCACCTCCCGTCCCAGAGGCCACCCAGCTTTTGACCGGCTCCACAAAATTCGGCCCCTCATAGACCATTTCAACCAGAAATTTGCAGATTTGTATACCCCTGAGCAAAACATCTGCGTAGACGAGTCCCTAATACATTTTACCGGGCGCCTTGGCTTCAAACAGTACATCCCAAGCAAGCGTGCCCGGTATGGGGTCAAATTGTATAAGCTCTGTGAAAGGGCCACAGGCTATACCCACAAATTTCGGATCTATGAGGGAAAAGATCAGACCCTGGAGCCGGTCGGTTGCCCTGACTACCTGGGGAGCAGTGGGAAGACAGTCTGGGACTTGGTGTCACCCTTATTCGGCAAGGGGTACCATCTTTATGTGGACAATTTTTACACAAGTGTGGCCCTCTTTAGGCATTTGTTTCTAGAACGGATTTGCGCCTGTGGCACCGCGCGAACTAGTCGCGTGGGCTTCCCCCAACGGCTTGTAACCACCCGTCTTGCAAGGGGGGAGAGGGCTGCCTTGTGTAACGAAGAACTGCTCGCGGTGAAATGGAGAGACAAGCGTGACGTTTACATGCTCTCCTCCATTCACGCAGACACGACAATACAAATTCAAAGGGCAACCCGTGTCATTGAAAAGCCCCTCTCAGTCCACGACTATAATGCGCTCATGGGAGGGGTGGACTTCAATGACCAGATGTTGGCTCCCTATTTAGTTTCCCGCAGAACCAGACGCTGGTATAAGAAGGTGTCTGTATATTTAATTCAATTGGCGCTCTACAATAGTTTTGTTCTCTACAGTAAGGCTGGGAGAACACGATCCTTCCTCAAATTCCAGGAAGAGATCATCGAGAACCTCCTTTACCCAGGAGGTTCCGTGGCCCCATCCACCAGTGTAGTTAGCCGTCTACACGAGCGACATTTCCCCAGTGTCGTTGCTGGTACCTCAACCCAACCGCCACCCCGAAAAAAATGTCGTGTCTGTAGCAGGAGTGGAATAAGGCGTGACACCCGCTATTTCTGTCCTGACTGTCCGGACCACCCTGCCCTATGCTTAGGAGAGTGTTTCCGGAAGTACCACACACAGGTACACCTAGCATAGGGATCACATCTCACCAGGACAGGCACACAGGGCTATTAGGGCCCTTTCTCTCACAGCTGCTGCAAACCTCTCCTTTCACCTGGGATAAAGTGCATAACGTACTTCGCCACATCTTTGGGCGATTTGCGCTTTGCACATTGTCCCATGGGGAAGGAGAGGTTTGTTCTATAAAGGTAAAAAAAACAAAACAAAAAAAAAATTACCGGTAAGTAAAAAAGTTAAAAAAGTTTAAAAAAGTTAATATGTTCTGTTCTAAAGTTAATAAAGTTATTGCTTTGCGGCCTGGTTTTTTCTTTTTTGTTTTGTTTTTTTTACCTTCCAGGTGGACCATCCGATCGACCAGCTGCAGCACTGATGTGCATTCGGACAGAAGCATTGCGCTGCTGTCAGATTACACGCAAGTCGGTGTATGCGGCGCTGCAAGACGAGATTTCTCCTCTGCAGTAAAAGATATGTTTGCCAAGGCATATGAGCTGAGGAGGTGGCGGTGTTCATATACTTTGGCAAACACTTTGTATATATAAAAAAAAAAATCCCGGCAATGATTTATTCATCCACATCGATTGATGTGAATGGAGAAATCTGGTTTGCCAGGGCATACGAGCTGAAGTGGGTATGGATGTTGGGCGGAGCTCCTATGTCCTGGCAGACGCCTTTCCCCTCCTTTTTTCTTTTTTTGGCCGAGATTTTTTCATCCACATTGATCGATGCGAATGAAGAAATCTGTGCCGTTCATTTTTTTCTTTCAGCCCAGAGGCTGAACGGAAAAAAAAAATCTCATTACCCGTATGCTCAATATAAGGAGAATAGCAGAAACTCCTAATGCTGGGCATACATGTAATGATTGCGGAGACCCTCAAATGCCAGGGCAGTACAAACACCCCACAAATAACACCATTTTGGAAAGAAGACACCCCAAGGTATTCGCTGAGGGGCATATTGAGTCCATGAAAGATTGAAATTTTTGTCCCAAGTTAGCGGAAAGGGAGACTTTGTGAGAACAAAATCAAAAAAATCAATTTCCGCTAACTTGTGCCAAAATTTTTTTTTTTCAATGAACTCGCCATGCCCCTCATTGAATACCTTGGGGTGTCTTCTTTCCAAAATGGGGTCACATGTGGGGTATTTATACTGCCCTGGCATTTTAGGGGCCCCAAAGCGTGAGAAGAAGTCTGGTATCCAAATGTCTAAAAATGCCCTGCTAAAAGGAATTTGGGCCCCTTTGCCCACCTAGGCTGCAAAAAAGTGTCACACATCTGGTATCTCCGTACTCAGGAGAAGTTGAGGAATGTGTTTTGGGGTGTCTTTTTACATATACCCATGCTGGGTGAGATAAATATCTTGGTCAAATGCAAACTTTGTATAAAAAAAATGGGAAAAGTTGTCTTTGCCAAGATATTTCTCTCACCCAGCATGGGTATATGTAAAATGACACCCCAAAACACATTCCCCACCTTCTCCTGAGTACGGAGATACCAGATGTGTGACACTTTTTTGCAGCCTAGGTGGGCAAAGGGGCCCACATTCCAAAGAGCACCTTTCGGATTTCACAGGTCATTTACCTACTTACCACACATTAGGGCCCCTGTAAAATGCCAGGGCAGTATAACTACCCCACAAGTGACCCCATTTTGGAAAGAAGACACCCCAAGGTATTCCGTGAGGGGCATGGCAAGTTCCTAGAATTTTTAATTTTTAGTCACAAGTTAGTGGAAAATGATGATTTTTTTTTTTTTTTTTTTTTTTTCATACAAAGTCTCATATTCCACTAACTTGTGACAAAAAATAAAAACTTCCATGAACTCACTATGCCCATCAGCGAATACCTTGGGGTCTCTTCTTTCCAAAATGGGGTCACTTGTGGGGTAGTTATACTGCCCTGGCATTCTAGGGGCCCAAATGTGTGGTAAGGAGTTTGAAATCAAATTCAGTAAAAAATGACCTGTGAAATCCGAAAGGTGCTCTTTGGAATGTGGGCCCCTTTGCCCACCTAGGCTGCAAAAAAGTGTCACACATCTGGTATCTCCGTACTCAGGAGAAGTTGAGGAATGTGTTTTGGGGTGTCTTTTTACATATACCCATGCTGGGTGAGATAAATATCTTGGTCAAATGCCAACTTTGTATAAAAAAATGGGAAAAGTTGTCTTTTGCCAAGATATTTCTCTCACCCAGCATGGATATATATAAAATGACACCCCAAAACACATTCCCCACCTTCTCCTGAGTACGGAGATACCAGATGTGTGACACTTTTTTGCAGCCTAGGTGGGCAAAGGGGCCCATATTCCAAAGAGCACCTTTCGGATTTCACAGGTCAATTTTTACAGAATTTGATTTCAAACTCCTTACCACACATTTGGGCCCCTAGAATGCCAGGGCAGTATAACTACCCCACAAGTGACCCCATTTTGGAAAGAAGACACCCCAAGGTATTCCGTGAGGGGCATGGCGAGTTCCTAGAATTTTTTATTTTTTGTCACAAGTTAGTGGAAAATGATGATTTTTTTTTTTTTTTTTTTTTCATACAAAGTCTCATATTCCACTAACTTGTGACAAAAAATAAAAACTTCCATGAACTCACTATGCCCATCAGCGAATACCTTGGGGTCTCTTCTTTCCAAAATGGGGTCACTTGTGGGGTAGTTATACTGCCCTGGCATTCTAGGGGCCCAAATGTGTGGTAAGGAGTTTGAAATCAAATTCTGTAAAAATTGACCTGTGAAATCCGAAAGGTGCTCTTTGGAATATGGGCCCCTTTGCCCACCTAGGCTGCAAAAAAGTGTCACACATCTGGTATCTCCGTACTCAGGAGAAGGTGGGGAATGTGTTTTGGGGTGTCATTTTATATATACCCATGCTGGGTGAGAGAAATATCTTGGCAAAAGACAACTTTTCCCATTTTTTTATACAAAGTTGGCATTTGACCAAGATATTTATCTCACCCAGCATGGGTATATGTAAAAAGACACCCCAAAACACATTCCTCAACTTCTCCTGAGTACGGAGATACCAGATGTGTGACACTTTTTTGCAGCCTAGGTGGGCAAAGGGGCCCACATTCCAAAGAGCACCTTTCGGATTTCACAGGTCATTTTTTACTGAATTTGATTTCAAACTCCTTACCACACATTTGGGCCCCTAGAATGCCAGGGCAGTATAACTACCCCACAAGTGACCCCATTTTGGAAAGAAGACACCCCAAGGTATTCCGTGAGGGGCATGGTTAGTTCCTAGAATTTTTTATTTTTTGTCACAAGTTAGTGGAAAATGATGATTTTTTTTTTTTTTTTTTTTTTCATACAAAGTCTCATATTCCACTAACTTGTGACAAAAAATAAAAACTTCCATGAACTCACTATGCCCATCAGCGAATACCTTGGGGTCTCTTCTTTCCAAAATGGGGTCACTTGTGGGGTAGTTATACTGCCCTGGCATTCTAGGGGCCCAAATGTGTGGTAAGGAGTTTGAAATCAAATTCTGTAAAAATTGACCTGTGAAATCCGAAAGGTGCTCTTTGGAATATGGGCCCCTTTGCCCACCTAGGCTGCAAAAAAGTGTCACACATCTGGTATCTCCGTACTCAGGAGAAGTTGAGGAATGTGTTTTGGGGTGTCTTTTTACATATACCCATGCTGGGTGAGATAAATATCTTGGTCAAATGCCAACTTTGTATAAAAAAATGGGAAAAGTTGTCTTTTGCCAAGATATTTCTCTCACCCAGCATGGGTATATATAAAATGACACCCCAAAACACATTCCCCACCTTCTCCTGAGTACGGAGATACCAGATGTGTGACACTTTTTTGCAGCCTAGGTGGGCAAAGGGGCCCATATTCCAAAGAGCACCTTTCGGATTTCACAGGTCAATTTTTACAGAATTTGATTTCAAACTCCTTACCACACATTTGGGCCCCTAGAATGCCAGGGCAGTATAACTACCCCACAAGTGACCCCATTTTGGAAAGAAGAGACCCCAAGGTATTCGCTGATGGGCATAGTGAGTTCATAGAACTTTTTATTTTTTGTCACAAGTTAGTGGAATATGAGACTTTGTAAGAAAAAAAAAAAAAAAAAAAAAAATCATCATTTTCCGCTAACTTGTGACAAAAAATAAAAAGTTCTATGAACTCACTATGCCCATCAGTGAATACCTTAGGGTGTCTACTTTCAGAAATGGGGTCATTTGTGGGGTGTTTGTACTGTCTGGCCATTGTAGAACCTCAGGAAACATGACAGGTGCTCAGAAAGTCAGAGCTGCTTCAAAAAGCGGAAATTCACATTTTTGTACCATAGTTTGTAAACGCTATAACTTTTACCCAAACCATTTTTTTTTTACCCAAACATTTTTTTTTTATCAAAGACATGTAGAACTATAAATTTAGAGCAAAATTTCTATATGGATGTCGTTTTTTTTGCAAAATTTTACACCTGAAAGTGAAAAATGTCATTTTTTTGCAAAAAAAATCGTTAAATTTCGATTAATAACAAAAAAAGTAAAAATGTCAGCAGCAAAGAAATACCACCAAATGAAAGCTCTATTAGTGAGAAGAAAAGGAGGTAAAATTCATTTGGGTGGTAAGTTGCATGACCGAGCAATAAACGGTGAAAGTAGTGTAGGTCAGAAGTGTAAAAAGTGGCCTGGTCTTTCAGGGTGTTTAAGCACTGGGGGCTGAGGTGGTTAATGATAATAAAATGAGTCTGCAGAGTCCACCCTCTAATGATAATGAGATGACTCTGCAGAGTCCACCCTCTAATGATAATGAGATGACTCAGCAGAGTCCACCCTCTAATGATAATGAGATGACTCTGCAGAGTCCACCCTCTAATGATAATGAGATGACTCTGCAGAGTCCACCCTCTAATGATAATGAGATAACTAAGCACAGTCCGCCCTCTAATTATAATGAGATAACTCAGCAGAGTCCACCATCTAATGATAATGAGATGACTCTCTGCAGAGTCCACCCTCTAATGATAATGAGATGACTTTGATGACCCCACCTTCCAGTGATAATGACATCATTCTGCTGACCTCAACCTTGAATGATAATGAGTTGAGATGAGCAAATTTTTAAAAAATTAGATTTGGCTGTTTTGCCGAATTTTTCGAAAAAATTTGCTTCGATCCGAATTTATTTGCGGCGAATTATGTTAAAAACTGCTATTTCTGGGCTTCAGAGAGCCTTTATAGTGGTGCAGAACACTGTGCCTTGCAGTAACACGCATAGAGAGTCTGCTGTGGTAGTGAAATAATACTGTGAGTCCGTATGACATGTAGATGACAGGCGTCACTCTTAGAATCACTGCACACTTCACTTATTTGGGCAGTCACGGAGCCAAAACTGACCAAATAACTAAAGTATTCAGCCTTACAGGTCGATGTTAGCGTCAAGAAGAAGCGCACTCCTTTTACACCGTTGTCAGCTGATTCCACATAGATGTCTACAGAACCTGTTCTATTAAACGCTTATACAAGTAGAGCCCCCGACAGAGTGGAGAGGGTGTCAGCAGTAAGTTTGTGTTGACGTCACTGATTAATTTACCCCAATCTCTGATTCGTCAGAACAATAACCCACAAAAAACGGATCCTGTCTGTGGAGCATCCACCTTTACTCGGTCAGCATTTGGTCAGTAATCCATCAGTATTGCTAAAGCCCAAAAAAAACAGGAGTAGATCTAAAACAGAGATGACACGTGAATGGAAAATTTGCGTGTCTTCTGTGTTTTGTACCCACTCCTGCTTTTGGCTTCCAAATTATAAGCCAATTCTGATGGGACCATACAGGCCTTAAAGCTGCTACACAGACAGGATCCGTTGTGCGTCTCATTTTTCCTTCCTTCTGACAGATCAGAAGAAGTGTCAAATAAATGATGATGATGATGTCAACCAGGCCAAAAGCAAAAATAGTGGACCAGTCATGAAGTGGGGAGGGTGGGAACAGCACGAGAAGTTCACAGAGTGGACCTATGAAATAGTGGTGAGGTGGAAGCAGCATGAGGAGACCACAGAGTGGCACAATGACCGAGTCTGTAGGTGGCAGCAGCATGAGGAAGCCACAGAGTGGCACAATGACAGAGTCTGGAGGTGGCAGCATCAGCATCAGAAGGAAGCCATAGATTCGGACATTGACCGAGTCTGGAGTTGGCAGCAGCAGCAGCATCAGTAGGAAGCCACAGAGTGGCACATTAACCGAGTCTGTTGGTGGCAGCAGCATGAGGAAGCCACAGAGTGGCACAATGACAGAGTCTAGAGGTGGCAGCATCAGCATCAGTAGGAGGCCACAGATTGGCACATTGACCGAGTCTGGAGGTGGCAGCAGCATGAGGAAGCCACAGAATGGCACTATGAAAAAGTGTGGAGGTAGCAGCAGCATGAGTAGGCCACAGAGTGGCACAATAACTGAGTCTAGAGGTGGCAGCAGCATGAGTAGGCCACAGACTGGCACAATTACAGAGTCTGGAGGTGGCAGCAGCATCAGGAGAGGGCCACCGAGTGGCACAATGACAGAGTGTGGAGGTGGCGGCAGCACCAGGATAAGGCCACCAAGTGTCACAACAACAGAGTATGCAGGGCTCCAGATGGCGACCAAAATGGTCGCCAATGCGACTTAGAATTTACAAATGGCGACAAGACTTTTTAGTCTTGTCGCCATTTGTGACTAGACCCGCCGCCGCAGCTCTGCTCAATACAGCGGCGGGGCACAGGAGCTGATGTTCTCAGCAGCACAGGAGGAGTCTCTCCCTCCCCCCTGTGCTGCAGCTGCCGCCGCCTCTGCCAATAAGAAGAGGCAGGAGGAGGAGGAGGAGGGGCTGTGGCCACTGCGCCACCAATGAAGAAAACTGACCTGTCATACAAATACAGGAGGCGGGTGCCGGAATCAAATAGCTGGCACCCGACCTCTGTGACAGGGAGCTGCGATCAGCTGCAGTTGAGTTAACCCTTCAGGTGCGGTACCTGAGGGGTTAATTGTAGCTGATCGCAGCCCCCTGTCACAAAGGTCGGGTGCCAGCTATTTGATTCCGGCACCCGCCTCCTGTATTTGTATAAGAAACGTTGGTGGCACAGTGCGCCCCCCCCCCCCCCAAACACCCCAGTATAAGAAACATTGGTGGCACAGTGCGGCCCCCCCCCCCCCCAGTATAATAAACATTGGTGGCTCAGTGGGAAGTGCCAATGAGGGTTAAAAATAATAAAAGAAAATTAACTCACCTCCTCCAGTTGATCGCATAGCTGCCGGTCTCCTGTACTTACTTCTTTCTTCAGGACCTGTGGTGACGTCACTGAGCTTATCACCATGGTAATGGATCATGTGATGAGCACAGTGACGTCACCACAGGTCCTGAAGAAAGAAGTAAGTACAGGAGACCGGCAGCTATGCGATCAACTGGAGGAGGTGAGTTAATTTTCTTTTATTATTTTTAACCCTCATTGGCACTTCCCACTGAGCCACCAATGTTTATTATACTTGGGGGGGGGGGCGCACTGTGCCACCAACGTTTCTTATACAAATACAGGAGGCGGGTTAGGGTTGAGTAAATTATTTTTTTATTTTTTAACCCTCATTGGCACTGCCCACTGCGCCACCAATGTTTATTATATTGGGGGGGGGGCACACTGCGCCACCAATGTTTATTATTTTGAGGGGGGGCGCACTGCACCACCAATGTTTATTATATTGGGGTGATGGGGGGGCGCACTGCGCCACCAATGTTTATTATACTGGGGTGATGGGGGGCGCACTGCGCCACCAATGTTTATTATACTGGGGTGATGGGGGGCGCACTGCGCCACCAATGTTTATTATACTGGGGTGATGGGGGGCGCACTGCGCCACCAATGTTTATTATACTGGGGTGATGGGGGGCGCACTGCGCCACCAATGTTTATTATACTGGGGTGATGGGGGGCGCACTGCGCCACCAATGTTTATTGTATTGGGGTGATGGGGGGGCGCACTGCGCCACCAATGTTTATTATATTGGGGTGATGGGGGGGCGCACTGCGCCACCAATGTTTATTATACTGGGGTGATGGGGGGGCGCACTGCGCCACCAATGTTTATTATACTGGGGTGATGGGGGGCGCACTGCGCCACCAATGTTTATTATATTGGGGTGATGGGGGGGCGCACTGCGCCACCAATGTTTATTATACTGGGGTGTTGGGGGGCGCACTGCGCCACCAATGTTTATTATACTGGGGTGATGGGGGGCGCACTGCGCCACCAATGTTTATTATACTGGGGTGTTGGAGGGGCGCACTGCGCCACCAATGTTTATTATACTGGGGTGTTGGAGGGGCGCACTGCGCCACCAATGTTTATTATACTGGGGTGATGGGGGGCGCACTGCGCCACCAATGTTTATTATATTGACCTTCTACTATGCATTCTGTATTCAAAATGCTATTATTTTCCCTTATAACCATGTTATAAAGGGAAAATAATACAGTGAATAGACTTTCATCCTAGGAACCATGCGTGAAAATCGCGCCGCATCCGCACTTGCTTGCGATTTTCACACAGCCCCATTAACTTCTATGGGGCCTGCGTTGCGTGAAAAACGCACAACAGAGCATGCTGCAATTTTCACGCAACGCACAAGTGATGTGTGAAAATCACCGCTCATGTGCACAGCCCCATAGAAGTGAATGGGTCCGGATTTAGTGCGGGTGCATTCCGGTATTTTGAATGCCGGATCTGGCACTAATACATTCCTATGGGGAAAAATGCTGGATCCGGCATTCAGGCAAATCTTCATTTTTTTTTCGCCGGAGATAAAACCGTAGCATGCTGCGGTTTTATCTTTTGCCTGATCAGTCAAAATGACTGAACTGAAGACATCCTGATGCATCCTGAACGGATTACTCTCCATTCAGAATGCATGGGGATAAAACTGATCAGTTATTTTCCGGTATAGAGCCCCTAGGACGGAACTCTATGCCGGAAAAGAATAACGCTAGTGTGAAAGTACCCTAAAATATTAAGTTTAAATCCCCCTTTCCCAATTTTACATATAAAATATATAAACAATAAATAAATAAACATATTACATAGCGCTGTCCAAACTATTAAATTATTCAAAAATATCTCCTATGCGGTGAGCATTCGCCATTTTTTAGTCAACTTGTCACCCCAAAAAATAGGATAGGACGGTTCTATTATGGGCCGAATGTTTCATAAAATGCGAAATGCACGCGGCTTTTTTTGTTTTTGTTTTTTTTGCGCGGTATTGAGTATCGCAATACTTTTTTATGGTGACGAAAGCGAATCAAAATTTTGGTTTCAAAACAACCCTACGCCGATCTGATCGGCATAGCGTTGTCACGATACCAAAATTTTGATTCAGTTTCGATTTGGCGACTAAAAATTTGATTTGGCTCCTAAATTTTTCAGTTCAGGAGCCAATGGCTACTAGGTATTTTTTTTAGGCTGGAGCACTGGTATGGAGTTGGCAGCAGTATGAGGATACCACAGACAGCCACAATGACAGAGCGCGGAGGTGGCGGCAGCAGCAGCATCAGGAGGAGGCCACAGAGTCGCAAGGTGATATAGTGTGGATAAGGCAGCAGCATCAGGATACCACACAATGGCAAGGTGACATAGTGTGAATATGGCAGCAGCAGCAGCAGGATACCACAGGGTGGAAAGGTGACATAGTGTGGAGATGGCATCAACATCAGGAGACCACAGAGTGGCAAGGTGACATAGTGTGGAGATGCCAGCAGCATCAGTATACCACAGAGTGGCAAGGTGACATAGTGTGAAGATGGCAGCAGCATCAGGAGACCACAAAGTGACCCGGTGACAGAGTGGGGCGGTGGATGGCAATACCAGTACCCGTTGACGAAGGTGGGTGAAAGAAGGAGCACTTGGCATCAGATGTGTTGCATAAGGCAGGTGGCAGCATCAGATCTAGTCAAAAGCATCTGGAATTGGTGTGTGGAAATCCTGGCTGATCCATTCCTGATTCATCTTGACAAAGGTCAGTCTTTCCACATTTTGGGTGGACAGGCAAGTTTTCTTTGGGGAAACTATGGCCCCCCTGCACTAAACACCCGCTCTGATGCCACACTACTGGTCGGGCAGGACAGGTTTTCCAGGGCAAACTCTGCTAGTTGCGGCCACAAATCCAGTTTGGCTGCCCAGTAGTCCAGCGGATTTTCAATATGGGGTGGCAGGGTGCTGTCCAAGTATGCCACCACCTGCTGGTTCAGGTCCTGCTCCAGGTCTACCTGCTGCTGCTGGTGAGTAGTTTCTTCACTATGCGGGTGAAGAAAGCTACTCATCAGCGACTGTAGACTTAGGCTGCTGCTGATGGAGCTGGTACTGCTCCTGCCACCCCACCCTACCCCAGCAGTCATGGCAGAGGAACTTGAGCACAGAGGGCCCCCCCGGTCAGACTTACGAGAGGATGGACGATGGCACAGATAGGCAACTCACTACATAGGATATCTCTATAGTAGTTCAGTTTTTCCTCCCTCTCAGTGGGTGTAAAAAAAGGCCCCCATTCTGGACCGGTAGCGAGAGTCCAACAAGGTGGAGACCCAGAAGTCATCCCTCTGCCAAATGGTGACAATTTGGCTGTCACTATGCAAGCAAGTGAGCATGCATCGGGCCATTTGTGTAAGTGACTCGAAGGGACTCCCTGTAGCTGGCCAGCTAAGACCTGTCCTAGGTTGCTAATATAGCTTATATGTTTATACAGCTAGACCTGCCAATGACCTAATACAGTTCCAATGTTTGTGTGTTAAAGACAAAAGCAGAGTTATTTACAGTGACTTCATGTTTAGATGTCATATAACTGTTATATGTTATGTTCACAGTAGCAGAAAAGATAATATGCCTTTAATATTCATTGTATGAATGTGAGGTAAGCTCAATGACACCGCAGACACAACAAAAAGCATAGAGTTAAACTGTTAGACTGTTAAACTGCTGGGCGGTTGTCTTGACCAATCACAGCCTGCCTCACACATAGCAGGAGTTTTGACCAATCACAGCCAGCCTCACACACAGCCTGTGTGGGAAATTCCCCTAGCAGGAGCTGCTAGAATCATTACACCAGAGGAGAGGAGCTGAACATACATTTACTCCACTAAGAGCTGTGTTTTATGGAAGCAAGAGGCCAAAATAGGTATTTAAAACAGTTATATAAGTTCCTATTGTTAATATAGGGATTAGAACTGTATACTGAACTGGTTATATGTATGTTTACTTACAGTTCCACCATACAAATGAACTACTGAGCCATACAATCAAACAATCCAAACAAATTGCATACAAATGCGAACTGGTCATACCAGATCCTAAGCAATTGTATAGAGCAAAGTGCAAACCAAGTAGAGCAAGTAGAACTATTCGTTAGACCTCCGATATACCTCTCAGAGAGATCATAAAGTGCTTAAATAACTTAAAGTGAGAGTACAGATACTCAAGAGAGAAATATATCCACCATTTTATGTTGAATGACAAGATTGAACAGTTGAACCACCATCTTATGCATACCGCCATTTTATAAATCTTTATGTAACACGTGTTTTGCACATGGACTATCTGCCGCGGAGGCGGCAGTGTTATATATGAAGAAAAGTTGAAGTTAATAAAGAAGTTATTTCAAGCATTCTGTGTGCTCTTTAAACCGACTGTTTTCATAGAATGGTGCTAGAGAAATTACAGAGTAATAGACAGTCTGGTTAGACTAAAAGTCAGAGATATCAAAATTCTTCTAATGCCACAGCGCAAAAGCCACTTCATAGTGCTGCGCCTGACATACTCCCTGCCTCTATCTACACTGCATACTGCCACAGTGTGTCTGGGTCCTCTGCCTCGTCTTCCTCATCACCCTGTAGCTCCTCTAGCTGCTCCTGCTCCTCCTCTCCTGTCACCTGAGTAAAAAAAACACAGATTTCGCTACACATTGCTTGTGCTCCAATGTCCTCCTCCTCCAGTTCAGCCCCCACAGGACTCATGTGGCTGTGAGATCTAGGTGCCACGTCTCGAGTGCCCTGACCAGCCATTGTTACCACCATCTGTTCCAGGACATAAAGCAGTGGAATGAGGTTGTTCATCCCATAGTCCTGGCAGTCCGTGGCGTCCTCAAAGGGCTTGAGCAAACGGCAGGTGTCACGCATGACATCAAAGTTACACAGGGGAGTACTCCTATCCGCTTGCATCATCAAGAAATCATTGATGGCCTTTCTCTGTTCGTATTGTCGGTCCAACATATGGAAGATGGAATTCCAACGGGTGGAAACGTCTCATATCAGTCTATGTTGGGGGATGCCGCTCTGCCGCTGCAGCTCAAGGAGGGTGTGTTTTGTGGTGAACGAGTGGCTGAAGTGCATGCAAAGTTTCCTCCCCATTTTTAGGAGGTCTTGCAGATGGGTGGAAGACTTAAGGAACCGCTTGACAACCAGATTGAACACGTGTGCTATGCAGGGCGCATGGCTCAGCCTTCCTTGACGCAGCGCCGACACCATGTTCTTCCCATTTTTGGTCAACATGGTTTCGATTTTAAGTTGTCGTGAAGAAAGCCAGGATTCGATTTCTTGATGAATCACATGGAGCAGTTCCTCCCCTGTGTGACTCCGTTCGCAAAGGCAAACGAGGTGCAGAACAGTGTGACACCGCCGTGCCCTGCACATGTGGTAAGCTGGAGGGGCACTGTGACTTGTCCCTGCAGTGGAGGCTGAGGACACAGTGGAGGATGAGGAGGCAGAGGCGGACATTGTCGCAGGATCAACAGCGTGAGAACGTGGAGGAGGAAGCGGCGTGGCCTGGCCAAGTTGCTGGTGTGGCTGTGCAGGAACCACATTCATCCAGTGGGCCGTAAAGGATATGTACTGTCCCTGACTATAGTTACAGCTCCACATGCTCTTTGGGCAGACACCGACAGGCTCAAGGACTGGCCCACCTTCTGTTCTACATGTTTGTGCAGGGCTGGTACTGTCTTTTTGGCAAAGAAATGACGGCTTGGGACTCTCCACCTCGGCTCGGCACAAGCCATCAGTTCTCTGAAAGGTGCAGAGTCGACCACTTGGAAAGGGAGGGACTGCGGCACTAGCAACTTGGACAGGAGCACATTCATCTTCTGCGCAGTTGGATGCGTTCACGCATACTGCTGTCTCTTGGCAATCGCTTCGGTGATCGATTGCTGATGGAATAGGAGTAGGAGAAGATGGAGGAGTAGGAGGAGCAGGAGCATTAGGACCGGCAGATGATGGGAGGGAAATACAGCTCCCTTTGGCTCAGGTGGTGGAGCCTTGACTGCCTGAAATCGGGTGCGGCGTGCCACTGGGTGATGCAGCGGTTGCTGCGGCAGGCTGGACCACCACATCAGAGCCACGGTTCTCCCAGGCCACTGTTTAGCGACGCTGTATATCTTGAAGCAGGGCTGTAGTCCCAACATTGGCACCTGGGCCATGCTTCACTTTCTGCCCACAGATTCTACATATAACCACGTTCACCTCCTCCGGCGGCTTCACAAAAAACTGCCACACCGCCGAGTAGGTGATTTTCCCCCCAACAGTCCGCACTGACTGACTGCTACTGCCACTACCTGCACCACTACTTCCCGGGCAGGTAGGCTTCTGCAAAGCAGGTGGTCTACCCCGTGCCCGTTTGGCTCCCGAACTCTCACTGCTGCCACCCTGCCGACCTTCCGGCCACCCTATCGACTTGCTAGCTCACAGGCAAGCTGCCACCCTCTTCTCCTGATGATGATGAAGCCCCTTCTGCACCCGGCTCCCAACTGCGATTGGCTTCATCATCATCAAGTAGTGTCTGCACATCACTGATGTCCTCCTCAACGGTCTCTGGGTCAGAAGCCTGATCGCTCGCAACACCACTGTCCACGCCACTCTCCTCATCACTACTTGCCCGCCTAGCGGAGGAAGCGGCGGATGTCTCCTCCAGATTTTGGCTGGCCAGTAGCTGCTGACTGTCCTCTATTAGCTCGTCCTCGCTGTATTGTGGAGCTGAGCCCACAGCATGCAATACTTCTGTGGGTGATGGAACAGCAAAGGACTGAGGCAGGTTGAGGACAGGATAGGGCACAGGGCCTGCTCCCGGGCCATGCCAACTAAGGGTTGTTTCTGACGAACCCACCGACTGTTGGCTGGGTGTATCTGAGGTCACTTGGGATGACGTGGATGACCGAGTTAACCAATCAAGAACTGCTGGGTTGCTGGTCAAGACACGACCGCTAGATGACACCGGGAGCTCAGGCCTCTCGCTGCGACTCCTGCTGCCACGACCCCTTACTCTACTGTGACCTGTGCCTGCGCCATAAAAGTGTAGGCCTCTGCCACTCCTCTGTGCATGGCCTGGCACTTCTCTGCCTGACATACTTTTTGCTGAACTAAATAAATTAAACGCAAATTAAAACACCCCTAAAAGTGACGAATATATTTTTCTTGTTGTACTGAAATACGCCCCTATAGGCTTTCACCCCAAAAAAATTGCAGAAGTGAACTGAGAAAATATTTTTCTTGTAGAACTGAAATACGCCCCTATAAGCTGTCACCAGAAAAAAAATTAATCAGTGAAGTGCGTATAGATTTTTCTTGTTGTTAATGAAATACGCCCCTATACGCTTTCACCAGGAAAAAATTAAGCAGTGAAGTGTGTATAGATTTTCTTTTTGTTACAGAAATATACCCCTATACGCTTTCACCGGGAAAAAATTAAGCAGTGAAGTGCTGTGACAAACTGCCATTTGCCACTGGGCATTGTAGAGGACTTATGGCTAGCCTCCTGCCCTACGACTATGGCCCCGGGACATGTTGCCCTTCAGAAACAGTGACAGAACTGTGCCGCATGTCTGGACTGTTGGTGGGACCGAACGCGGTCAGCGGTGTATGCTGGGGATTCTGTGGAGCTGGAATCGGATGCGCGGATACACGAACGCCGCTGACCCTTACCTTCTGCCATACAGAACTTTCAGCTCCAGAGACTAAGTCCCGTTCGAAGATGGGACTTAGTCGTTTTTCTGCATGGAATTGACCGACCGCACAGCCCAAATCTATGGAACTGTTTTGGGCAGGAAATTGTGCTTGTGGTCGGTCATAAAGGACTTCACTTAACTTTTGATCCGCTGGAGGGATTTGTGTGATTCTACGGCGGTTGTGGAGTCTGCGGTGGTCGTGGTGTCCAGTGCGGTGCTTGTGGTCCTCGGCGCAAGCTAGGAAGCGTCCATTAACGGAAGGGGATCCGTTACATTGGTGGCAAGCGGTGGGATGGCTTCCCTTGTGCGAGGAGCAGCATCCTGGGAACACCAAGCAGAGCTGGAGTATTGGTATAGTCACGTACGGTTTGACGCTATGCTGAAGAGGCGGTTGGCTATCTACGGGCCCCTCCTAACAGAGGAACTTGTACTGGAAGTGAGGAGAGAACTGGCGGAGTATCTGCAGCACGAAGCAGAATATCGGGCAGAGATAGCAAAGTATTCCGTCCCTGCGCCCCAGCAAAAACGTGAGTTACAGGGGGCCGAAGGTGTCGTCCTTCCCCCCCAGCGGCAGTGTGTACCCCAGGGGGCCGAAGGTGTCGTCCTTCCCCCCCAGCGGCAGTGTGTACCCCAGGAGGCCAAAGGTGCCGTCCTTCCCCCCCCAGCGGCAGTGTGTACCCCAGGGGGCCGAAGGTGTCGTCCTTCCCCCCCAGTGGCAGTGTGAACCCCAGGGAGCTGAAGGTGTCGTCCTTCCCCCCCAGCGGCAGTGTGTACCCCAGGGGGCCGAAGGTGTCATCCTTCCCCCCTAGTGGCAGTGTGAACCCCAGGGAGCTGAAGGTGTCGTCCTCCCTCCCCAGCGGCAGTGTGTACCCCAGGGGGCCGAAGGTGTCGTCCTTCCCCCCCAGCGGCAGTGTGTACCCCAGGGAGCTGAAGGTGTCGTCCTTCCTCCCCAGCGGCAGCCTGTGTTTCAGGGAGAGGAGCGCAGCACCCTCTCTCCCCAGCGGCAGCTTACCCTAACAAGGGGAGACACCAATCGCCCAGACGGCACAGATGGGACCGTGGTCTCTGCGCCTGACCTACCGGGATGCTGGACAGCCTGTCCAAATCCCCCACTACCCTCACCAGGACAACAGGAGGAGGGGGTAAGTACAAATTCCCCTCCCCAGTTAACTCCTAACGTGGCCTCAGGGTTAACAGAGGCGATGTTAACCCCTGCTGACTCCCATGTTCCTCTGGCTACTGAGCCGGACTATGGTCTCAACACCCCAGCAGAAGAGCTGGCAGCTGGGCAGAGTGCAGTCGGCCTCTGCCCTCCCTCAAGTCCCCACAGCATGTTGCCCCATCACCACAGCAAAATACCCAGGTGCAGTAACTGTTTCTTGTGGGTGGGTCACCCTTGTACCTGTTTGTTGTGGGTGGGCTACTCGGGCATCTGGTTACTGTGGGTTGGTGGATCGACTAACGGAGGCACTGACCGACAGAAGGTCAGGTGCCTGGTTAGTCTTCCCCCCAAAGGGGAGATGTGTGACAAACTGCCATTTGCCACTGGGCATTGTAGAGGACTTATGGCTAGCCTCCTGCCCTACGACTATGGCCCCGGGACATGTTGCCCTTCAGAAACAGTGACAGAACTGTGCCGCATGTCTGGACTGTTGGTGGGACCGAACGCAATCAGCGGTGTATGCTGGGGATTCTGTGGAGCTGGAATCGGATGCGCGGATACACGAACGCCGCTGACCCTTACCTTCTGCCATACAGAACTTTCAGCTCCAGAGACTAAGTCCCGTTCGAAGATGGGACTTAGTCGTTTTTCTGCATGGAATTGACCGACCGCACAGCCCAAATCTATGGAACTGTTTTGGGCAGGAAATTGTGCTTGTGGTCGGTCATAAAGGACTTCACTTAACTTTTGATCCGCTGGAGGGATTTGTGTGATTTTTGGGAGTGTTTATGTTTGATGTATGCAGAGTTTAAATATGTAATTTTTATGGAGATGGAATGTATGGTTTTAAAGTTACAGTGTATGTTTAAAAACAGTATTTTTACTGTCTGTGATAGTTATGTTAATCCATAATTATATCCCAGACAGAAGGGAGGATTTTGTGTATTCGGGTGGGGATTCCTCTCCTATTGTTCCTACATGTGTATTGGTGATCTCCCTTTGTCCTAGGAGATAATTGAATTGCACTTCGGGTGTCTCCAGGGCAGAGAGGAGGAGACCATGATGCATTGTGGGGACCTGCATAAATACGGGCGGGTAGCCCTCAATAAAGTGTCAGTTCAGTTCATGTTTTGCTAACCCTTCAAAACGCAGCCTTGTCTCGTTATTGGAGGGAATTGCTGCATCACGCTGGGGATTGCTACGCTCTGCATATTCCCTGGAGGAGAGATCTTTCCCACACGGTCCTGAAGGCTGGAGGTTCATTCAGGGTGGAAGGAAGACGGCGCGGCTCCAGTTAAGCTACGGCGGTTGTGGAGTCTGCGGTGCTTGTGGTGTCCAGTGCGGTGCTTGTGGTCCTCGGCGCAAGCTAGGAAGCGTCCACTAACGGAAGCGGATCCGTTACAAGTGCGTATCGATTTTTCTTGTTGTTTATGAAATACGCCCCTATATGCTTTCACCAGGAAAAAAATTAAGCAGTGAAGTGTGTATAGATTTTTCTTGTTGTTTATGAAATACGCCTCTATACGCTTTCACCAGGAAAAAATTAAGCAGTGAAGTGCTTTTAGATTTTTCTTGCTCTACTGAAATACGCCCCTATACGCTTTCACCAAAAATAACTGCAACAGTACAGTGAGTATACATTTTTCTTTTTTTCCTGAAATACGCCCATATACGCTTTCACCAGAATAAACATAAACACTGAACAGCGTATATATTTTTCTTATAGGACTGAAATACGCCCTATATGCTTTCACCAGAAAGAACAGTGCTGTGCGTATATATTTTTCTTTTTTTACTGAAATACGCCCCTATACGCTTTCACCAGAAAAAACTGCAGCAGTGAAGTGCGTATATATTTTTCTTATTCCACAGATATAAGCCACTAAAGGCTTTCAAACATAGCACGTGCACCCCAAGAACAAATAGCTGGAATGACAGAGCTGTATAATGGCTATTTGGATTCCCAAATAATCTTTCCCTGCACTTGCAAATTGCTTTCCTATCACTGTCCCTAGTGTCTTCTGACGTCTCTCCCTGCACTAAGATGCTGTGAAATGAATCGTCCCTATCCTTTCCCTGCACTTATAAATCGTTTTTTCTTTTCTTTTCTTTTTTTTTGCACAATCAAGTTTTTCCAATAGCTGTCGCTAGCGCCTTCTCACGTCTGTCCCTGCTCTCAGAACGCTGGAAAATGGCAGAATCTAAAATGGTTGCTGTATTTATAGGGCTGTGACATCACAGGGCTAGCTGGCTGGTGATAGGCTGCATGCATTCATGTCAATCTAGGTGATCCCGCCTTCCCAGAGTTCCTTGCCCCATGTCCTCAGTCCTCACACATGTAGCTGCTATTTTAGGAAAAATGCGATTTGTTACCACGAAGCAGGTAAATTTGCATTCGTTGCAAATCGAATTTTTCCTGAAATTCTGATCAAATTTCACTTCGTCAGCTTTGATTGGCTCATCTCTAATTAGAAACACTTCATCGGTTAGACCAGCATCGACCCCTCCTCTTGTGTTCTTTTTAATATTTTTGTTGATCATTTCTTGATGCAGAGTTATTATTATTCAGAGCGTCTATGTTCTCTTTCAATTGTAATCATATGTGTACTCTGGAAACATTTTTCCCTAGAGGGAGGGTAGTACATGGGATGCTAGATTACTATTGAGTTATTAATAATAATGTCTTTGTTCTTTGTTGGATCGGGTATAGGTGCAACATGTGTTGATTTTATGTCGCTTTTCCGGCATAGGCTCTTCATGGAGGTCTTCAGTCGCCCTGATTCGTGTAGCATAATTGCATCATGAATCAGAATGACTGGTTTTCCTGTTTCTAACAATGACGTGATCTTTACTGTCTTCACATAACAGTGACAGGAGAGTGTGGTTTGCAGTGGTTGACTTTGGTGTCTGTTAAGCAGATACCGATCAACCACATCGGCCCTCCGACATGTCTCATGTGCAATGGAAGATGCGATGGAATGCCGAGGAATCTCCATGTCACTGACACTTGTAGTATCTAGCATCTAATTTCCCCTCGATACTTATTTACTTAGTTTTTCCTTATATATATATTACTAATAGTGGGATGTACATAGCCTCTGCTGAAAACAGTCTGCAATACTATGGTAATGCTTGCGGCTCACAGTGTGTTCTATGTGGGGCGCGATCATGTGACCCGGTGACATCGGATTTCAGGTTGATGCGCTACTTTGTGAAACACTGATAGCCGTGACACATGCGCAGAACATGGCATATGACGCTGAATACATGTGGTGGGGTCCATGCTGGTTAGTGTTTATCCTTCCTGCTCTGTTGTTTTTAATGTTCACCTGTGTCTACACACCTGAGGGTTATCTTAATTATTGTCATGTATAATACATGGGAAGATACGGATCATATATGTTTCACTTGAGATATATGATGAAATTAGATGATGAATTATTTTTGATTATGATTACTCGTACACATGTAATGACCCAGAGTGCCATTACCACTCTTTTGCACCTTGATGTTACCTCCTATGAGCTGAGAGTGCGTCTTCTAATACATTGCCATCATGTCATTCTCACTGTGTATATGTATTACTATGCAGATGTAATGTTAACATGTAATGTGCCTGGTTCACCAGCAGGTGGCAGCAAATTCCTTCAAGCCCTCTCTAGAGAAGGAGGAGTTTAGTGTTAGTGAGTCAGTGTCTAGCTTACCCTTCCAAAGGGAAGGTTGTGTGTCGGCCAGCAGAGCACTGTCTTCTCTGCTGGGCCTGCAGACCCTGCCTGAAAAAGTTCTCCATGGTTGCTTGTCCCCTGCCTGAACCTCCAAGCCAAGTAAGCTTGATGCCAGGAAGAAGTTCCTAGGACTAAAGATACAGTAAGAGACAGACTACAGCTAAACTAAGTTTCAGCAGAAGAGGAAAAGTTTCTGTTTACTCCAGCTAACATAGCAGGGCTGAGATTGTTGCAGAAGTGTTTGCCTGCCAGAATTAAACCAATACCTGCTGATGACCAAAATACCGTTTGGAAACAGTTTTGGATTACCATTTATGCCAAGTAAAGCTGTGTTTAACGTTAATACAAAGTCTGGACTCCGTTTATTCTACTCCCTTTATCATCCAAGTTATTTATCCCTTTTTGCACTGCTTTGGACCACCACGTCTAGGATCCAAGGATATCCATGTAGGAGCACCGTGACACATGCCTATAGCACCTTCAGAGAGACTGTAGGCCACTCTACATCACTCTGGCAATCCTACACCTGGGTACCCACACTACCATCTACAAAGGGGATTCCATGTCCTCGTTGCTTAACTGCAACTGGCGTCACGATTACTTGCTCTATAAGAGGGACATATATCATAGAAACCTCCTAAGGGGCAAGGGATACCCCACGTCCGTGGTAGGGACGTTGCACACAAATCATGTTTCACCTTCTAGTTATGTTTAATGACCAATTACTCTGTGGATATATAGTTCCACATGGCACCATTGTATGTTGTCACTGCTTGAGAAAAGTCCCAGTAAGAGGACTGAAACGTCGCTGTCTGGTGACTAAAGAACACTACCTTTAATTTACTTTATCTAGGAGTGCCGTGGAATTTCTTCATTTTTTAGCTTATAGATAGATAGATAGATATGAGAAAGATAGTTAGATAGACAGACAGATAGATATGAGAGAGATAGATATGATATAGATAGCTAGACAGATGGCCAGATAGATATGAGAAATAACATAGTTTAGTGACATAGTTTATAAGGACAAAAAAAGACATTTGTCCATCCAGTTCGGCCTGTTGTCCTGCAAGTTGATCCAGAGGAAGGCAAAAAAAAAACCTGTGAGGTAGAAGCCACTTAAGGGGGAAAAAAATTCCTTCCCGACTCCAATCAGGCATCAGAATAACTCCCTGGATCAACGACCCCTCTCTAGTAGCTATAACCTGTAATATTATTACACTCCAGAAATACATCCAGGCCCCTCCTGAATTCCTTTATTGTACTCACCATCACCACCTCCTTAGGCAGAGAGTCCATAGTCTCACTGCTCTTACCGTAAAGAATCCTCTTCTATGTCTGTGTACAAACCTTCTTCCCTCCAGACGCAGAGGATGTCCCCTCGTCACAGTCACAGTCCTGGGGATAAATAGATGATGGGATAGATCTCTGTACTGACCTCTGATATATTTATACATAGTAATTAGATCTCCCCTCAGTCGTCTTTTTTCTAAAGTGAATAACCCTAATGTTGATAATCTTTCAGGGTACTGTAGTTGCCCCATTCCAGTTATTACTTTAGTTGCCCTCCTCTGGACCCTCTCCAGCTCTGCTATGTCTGCCTTGTTCACAGGAGCCCAGAACTGTACACAGTCCTCCATGTGTGGTCTGACTAGCGATTTGTAAAGTGGTAGGACTATGTTCTCATCACGGGCATCTATGCCCCTTCTGATGCAACCCATTATCTTATTGGCCTTGGCAGCAGCTGCCTGACACTGGTTTTTGCAGCTTAGTTTGCTGTTCACTAAAATTCCTAGATCCTTTTCCATGTCAGTGTTACCGAGTGTTTTACCATTTAGTATGTACGGGTGACTTGCATTATTCCTTCCCATGTGCATAACCTTACATTTGTCAGTGTTAAACCTCATCTGCCACTTATCTGCCCAAGCCTCCAATCTATCCAGATCCCTCTGTAGTAGTATACTGTCTTCTGTAGTATATATACAGTATACTGTCCTCTGTAGTATATATATACAGAATACTGTCTTCTGTAGTATATATATACAGTATACTGTCCTCTGTAGTATATATACAGTATACTGTCCTCTGTAGTATATATATACAGTATACTGTCCTCTGTAGTATATATACAGTATACTGTCCTCTGTAGTATATATATACAGTATACTGTCCTCTGTAGTATATATATACAGTATACTGTCCTCTGTAGTATATATACAGTATACTGTCCTCTGTAGTATATATATACAGTATACTGTCCTCTGTAGTATATATACAGTATACTGTCCTCTGTAGTATATATACAGTATACTGTCCTCTGTAGTATATATATACAGTATACTGTCCTCTGTAGTATATATACAGTATACTGTCCTCTGTAGTATATATATATACAGTATACTGTCCTCTGTAGTATATATACAGTATACTGTCCTCTGTAGTATATATACAGTATACTGTCCTCTGTAGTATATATACAGTATACTGTCCTCTGTAGTATATATACAGTATACTGTCCTCTGTAGTATATATACAGTATACTGTCCTCTGTAGTATGTATATACAGTATACTGTCCTCTGTAGTATATATATACAGTATACTGTCCTCTGTAGTATATATACAGTATACTGTCCTCTGTAGTATATATACAGTATACTGTCCTCTGTAGTATATATACAGTGTACTGTCCTCTGTAGTGTATATACAGTATACTGTCCTCTGTAGTATATATACAGTATACTGTCCTCTGTAGTATATATATACAGTATACTGTCCTCTGTAGTATATATACAGTATACTGTCCTCTGCAGTATATATACAGTATACTGTCCTCTGTAGTGTATATACAGTATACTGTCCTCTGTAGTATGTATATACAGTATACTGTCCTCTGTAGTATATATATACAGTATACTGTCCTCTGTAGTATATATACAGTATACTGTCCTCTGTAGTATATATACAGTATACTGTCCTCTGTAGTGTATATATACAGTATACTGTCCTCTGTAGTATATATATACAGTATACTGTAGCTGCTATGGGGCTCAAGTGAAAAGGGGGCCCGCCAGTAGAGTAAAGGCTCCGCCCCTAATTATACCACCTGGGCTTCCACCTCGAGTCCCTACCACTGGATGCAGCCTGCCTTCTAGCTCCTGGCTAACCTGCCTGCAGGTCCTAATGATCATTCTTTCTTCTCTACTCTCTGCTGGGTTGGCCAAGGAGCATAAGCAGCGCTAGCAGAGCCTGCTGGTTGTTGGCTGGTCTAGCATCCAACAGAGAAATTTTAGTTACCTGAATTTATCTGCGAGCATGGAGAAAATAACTGAGGCAGTAGCTGTGCTCTAATGACGACGCACTCTAGCCTAGGCCATCCAGGTACCAGACAGCTCCTCCACAAGTAAGTGCAGAGCCCGCACTTGATCTTTAGCTAAATGTATCCCCCAGCTCTGCATCAGTCCCTCATTTCAAACTGCGGGCCAGTGAGGGATGACTTCACCGTGACCCGTGACACTACAAGGAGTAGCAGCCCTGGTCTGCTTGCTGAAGTCTCTACTGCCATCTGACAGTCCTTAGCTGAGCAGGTTAACCCCTGCTATTCTGGCCTCAAGGTTATCCAGCATGTATTATTATTATTATTTATTATTAAAGCTTCATTCATTCCATAGCGCTGTACATATGATGAGCGGTGCACATACATAATACAGACAATTGCACTAAGCATAAACAAGACAAGTTGCAAACCGGTACAGAAGGAGAGGGGGCCCTGCCCCTGAGGGCTTACAATCTACATGTATGCTTGCAAATACTTTGTAGACTATAGGAACAGTATATATACTGCATATACATCTGTGTCTATTTTTGGCCCAAGGCAGGAGAAGTAGCCATGGCATAAGACAACCTCTTTAACAGTGTGTGTATATAATATGTATATATATATATATATATATATATATATATATATATAAGCTTGGGTCAATTGGTCTGCGTTCAGGTCAGGATTCTTCGCTGTAACAGAAGCAAAAACCTGCAGTAAACTTATTTCTGGTACTATATTTATTTACTACATTTGATTCTCATACCATATCTTTGTAGATAACATGGTGCTGTTATGGCATATGTCCAGTAACCTTGGTTCTGTATCCATAGCTATACATTAAGGGAGTTGTAGTTTTGCAAGAGCTGGAGGGCCGCAGTTTGAGGATGCCTGCATTAAAGGGTTTGACCATCTTTTTAAATTGATGGCCTATCCTGAGGACAGACCAGCATGACTTTCTAGTCCACTGCAGTCTCACCAATAAGATGTTCTGTAGAACCTCTAGTGCCAGAAGTAGGGCTCTAAACTACACCTCTCAAGTGGATAGTGGACAGAGCTCGTTACAGTGCAGTGGATGCATGGAGATGTGTACTTCCTGTAACTCTCGTTAGAAATGTTCCTATGCCGACTTCTGGCACCCGAGCTCCTGCAGAACAGCTGATCAGTGGGAATGTCAGACTCCCACCAATGAGAGCAAGATGGCCTGTCCTCAGGATGGGCTATCCTTGCAAAAATCTCGACAACTCTTTTAATTGTCAGATCATTTTAGATCTTTACACTGGTAGAGCGGGGGGGGGGGGGGGGGGGGGGGCACATTTTTTATATATAAGGGTAGTGAGAGGGGCTAGAAACATATTAACAAATGCTTCTGTTTGTAAAATTGGGGCATATTAGCCCCAATATTGGCTAATATGGGCGGGGTTTGTGTTTGCCCCATCTATTTTCAGCCCGAAATATTGCAACTTTTGCTGGGACTGTCTTTGAATATTAGGGACAATCCCGGCAAATTCAGGACAGTTGGCAACTATGTAGGCATGGAGGCCCCATTCAGATTCTTGCTATGGGGCCCAGTGATTTCTATGTACGCCCCTGGTGTATATATATTATATATATATATTTGTGTATATATATATATATATATATACACAGTATACTGTCCTCTGTAGTATATATACAATATACTGTCCTCTGTAGTATATATATATATATATACAGTATACTGTCGTCTGTAGTATATATACAGTATAATGTCCTCTGTAGTATATATACAGTATACTGTCCTCTGTAGTATATATATATACAGTATACTGTCCTCTGTAGTATATATACAGTATACTGTCCTTTGTGGTATATATAAATATACAGTATACTGTCGTCTGTAGTATATATACTGTATAATGTCCTCTGTAGTATATATACAGTATACTGTCCTCTGTAGTGTATATATACAGTATACTGTCCTCTGTAATATACACAGTATACTGTCCTCTGTAGTGTATATATACAGTATACTGTCCTCTGTAATATACACAGTATACTGTCCTCTGTAGTATATATATACAGTATACTGTCCTCTGTAGTATATATGTACAGTATACTGTCCTCTGTAGTATATGTACAGTATACTGTCCTCTGTAGTATATATACAGTATACTGTCCTCTGTAGTATATATATACAGTATACTGTCCTCTGTAGTATATATACAGTATACTGTCCTCTGTAG
The DNA here is from genome assembly GCF_905171765.1 of Bufo bufo. Lineage (NCBI taxonomy): Eukaryota > Metazoa > Chordata > Amphibia > Anura > Bufonidae > Bufo > Bufo bufo. Next base: position 692,775,807 of record NC_053391.1, read on the forward strand.
TATATATATACAGTATACTGTCCTCTGTAGTATATATACGGTATACTGTCCTCTGTAGTATATATACAGTATACTGTCCTCTGTAGTATATATACAGTATACTGTCCTCTGTAGTATATATACAGTATACTGTCCTCTGTAGTATATATACAGTATACTGTCCTCTGTAGTATATATATACAGTATACTGTCCTCTGTAGTATATATATACAGTATAATGTCCTCTGTAGTATATATATACTGTATACTGTCCTCTGTAGTATATATACAGTATACTGTCCTCTGTAGTACATATATACAGTATACTGTCGTCTGTAGTATATATACAGTATAATGTCCTCTGTAGTATATATACAGTATACTGTCCTCTGTAGTATATATATACAGTATACTGTCCTCTGTAATATATATAGTATACTGTCCTCTGTAGTATATACACAGTATACTGTCCTTTGTGGTATATATAAATATACAGTATACTGTCGTCTGTAGTATATATACAGTATAATGTCCTCTGTAGTATATATACAGTATAATGTCCTCTGTAGTTTATATACAGTATACTGTCCTCTGTAGTGTATATACAGTATAATGTCCTCTGTAGTATATATACTGTATAATGTCCTCTGTAGTATATATACAGTATACTGTCCTCTGCAATATACACAGTATACTGTCCTCTGTGGTATATATACAGTATACTGTCCTCTGTAGTATATATACAGTATACTGTCCTCTGTAGTATATATACAGTATACTGTCCTCTGTAGTGTATATATACAGTATACTGTCCTCTGTAGTATATATACAGTATACTGTCCTCTGTAGTATATATATACAGTATACTGTCCTTTGTAGTATATATATACAGTATAATGTCCTCTGTAGTATATATATACAGTATACTGTCCTCTGTAGTATATATACAGTATACTGTCCTCTGTAGTATATATACAGTATACTGTCCTCTGTAGTATATATATACAGTATACTGTCCTCTGTAGTGTATATATACAGTATAATGTTCTCTGTAGTATATATATACAGTATACTGTCCTCTGTGGTATATATACAGTATACTGTCCTCTGTAGTATATATACAGTATACTGTCCTCTGTAGTATATATATACAGTATACTGTCCTCTGTAGTGTATATAGTATACTGTCCTCTGTAGTGTATATATACAGTATACTGTCCTCTGTAGTGTATATATACAGTATACTGTCCTCTGCAGTATATATACAGTATACTGTCCTCTGTAGTATATATACAGTATACTGTCCTCTGTAGTGTATATATACAGTATACTGTCCTCTGTAGTATATATACAGTATACTGTCCTCTGTAGTATATATATACAGTATACTGTCCTCTGTAGTATATATACAGTATACTGTCCTCTGTAGTATATATACAGTATACTGTCCTCTGTAGTATATATATACAGTATACTGTCCTCTGTAGTGTATATATACAGTATAATGTTCTCTGTAGTATATATATACAGTATACTGTCCTCTGTAGTATATATACAGTATACTGTCCTCTGTAGTATATATACAGTATACAGTCCTCTGTAGTATATATATACAGTACACTGTCCTCTGTAGTGTATATACAGTATACTGTCCTCTGTAGTATATATATACAGTATAATGTCCTCTGTAGTATATATATACAGTATACTGTCCTCTGTAGTATATATACAGTATACTGTCCTCTGTAGTATATATACAGTATACTGTCCTCTGTAGTATATATATACAGTATACTGTCCTCTGTAGTGTATATATACAGTATAATGTTCTCTGTAGTATATATATACAGTATACTGTCCTCTGTGGTATATATACAGTATACTGTCCTCTGTAGTATATATACAGTATACTGTCCTCTGTAGTATATATATACAGTATACTGTCCTCTGTAGTGTATATATACAGTATAATGTTCTCTGTAGTATATATATACAGTATACTGTCCTCTGTGGTATATATACAGTATACTGTCCTCTGTAGTATATATACAGTATACTGTCCTCTGTAGTATATATACAGTATACAGTCCTCTGTAGTATATATATACAGTACACTGTCCTCTGTAGTGTATATACAGTATACTGTCTTCTGTAGTGTATATACAGTATACTGTCCTCTGTGGTATATATACAGTATACTGTCCTCTGTAGTATATATACAGTATACTGTCCTCTGTAGTATATATACAGTATATTGTCCTCTGTAGTATATATACAGTATACTGTCATCTGTAGTATATATACAGTATACTGTCCTCTGTAGTGTATATAGTATACTGTCCTCTGTAGTATATACACAGTATACTGTCCTCTGTAGTGTATATACAGTATACTGTCCTCTGTGGTATATATACAGTATGCTGTCCTCTGTAGTATATATATACAGTATACTGTCCTCTGTAGTATATATACAGTATACTGTCCTCTGTGGTATATATACAGTATACTGTCCTCTGTAGTATATATACAGTATACTGTCCTCTGTAGTATATATACAGTATACTGTCCTCTGTAGTGTATATATACAGTATACTGTCCTCTGTAGTATATATACAGTATACTGTCTTCTGTAGTATATATATACAGTATACTGTCTTCTGTAGTATATATATACAGTATACTGTCCTCTGTAGTATATATATAGTATACTGTCCTCTGTAGTGTATATATACAGTATACTGTCCTCTGTAGTATATATACAGTATACTGTCTTCTGTAGTATATATATACAGTATACTGTCTTCTGTAGTATATATATACAGTATACTGTCCTCTGTAGTATATATACAGTATACTGTCCTCTGTAGTATATATACAGTATACTGTCCTCTGTAGTATATATATAGTATACTGTCCTCTGTAGTGTATATATACAGTATACTGTCCTCTGTAGTATATATACAGTATACTGTCTTCTGTAGTATATATATACAGTATACTGTCTTCTGTAGTATATATATATACAGTATACTGTCCTCTGTAGTATATATACAGTATACTGTCCTCTGTAGTATATATACAGTATACTGTCCTCTGTAGTGTATATATACAGTATACTGTCCTCTGTAGTATGTAGTGTAGTGTTTTTTTCGGATGCTTTTAAAAATATCCCATTTTGTGGTTGTATTTTGATTTTTGAGGACTTTGTCCCAGTTAGTTTGGCCTATGGCCTCTCTTAGCTAAATTTTGCTTTTTTTGAAGTTTGGTGTTTTTGTTCCTCCCTGTAGAAACGCTCTTTTGAATGATAATTGGAAGGTTATTACTTTATGGTCACTATTTCCCAGGTGTCCCCCGACCTGCACGTCTGTTGTTCTGTCAGGCCTATTGGTTAATACTAAGTCCAGTATGGCCATCCCTCTAGTCGGGTCCTGAACCAGTTGGGAAAGATAATTGTCTTTGGTTATTGTCAAGAACCTGTTTCCCTTATGAGATATACAAGTTTCAGTTTCCCAGTCTATATCTGGGTAGTTGAAGTCCCCCATAATAACCACCTCATTATGATCTGCCGCCTCGTCTATCTCATTTAGTAGTAGATTTTTCTGTGGACTCTGGTATATTAGGTGGTTTATAATAAACTCCTATTAGTATTTTATTATAGTTTTTGCCTCCATGTATTTCTCCCCACAGTGACTCCACATGTTCATGTCCCTCACTTATATGTTCTCGGACTGTGGGCTTTAGACAGGACTTTACATAAAGGCAGACCCCTCTCCGGTTTTAGCGATCCTTTCTAAACAGACAGATAGATATCTGATGATAGTTAGATAGATAGATGGATATGAGATAGATAGATAGATAGATAGATAGATGTGATTGCATTGTACCTGTGATGTGTATTAGTTATTTATTGTCTTAGAACCAATGTGTATTTTGAAGTTTTCAGAAAATTCTAATCGCTGCACTACACATTGCTACCACTAGATGGTGCTGAAGAACATTGTTCTACCCCAGCTTACCAGCACACCCAGTGGGCAGGCACGGTATTGTACATCATAGTTTAAGAGACAGAATCCCTCTATTAAATATCTGATACAAATGACTAAAGTGACTTTATTTTGTAACCGTATTAATTACAGATATGTGTTGTGTTTTCATCAGTATTCTCTTCTTCATAAAGTTTTTAAAAGTCCTTCTGATTTCCTTAGTCCTAAGACAGTAGATAATGGGGTTCGCCATATGTGGTACGAAGGTGTAGAGACAAAGGATGAGCACATTAATATCTTCATTGAGGATGAGTTTGACCTGATTGGCCACATACACAAATATTCTTGGGAAAAAATACAAGCCAATCACACACAAATGAGTGGCGCAGGTATAAAATGCCCTCCTCCGACTGTCACACTGGGTCTGAGAGATGATGACCCTGATGATGACTCCATAGGAGAAAAGGATGAACGCCAATGGTAGTAGAAGGACAAACATGGCAATCCCGAATATCAGATGTTTGATGACCCTGACGTCTTTGCAAGCCAAGGACAGGACCCCAGTGTTGGTGCAGAAGCAGCTTCGAATTTTATTTTGTCCACAGAGAGGAATATTGGAGTCCAGAAGGGCAATGACCAAGCCGATAATAGCAGTGAACAACCAAAAGAAGCAGCAGAGGAGGATGGTTCTTCGGTTGGTGATTATTGAGGGATATCTCAGAGGCTTGCAGATGGCAACATAGCGGTCCACAGCCATCAATAAGAGGATGTATGAATCCAAGCTTCCCAGGAAATGAGCACAAAACACTTGGAACATACATCCGGCAAATGAGATGGATCCATCATCAAACCAATATTTGGCAATGATCTTTGGCAAAGTGATGGTGTCAAACAGCAGATCGGAAATGGCCAAGTTTAAGATGACCACGTACATGGGTTGGTAGAGCCACCGATTAGAAATAATCAATACTATGACAGTGCCATTGGAGAAGAGGGATATGAGGTAGATCAGAAATAGTGCAATGGAGACTGGAATGTGGAACCTCTCTGCAATTCCCGGGAATCCAAGGAGAATGAATCCAGTGTGATTAGCCATGGATCGGTGGAAATCCAGTGAGAATCCTGAAATGTGCAGAAAATATTAGGTTACAGCCACCTTTCCAGCAAACATTTGCTCTCCCACCATGCCTCAGGAGGGAACAGTTTTCACCCTTTCCTGTGTCCAGTATCTCCCTCTGTTTTATACTTACTTTGCCAAATTTTTATGCTCTATGTCTGTCACACAATTTTGCCTTAGTTCGTTTAGGGGTTAATGATAGGATCTCGGGGCTTGGTGGTAAATATCTAGTATTTCTGGAGGTCTATGATGATGTACGGGAACATTGATATTCAATAGCCAAGGTTATGGGTCCTGGAGGTCTTGAGTGACTTAGGAGTTAATAATTAGTATCTCTGGTGGTCTAGGGTGATGAAGGGGAACATTGATATTCATTTGCCATTGTGATCTAGGATGGCTATGCATTGATATCTAATATACCTGGAGGTATCAAGTGACTTAATCACAGAAATATAGTGGCAAATATGGGGGAACTTCTCAAACCCCATACACTGTAGCGTGTTTCTCATTGGGGGAGCAGCCCCACCGCATGTGGACCGCAGCAAACGACCATCCCCAGCAAAAAATGTGTGCAATGGAGGATGTCGGCGCGGTCCACATGCACCACAAAGGCATCATACAAAAAACGGAGCATTGTGCGGATGAAAATATAATTATATAAATCACAGGGGAAAAAAATGCACCAAACGGATATGCCACTGACTATACTAGCTAGTCATACAAGCAGATATTAAAAGCTGAGACTTTTGCCAATATATTCCTGTCAGGAACACATCAGAGCCCATCATGCACCACGTCATGGTCTCTCAGCATGGCAAGGGGTCCTACCACTACGCTAACTGTGGTGTGAACACGGTCTGAAGGAGATGAAATCCAGCTCACAGCCAGCTTCCACACAACCGCCTAGCAGGACAACTAATGCAATGTGAATAAAGCAAGACTGTAAGCCACACCCATATCAGACCGTGTGATGGAGGTTACCAGGTGCAAAGGAGTGTTTAAATGCCAGGTAAAGGCACATTCAATACATATAAAACTCGTTTTGTGTAGGATGCCTTTGTGGTGTATGTGGACCGCGCCAGCATCCTCCATTGTACGCATTTTTTGCTGGGGATGGTCGTTTGCTGCGGTTCACATGCGGTGGGACTGCTCCCCCAATGATAAACACGCTACAGTGTTTGGGGTTTGAGCAGTTCCCCCATATTTGCCACTATATTTCTGTGATTTAATCAACTGACTTAGGGGTTAATAATTAGTATCTCTGGTGGTCTAGGGAGATGAAGGGGAACACTGATATTCATTTGCCATGGTGATCTAAAATGGCTTAGTGTTTATATCTAATATACCTGGTGGTCTTGGCAGGTGGGATTATTACTTAGTATCTCTAATGGTCTAGGGTATATAATCCAAATAAGGTCGGGACTGCTCGAAGAGTTTGGCGGTGCACGTGTCTGCGGGCAGGAATCCCAATAGATAATTTGTGAAGAACAAGACCGGCACTCGCTTGATGAATAATCTTGTAGATTTATTCACTCACATATTACATCACAGTGACGCGTTTCAGCAACTAAGTGCTTTCATCAGACTGGTGTGTACATCTTACCACTAGCTCTGGTATATATGCAAATAAAGACAAAGGAAATGACATCACATTGTTGCAATAGACTCCTCCCACAGCTGAGTGTCTGCGGAGTATATGTAGATCAACACAATCCCACAGGTGAAATGTGTTTTCCGAAACAACTAGTTTCGCAATAGAAAAAAACAAAAGGGAAACATAGTTACAGATAATCGCATCACATGAAACTACTGACATTGTAATCTCGATTTAGGCCTTTCGGATCCATGGTTTGTAACCGATGGATCCGAAAAAACCTCTCAGGCTATGAGCTGAGCGCTGCGATTGGCCAGCGCTACAGCCTGGGAGAAGGAGACGCCGGCAGGTTCCACTGGGTGGAGCCTAACATGTGAAGATACCGGAGCCTATACCGGGAGAACGGAGCGGTGCCCAGGGATAACAGTAAGTGCAGGGAGATCCCTGGGCGCCGCTCTACATGTCTGTATACTTAGTTTAGATTTTCTATTCTAGTGAAAGGTCCTCTTTAAGCATGGGAATGTGCCTTGTCTCGGGGTGGATGATGTAGTCTGTCTAGGGCTAATCTTGTTACTACCTATGTCCGCTCTAATAATCTTGTCACGCAGATTATCTGCTCTTTTAAAGCACATCATCGAGGGTCTCTGAAATTCATCGATTTGGGGATAGGATCTCGAAACTATCTGCCAATGTTTGTTGACTATGCTTTTAACCCTTTGGATCCAAGGGTGATATTTAACCACCAGTGGAATCCGTGATGATTTAATGGATTTAACCTCTTCAAGTCTATTCCTCTGTTCATCCAGTAGTTGTCTAGGGTAACCCCTCTCTAGAAATTTATGAGTCATTTCTTCTAGTCGTGTTGTCAGGGTATCCGGATTACTGACAATCCGCTTAATAACCCGCTGATATTGTGAAAAGGGGTTAGATTATTTTGTAGACTCTGGATGACTACTAGTAAAGGAGAGTAGACTGTTCCGATCAGCGCTTTTAATGAAAAGGTCAGTTTGAATATGCCCATCCTCGCCTCACCTAGGTATCTAGAAATGAAATCTTATTTTTATCAAAGTGTATAGTGAGCTGTAGTTCCTCCCAAATGGAGTTCAGATATGTGGTGAAAGCCGCGAGGGATCGAACGTCGCCTCGCCACACGAAAAAAATGTCATCGATAAATCAACGCCAAAAGACACAGTGTTGCTGGTATAAGTCATTACGGTAAATAAAATTACTCTCAAAATAAGACATGTAGCAATTTGCGTATGGAGGTGCGACGTTCGATCCCATCGCGGTCCCACAGCGCTGCTGGTAGAAAGAATCCTGGAATAGGAAGTCATTTCTCTCAAGTACAATTTTAAGGAGTGATAGAAAAAATGCCTTTTCAGTTGTGTGATATGGACTAGTGTTGAGTAATTCCCTAACAGCTTCCAGGCCCTTCTCATGTGTAATCGAGGTATATAGACGGCATACGTCGAATTTGACGAGCAGTCTTTATCAGTCACTAGTGTGCCGATTTCAGACAAAAAATGTCCCGTGTCATGTAAATAAGAAGGAGATTTCTGAGTAAGGGGTGTCAATACCGTCTCTAGGAAAATCGCAGGGGGAGAGAGGATGGAGTCCGTGGCTGCTACAATGGGACGGCCCGGAGGCTTTATGAGAGATTTATGAACCTTTGGTAAAGTATAAAATACTGGAGTGATCGGATGCTGATTAACTAGAAAATCACCTAATTTCGCATCAATGACTCCATCCTCTCTCGCCCTTGCGACCACCTCCTGGATTGATGCCTTAATTTGAAAAAACTGGATCAGTTGGTAATGTCTGATATGTACGGGTGTCATTCAATTGGCTCAAAATCTCAGTTACATAATATGCTTTATCTAGGACTACCAGGGCACCCCCCTTGTCGGCTGGTTTAAATACTAAAGATTTATCATCCAGAATGTGGTTGAGGGCATGTTTTTCCTCTATGCCTAAATTGTGTCGGATATTGAGTTTGCCTTGCTTACATTGTTGCAACACAATTTCTACATCACGTTGAACCACCGAGACAAGGCACGTTCCCATCGAGCAAGCACAAATCGACAATTAGAAAGGAGAATCTGTGACTCCCACTACCGTACCACTTCCATCAAAAGGGACCATACTATATCACAACTACGCTATCAGGTCATAGAAGGTGTCACATTACCTTGACGCGGAGGTGACAGAAACAAATTGCTTCTAAAAAGAGAGGCATATTGGATCCACCGGTTACAAACCATGGATCCGAAAGGCCTAAATCGAGATTACAATGTCAGAAGTTTCATGTGATGCGATTATCTGTAACTATGTTTCCCTTTTGTTTTTTCTCTATAGCGAAACTAGATGTTTCGGAAAACACATTTCACCTGTGGGATTGTGTTGATCTACATATACTCCGAAGACACTCAGCTGTGGGAGGAGTCTATTGCAACAATGTGATGTCATTTCCTTTGTTTTTATTTGCATATATCAATTCACAGCCTGACAGAAGGTTACTAACAAAAAACAATAAATAATTTATTAGGAATAATGGTGGGTATAGATAAAATCAGGCGTACAGGAATCAGTAGTGTGGAGAGGGACCTATAATATACCATCCACAACTCTGATAGCCTGAATTCAGGCTATCAGAGTTGTGGATGGTATATTATAGGGCCATTGACAAGGGCCATTAGCGTCCATCGGAGACAGCAGTGACAAGAAGAGTACATTGGATTAGTCGTCTTACCTCTACTTCTTGCTTGGCATGGCCGTCACTGGAGAACATGTGCACTTCAGGAAGGGACTGGAACTTGCTCCACCCATGGCTGAGCAGCAGGAACATAAAGTATAGCTGTAGGACATAATAAAGGTACACACATCATAGCTTCTGTGGGTCCACCACATTGTGAAATCCAGCAGTTGACGTCAGTATATAGCGCTGTATTTCTTCACGTGACATCTCGTCTGCCATGATTGCTCGGCTATTAAGTCACATACATGTCCCCCTCACAGTCCCCGACACCAGATTTACACTCTCCAGCGATCATCACTTCCTCCTAGTTACTTCCCCATCGGAGCCCGTATCTGCCAGTCAGATTAATTTACACACAGAAAAATGGAAACATGCCTGGCCAGCACAATACTATATCTGTAGAAATCTCTGGATATAGCCACTTAACAGAGCCAAATCTTTGGGTTTTATTTTTTATTACTGCCATACTGTACAAACATTAGACAGTGCTTAAATAACACTGTTATACAGTGCATAAATGATATTGCCATACAATACCTAAAGAGTGACAAAATATCATAATGATCAAGTAATAGTAGCATTCAGTGCCAAAGTCAAACCCACATATAGTGCTCCAATGGAATCTCTATGTAGTACATTGCACAAATAATACCGCTTCAGTGCCCAAATAATATTGCTATACAATGGCCAAATAATTAAAAATTAAACAGTGATCAAATAATACTAGTATACAGTGCCCATATAGTGCTCAAGTGATATTTCCATGCAGTACTTAAATAAAAACCTCCATACATTCGACAAATAATACTTCTACAGCGCACACACAAATTGTACTGCTATACAATGGCCAAACAAAATAAAAAAAACTGTGATCAATTAATAGAAGCATATAGCGCCAAAGTTGTGTCACCATATCATTCTCAAATGATATTTCAGTGGCCAAATAATAGTGCTATATATTGCCCAAATGATACAAATAGTGACCAAATAATAGTAGCATATCCACATATAATGCTCAAGTGATGTCTGCAAACAGTACTCAAGTAGAACCACTAAGCATTGTGTTAATAATACAGCTACTGTGCAAAATAATGCTGCTATATAATGCCCAAATAATAAAAAATGCAGTTATCAAATAATACTAGCGTGCAGCGCCAAAATTGTGTCTCCATATAGTTCTCAAACAATATTTCCATACAGCACTCAAATAAAGCCTTTAACCCTTGCACTATTAATACCGCTACTGTGTGGCCAGGTAATAAAAAATACAGTGGTCAAATAACTAGCATACAATGCCAAATGAATGTCCCTATATAGTTCTCAAATGATGCTTCCATATAGTAGTCAAATAAAACCACCAAACATTGCACAAATAATACTGCTACAGTGTAAAAAATAATACTGCTATACGATGCCCAAGTGATCAAGAAATACTGGTATACAATACCAAGTTCATGTCCTCATACAGTTCTCAAATACTGTCCCCATACAGTATACAGAAAAACACCCAAGCACTGCAAATTCATACCGCGGGTTACCACTGTAACGGGGGAAGATATCTGATATCTAATCTACTGGTCCTGGCTGTTAAGCTCCTTAGATGCCATAATCAATAGTGACTGCTGCACCTAAGGATCTTGACGGAGGTACAGGGTCTGAAATTCCAAGATATACTGTAGTGTGTGGCATCAACGTATTTGTACCAACCCATAAAAAAATTACAAGAAATAGCAGCACAATTCCGAAAAGTCAAAAAGTCACCCCTGGGCCCCTATCACCCATTTGGCCCCTAAATTCTGCCCAGGTACAAGTGCGAGTCCACTCTGATACTATCCTCGGCGCTGTTGGCACAAAGCTGACCTTTGACACTTTATTGCTCAGTAAATTCTATTTTAATTAGTCAATGTAGGTTAATCATTCACCAGCCTTTGGCTTTATGGCCGTGTTGTAGTGTGGCGGAGCACTGGTTTCGGTTTTATGGGCTCACTATATTGTTATAATAGATTTAGTCAGTAAACAGATGAAATTTAATGACCGTGACGGGAGAATTCACAACAATTTGATTTATTAAAACTAAAATGACTCCTGTTGAGGGAAGTGGCATATTCAGGTATATATATGTATATATGCCCTGACATATATGTATGTATATATATATAGGCCCTTCTCCTGGGCCCGTCCAGTTGGGATGGGTTGCACATATAGAGATGTATGTGTGCCCCCTGGGCAGCATGCATCTCTATGTATGTAAGCCATGTTTCAGGGGTATGGGTACATATATATCTATAGATGTGCCCCAGACATCTATGGATGTATATGTGCCCCTATAATATGGGAGGGCTTATTCCTGCCCCTATGTGAATATAATGTCCGTTCATATATGCTTATAGATGTGCCCCAAGCATCTATGGGCATATATGGCCGGAATCCCGCTGAAATACGCCTGCCGGGTGGGTGGAGGAGACCGACAGTTGGACAATTATGTCCAGCGTCGGCCTCTACAAAGGATAGAGGATCAATAAGATCCTCTGCCCTTTGTCACCATCTCCGGCCGCGCCGGAGATGGTGCGCCTAACAGAGACATGGGAACAAAGAGTTCCCATGCCCCTGTGAGTGGCTGACCTCCGGCGCTGTAATTACAGCGCCGGAGGTAGGCGTCCGCTTCACAGGCGGGAGGATCAAAGGATCCCCCCCCCCTGGAAGCGCGCTCCAAGATCCTGGTCATATCACCGCGCCGGCCCACGTGTTGAGGCCGGCGGTGCGCATGCGTACGGCGGCAATAGTAGGACTGCGAGCGGGCGCCGCCAAGTTTAAATAGACCGGCGGCGCTCCGCTCAGCAGTCAGGTAAGTACATCCAGCAAGAAGAGGCATCCCCTGGACCAACGAGCCCCCCTGGACAACGAGCATTATACCGCTAAGTATCATTAACCCTTATCCCCCTACCTTATACGACCAATGATATATTCCCTTATTCCCCTACCCTATACCACCAACGATCCCCTGCCCTGCATTTAACCCTTATTCCCCTACCCTATACCACCAACGACCCCCTGCTCCCTGTTTCCCCTGATTAACCCTTACACCTCCAGCGGACCCCAATCCCCTTGTGTTCCCCTCTAGCTCCTGCCTTCCTTGGTTTCCACCCCCCATAACCCTTGGCAACCCTTACCTTCCCCTGCAGCTCATTTACCCTTACCCCTGTACCCTTTGGTAACCCTTACCTTCCCCTGCCCTGAGCCTAATCCCCCTGTGTTCCCCCAGGATCCCCGCTACCCTGGTATTACCCCTGTTACCCCCTTCCCGGCTGCCCTGTTAACCCCAGCTGCCGCAGTGTCTGTATTTACCCCTTGTAATCCACCGTAGGGATAGTATATTGACAGGATTGGGTGGGCTTCTGGTAAAGTGTATGTATGTGTATTATAGTTAGATACTGGGGAGGAATTGGGACTGTGTTAGCGTAGACAGAACCGTATTAGTGTGTTATAGTGTGTGTACTTACATTGCTGTGTGTTGCCATAACTATATATACCTATTCCCTTGATATAGATATATATAGTTATAAACATAAATATTCCTTTGTAGTAGTAAGGCGCCGCAGCAATAGTTGTAGTGTATTGTTGGTACTGTATTATTAGTGTATTACGTATGTTATGTTCTGTAAGGATTAATAAATACTGTAATATTTATACCTATTGTGTAACGTGTGGTTACTAGCGGTAGTTAGTAAGGCGCATGCAGCTAGTTTAGTGATTAGCGTAAGGCAATCAGTAGCGATTTGTTGTTAAGTAAGGCATAAATAGGTGGAGCCATCATAAGACGAATTACGCCTATTTATGAATATTAATTATCGAGATTTGCATAAAGATCAATAATTAATATCCCCTTTAACAACTCCCCCTTCAGAGTCTTAGTCTGTCAGGTTCTCACTGTCCAGCTCACTCGGCAGCCATTATGGAAGCTATGGAGAATAATTTTGGGTCAGTCATCCAGCCAGCAAGCACACAGCGCAGTGTACTCCAGCTCCTACTATTCTAGATTCAGCTCTAAATGGGGCTGCTCCTTCTGTCACTGTTTATAGGGGTAGTTCTAACTGGCACTGTCTTTAGGGATATTTCTAGCTGGCAATTCTTAAAGATGTAGTTCTAGCTGGCATTGTTTAAAGGGGTAACTAGTTGGCACTGTTTATAGGGGTAATTCAAGCTGCCACTGAAAAAATAGATTCCGCTTATAGGGGAAGTTCTCGCTGGCACTCTTTAAAGACTAACTTTAGCTACCACTGTTTACAGGGGTATTTCTAGCTGGCTCTGTCCTTATGGGTATTCCTAGCTGACACTGTTTATAGAGGTAGTTCTAGCTAACACTGTTTATAGGGGTAGTTCTATCTGGCAGTATTAATAGAGGTAGTTCTATCTGTCACTGTTTATAAGGGTAGTTCTAGCTGACACTGTTTATAGAGGTAGTTCTAGCTGGCACTGTTTATAGAGGTAGTTCTATCTGGCACTGTTTATAGAGGTAGTTCTAGCTGGCACTGTTTATAGAGGTAGTTCTAGCTGGCACTGTTTATAGAGGTAGTTCTAGCTGGCACTGTTTATAGAGGTAGTTCTAGCTGGCACTGTTTATAGAGGTAGTTCTAGCTGGCACTGTTTATAGAGGTAGTTCTAGCTGGCACTGTTTATAGAGGTAGTTCTAGCTGGCACTGTTTATAGAGGTAGTTCTAGCTAACACTGTTTATAGGGGTAGTTCTAGCTGGCACTGTTTATAGAGGTAGTTCTAGCTGGCACTGTTTATAAAGGTAGTTCTAGCTAACACTGTTTATAGGGGTAGTTCTAGCTGGCACTGTTTATAGAGGTAGTTCTAGCTGGCACTGTTTATAGAGGTAGTTCTAGCTAACACTGTTTATAGAGGTAGTTCTAGCTAACACTGTTTATAGAGGTAGTTCTAGCTGACACTGTTTATAGAGGTAGTTCTATCTGTCACTGTTTATAAGGGTAGTTCTAGCTGGCACTGTGTATAGAGGTAGTTCTAGCTAACACTGTTTATAGGGGTAGTTCTAGCTGGCACTGTTTGTTTAGAGGTAGTTCTAGCTGGCACTGTTTATAGAGGTAGTTCTAGCTAACACTGTTTATAGGGGTAGTTCTAGCTGGCACTGTTTATAGAGGTAGTTCTAGCTGGCACTGTTTATAGAGGTAGTTCTAGCTGGCACTGTTTATAGAGGTAGTTCTAGCTAACACTGTTTATAGAGGTAGTTCTAGCTGACACTGTTTATAGAGGTAGTTCTAGCTGACACTGTTTATAGAGGTAGTTCTATCTGTCACTGTTTATAAGGGTAGTTCTAGCTGACACTGTGTATAGAGGTAGTTCTAGCTGGCACTGTTTATAGAGGTAGTTCTAGCTGGCACTGTTTATAGAGGTAGTTCTAGCTGGCACTGTTTATAGAGGTAGTTCTAGCTGGCACTGTTTATAGAGGTAGTTCTAGCTGGCACTGTTTATAGAGGTAGTTCTAGCTGGCACTGTTTATAGAGGTAGTTCTAGCTAACACTGTTTATAGGGGTAGTTCTAGCTGGCACTGTTTATAGAGGTAGTTCTAGCTGGCACTGTTTATAGAGGTAGTTCTAGCTGGCACTGTTTATAGAGGTAGTTCTAGCTGGCACTGTTTATAGAGGTAGTTCTAGCTAACACTGTTTATAGGGGTAGTTCTATCTGGCAGTATTAATAGAAGTAGTTCTATCTGTCACTGTTTATAAGGGTAGTTCTAGCTGACACTGTTTATAGAGGTAGTTCTATCTGGCACTTTTTATAAGGGAAGTTCTAGCTGTCACTGTTTATAAAGGTAGTTCAAGCTGACACTATTTATAGAGGTAGTTCTATCTGGCACTGTTTATAGGGGAAGTTCTAGCTGGCACTGTTTATAAGGGTACTTCTAGCTGGCATTGTTTATAGAGGTAGTTCTAGCTGGCACTGTTTATAGAGGTAGTTCTATCTGTCACTGTTTATAAGGGTAGTTCTAGCTGACACTGTTTATAGAGGTAGTTCTAGCTGGTACTGTTTATAGAGGTAGTTCTAGCTGGTACTGTTTATAGAGGTAGTTCTAGCTGGCACTGTTTATAGAGGTAGTTCTAGCTGGCACTGTTTATAAGGGTAGTTCTAGCTGGCACTGTTTATAAGGGTAGTTCTAGCTGGCACTGTTTATGAGGGTAGTACTAGCTGGCACTGTTTATGAGGGTAGTACTAGCTGGCACTGCTTCTATGAGTAGTTTTAGCTTCTACTGTTTATAGGGATGTCTGTAGCTGGTACTTTTTACACGAGCACTTCTAGCTGCTTCTGTCTTTAGCAGTATTTCTAGCTGGCACTGTTTAAAGGGGAAGTTTGAGATGGCACTCTTTAAAAGGGTAAAGTTTTCTGCAACTGTTTATAGGGGTAGCTCTATCTGGTGCCATTTATAGGGGTAATTCTAGCCGGCTCTGTCTTTAGGGATATTTCTAGATGGCATTGCTTAAAGATGTAGTTCTAGCTGGCATTGTTTAAAGGGGTAATTAGCTGGCACTGTTTATAAGGGTAGTTCTAGCTGGCACTGTTTATAAGGGTAGTTCTAGCTGGCACTGTTTATGAGGGTAGTACTAGCTGGCACTGTTTATGAGGGTAGTACTAGCTGGCACTGCTTCTATGAGTAGTTTTAGCTTCTACTGTTTATAGGGATGTCTGTAGCTGGTACTTTTTACACGAGCACTTCTAGCTGCTTCTGTCTTTAGCAGTATTTCTAGCTGGCACTGTTTAAAGGGGAAGTTTGAGATGGCACTCTTTAAAAGGGTAAAGTTTTCTGCAACTGTTTATAGGGGTAGCTCTATCTGGTGCCATTTATAGGGGTAATTCTAGCCGGCTCTGTCTTTAGGGATATTTCTAGATGGCATTGCTTAAAGATGTAGTTCTAGCTGGCATTGTTTAAAGGGGTAATTAGTTGGCACTGTTTATAGGGTTAGTTCTACCTTTCACTGTTTATAGGGGCAATTCTAGCTGCCACTTGTTAAAGAGATAATGCTATTAGATACTGCTTATAGGGGAAGCTCTAGCTGGCACTCTTTAAAGGGCTGAACTACCACTGTTTATAGGGGTATTTCTAGCTAGCTCTGTCATTAGGAGTAATCCTAGCTGGCACTCTTCATATGGATAGCTGTAGTTGGCACTGTTTATATGGGTAGTTATATCTGGCACAGTTTGTAGGGGTAGTTCTATCTGGCACTGTTTATAGGGGAATTTCTAGCTGGCACTGTTTATAGGGGTAGTTCTAGTCAGGACTGTTTATAGGGGTAGCTCTAGCTGGCACTATTTATAGGGGTAGTTCTTTCTGGCACTGTTTATAGGAGTAGTTCTATCTGGCACGGTTTATAGTTGTAGATCTAGTTGGCACTGTATATTCGTAGCTCTAGCTGGTACTGTTTATAGTCATAGCTTCAGTTGGCTTCTTTATAATTGTACCTCTAGCTATTACTTTTTAAAGTGAATTTGTCTGCCACTGTTTATAGAAGGGGGGTCTATCTGGCACTGTTAGTAGGGGGAAGCTCTATTGGCACTATTTATAATCATATCTCAGGCTGTTACTGTTTTATGGGTAACTATAGCTGGCACTTTTGATAGTCGTTGTTCTAGCTTTCACTCTTTAAAGGCGTAACTCCAACTTGCACTGTTTAAAGGGTACATAGGGGTAGTTCAAGCAGGCACTGTTTAAAGGCATAACTCTAGCTGATACTCTTTATAGGGGTAGTTATAGCTGGTCCTCTTTTTGGAGGAAGTTCTAGCTGGCACTATTTATAGAGGTGCCTTTACCTTGGCACTGTTTATAGGGGTAGTTTTATCTGGCACTGTTTATAGGGGTAGTTTTATCTGGCACTGTTTATACTGGTAGTTATAGCTGGCACTGGTTATAGAGGTAGTTCTAGCTGGCACTGTTAATAGTCTTAGCTCTGCTTGGCACTGTTTATAGGGGTAGTTCTCTCTGGCACTGTTTATAGGGGTAGTTTCAAGCTGGCAATGTTTATAGTCATAGCTCTGCCTGGCACTGTTTATAGGGGTAGTTCTCTCTGGCACGGTTTATAGTTGTAGATCTAGTTGTCACTGTATATTCGTAGCTTTGCAGCGTCCCACATATGTGTGTAAAAGGGACACGTTAAACATCTGCCTATTTAGTTAATGTATTTGCAATGTATGGTATTTCCTATTTATCAGGCTGGCATTGTCATGACATCTATTCACCCCTAGGTGGTGCTGTCATTACTTAGACAGAACAGAAAGGAAGTAGTTAGTCAGTGTGTGAAAGTCAGAGAGAGAAGAAGAAAGTTAATGGAGGAGAGAAACAGGCTTTAACCACGATGTAGCTGCAATATCTTTCCTCCAGGACCTGATCAATCCTGGAGCGGACAAACTAAGAGTAGTTACAGCAGCTTAGCACTGGACAGTAAGTCTACGTCTAAATATGAAGCAAGCCTAGTGAAGGTGAGAGCTGAGCCTGGCCTATGGACTTCACAAGCACAAGTGACCAACAGTAACTTTCCAAGTTCCTGGACACGACTGGATGATTAAAGGCCATATTTATCCTATTTCACTAGAAGCCTTCTGGGATATAGTGAACCTGAATACTTCAGGAGAGCATCCTGCAAATATTGTCTCAGAGAGTTTGCCTGCCGCGAGGGAGAAACGCCCTTATTGGTTAGCTCAAGATGAGTAGAAAACAGTATATTTAGTACCTGAGTGCTATAGAAAGTGGACTTAAAGTAAATCTAATTATTCTTTGCCTGTAAAGCTAAAGTACTAGAGAATTCCCTAACTGACAATTGCCTGACCTGTATTAAGGAATATCAGTCCAACTAATATCTAGATTATTACCTTTGATGTGTAAACAAACTGTACCAACTGTCCTGAGACTATTGAACATTTTCACCTAACGGTGCTGGCGTCACGAACGCAGGGGCCCAGCCACCAAAGCACCTTAAAAACCTATACCATCAAGGGCACCTCAACTTCCATCTGGCCGGTGTTCCTGGCAATAGAGAGTGCCCCGGAGGATTTAGTGCTGTCCTTCCCTCCACTGCACTGCTGGTCCAGGGAGGCTCTGCTAATCGTGAGTAAATTAACCACTACCCCCATTGGCCCACCGTAGCCTCACGTGTTGCCCCTTTGGCCTGGTCGTTACAGCTCTAGCTGGTACTGTTTATAGTCATAGCTTCAGTTGGCTTTTTTATAATTGTACCTTTAGCTATTACTTTTTAAAGTGAAAATTGTCTGCCACTGTTTATAGAGGGGGGGGGGGCTCTAATTGGCACTATTTATAATCATATCTCAGGCTGTTACTGTTTTAAGGGTAACTATAGCTGGCACTTTTGATAGGCGTGGTTCTCACTTGCACTCTTTAAAGGCGTAACTCCAACTTGCACTGTTCATAGGGGTAGTTCTAGCAGGCACTGTTTAAAGGCATAACTCTAGCTGGCACTGTTTATAGGGGTAGTTCTAGCTGGCACTATTTATAGAGATGCCTTTAGCTTGGCACTCTTTATAGGGGTAGTTCTATCTGGCACTGTTCATACTGGTAGTTATAGCTGGCACTGGTTATATGATTAGTTCCAGCTTCTACTGTTTGTAGGGATATTTTTAGATGGTACTTTTTATACGAGCAATTCTAGGTGCTTCTGTCTTTAGCAGTATTTCTAGCTGGCACTGTTTAAAGGGGTAGTTTGAGATGGCATTCTTTAAAAGGGTAACTTTAGATAGGACTGTTTATAGGTTTAGCTCTATCTGGTATTGCTTATGGGGGTAATTCTAACTGGCACTGCTTAAAGATGTAGTTCTAGTTGGCACTGTTTATAGGGCTAGTTCTACCTATCACTGGTTATAGGGGTAACTCTAGCTGCCACTGGTTAAACAGATAATGCCAGTAGATACTGCTTATATGGGTAGTTCTAACTGGCACTATTTAAAGGACTAACTTTAGCTGGCACTGTTTATAGGGGATGTTCTAGCTGGCACTATTTATAAGAGTAGTTCTAGCTGGCACTGTTTATATTCATAGCTCTATCTGGCACTGTTTATACGGGTAGTTATAGCTGGCACTGTTTATAAGGGTAGTTCTATCTGGCACTGTTTATACGGGTAGTTATAGCTGGCACTGTTTATATTCATAGCTCTATCTGGCACTGTTTATAGGGGTAGTTCTAGCTGACACTGTTTATAGAGGTAGTTATAGCTGGAACTGTTTATAGGGGTATTCCTAGCTGGCACTACTTATACGGGTAGTTCTAGCTGGCGCTGTTTATATTTATAGCTCTAGCTGGCACTATTTATAAGGGTAGTTCTGTCTGGCACTGTTTATAGGGGTATTTTCAAGCTGGCACTGTTTATAGTCTAAGCTCTATCTGGCACTTCTTATAGGTGTAGTTCTATCTGGCACTGTTTATACGGGTAATTCTATCTGGCAGTAGTAAAAGGGGTATTTCTAGCTGGTACTGTTTAAAGGGTTAACTCGAGCTGGCACAATTTATAGGGGTAGTTCTAGCTGGCACTGTTTAAAGGGGTAATTTTAGCTGGCAATGTTTATAATCGTTGGTCTAGTTTGCACTGCTTATATTCATAGTTCTAGGGCAGTTTTGTTGTAAGTAGCGGGTGCAATCACAGGGAGCTGCGATAGCGCCAGCCCTGTCATTGTACCCCTCAGATGCTGCGTTCATACAGTACAGACCAAAAGTTTGGACACACCTTCTCATTCAAAGAGTTTTCTTTATTTTCATGACTATGAAGGCATCAAAACTATGAATTAACACATGTGGAATTATATACATAACAAACAAGTGTGAAACAACTGAAAATATGTCATATTCTAGGTTCTTCAAAGTAGCCACCTTTTGCTTTGATTACTGCTTTGCACACTCTTGGCATTCTCTTGATGAGCTTCAAGACGTAGTCCCCTGAAATAATGATGGCCACTCGTTTTTCTTTACTTAGCTGCTTTTTTCTTGCCATAATACAAATTCTAACAGTCTATTCAGTAGGACTATCAGCTGTGTATCCACCTGACTTCTCCTCAAAGCAACTGATGGTCCCAACCCCATTTATAAGGCAAGAAATCCCACTTATTAAACCTGACAGGGCACACCTGTGAAGTGAAAACCATTTCAGGGGACTACCTCTTGAAGCTCATCAAGAGAATGCCAAGAGTGTGCAAAGCAGTAATCAAAGCAAAAGGTGGCTACTTTGAAGAACCTAGAATATGACATATTTTCAGTTGTTTCACACTTGTTTGTTATGTATATAATTCCACATGTGTTAATTCATAGTTTTGATGCCTTCAGTGTGAATCTACAATTTTCATGGTCATGAAAATAAAAAAAACTCTTTGAATGAAAAGGTGTGTCCAAACTTTTGGTCTATACTGTACATGATTACGGCATCTGAGTGTAAAATTAACAATAATTTATTATCAAACTTACCGCCTCCATTTGCTCGCGACGGGCCGGCCACCGCCATGTTGCTTGAAGATCTCGGCCGAAATCCTGTGCTGCGCGAGATTACGTCATCACGTCAGCTGGCGCGGTGACATGACGTCATCACATCGGTGTGATGATGCAATCACGCACCACACAGGATTTCGGCCGAGATCTTCAAGCAAGATGGAGGTTGGCGGCCCGTCACCAGCAAATAGAGGCGGTAAGTTTGAATTTTTTAGTTTTTTATACTATTTCAGGTTAAATCGATTCGCTGACACGAAGCACAAGGAAATTCGGCTTGTAGGCGAATCAAATTTATCCTGAAATTTGGATCGATTTCCACTTCGTGGGATTTGATTCGCTCATCTCTACTGGTAATGTTCAAAGGATTAACTCTAGCTGTCACTTTTTATAAAGGTAAATATAGTTTGCAATGTTTAAATTGGTAGTTCTAGCTTTTACTGTTCATGGAGGTAATTTTAGCTTGCACTGTTAATGGGTTAACTCTAGCTGGTACTGTCTATAGGAGTAGTTCTTGCTTGCACTGTAATGGGTTAACTCTAGCTGGCACTTTTTATAAAGGTGAATATTGTTCACAATGTTTTAATCAGTAGTTCTAGCTTTCACTGTTTATAGAGGTAATTTTAGCTGGTACTGTGAACAGTGCCTAGGAAAATTATTAACACCCCCTTTTTTTAAGTTCAATGTTTTGGTAATCTGAATTTTATGTGATGGATCAGAACACAATAGTCCACATTGGTGAAGTGAAATGAGAAAAATATATAAATAAAACTATTGTTTAGAAATAGAAAACAGAAAATTGTCCTGTGCGTGTGTATTCACCCCCTTTGTTAGGAAGCCCATAAAAAGCTCTGGTACAACCAATTACCTTCAGAAGTCACATAATTAGTGAAATGATGTCACCTGTGTGCAATCTAAGTGTCACATGATCTGTCATTACATATACACACCTTTTTGAAAGGCCCCAGAGGCTGCAACACCTAAGCAAGAGGCATCACTAACCAAACACTGCCATGAAGACCAAGGAACTCTCCAAACAAGTAAGGGACAATGTTGTTGAGAAGTACAAGTCAGGGTTAGGTTATAAAAAAATATCCAAATCTTTGATGATCCCCAGGAACACCATCAAATCTATCATAACCAAATGGAAAGAACATGGCACAACAGCAAACCTGCCAAGAGACGGCCATCCACCAAAACTAACGGACCGGGCAAGGAGGGCATTAATCAGAGAGGCAGCACAGAGACCTAAGGTAACACTGGAGGAGCTGCAGAGTTCCACAGCAGACACTGGAGGATCTGTACATAGGACGACAATAAGCCGTACGCTCCATAGAGTTGGGCTTTATGGCAGAGTGGCCAGAAGAAAGCCATTACTTTCAGCTAAAAACAATAAGGCGCGTTGTGAGTTTGCGAAAAGGCATGTGGGAGACTCCCAAAATGTATGGAGGAAGGTGCTCCGGTCTGAGGAGACGAAAATTGAACTTTTCGGCCATCAAAGAAAACTATGTCTGGCACAAACCCAACACATCACATGGTGGTGGCACCATCCTGCTGGGGGATTGGACTGGGAAACTGGTCAGTGTGGAGGGAAAGATGGATGGTGCTAAATACAGGGATATTCTTGAGCAAAACATGTACCACTCTGTGCGTGATCTGAGGCTAGGACGGAGGTTCTCCTTCCAGCCGGACAATGACCCCAGACACACGGCTAAAGCAACACTTGAGGGGTTTAAGGGGAAACATATAAATGTGTTGGAACGGCCGAGTCAAAGCCCAGATCTCAATCCAATAGAAAATCTGTGGTCAGACTTAAAGATTGCTGTTCACAAGGGCAACCATCCAACCTGAAGGAGCCGGAACAGGTCTGCAAGGAGGAATGGGCAAAATCCCAGTGGTAAGATGTGGGAAGCTCATAGAGACTTATCTAAAGCGACTTGGAGCTGTGATTGCCGCAAAAGGTGGCTCTACAAAGTACTGACTTTAGGGGGGTGAATAGTTCTGCACATTGACTTTTTCTGCTATTTTGTCCTATTTGCTGTTTGCTTCACAATAAAAAAAAAACATCTTCAAAGTTGTGCGAATGTTCTGTAAATTAAATGATGCAAATCCTCAAACAATCCATGTTAATTCCAGGTTGTGAGGCACCAAAACATGAAAAAAGTCAAGGGGGGTGAATATTTTTGCAAGGCACTGTATATGGGTAATTCTATCTGAAACTGTTTATAGGGGTATTTCAAGCTGGTACTGTTTATAGGGGTAATTTTAGCTGGTACACTTTATAGGGGCAATTTTAGATTTCATTGTATATAGGGATAACTGTAGCTGGTACTTATTATATAAGTAATTTTTATCTGGTACTGTTTATAGGGGTAATTCTACTGAAACTGTTCATAGGGGAAATTCTAGCTGGTACTATTTATAGGGGTAATTTTTGCTGGTACTGTTTATAGTATAATATAATTTTAGCTTTCATGGTTTAAAGAGATAATTTTAGCTGGAAGTTTTTATAGGGGCAATTTTAGACTTCACTGTTTATAGGGGTAACTCTAACTGGTCCTATTTATAGGGGTAGATCTATCTGGCACTGTATATAGGGGTCATTTTAGCTTTCACTGTTTATAGGGGTATCTCTAGCTGGTACTTATTATAGAAATAATTCTATATGAAACTGTTACTGTGCTATCCATGGACCATATGAGTCATGGTGGTCAGAGACCATCTGAGGGACCCTCTACCGTAGGACAGCGGTCTATCTGATACTCCTGAGTACTACTAATTACTTCACAATATGTATATATACATTATGTAAAGTAACAATGTATCATCTGATATAATACAGCACCATTCTCACAAGGAAACCTGTAATCTCCAATTATCCTGCACCCGGATCACTGAATCTCACATGTAATTAAGCGGCGAGCGCAGTGATGTGGACGCCCGTTGTTTAGTGATCGATGACGTCGCCACGATATTACCTGGAATCCGGATACACCCGACAAGTCGCCTGAAGCTCGCTGCCCGGAAACCTTCCATATTTACAGTGAGGTTATCGTGGACGCGGCACGCCTCATTTATACTGTAACCACATAATGTGTAATAATGTCACCGTTATTGATTTACCAACATTTCCTCCAGAGCAGCGAGCGGAAAAGATCAGCCGAGCGCGGAAAATAACAAAACCCTCAAGTGATTTACTGTAGGTGATTATTCCAGAAAAATGAAGTAATGTGCCAAGAGTTTACGACACCAACCATGGGGTGTGCAACTGCTATGAGGCCGAGCAGGAGGGGGGCATTTAATAAGGCGTATTTGCAGCGATGGAAAGTGGGGAGATTGCCCAAAGACATGGTCTTCTTGGGGTTACTGAGGACTGTACCCAGGAAGATTATGCTTTACTGTTAGTTCTGGGACTTCAGCAGAATTCCCTTGAAAACTCCAGACCACCAGGGACTTTACAACTGGCTTCTTCACTATCCTAGACCACCATGGATTTTATCCTAAAACTTTTTATTGCTATAAACCTCCAGAGACCAGGAGTGCACTGGCCATAGACCCTACTGGGAAATTTCCCAGTGAGCCGATGCGTAGGGGGCCGCCCGAGCCCTCCTCATGGCCACCGGCCGGGTACATAGTGACCTGGTGCTCACAGCATTAATTAATGCTGGGAGCATCAAGTATTTATGCACCTGGCCCATGTTGCCCGGTCTTCTGTCAGTTTCGACTTACCTACAATATGGGGCCACTTTTTAGGTTTGTTTACAGGGCCAGTTAAATTTCCCAGTCCGCCCCTGCCAGAGATTGTACACTTAACCCCATAAATACCTTAGACCATTAGAAATTTTTACCATTAACCGCATCACAGCCTTTTATCATAGACTTTTTTACTTCCCTAGACCACTAGGGACTGTGTCATTAACTCTTTAAATTCTATAGCCCTCCATGGAATTGATCATTAATCCCTTCCAAGCCCAGAACCACCAGGAAATTTATCATTAATCCCCTCAACTCCTCCAAAAATGAATAACTTTTTAAGTCACCCACTGACCCAGAAAACAGTGGATTTTACCATTAAACCCTTCATTATCCTAGACAACCAATACATTTCCCCTTAACCCCCTGCACTGCCAAAGACTACCTGGAACATTATCATAAATCCCTTCACTGCCCTAGACCACCAGTGAGTCTAGCATTAACTGTTTCACTGACCTAGACTTTGCCATATACCCCTTTACTGTCCTAGACCATCAGAGGTTTTACCATTAACACCTTCACAGCCCTATAGCAAGGGGGGATAATTGAGGAATTTCAAGAAAAATTGAGTCCAGGCCTTGTATGTAGTTGAATAGCAGCTTTACGTTGCATAAACATTCTCCAAAATGGTTTACAGACTTTGTCTTGGTCCCAGCAGGCGTTAGCATTAAAACTGGCAGGCAAACTCGACTCTGCTACATCGGTTTCTCTCTGGCACTGCTGTGCTGGTAGGCTGACTGTATGACTTTGCTTCTTCTGTATGCTGCACTCTCTTTGTATGGTCCGTCTCTAGATTATGCCAGGGAACTTTCCTCCTGGCTCCTGAGGCTCTAAGCTTTGGCCTCCATGGTCAGCAGAGCTGAGGGTGCTCTGGCTGGCTTGGCCATGTCCAGCAGAGACGTACCCTGCACACCTTCCCCTAGCAGGGGGTAAGCTAGACTACCTGGACTTCTGCCCCATCCTTCCTGCAGGAAGTAGGACTCACCCACTTCTCTACAGAGGGGGCTAGAATGGAATGTTACAATCTATCTAGGATAGCTCTGCCATATTTTCTGCTACCTGCTGGTGAACCAGTCACATTACATGAGTCGGACTGGAGCTCTCTGCCCTTTACCAATCCAGCCACGGGCCCATCCATCTGGCCCATCAAGACTCACTCTCATTTCATCAGTCCATAAAACCTTAGAAAAATCAGTCTTGAGATATTTCTTGGCCCAGTCTTGACGTTTCAGCTTGTGTGTCTTGTTCAGTGGTGGTCGTCTTTCAGCCTTTCTTACCTTGGCCATGTCTCTGAGTATTGCACACCTTGTGCTTTTGGGCACTCCAGTGATGTTGCAGCTCTGAAATATGGCCAAACTGGTGGCAAGTGGCATCTTGGCAGCTGCACGCTTGACTTTTCTCAGTTCATGGGCAGTTATTTTGCGCCTTGGTTTTTCCACACGCTTCTTGCGACCCTGTTGACTATTTTGAATGAAACGCTTGATTGTTCGATGATCACGCTTCAGAAGCTTTGCAATGTTAACAGTGATGCATCCCTCTGCAAGATATCTCACTATTTTTGACTTTTCTGAGCCTGTCAAGTCCTTCTTTTGACCCATTTTGCCAAAGGAAAGGAAGTTGCCTAATAATTATGCACACCTGATATAGGGTGTTGATGTCATTAGACCACACCCCTTCTCATTATAGAGATGCACATCACCTAATATGCTTAATTGGTAGTAGGCTTTCGAGCCTATACAGCTTGGAGTAAGACAACATGCATAAAGAGGATGATGTGGTCAAAATACTCATTTGCCTAATAATTCTGCACGCAGTGTATTAGGAATGCACAGTGTGGTGAACCTGGAATAAATTCAAGGAAGTTCAGCTCAAGGGACTGTGAGGGTAATGGTAATGCCTTCATCTTGTACTTTTTGAGGTAGTTTCAGTTTGCCATTTCCTCATGCAATTACGAAATGGCAGCTAACAAGAGCAGTGGATGTCAAGAGAAGGTCCTGAAGACTAAGAAAGCTTTCAGAGACAGCTGCTCGTAGGTTTGCTACAAAGTCAAATCAGAAGCCCCTCAAAAGACTTTCAAGAAGATTTAGCAGACTGTGGAGTTGTGGAACATTGTTCTACTGTTCAAACCTTCACAAATATGGCCTTCAGTGAGGAGTCATCAGAAGAAATCTGTTATCCAGTTATGGCCGGACTGGGGGCAGAGCTTTAGGGGAGGCCAGCATGACAGGGGTTTGGCTCAGGGAGACCCCAGAGGTAGGGATAGGCTGGTTAGTTGAAGGGGCGGGTTTTGGGGGATCATGGGAGGATAGGGATTGGGTAATGTGAGTTTAGGGGTGGGGTTAAAAGATTGAGACAGGGAGAAGAAGGGTGCCATTTTACGTAGAGCAGAAAGGAGTCCCGCCCACCCACCCCTTCCTTTTTATCGGTGGGGGGGGTTTGTGGCGGATTATAGAAGTTGGTTAGGGGTAGAATTGTTGGATGGCGAGGTGGGGAGATAAAGGGGAGGGTTTTGTCAAGGCGGCTGTGGCGGAGGGAGGTCCTTGAAGTTGGTTTTATTAACTGGAGAGGATGATGGGAGGGCTCCGCGGTTGGAGCTGGACTCCCAGTTGTGGCGGAATTTAAGAGGGGGCCATTCAGTGGTGCTTCCGAGCTGGAGGGCAATGGCTGGAGGCAAGATGGCACCCTGGTGGGGTAATTCAGTTATTTGGGGCTTTAAGGACCTCCCCTTGCAAGGAATTAATTATTAGAGTTTATGGCTATATATTTATATATATATTTATGTTGTTTGTTAATAAAAATGGCTGCTGTGGCCGATTCATTCCAGCCAGGTGTCCGAGTTTTCATTAAGGTAAAGGGGATGAGGCGCTGCGTGGGGATGGATTGGTGGGTAGGGGGGTTGTTTCAGGGGCAGGTGAGTATTAGATGGGGTCGGACGTCAGGTAGACAATACCCCAGTCATGTGTCCTTACTATAAAATTCAGTGTCAGAAATTTGCAGAAGAACATCTAAACAAGCCTGATGTATTTTGGAAAAAAGTCCTGTGGATCGATGAGGGTAAAATAAACTATTTGGCCACAATGAGCAAAGGTATGCTTGGAGAAAAAAAGGGCCCAAAATTTCATGAAAACGACACCTCTCCAATCAATCCTGCTTTGGGGTTGTGTTGCAGCCAATGGCTCGAGGAACATTTCATGGGTAGAGGGAAGAATGAATTCAATGACATTTCAGCAAATTCTGGAAGTAAACAACATCAACTGTAAAAAAACTAAAGTTAAAAAGAAGATGGCTTCTACAAATGGATAATGATCCTAAATACACCTCAAAATCCACAACAGACGACCTCAAAAGGTGCAAGGTGAAGGTTCTACCGTAGCCCTCACAGTCTCCTGATCTGACCATTATTGAAAATCTGTGGATAGACCTCAAAAGAGCAGCGCATGCAAGACGGCCCAGGAATCTCATAGAACTGGAAGACGTCTGCAAGGAAGAAGGGAGGAAAATCCCTCAAACAAGAATTTAAAGACTCTTGGCCATTACAAAATGCATTTACAAGCTGTGATACTTAACAAAGGGGGTGCTACTAGGTACTAACCATGCAGGGGGCCCAAAGTTTTGCCTCGGGCCCTTTTACTTTTTTATTATTTTGAAAATGTAAAAGACAAAAAAATATATAATGTTTTTGCTTAAAATACAAAGGGAATGAGTAACTTTATGCCTTTTAGAGATCATTTCATCTTCAGCTTGGTTAACTGATTACAGTAACAGTAATTGTGACCAGGAGTGCCCAAACTTTTACACACCACTGTATATACAGTCAGGTCCATAAATATTGGGACATCGACACAATTCTAACATTTTTGGCTCTATACACCACCACAATGGATTTGAAATGAAACGATCAAGATGTGCTTTACCTGCAGACTGTCAGCTTTAATTTGAGGGTATTACATCCAAATCAGTTGGAATCTGTTGCTGTCAACTCTCAAGATGAGATCCAAAGCTGTCACTATCAGTGAAGCAAGCCTTCATTAGGCTGAAAAAACACAACAAACCCATCAGAGAGATAGCAAAAACATTAGGCCTGGCCAAAACAACTGTTTGGAACATTCTTAAAAAGAAGGAACGCACCGGTGAGCTCAGCAACACCAAAAGACCCAGAAGACCACGGAAAACAACTGTGGTGGATGACCGAAGAATTATTTCCCTGGTGAAGAAAACACCCTTCACAACATATGGCCAGATCAAGAACACTCTCCAGGAAGTAGGTGTATGTGTGTCAAAGTCAACAATCAGGAGAAGACTTCATCAGAGTGAATACAGAGGGTTCACCGCAAGATGTAAACCATTGGTGAGCCTCAAAAACAGGAAGGCCAGATTAGAGTTTGCCAAATGACATCTAAAAAAGCCTTCACAGTTCTGCAAGAACATCCTATGGACAGATGAGACCAAGATCAACTTTTACCAGAGTGATGGGAAGAGAAGAGTAAGGAGAAGGAAAGGAACTGCTCATGATCCTAAGCATACCACCTCATCAGTGAAGCATGGTGGTGGTAGTGTCATGGCGTGGGCTTGTATGGCTGCCAATGGAACTGGTTCTCTTGTATTTATTGATGATGTGACTGCTGACAAAAGCAGCAGGATGAATTCTGAAGTGTTTCGGGCAATATTATCTGCTCATATTCAGCCAAATGCTTCAGAACTCATTGGACTGCGCTTCACAGTGCAGATGGACAATGACCCAAAGCATACTGCAAAAGCAACCAAAGAGTTTTTTAAAGGAAAGAAGTGGAATGTTATGTAATGGCCGAGTAAATCTCCCAACCTGAATCCAATTGAGCATTTCACTTGCTGAAGACAAAACTGAAGGGACAATGCCCCAAGAACAAGCAGGAACTGAAGACAGGGGCAGTAGAGGCCTGGCAGAGCATCACCAGGGATGAAACCCAGCGTCTGGTGTTGTCTATGCGTTCCAGACTTCAGGCTGTAATTAACTGCAATTGATTTGAAACCAAGTATTAAAAAGTGAAAGTTTGATTTATGATTATTATTCTGTCCCATTACTTTTGGCCCCTTAACAAGTGGGAGGCACATATGCAAACTGCTGTAATTCCTGCACCGTTCACCTGATTTGGATTTAAATACCCTCAAATTAAAGCTGACAGTCTGGTGTGAAAGCACATCTTGTTCGTTTCATTTCAAATGCATTGTGGTGGTGTATAGAGCCAAACATGCTAGAATTGTGTCGATGTCCCAATATTTATGGACCTGACTGTATATACAGTACAGACCAAAAGTTTGGACACACCTTCTCATTCAAAGAGTTTTCTTTATTTTCATGACTATGAAGGCATCAAAACTATGAATTATCACATGTGGAATTATATACATAACAAACAAGTGTGAAACAACTGAAAATATGTCATATTCTAGGTTCTTCAAAGTAGCCACCTTTTGCTTTGATTACTGCTTTGCACACTCTTGGCATTCTCTTGATGACCTTCAAGAGGTAGTCCCCTGAAATTGTCTTCCAACAGTCTTGAAGGAGTTCCCAGAGATGCTTAGCACTTGTTGGCCCTTTTGCCTTCACTCTGCGGTCCAGCTCACCCCAAACCATCTCGATTGGGTTCAGGTCCGGTGACTGTGGAGGCCAGGTCATCTGGCGCAGCACCCCATCACTCTCCTTCATGGTCAAATAGCCCTTACTTTCAAAATTTTCCCAATTTTTCGGCTGACTGACTGACCTTAATTTCTTAAAGTAATGATGGCCACTCATTTTTCTTTACTTAGCTGATTTTCTCTTGCCATAATACAAATTCTAACAGTCTATTCAGTAGGACTATCAGCTGTGTATCCACCTGACTTCTCTTTAACGCAGCTGATGGTCCCAACCCCATTTATAAGGCAAGAAATCCCACTTATTAAACCTGACAGGGCACACCTGTGAAGTGAAAACCATTTCAGGGGACTACCTCTTGAAGCTCATCAAGAGAATGCCAAGAGTGTGCAAAGCAGTAATCAAAGCAAAAGGTGGCTACTTTGAAGAACCTAGAATATGACATATTTTCAGTTGTTTCACACTTGTTTGTTATGTATATAATTCCACATGTGTTAATTCATAGTTTTGATGCCTTCAGTGTGAATCTAACATTTTCATAGTCATGAAAATAAAGAAAACTTCTTGAATGAGAAGGTGTGTCCAAACCTTTGGTCAGTACTGTATATATATATATATACTTTTTTCTATCTATGCAGCTTTTTAGAATAATTGTCAAAACTCTGCAATGTATAATAATATATTGCATGGTGCTTCCAACAGACTTGTGTATTGCTGGAGAAATATTTTAAAAATTGCTGTACGCAGCGGGGTTTTTTTCCACCCAAATCCAGGCATTTACGCCGGGGAGAGGGTAGATCACCATCAGTTCCCATTAGAGTCAATGGGGTCCAGAGGGCACAAGGCACTATCTGGTCATGCCAAATCCAGAGAACTCCAGCAGGCTACTCTCTGCCAGAACAACCTGCCGGATTGCTGTGCCACAAGTGTGAATATACCCTAAGAGGACCGAACTCTGCACTGGGGAGTAAAGGACAACATATAGGATTTCCCTTTGGGAGTGCGGCAGGATTTGTGAAAAGAAAAGAAAAGGAAAAAAGAAAGAAAGAAAGAAAGAAAAAGAAAGATATTGTAGATAGATAAACAGAGAGATAGACATGAAATAGATGAGATAGATAGATAAATAGATAGATAGATGAGATAGATAGATAGATAATAGATGAGATAGATAGATAAATAGATACATAGATATAATGAAGTCCTATAAAATGTGATATCAACATAAGCTGTGCTCTATGTTAGAAAGAAAAGGCATAACATATTTCTATTACAGAATGATTTAAACTATAAGCAGGTTCCTCCCATGATCCTCATGCAGCGGAGAGCTCTGCTACATCTCATTTTTGGGGCCTCGTTACATTTGGCTGAGATTTTGTTACAAAATATGACTTAAATGAGAAGAGATGTAGAGGAGATGTCATCTACTCACCAGTGATGGTGGCACCAGACAGCACCTGATCTCCTGCGATCAGCCTGTGAGAAGTGACACCACCAGCGACCGGCAGATATTATGTAGAGAGGAAGGAAAGGCTCATTCAGATTATCCTGACAATGTTTACCTATTGTGCGCATATTATAAATTATACATAAAGATGTAGCAGGGCTGAGTTTGTCATTAACTTCGCTGGTGAAGCAATGTTTACATATCATAATAACTCTCTGAGTACAGATAATGTAGTAGATGTCACCCGCAGTCCCATGTAACACCACAGATAACACAGTGATAGCTCTCTAAGTACAGATAATGTAGTAGATGTCACCCGCAGTCCTATGTAACACCACATATAACACAGTGATAACTCTCTGAGTACAGATAATGTAGTAGATGTCACCCGCAGTCCCATGTAACACCACAGATAACACAGTGATAGCTCTCTAAGTACAGATAATGTAGTAGATGTCACCCGCAGTCCTATGTAACACCACATATAACACAGTGATAACTCTCTGAGTACAGATAATGTAGTAGATGTCACCTGCAGTCTTATGTAACACCACAGATAACACAGTGATAACTCTGTGAGTACAGATAATGTAGTAGATGTCACCTGCAGTCCTATGTAACACCACAGATAACACAGTGATAACTCTCTGAGTACAGATAATGTAGTAGATGTCACCTGCAGTCCTATGTAACACCACAGATAACACAGTGATAACTCTGAGTACAGATAATGTAGTAGATGTCATCTGCAGTCCTATGTAACACCACAGATAACACAGAGATAACTCTCAGTACAGATAATGCAGTAGATATCACCTGCAGTCCTATGTAACACCACAGATAACACAGAGATAACTCTCAGTACAGATAATGTAATATATGTTACCGGTAGTCCCATGTAACACCACAGACAACACAGTGATAACTCTCTGAGTACAGATAATGCAGTAGATGTCACCTGCAGTCCTATGTAACACCACAGATAACACAGTGATAACTCTCAGTACAGATAATGCAGTAGATATCACCTGCAGTCCCATGTAACACCACAGATAACACAGTGATAACTCTGAGTACAGATAATGTAGTAGATGTCCCTTGCAGTCCTATGTAACACCACATATAACACAGTGATAACTGAGTACAGATAATGTAGTAGATGTTACCTGCAGTCCTATGTAACACCACAGATAACACAGTGATAACTCTCAGTACAGATAATGTAATATATGTTACCGGCAGTCCCATGTAACACCACAGACAACACAGTGATAACTCTCTGAGAACAAATAATGCAGTAGATGTCACCTGCAGTCCTATGTAACACCTCAGATAACACAGTGATAACTCTCAGTACAGATAATGCAGTAGATATTACCTGCAGTCCCATGTAAGACCACAGATAACACAGTGATAACTCTGAGTACAATTAATGTAGTAGATGTTACCTGCAGTCCTATGTAACACCTCAGATAACACAGTGATAACTCTCAGTACAGATAATGCAGTAGATATTACCTGCAGTCCCATGTAACACCACAGATAACACAGTGATAACTCTGAGTACAGATAATGTAGTAGATGTCCCTTGCAGTCCTATGTAACACCACATATAACACTGTGATAACTGAGTACAGATAATGTAGTAGATGTTACCTGCAGTCCTATGTAACACCACAGATAACACAGTGATAACTCTCTGAGTACAGATAATGTAGTAGATGTCACCTGCAGTCCTATGTAACACCACAGATAACACAGTGATAGCTCTCTGAGTACAGATAATGTAGTAGATGTCACCTGCAGTCCTATGTAACACCACAGATAACACAGTGATAGCTCTCTGAGTACAGATAATGTAGTAGATGTCACCTGCAGTCCTATGTAACACCACAGATAACACAGTGATAACTCTGTGAGTACAGATAATGTAGTAGATGTCACCTGCAGTCCTATGTAACACCACAGATAACACAGTGATAACTCTCTGAGTACAGATAATGTAGTAGATGTCACCTGCAGTCCTATGTAACACCACAGATAACACAGTGATAACTCTGAGTACAGATAATGTAGTAGATGTCATCTGCAGTCCTATGTAACACCACAGATAACACAGAGATAACTCTCAGTACAGATAATGCAGTAGATATCACCTGCAGTCCTATGTAACACCACAGATAACACAGAGATAACTCTCAGTACAGATAATGCAGTAGATATCACCTGCAGTCCTATGTAACACCACAGATAACACAGAGATAACTCTGAGTACAGATAATGTAGTAGATGTCCCTTGCAGTCCTATGTAACACCACATATAACACAGTGATAACTCTGAGTACAGATAATGTAGTAGATGTCATCTGCAGTCCTATGTAACACCACAGATAACACAGAGATAACTCTCAGTACAGATAATGCAGTAGATATCACCTGCAGTCCTATGTAACACCACAGATAACACAGAGATAACTCTCAGTACAGATAATGCAGTAGATATCACCTGCAGTCCTATGTAACACCACAGATAACACAGTGATAGCTCTCTAAGTACAGATAATGTAGTAGATGTCACCCGCAGTCCTATGTAACACCACAGATAACACAGTGATAACTCTCAGTACAGATAATGCAGTAGATATCACCTGCAGTCCCATGTAACACCACAGATAACACAGTGATAACTCTGAGTACAGATAATGTAGTAGATGTCACCTGCAGTCCTATGTAACACCACAGATAACACAGTGATAGCTCTCTGAGTACAGATAATGTAGTAGATGTCACCTGCAGTCCTATGTAACACCACAGATAACACAGTGATAACTCTCTGAATACAAATATTGTAGTAGATGTCACCTGCAGTCCTATGTAAAACCACAGATAACACAGTGATAACTGAGTACAGATAATGTAGTAGATGTCACCTGCAGTCCTATGTAACACCACAAAGAACTCAGTGATATCTCTCTGAGTACACATAATGTAGTAGGTGTCGCCTGCAGTCCTATGTAACAACACAGATAACACAGTGATAGCTCTCTGAGTACAGATAATGCCATAGAAGTCACCTGCAGTCCTATGTAATATTGGTGGTCTCAGTCAGAGACTTACCTCATGGACAGGATGGGGTCGCACAGCAGTTTGGAGTATGTGATAGATATATAATTATTTGTTCCGTGTTATCCAGTAAATAGAAGATGAAGATTCCTCAGGTGGTTGATACATTTTAATGGAGGCGTCTGGGGTCTCTGCGTCTGGGGTCTCTGCGTCTGGGGTCTCTGCGTCTGGGGTCTCTGCGTCTGGGGTCTCTGGGTCTGGGGTCTCTGCGTCTGGGGTCTCTGCGTCTGGGGTCTCTGCGTCTGGGGTCTCTGCCTCTGGGGTCTCTCCGTCTGGGGTCTCTGCGTCTGGGGTCTCTGCGTCTGGGGTCTCTGCCTCTGGGGTCTCTCCGTCTGGGGTCTCTGCGTCTGGGGTCTCTGCGTCAGCCTAAATGTACGAAATCATTGGCGCTCCATAACGAGAATCTACGCTGCAATAGAAGCGTGCTGCGATGTGAACGCCAGACGTAAAATCACTTAAAGGGGTTGTCTCACCTTCATAATCCCCTTTCAGTCTATTCCTTCCCCTCCAATAAGCATTTCTTCAATATATTTATATGTTGTAAATTCTGTTATTGACATATTTATACCCGATTTTACATGCTCGTCTCTAGGGGTTACGGCCACCTCTACTATGTTAGTAGCGGTGACCGCGCAAGCGCTCTTACCGCCGAGTCTTCTGCTCCTCTCCGGCTGCCGAGGTAGCCTGGTTTCACGGGAGCGAGTAAACTCCGGATCCGAGCAGCACATAGTGCGGCCCCATAGAAATTAATGGGTCCGCAATTCGGATGTGTGAATGGAGCCTAACGGGTGTGTAGAAGGCGTCCCTCAGATACACGATCGATGGAGCAGGGTCCCTAGCAGCACAGAGGATTTCAGGAGAGGAGTGCGCTGATCTTGGGGAGATCACAGGATGAGAGTTACATAGTGGAAGGAGCAGGGTCCCAGCAGCACAGAGGATTTCAGGAGAGGAGTGTGCTGATCTTTGTGAGGTCACAGGCTGGAGATTACTTACTGTAGTGAAGAGAGCAGAGTATAAAGGGGGGAGGTCAGACACTGAGTGCTAGGTAGATGTAAGAGCAGGATCCCCAGCAGCACAGAGCTTTACAGGAGAAAGTTACATAGCACAGGAAGATGAGTTCTCAGCAGCACAGAGTATTTTAAGAACAGACTGTGATGAAGTTGTGGGAGGTCACAATTTGAGTAGTTGTCCACAGCTATACAGAGTATTTCAGAAAACCTCAACAACCAGTTCAAGTCCGGACCATCCCCCCCCCCCCCTAGCAATTTCCGTTTTTTAGTACATGCATATTTGATGTCATAACCTGTACAGTTATGTCCATTATTTTTGCTCCTTTTTTGATGGGACTTTGTTTTTTATACTTTTTATTTTATTTTGCTTTTCTTTTTGATGCACAGAAAAAAAAATGTAACAAGAAGGATCAGTTTTTACACACTTTTTAATAATGTCCTCTTTTTTTGCCTCACAGCAGAGCAGATCTGGATGTGCTAAGACCCAGCAGCTCCTGCAGTTACCTGGCCCCCAGCGATCACATGATCAGTGGGAGCGGAGCAGGCAGTAGCATTGCCTCTGGGACTGCGCAGAACCTCATCGCCATCTAGTGCTCAAATTAAAAGGAGCCAAGACTCTGCTGATGACAATCGGCTGCGGCACCTATGAATTTGGTCTATTAGAGGGGCGTGGCTGGGACATTGTGGGGGTGGGGCTTGTTAGTCTTATTTTTACTTTCAGCAGGTGTATCATAGATCAGAGCTGACGCTGCACAATCCCTGCTTCTAGACGGTTTTCTAGCGGTGTCCCTGATGGCGGCACATTCATATGAACATTATGGCCCCCCAAACTGCAGCCGAACACCTATTTTGGGGAGGGTTTTGCAGACGACCCCTCGCTTCCCCTTTTTTGTGATCCACTTCCCAGGATTGTCCAGGCACATGCAGGACCCACCATGATAACCAACTCTGCCAGAGGAGCTGCTATACCCTGTGACGGATCCTTGCCTCTGCGTGAGGGGCACGCGATCAGGACAGGGTATGTCCTCTGAATCTAACCAAACTGTTTCCATTAACTGACAGCAAGCAGAGATCTCGAAATGAGACACAAAGTCAATCGGTAAGTTGCGGAGCTTTTCACCCTGCAATCATTCAATTTTATTTATACATCCACACCTCCTACATTTAGTTTGATCTTCCCCGTGAAAAGAACTCGAGGAGGCGGAGCTTAGACAAATGCATTCCGGGCGTTCCTAGAGGTTTCGTTCCTAAGCCATTCAGGCGTGGCTTCAATCTTGGCAGGTATAACATGTCTCTGTAGGAGTATACACACATTGCTCCCCCTAGTCTGCTCGGTATTTCACTTGTTAGAGCAGAAGTTTATGCTTCAGAGCTGCACTTCCTATTGTAACTTAAAAAGATTATGCCATGATTGATGTAAAAAATGAAAATGAAACATCATTTAATACATGACAGTCTCTTTCTAATAAAACTAGAACCAGCCCTGTACCTCACATGGATCCAGAGATCTCCCCATTCATTGCTCCAATTATTCTGCTAGATTTATTTCAGGCTGGCAGCTCAGGGGCGTGTCCTTTCTGCTGCAGCGCTTTCCCTGTAACTGCCACCCCTTCTAACAGAAGTTAGGGCTGGTAGGGAAATGGCTTGGAACCGAACCAGAGTACAAATTTTAAAGTATAAATTAATTTCTGAAGTTATTACGCGAAGTCTCATGAGACTTCGCGAAGTAATAACTTCGGCTCATTGGAGCCAATACATTCTAATAGTGTACAGAGCTCCTGCTCCGTACAGTGTTAAAACGACGTTTTATGCGAATCGACTTCAGATGTTTCATCCGAAGTCGATTCGCTCATCCCTAATGGCTGATGGCAGTTGAAGATTTAAACTGAGTGTGTGTGACCACCTCAGTGAGGTGGACAAGATATAAGGAAAAGAACAAACAGCAGGTGGCGCTATATAGATACATTATATTGAATAACTCAGTGACTATACTAAATTTTTAATTACATGCAATTACAAAAGTATTCAGATCTAGGCGCTGGTTTGAAAAATCTAAAATATTTTTCACAGCATAACTCCTTTAAAGGTTAACTCTATAGGCTGCCATATTGATGGCAGTGGAGGCACTGCATACCCCCCTGCACTCCCCAAATTAGCCTCTGTGCCTTAATGCCCACATGACGGCCCACAGTCCCCCTTTGGGGGCCAGCAATGCAAAAATGTGCTTGTGTTTTTCCAAATAAAATCAGTTTTCTCTATTTTACTCCCATATACGTATCCCAGGAAAT
This sequence comes from Bufo bufo, assembly GCF_905171765.1. Lineage (NCBI taxonomy): Eukaryota > Metazoa > Chordata > Amphibia > Anura > Bufonidae > Bufo > Bufo bufo. The sequence continues at coordinate 692,813,958 of NC_053391.1, forward strand.
AAAGAAGAGACACTCCCATGAGGAGTTAGTGCCGCCTCCTTGGAGGCCACAGAAATGCAAATATTGTTTCTATTCACTTTAGTGGATGACACAACTTCCAAACACACCAGGACACACATTAGTTTCCTGACACATTGTGACGGAAGAATCACAGGACGCCAAAGTTTCTGACTTCTGAGTTTAATAAACTATGATAATCTGAATTACCCGACATACTGAAACAACGTAGTCACAACATAGAGAACTGAGAAGCTGTAGGAATAAAACGTACAAAGTACTTTACAAAGAGTATCGCACAGGATCATACAGAAAAGAAAACAGGAATCCTACCAGGGGCGGAAAACACTCAATGTCATAACCCACTGGAGGGAGCGGCACCAAGATAAATTATCATAGTCAACCTCAACTCCATGGACAGTTCTGGTGGTCACCTCCTGGAGTCACAGCCGGGCCCCTGGATACATGGGATGGCTCAGCTACATCGCATTATGACCAGGATGGGGGGGTGATTCAATGATCAAAAAGAGGGTAAAAGTCAAATAACTAACAGAGACATAAAATAGCGAGACAAGGAATTCTGGTAAAAAAAAATAAAAAAATCCCATATTCAAGTAGATTGGGAATCTTTTTGAATTTTTAAAACATTTGGATGCTGATTGGCTGGAGTATACATGCAGCCAAGCAATACCCCTGTCTTATACATAATATGATAGTTTTTGGATTTTTTTTTCTTTTTGTAGAATTCCCCTATAATTTAAAATAATGGTCTCCAAAAGAAAGTTATAAAATAGTTGTACTAAATCCATCAAAAAAAATGACAACCAATGAAATCAGAGCAAAAGAGCCAAAGTGACAAATAATGGACAGATCCTTCCCTAGATGATTTAGATGATTTTGCTGAGGAGTATCAGCATCTGACACTTTGGTGGTTTAAAAATACTCAAAAATTTCCACAATCTTTGTGTGTTGGACAAATGTAATTATGATTTTTTTTTTCCATGCTAAGAATAAATGTACTGTCAATTTAAGGATGTTGTATTTATATGCAGCACATTTCTATTCACAGTGCTCAGTCTGGAGGAAGAGCCGGTATCTTCAAAAATTTTCTCGGGCCAAGATGAATCAACTGGAGAACATTGTTAATCTTCAGGATGAAAGCTGAAAATAACTTAATTCTTCGCTCTAAAACCCCATTAGAAAGTAAATGCCTCCTATAATGTAGTGGTTAAGGGGCTAGGGGCAACCACCGTACCATCCACCAGACCCAAATGTCTCCAAGGTGTCAAGTAGAGAGGATGTGGGTCTTTTGTAGATGGCCAGTGACTAGTGGAAAAAAAATGAGATTCTTTTGAAAAACTCTAAATAAAGGGGCTGAAAACTTAAAATACTATTTTTTTTTATACTGACCCTGCTTCCCGAAGGTTATGAACATTCTCCAGAAATTTATTTTTGACTGGAGAACTTCCTTCAGTTTCCGGCCGCTCCCTCTTCATATTTCAAAAGGTACAATATAAAACATTGAGATCGCCATGAAAATTTATTTCACAGAGATTCTGAATGAATCAGAAATTAGCAAAAAATTAGCATTGTATTTATTGATTCCACCAACAATCCATTAAAAGTAAAAAAAAAAATTAAATAATTCCGATGGAGCAAAGAGATAATAAATTTAAAATGATTATAATTTCCATTATAGCAATAAAGGATTATCACCTATTTCAATTTCACAAATTTCCATTATTGAGAATTTTCCTTCCGATCATTTGACAAAACTTCCATTTTGTTTTTCATAGAAAATGCTAAAAGGTTTTTGTTAATGTTTATTTTTTTTATTTTTAAGTTTAGAATTTCTCTTTTTATTACCATGGACATACAAACTAATGTTGATATTTGGCCAAATTATCTGTCTATTTTTTATGCAATTAACCAAATTTTTATATTAAAAGAAAAAAAAGTTACAGTCCCAGTTACAGTGGCCATGGCTAAACAATTAATTTTAAGCCCATTCATTAAAATATTCCTTTCCAGTATTATTTATATTGTATTTAATTCACAAATGGCAAATTTGAGTTTGTCCAATTTTCATATCATGATACTTTGAATTTACTGCCAAAGATCAACAGAATGGAGGCACAGTCACTTCATCAAATATCCCGATATAGTGCCCATCCATACAGTGCTTGTACTTGGTACTGCACCTCAGCCTAACTGACATTTAGTGCAAAAAGTAATATTCCGATATATTTTTATCAGAGCATTGTTCAAAAACATTCAATTATCCCATTATTTTTTACTATGAATTTTTTTACTCGTTTTCCATGTTAAATCGGTCAAAAAACATTTGCTGGTAATTCAATAACAACTAAATATCAGTCCCATCCAACTAGTTGTTTGTCGCCTTTAGACTTGTTATTTTACCAAAATTATTCAAAATTCTTCCATGGTCCCTTGTCCTTTAAAACTTACAGATTTTTTGTCCCAAATATATAATATATAGCTGGTTATACTAACATTTTGTATAATTTGCAGCAATTAACCCAAGGAAGATCTTAGGAGTATTATATTCTATTTTGCAGATAATAAAAAAAAAAATGTAAATGATTTTTCTCATTTAGGTCTTTTTTTTTTCTGAAAACTAAAAACAGAATATCTGAAAATGTATTATTAAAGGCTAATAAAATAGTAAATAAGTTTAAGTGGAAACCTAAATCTGTTTCTCCTCTGGAAATTTAAGTACATTTTTAGGCAATTTACTAAATTTAGATAGATGATTTTTTTTATTCTATTTTTTTAGAGGGCTGTTAAAAAAAATTGTATTAATTCACAGAATCCACCTACATGATAAATTAAAAGCTCTTAATGTACAGATTAAGAGAAAAAATCTTCAAAAGGTACAGAGAATGTTCCAATTTTTGCCATTAAAACAAAAAATAGGTAAAGAAAAAAAATTATGGAAAGAAAATTTTTATGGAAAGAAAAATAAAGAGATACATTCAGTCCCCATCTTAGATCCCATATAACAGTGTTTTCCGAGCATTAATATGATTTATACCATAATTTAACAATTTTAAAGAAAACAATCCTGTGCAAATTAGTAGTAGTATAATAAAAATATTAACTAATAAAAACTATAAAAAAATAAACAAAATCATTTTGACAAAAATGAGGCTATGTTCACAAGTTATGGTCACTGTTACTAAATATACATCTTATGCATATGATGAAAAACGTACTTGAATAGTCATTATACAAAGATAAAATATTTACACAGGAAATGAAGCGAAATTAAGTTATGAAGCTGTAATTAGTGCTGTATACTGAGCAAAAAGCAATTCATAGGGTTCAGCAGATAATGTGGGACGATCCTATAGATGTTGACCGGTTTCCACTATACCCTGATGGCGTAAAAACACTCGCCTAACTTTTATTTTATTTTTCCAAAATTGGAATGGCATCTCTTATTCTACGAGCAGATTATCAAATAGGCATCATCCCATTGATAATATTTTTTTTCAAGGTCTAATAAATACAATTTTCCTCCTCCCCCAAAAAAGTTTTGTTTTTTGGGTGGAGAATGTCATTTGCCTTATATGCTTGTCAACTCAGGACTAAGTTTTCAAAAACTGGATCTCAAAGAAGATCCCAGTTGAATCCCTTATTGGATCTTTAAAAGGATTGTCGGTAATTGTTTTTGTAAAGGGTTAGAACAACATAATCATACTCACCGCTCACCACCACCTCTCTTATTCCACTTCCTGATCCCTCTCAACACTACAATAAGGACCACACAGACAATCACTTGACTGTATGTCGAGAGGGAAATAAAGACTAAACGGGACCCAGGAAGTGCAACCAGGCAGATGGTGTTGGGTTTGGTCAAGTGAGTGTGACTTATGTTTTTGTTTTTTTATTCCATTTTGATCCATTTAAAAAAAATACCAGATAAACAGTCCCTTTAAGACCTAGTGACCTACATGTGCATAATTTGCACAGTTACCTACAACTCCAGTTCCTATCACATTGAAATAGCACATCAGGATATCACCCAAAAAAGACGGCAACTGACCCCACTCAAAAATACAGAAAAAGAGTAGGGCTGTTAATAGGCCCATAGGGGAATCAATGTTTAGGCCTTATAACTGTAAAATAATATCATACAACACTAAGCTTATAAACTCACAAATTATAGGATCTTCTTATACTTCTTCCAAGAAGATTTTAACAATCTAGATATGATATTTAAAATAAAAAAATAAAAAAATTGGGACAACTAAACTGTAATTTCGATAAAAGTACTAGAATTTTTACTGTAAAAACAGTGACTGTAAATTTCCTATGTCTGTGTTCGGGCCTAGACAAATAACACTCATAATAATAAAATAAGAATATCTTCCATTTTACTACTAAACTCTCTACTCTAAAAATAAACTTTTTATTTTTGCCTTTTCTTTGTCCCATGATGTCAGTATGTTGATTTATTTTTTTTGGATCACGACAATTAAAAAAACGATACACTCACTTCCTCTGCCGGAGATAAAAATTAAAAATACATGTTAAAAACAGTTTTTTTGTGAAGCCTTCACCTGTGCTTCCAAATTTTAATATTGAGAATTGAATTGTTTTTGCACAGCTGAAATAAAATAATTCTAAAATATGTATTTTTTTGTTTAGCTGTGGTCCCAATTTAAACATGTTGATTTGGAAATTAACCCAAAAAAAGGCAGGTAAAGCAGGATTAGATCGTATTATTAATAAAAAATTTCAAAATTGAAATTTCCAAAATCAATGTTGTGATAAAATTCCGACATTTGATTATGAACTCTGAGTCGTTCATACAACCAGTTATTGAGACTGCATCATCTAAAATAGTACTCTTATGAAACCCTGTTTAACTTGGTTCCATAAAAAACAAAAAAACTGCCAAAAAGTTCACAGGGTTAAGAATAAGTTCACTTTTATGAGAAGCCATTATCTATTGCTGACAAGAATTTGATCACAAAATTAACCCATTGGACCAAATCAGACCTTCCTAGATATCTGCCTGAAGAGTGATCCAATATTGAACGAAATTCAAAAATCTAAATTCTCCATTTCCGTTGACCTCAAGTCTAGCAATAGGTAAGAATAACAAGACCACCCCTTTATACTCGTCCTTGTCCAAGACAAAAAAACTCTTCAGAATGGAACAGAGTTGTTGCCACATAAAATTTAGACAAAGTTTGTCCTTTTTTTGTATCAAAAAATTTCTCTTCCTGTTTTTGAATTGTCATGAAAGAAATTTTTGAATGTGCTAAAGTGCCATTAGATCTTACCAGTTTTACTAACAAATGTTAATACAGTAGCCATTGAGAATGCTTCCGTGTGTAAAAAAACGCATTAGCTTTTGATTTCCTTTGAGGCTATATGATTTTTTTGACTAACTTTTTGTTTTCCGTAACAAATACTTGTATGATACTACTGTAATTATACAAAATGCATAAAAGACTCGGTTAATAGAAAAGTGCTACAAGAACTCCTTACGTACAGTAATCGGTTGCACGAATCATGATTGTACTCTAAATTCTCACATTTTTTTGCTTAAGATAGTGTTAGCCAGAAGTGAAAAGAAGTAGCGAGATGCGGATCGACAATTATGGCACAGCAAGAAGATTATAAGGGCCGCCAGAATCTGGGTAACTTTTTTAGGGGGGCTCTTTAGAGTACAAATAAAGGTGCCCAATCCACGAGTTTTACACGGTGATCAGGTACAACAGGTCCCTGTTTATCTATCATTCGCTGGAGGCGAGTTCATCTCTTCGTCTTCCTCTTCCTTGTCGTCTTTCATCCCTTTCAGTCGCTGACGAGCAAAATCTTCAAAGACTATGTCATCATCGCTTGGGTAGAAAACAAAATTGAAACAAATTAGGATGTCAGAATAATGATTAAGGGAATTTCAGCATATTTTTTGTGATGTTTTGGTGATGGTCTAATTTCTGTGGTGCAACATGAAACATCGAGGAACACAAGTTCATGAGAAGAATTAAGAAGCCATCAGGGGACTTTTGTAGAGGCACAGAGATGGACCCTCATAGTTTTAAACTAATAGGTGCCATGGTTTATTTGAGAACTATCAGCCATGTATCACCCAAGAGTGGTCACAACATTTTTTTTGCCTTTTTTCCCCAAAATATGGCATTATATGTATTTCTTCAAAGTCAAGGGAACTAGGGCGTCTTTCCTCTGAATCCAATTGAGGGAGGGGGCATTATATTAGAGGAATTGCATGGTACATGATAGACCACCAAAAATCATCAGTTACAGCAGAAAAAAAAAAGAAAAATGACCCTAAAATAGAGTTGGCTGCTCATTAAAGAACAAAAATTAAAAAAACTAATTAAAAAAAAGTCTACTTTGAAAAATATTATAGATAGTGAGGAGGAAAGGTGATAGCTGACAGAGATGAAAAAACACAGCATTTTATAATACAGTTCCACTGTAATTATTATGTTGAATGACTGAAAGCAAAAGCATATGGCCACAAGATAAAGGCAGAGAAGAGTATAAAACATAAAAACAGAATATTATAGAAATGTGCTCAGCTTAAAACATTCAGTGATGAAAAGCAAAAACATTATAGTGCTAATTAACAGCACATCCAATTAGAAATAAACATCAAAAGCATACAGTATACTTCTTATACTTCTACATAAGGACAGTGTTATAGTAGTTATATTCTTGTACATAGGAGGCAGTATTATAGTAGTTATATTCTTGTACATAGGAGCAGTATTATAGTAGTTATATTCTTGTACATAGAAGCAGTATTATAGTAGTTATATTCTTGTACATAGGAGACAGTATTATAGTAGTTATATTATTGTACATAGGAGCAGTATTATAGTAGTTATATTCTTGTACATAGGAAAAGTATTATAGTAGTTATATTATTGTACATAGGAGCAGTATTATAGTAGTTATATTCTTGTACATAGGAACAGTATTACAGTAGTTATATTCTTGTACATAGGAGCAGTATTATAGTAGTTATATTCTTGTATATAGGAGGCAGTATTATAGTAGTTATATTCTTGTACATAGGAGCAGTATTATAGTAGTTATATTCTTGTACATAGGAGCAGTATTATAGTAGTTATATTGTTGTACATAGGAGCAGTATTATAGTAGTTATATTCTTGTACATAGGAGCAGTATTATAGTAGTTATATTGTTGTACATAGGAGGCAGTATTATAGTAGTTATATTCCTGTACATAGGAGCAGTAGTATAGTAGTTATATTCTTGCACATAGGAGGCAGTATTATAGTAGTTATATTCTTGTACATAGGAGCAGTATTATAGTAGTTATATTCTTGTACGTAGGAGGCAGTATTATAGTAGTTATATTCTTGTACATAGGAGGCAGTATTATAGTAGTTATATTCTTGTACATAGGAGGCAGTATTATAGTAGTTATATTATTGTACATAGGAGGCAGTATTATAGTAGTTATATTGTTGTACATAGGAGGCAGTATTATAGTAGTTATATTCTTGTACATAGGAGGCAGTATTATAGTAGTTATATTCTTGTACATAGGAGCAGTATTATAGTAGTTATATTCTTGTACATAGGAGCAGTATTATAGTAGTTATATTCTTGTACATAGGAGCAGTATTATAGTAGTTATATTCTTGTACATAGGAGGCAGTAATATAGTAGTTATATTCCTCTACATAGGAGGCAGTATTATAGTAGTTATATTCTTGTACATAGGAGCAGTATTATAGTAGTTATATTCTTGTACATAGGAGCAGTATTATAGTAGTTATATTCTTGTACATAGGAGGCAGTATTATAGTAGTTATATTCTTGTACATAGGAGCAGTATTATAGTAGTTATATTATTGTACATAGGAGCAGTATTATAGTAGTTATATTCTTGTACATAGGAGCAGTATTATAGGAGTTATATTCTTGTACATAGGAGCAGTATTATAGTAGTTATATTCTTGTACATAGGAGGCAGTATTATAGTAGTTATATTCTTGTACATAGGAGGCAGTATTATAGTAGTTATATTCTTGTACATAGGAGCAGTATTATAGTAGTTATATTCTTGTACATAGGAGCAGTATTATAGCAGTTATATTCTTGCACATAGGAGCAGTATTATAGTAGTTATATTCCTGTACATAGGAGCAGTATTATAGTAGTTATATTCTTGTATATAGGAGCAGTATTATAGTAGTTATATTCTTGTATATAGGAGGCAGTATTATAGTAGTTATATTCTTATACATAGGAGCAGTATTATAGTAGTTATATTCTTGTACATAGGAGGCAGTATTATAGTAGTTATATTCTTGTACATAGGAGCAGTATTATAGTAGTTATATTCTTGCACATAGGAGCAGTATTATAGTAGTTATATTCTTGTACATAGGAGCAGTATTATAGTAGTTATATTCTTGTACATAGGAGCAGTATTATAGTAGTTATATTCTTGTACATAGGAGGCAGTATTATAAGGTGTACTGCAGACCGTTTGGTATTAATAGTGAGTGAAGTTGTTCTGTAAATGACTTTTATAAAACAAGCAAATGAAGAAATACAGAAGAAAAATGCCACATCTTACTTTGATTTTCCTTTTTCTATGTGCATGCAAAGGTGAATGGAAAGCCATGCAGGAGAGACAGAATGGTTAGGTCAGACATGCAGCAGATACAGACATGCTCTCATGATCATGGATGTTATTATGCACAGGTGACATGATATGACAGGCGCTTGCAGCTTACTTTGTATCAAACTCTATGAGATTTGTATCTATAGGAGCTTCACTCTCAGGAACTATAAGAGAATGTCACAAACATCGAGTCACATGAAAATATCACACCAAACAACCGAGAATAATTATACTAATGATAATAAAAAGGTTATAATATATGGAATATTTTTATTATTATTATTATTATTACTATACAACATAATAATAATAATAATAATAAAATTGCTAGAAAATAAACTTTTCCATTGAGTTTCCAAGTAAATTGTCAGCTATATGGATGGGTCTCACTGCTCTAAATAGCAGACAGGATATTTCTCTATGCTAGAGGTAATATTCTCTGGAATATACTTACTGTCTTTGTGTGGTTCGGCTAAATAACACTTCTCTTTGTAATATCCACTGACGTCATGTCCTTTACCAGACTTCTGGTCTTGTCTGTGGACGGGGCCAGATCACCCTCTTTGGTGGATGTGCAAACCCCTGGATAGTTCTGGCCCCTTCCTCCCTTGTCCTTCGCTGCAGAAGCGACATCTCCGTCCACAAGCCTGGTAAAGGACATGACATCGGTGAATGGAGGATTTCCAGAAGAGGAGTGTCCATCTGACCGGATTCCATAGTGGCCGATCCATCTATCCTCACAGTAGGGCCTTTTGCACACAAACTTTTTTTTTCCGTTTCCGTTCCGTTTTTTGCTTTCCGTATACGGACCGTATACTGAACAATTCATTTCAATGGATCCGCAAAAAAAACGGAAGGTACCCCGTATGCCTTCTGTTTCAGTTTTTCCGTTCTGTTTAAAGATAGAACATGTCCTATTATTGTCTGCATAACGGACAAGGATTGTTCTGTTCTATTAGGGGCCGGCTGTTATGTTCCGCAAAAAATGGAATGCACATGGACATTTTTTGCGGATCCATTTTTTGCAGACCGCATAATACTGAAAAAGCCATACGGTCCTGTGCAAGTGGCCTTAGTGTATTGGAAACTTTATTCTGCAGGTGAGATATCATTAATTGAGGTGCGTCTTGAATATTCCTTTTAACATGTAGTAGTACTAGAGGTGGGGGATGGCTCTTGGGCTGCTGGACCACACACAATGTTAGTTTTCCATTTCTGTATGAGGTCATGTGTTTCTAGGACAAGTTCTTCTTTATGTACAGTTTTTAGGCACACATACAGTATGTTCACATGTTCAGAAATCCTTGACTTGGGCAATAAGAGACTTAGTCCCACCCCCGAGTAGAGTGAAACGGTCTAGTACAACCCTAGCTTAAAACAGTGGAAGCAACAACCACTTCTCTACCTTATATTTGACCCCATGCCTAGTGATGAGTGAATTGAAGCCAAACGAATTGACTTCTAAACACATTTCAGGAAAAATTGTATTTGCCGCAAAGCCAAATTTCTTGAGTCTTCTGAGCAGTGATGGTCAGTTTGCAGTGTTTGCCAGCGAACACATGCGGGCTGCCATCCTTAGTAAGGTAGACTCACCCGTCCGGCGATGCACAGGTAGGCCTTTACCTGTGCCGGGAGCCGGTCTGAAATCAAATTCAGTCACCGGGAGCAGGCAGTTCTGAGAACATCCGCCGGGGGCCTTCATCGGGCTGTTCTCTAACTGCCTGCTCCCGGTGACTGCATTTGATTTCAGACCGGCTTCCGGCACAGGCACAGGTAAGGGCTTACCTGTGCATCGCGGGACGGGTGAGTCTACCTTACTAAAGATGGCAGTGCGAACTGACCATCACTGCGTCTGGGTAATGAATGTATTTTTCCTGAAATGATGGTAAAAAAAAAACAAAAACATACTCGCCTCCTCCATTTGCTCACGGAGTGGCTGTTGCAGCCATGTTGATTGAAGATACTGTGTGGGGTAATGTGTGACGCCTGTGATGATGTCACCGCGTCCGGCCAGCATGAGAGTCTTCAATCAAGATGATCCGTGAGCAAATGGATATGGCAACTATGTTTTTTTTTTTTTTTTAACCTGATCAACCCCTAAAAGGCCTCAATTGTAGCATCAGATGCCGCAAACGTGGCATCTGAGAGGTTTAATGACACGGGGGAGGGGGGCAGCGCGATCACCGTTTACCATCATTGCGCCTGCTACTTACAAAGGAATGCGCTGCGTGACTAAGTAATTAGTCACAAATCAAATATCTTAGCGAAATTCCATGAAGCTGCCGAACCAAATATTTCATTACTTCGCTTATCACTACCCATTTCTTCAGTAGAATTGCCCTTTAGGCAGAAGGTCCTTCATGACCCCTGGGTTATTGTCATGTCCAAGATTCTAGTCCTTCAGGTGACCATAAAAATGTCTTTTTACCTTCTCGGTGCAGCAGCTCCTCCTTGGGTTTCGGATGCATCAATGTAAATGGCAGCTCAACAGCGACATCACTGCGGGAAAGAAAATAAGGGTTAGTGACAAATAGTTCTCCTCGCGGTTGTGACATTTTTTTTTTTTTTTTTGTTCAGTCTGAATATCTAAAAGGGTCAAAAATAAAATAAAATGTCAGAAAAAAAATTAAATAAATTAATCTGCCATTAAAAGAAATCACCCTAAAAGTTTTCAGATTTAGAATCTCCTTGTAGGACTTTCTCTATGTGCAATCAGTTCCCCCATCATTCTACCCTCAGTCCCCCATAATGAGAAGAAAAATGAAAATCATTCGGCCCCTTTACTCAGGACATAAGTCTTCGGCCCCTTTACTCAGGACACAAGTCTTCAGCCTCTTTACTCAGGACATAAGTCTTCAGCCCCTTTACTCAGGACATAAGTCTTCGGCCCCTTTACTCAGGACATAAGTCTTCGGCCCCTTTACTAGGGACATAAGTCTTCACCCCCTTTACTCAGGACATAAGTCTTCGGCCCCTTTACTCAGGACATAAGTCTTCGGCTCCTCTACTCAGGACATAAGTCTTCAGCCCCTTTACTCAGGACATAAGTCTTCAGCCCCTTTACTCAGGACATAAGTCTTCAGCCCCTTTACTCAGGACATAAGTCTTCAGCCCCTTTACTCAGGACATAAGTCTTCAGCCCCTTTACTCAGGACATAAGTCTTCAGCCCCTTTACTCAGGACATAAGTCTTCGGCCCCTTTACTCAGGACATAAGTCTTCAGCCCCTTTACTAGGGACATAAGTCTTCACCCCCTTTACTCAGGACATAAGTCTTCGGCCCCTTTACTCAGGACATAAGTCTTCGGCTCCTCTACTCAGGACATAAGTCTTCAGCCCCTTTACTCGGGACATAAGTCTTCAGCCCCTTTACTAGGGACATAAGTCTTCAGCCCCGTTACTCAGGACATAAGTCTTCAGCCCCTTTACTCGGGACATAAGTCTTCAGCCCCTTTATTCGGGACATAAGTCTTCGGCCTCTTTACTCGGGACATAAGTCTTCAGCCCCTTTACTCAGGACATAAGTCTTCAGCCCCTTTACTCAGGACATAAGTCTTCAGCCCCTTTACTCAGGACATAAGTCTTCAGCCCCTTTACTCGGGACATAAGTCTTCGGCCCCTTTACTCGGGACATAAGTCTTCGGCCCCTTTACTCGGGACATAAGTCTTCGGCCCCTTTACTCAGGACATAAGTCTTCAGCCCTTATCACTTTCCTCACATTTTCCTTGTAAACCTTCAGCCCAGTCTGAGGTCCAGAGCTCTGCATCAGGTTCTCTAGATTGGTGGAGGCTGCAGTGAAGTTTCTCATCTGCACACAGGATCTTTGGAGTTCAGCCCGAGGGACCATTGGGTTCTTGGTCACCTCTCTCACCAAGGCCCTTCTCCCCAATTACTTAGTTTGGGGAGCGGCAGCTCTAGGAAGAGTCCTGGTTGTTTCAAACTTCTTCCATGTAAGAATTATGGAGGCCCCTGTGCTCTTAGGAACTTTCATTGCAGCTGAAATGTTGTTGCCCCTTCTTTAGATCTCTGCCTCCACACAATCCTGTCTCTGAGCCCTACAGGCAGTTCTTTCCTCCTCATGGCTTGGTTTTTGCTTTGATATGTTTTGTCAGCTGTGAGACCTTATATAGACAATGGGAGGGGGGGGGGGGGGTTCCAAATCCTGTCCAATCACCTGAATTTACCACAATCAGGTTATAGAAACAACAGAGATGATTTAGAGAATTGAAGGCCCCAGAACTTTAACTTTTTAATAAATTCTCTTTTCACTTGCTTGATTTTTTTATTTTATTTTAGCACAAGGAGCAACATAGCAAAATGTGAGAAAACTGAATGAGTCTGAAGACTTTCCACATGCATTGTAATGGAGACATCTATATGCAGTAGAAGGAGTCCCACAGAGCAGGCCTGGTCCTGGTATTCTATGGTCGGCCTTTCTTTTTTCTATTGCTGTATTTTTGCTGTGGCCACTGAAATGATTCATATGTTGTGCTATTATACAAGTGTAACTTCTGCACCCCGCTACTGTCTTTATTGGTTAACCTTCATGTCATCATACGTATTTATTGCAGGTTCTTCACTATGTGCATATCTCTTTCCATGTAAATGTTTATGTTCACGTGTAATGTGCCTGGTTCACCAGCAGGTGGCAGCATAAATGGCAGAGCTACAGGTACATAGAGTGGAGCTTTCCTTCCAATCTAACACCCCCCCCCCCTCTGTGGTGTGGTGGGCAAGTTTCACTTGCTGCAGGAAGGGTGGGGACCAGTGAGAGTTAGTCTAGCTTACCCCCGGCTAGGGGAAGGTTGCAGTTTGCCCCCTGCCAAGGGAGGGTGTGCAGCAGGTGCACGTCCCTGTTGGACGTGGCCTTGCCCTGGCCAGCTGTAGCACCTTCTGCTCAGCTGGATATGGAGGCAGAAGCTGGAAGCCTCTGAAGCCAGGAGTAAAGTTCCCTAGACTAGTTTAGAGACAGACAGAAGTTGCAGCCCACAGTTAAAGCTAAGTTATAGAGAGGAGTTAGCCTGCCACAGTTAATGCCAAAGCCTGCTGCAACCAAGACAAAGCCTGAGACTGTTTGGAGAAACGTTTATTCAAGTAAAGCTGTTATCAACTTCATCCCAAGGTATAGACTCAATTTATTTCTTCATCCCCTTCATCACCTACCGCCTTTGCTCTGCTTCAGACGACAATGCCTGGGGTTCAGCATATCCAGGTAGGAGCACCGTGACACGTGCACCGACATTATAGGCCACCCTACACCACTCTGGCATTCCTTCACCTGGGTACCATCTACAGTATCACAAAAAAAGGGCCCTGTGCCCTTGTTGCTTTACTGCAACTGGCGTCACGAAAGCAAGTACACATTTCTCTTAAGGGGACCCCTTGGTGCTGCCGTGCGTCGCAGAAGTATGTTTTTTGGCGGAGATTTTTGCGAAACTGTGTGATATCAGAGACTGCTGGGAGGTATTTTGTGCTGCACAGTGGTATCAGACGCTGCTGGGGAGGTATTTTGTGCTGCACAGTGGTATCAGACGCTGCTGGGGAGGTATTTTGTGCTGCACGGTGGTATCAGACGCGGCTGGGGAGGTATTTTGTGCTGCACGGTGGTATCAGACGCTGCTGGGGAAGTATTTTGTGCTGCACGGTGGTATCAGACGCTGCCGGGGAGGTATTTTGTGCTGCACGGGGTATCAGATGCTGCTGGGGAGGTATTTTGTGCTGCACAGTGGTATCTGACGCTGCCGGGGAGGTATTTTGTGCTGCACGGTGGTATCAGACGCTGCTGGGGAGGCATTTTGTGCTGCACGGTGGTATCTGACGCTGCTGGGAGGTATTTTGTGCTGCACAGTGGTATCTGACGCTGCTGGGAGGTATTTTGTGCAGACGCTGCTGAGAGGTATTTTGTGCTGCACGGGGTATCAGATGCTGCTGGGAGGTATTTTGTGCTGCACGGTGGTATCAGACGCTGCTGGGAGGTATTTTGTGCTGCACGGTGGTATCTGACGCTGCCGGGGAGGTATTTTGTGCTGCACGGTGGTATCAGACGCTGCTGGGATATATTTTGCAAATTGCAGTCCCCAATGCACTGAAGGGCCGTCTGCGTGAGCCCTAATACTGCTGTACTACAATTCACAGTGATTCTGACCGGCGGTCTCTTACCTACCAGAGGTGGGACATTCAGGCCGGGGGCCCCATCAGAGGGCCCCCGGCTGCCGTGACAATTACTCAGCACCCTGCGATTGCATTTTGTGGCAGCGATTTTCAAGCTACTCAGTGTATTCCCTGCAATAATCACACATTTGGCCCATTTCCTTAGGATGCAGCATATTTTTATGGCGCCAGTAACCCCGCCGGACAAATGTGATTTTTCCTTAGTAAAATATTAATTTTTTGAATTGGCGAAAAAAAATTTAAATAAAAAAATTAAGATTTAAATTAAACATGTAATATTTTAAATATAATAAAATAAAACTGACATCTTGAGGGCAGGGTCGGTGAGCTGCAAACCTGACATGCAGCGTATACATAACCGTGCAAGCCCCACGAGGTGATCTCTACTTACTTCCTGTCTCATACTCCAGTTACACCTAAAGCTGCATTCACCGTTTTGCTGATTTCCATTTAAGGCCTCCTGCACGAGAACGTGTGCGGCCCGTGGTCGTGCTGCGGGCTGCAATGCACAAACACCGACTGTGGGGCAGTGGATCGCGGACCGATTAAAGTGAATCCGCGCGTTCCGCAAAAAGATAGGACATGCTCTATCTTTTTGCGGAACGGAAGTACGGAACGAAACCCCATGGAAGCACTCCGTAGTGTTCCATTCCGTGCTTCTGTTCCGCATCTCCGGATTTGCGGACCCATTGAAGTGAATGGGTCCGCATCCGTGATGCGGAATGCCCACAGAATGGCGCCCGTGTATTACGCATCCGCTAATGTGGCCTGCAATACGGCAACGGGGCAGTACACGTTCCTGTGCAGGAGGCCTAACTCTCAGGCGGCAGACCCTCCTATCTTTCTTCTCGCTCATCCCTCCCAATTCACTGCATTATAGCATTTCATCCAATGGCATTCTGGATATAATTTATACTCCAATCACACCCAGAGCTGCATTCACAGTTCTGCTGGTTTCCTATTAGCAGAAAATCTCATCTCTTTGCAACGTGGTGCTGCTGTGTTGCATTGTACAATGTGTGGTGGATGCTCTGGGCTCTGATATAGAGAGCACGCAGCAGAACTTTGAATGCAGCTCTAGATGTAACTGGAGTAGAACTGTTAGTTTCCCTTTGGCTAAAATGTAATACAAAAATTATTATCTCAGACCTAAAAATGAAAGCATGCAAAACATGTGACATATAAGTGACACCAGATCAGTGAACTATCTAGGAGGAGAGCACGGATCGTCCCGTTAATCAGATTATCAGTCATACAACATGCCAGGCAGAACATGTAACATGGTGATCATCATGCAAGGATGGGTGGGGGGGGACACAATAACCACACCCGGATTAAAGTAGTTTGGGGTCCACAACGATCAGATACCTGTCACCAACCCCTTTAAACTTTTCCCACTGCTGCCATCTAGTGGCGGCTGCCACCTAGCACCAGCAAACCTGCAGCATCAAGATGCAACCCATAGGAGTGTTGTCTTTCATAGGTACTGTCCCTTTAAGACACAACTAAGACCAGGCTGAAAATCAGAAGACATGATGTGACAGATAAATGGTTCATGCAGAAGCCCCCCCCCCTTCCTCCCCTGGGGGGGGGGGGGGGGGGCACAGTGTTAAATGGAGGGCTGTGAGGATGGGGCCAAGACAGATGCAGTGGGATTTGGTGCATGGTCGTGACTTGCAGAAGTTTCAGCAATTACCTTGACGCAAGGTCTCCCAGAAGGCTGCCATTGTTCAAAGTAGATCAGAGAATTAGTCAGCGCGAGCATCACCCCCGAGTCAGCGAATCCCAAAATAGCAGGTAATAGAGCCGGGTACCCTAACCCCTGGGGAGCGTGCACCAAGGGGCGGGCGGCCGGCTCATTTACTTGCCAATGTTAATTAACAAAATGAAAGCTCCTCTTGAGAACATCAATCAGCAGGTTACACTTAATATCATGGGCTTTGCTGATTCTAAGGACACTGATTCTTATACTCCAGTTACATCCAGAGCTGCATCAAAGTTATACTAGTTTTCCACTTGCTTTCAGACTGCATTGCTGCACAACTGCTGACTTCCCAACTACCCCTTCTGGATCAGTGTCAGGGCTTGCTCTGATGGGATTTATAGTAATGCATATGCTCTATTCACTTGCAGAGCTGCATCCACAGCTGTACTAGTTTTCCACTTGCATTGCGGCACAACCGCTCATTTCCTGGTAACCCCTTCTGGTTCAGTGTCAGGGCACGCTCATAGGATTTGTGTAATGCATAGGCTCTATTCACTTCCAGAGCTGCGTTCACACACTGCCATGTGGAATCCATACATTCCTAACAGCTCAGCTGAGACGCTGCTGCTCGTTTGCAACGTCTGTAAATCTATGTCATCCATCCACAATGCACCACAGCAGAGGACGCCCCCATACCGACCCCGAAACTAAAGGCGACAAGGTCAGTGACCTTTGTTTCACTGAACGGAAAACTGCTAACATGGTGAATACAGCTTTGGATGTGATTGGAGTCACAATATGCTTACTTAGCATAGTGGCATCCAGAGCTGCATTCACCATTCTGCTGTCTGATATACGTCAGTATTGTGCACGCCCTTAACCACTTAGCGAAGACTCTGGCAAAAAGATTTTTCTCTGTACATGGTGCAAACCCTCCATCCCCCACAGTACAACACAGCTCATATAGACGATAGCAGGGAGTCATGTAAATGCAGCTCTGAGTGTGACTGGAGTATAAGACAAGATGGAGCTCACTATCAGCACAGGATAAGTTAAGCAGCAGATTTACAAAGCTACTGAACATTATGTGGAAACTTGAAGGGGTTGTCCAGGACTTTACCATGGGTGACTTATCCTTTCCAACAATTAAAGGGAAAGAGAATCATTACTAATAAGTTCCACAATTCTCAAATATCCCGTCAAGGTGACAAATCCCAGAGAAGAAAATCCCAGCTTAGTATCCAGAGTAATATCCCAAGTAAATGAGAAGAACGCTGCATGGTATACACAACTCCTGCTCGGGATAGTACACAAATTACAAGATTTGCATTTAGGGAACGCCTAGTGGTCATCCCAGGTATTACACTCAGGATTTATACAGCAGAGCTCAAGAGGATTCATGGCATGAACTATTTGATGCTCAAGCAAAGGTGAAATTTTACCATCTTCTGTAGGCTAGGACTCGATGGACGCGCGACATGGGAACCGCAAGTTGTCGTGACAATCATAACCTGGTAGATTTCAGCGCGACATTGCGATCTTATGTCATGTGACCAGCAGTGCCTTCGTGTCATCATACATCACTCATTGAAGTGATGACGCAGTGGCCAGAAACAAGGCTAATGCTATACACTGCATCTCCTCTCGTTGGATGTGTGCTCGTCATGTCTTCTACAGCTTGGTTTTGGCCAACAGCCACATATCGCTCTAGCAACTATGTTCTGGCCTGGGTGACCACTGAGTCAGGGAAAGGGTCCAGAACCAGTCCAGAGGCAGTCTGTTGTACAGCAGTTTGAACTTCCTGCAGCCTCTTCTGTAGAGATACAAGTGGTGGTCACCTAGACAATGAGATAATGGTTGCTCAGCAACTCAAACCAGATAAATCTACAGTAGAGACTACAGGAAGTTTTACCTGCTGGACACTAGTCAGGTCTCTGTAGGCATCGGCAACCAGAGCCCAAAGGCAGCCAGGACCAAGGGGTGGAAAATACAAAGAAGGTTTTATGTCTGTGGTCTGAGATTTGAGGTCTAGTTTGAGTCTGAATTACGGGGTCTGGTTTGAGGTCTAAATTTTTGGGTTTGGTCTGAGGTCTGAATTCTGAAGTCCTCTCCAAGACCAATAATGGAGATTGCAGTATTAGGATGTCCTTAGAGAGACCAAAACTGCTGATTGCTTAAGTGTGTGAGAATGACCTGGGGGTCACATCAATAAAGTCATGTCCATAACAAAGTCCAAGTGTTTAATGTTCCTAGTCAGAAAATGTTAGATTTTGTAAAAATATTACCCAAGCTTAATCTATTGTCCTGGAAACACAACAAATGTGAAATCCTAATGAAGGCTTACCCTCCTCGTGACACGACCAGCTTCACTTTCACCTTGTACGAGACAATAATTCCAAGGATCTCCTTGTTGGCTCCATCTCTCAACCTAGAAATAAAAAAATAATGGTTGAAAAGCTGATGGTCAACCATCTGACCCCAGAAATGTCCTATGATTCGTCCTGTTCCCCTGACTGGAACACCCAGACGAGAACATACGGTTTTCAGAGTGCAGCCCAATCTAGTGAGGGATGAAATCTCCATGTTGACCCCATTTCTCAATCAAGTAGAAGTGAGGGTGGATTCCAAGACAGAGTTCAGAACATGGGGAAACTCCCCAAGAGGTAGAGAACTGGCTGATCACACTGATGAGAATGACCTGAGGATATTCACATTTTACCGGGAAGTTCAACAATGTCCATTCACTGGAGTCTTCAGTGTAAAAGTATAAGGAGTGAAGACTTTAATATAACAATATCTTGGGATTCCTCTTAAGTACTACATGGAGGCTGCAATATAAGAATGTCCTGGGATTCCTCTTAGATATTTTCATACTTAACAGAGTCTACAGAGTGAAAATGACTCAAGTATATTCTAATTATGCAGTGAAGCTCCACAATCTGTTTTCACTTCAAAGTATGAAGAGTACAGGTTGCATTATAAGAATGGCCTGGGATTCCTCTTAGATATTCTCATCCTGTAGTAACAGAGTGAGAATGACCTGAAGATATTCTCGTCATGAAGAGCAGGTCCACAATTTCCATTCACCTCATTGTAAAAGTATGAAGAGTACAGGCTGCAATATAAGAATGTCTTGGGATTACCCTCACATATTCTAATCCTGTTGTAACAAAACAAGAATGACCTGAGGATATTCTTTCTAATTACAGAATGAAGCTCCACAATCTTCATTCACTGTTGTCTTCTGTTTAAGGGTTTAAGGATTGAAGGCTTCAACACAAGAACATTTTAGGATTAATCTTAAATATTATCTGGAGTTTGCAATATAAGATTGTCATGACATTCCTCTTAGATATTCTCATCCTGTAGTAACATGGTGAGAATAGCCTGAGGAGAATCCAATTATAGAGAGCAGGTCCATAATCTCTATTCACTGTGTTCTTCAATGTATGGGGAGTGGAGGCTGCAAAATAAGAATGTCCTGGGATTTCCCTTAGATATTTCAATCCGGTAATAACTAAGGAAAGATGACCTGAGGACGTTCGCATTTTACAGTGAAGCTACCAAATCTTTATTCACTGTGATCTAGAGTGGAGGTTTCAATATAAAAATGTCTTGGGATTCCCCTTAAATTAGATTAGAATCTGGATGTTGAAATATAAGAATGTTCTGCAATTGCTCTTAGAGATTCACATACTGTAGTGAGAATGACCTGAGGACATTCTTATTATTGTGTTAAAGTTCCCAAAAGTTTTTGCACCATATTTACAGTACAAGGGCATTGTGAGGGAGAGTTGCAGCACTCGAATACCTATTTTACTTATATATATATATATATATATATATATATATATATACAGTACAAACCAAAAGTTTGGACACACCTTCTCATTCAAAGAGTTTTCTTTATTTTCATGACTATGAAAATTGTAGATTCACACTGAAGGCATCAAAACTATAAATTAACACATGTTGAATTATATACATAACAAACAAGTGTGAAACAACTGAAGATATGTCATATTCTAGGTTCTTCAAAGTAGCCACCTTTTGCTTTGATTACTGCTTTGCACACTCTTGGCATTCTCTTGATGAGCTTCAAGAGGTAGTCCCCTGAAATGGTTTTCACTTCACAGGTGTGCCCTGTCAGGTTTAATAAGTGGGATTTCTTGCCTTATAAATGGGGTTGGGACCATCAGTTGCGTTGAAGAGAAGTCAGGTGGATACACAGCTGATAGTCCTACTGAATAGACTGTTAGAATTTGTATTATGGCAAGAAATAAGCAGCTAAGTAAAGAAAAACGAGTGGCCATCATTACTTTAAGAAATGAAGGTCAGTCAGTCAGCCGGAAAATTGGGAAAACTTTGAAAGTAAGGGCTATTTGACCATGAAGGAGAGTGATGGGGTGCTGCGGCAGATGACCTGGCCTCCACAGTCACCGGACCTGAACCCAATCGAGATGGTTTGGGGTGAGCTGGACCGCAGAGTGAAGGCAAAAGGGCCAACAAGTGCTAAGCATCTCTGGGAACTCCTTCAAGACTGTTGGAAGACCATTTCAGGGGACTACCTCTTAAAGCTCATCAAGAGAATGCCAAGAGTGTGCAAAGCAGTAATCAAAGCAAAAGGTGACTACTGAAGAACCTAGAATATGACATTTTTAGTTGTTTCACACTTGTTTGTTATGTATATAATTCCACATGTGTTAATTCATAGTTTTGATGCCTTCATAGTCATGAAAATAAAGAAAACTCTTTGAATGAGTGTGTCCAAACTTTTGGTCTGTACTGTATATATATATATATATTAGTCGCACTGCAGTGAGAATGAGCACAGTTCAAGTAGGCACTGCAGCATAATTGGCCAATCAGATTATTTTATGAATAATACAATGATGAGAATGTGTTTGAACATCATATTGTAAACAGGGATGGAAATTAAGCTTGACCAAAATATAAATAATGCACTATGTCAATGATTTGCAGCAGTCCAAAGGACATTCTCATTACTGTCCATGCAGCACCAGGGCATGGATAATGAGGGTTTTATCAGGTATTAGAAAGGTCTGGAATCACTCCCATATACTATTCTCATGGTGGAAAAGACAAAGCTGATCCTCACTGTCTGATTGCTAAAGTGTGTGAGAATTGCCCAGGACATTCTCACACTAACCCTCAGGTAGTTCTCATGCTGCAGTCTCAGACTCTGAAAAACATCAGATATTTAGTTGTTTGTGTCTTATTGGTAAGAACCCCACAGAACTATGGATTGTGGGCTATATTATATAGGTGACGGGGAGAGGGCTCAGAGGACGTCTCACAGAGTACTAGATGCCAAGTTGGTGTCTTCATGCTTCAATTTCCCGTCCAGCGCCAGGCCGCGCTTCTCCCGGTTGTTGGCCAGGAATGGAGTCAACGTATAGACCTTACAAAATGTGGAGCTGGGCGCTACAACGTCACTGCTGGAAGGACACAGAGACAAGGAGAGGGTTAAATCTGCAGCATTTCTTAGGTTAACCTGCCCCAACACATTGCCTTGAGTTACATCACTCCAGTCACATACAAAGCTGCGTTCCCATTTCTGTTGATTGCTACAGTTTATCTATAATATGCAGTCAGGCGTGGCACTTTACAACTTAGCTGCATGCACTGTGTTATGGTAACTGCAGCTCTGCATGTGAGTGGAGCATAAAAGATGAATTGGGATTAGTGCAAGGAAAGTATATGCTCCAAAAAGAGCACAGCAGCAGTTTTTAAAGCTAGAGCTACTTGATGACTGCAGTTGGCGGTATATCACATCCCTTTAAAAAGTAGTCTAGGGGGACGACCAGGAAGAAGAAGCCATTGCAGCATGGATGTAACGATATGTACTCACTCAGCTTCCTCCACCGCTACTGGGCACTTGTACTGGGCTGTGTTGAAGAGGCAAATGTCGGCATACTGGCGCACTGTAACGAAATACAACAGACAGAGCACATTTATAAGAATTGGTATTATTTATATTACAGTTGCACCAATATATGTGTCTAGTGCAACGCTTTCCCTGCAGGGTCTCATCATCACCTGAGATTTTAATCTTCTTCACAGTCTTGTTTGTGTTGTTTGTGACGTGGACATTGACATTGATCGGCTCTCCATGGTAATAAATCTGCAGAAAAACAATAAAAGTATCAAAATGTGTCCAAAAGTGTCAAAGAGAAAAGATCAGTAAAAAGGTTATCAATTACGGATGCAGTTCCCAGTGCGGCCTGTAGATGGCATCAGAGACTAGCAATTACACACTGCATGTCTGCAATCAGCAGGAGATCGATGTTCAGGCCTAGTTCACACTTCAGTGTTTGTTCAGTGATTTCCATCAGTGATTTTGAGCGAAAACCAGGTGCGGCTCTAAACACAGAACAGGAGCAGATCTCTCCCTTATGTCTATGGAGGCTCCAATCCTGGTTTTATCTCACAATCACCGATGGAAATCACTGACCCAAACACTGATGTGTGAATGAGGCCTTATACTCCAATTACCTCCAGAGCTGCATTCACAGTCTTACAGACCATAAAGAGGACGCAGCTGAAGTGTGACAGAGACATTCGTCTCCCATAAGTCACTAGGTGCAGCTATCGCATTGTAGTTCACAGAATCAGTGGGGCGCAGGCAGGTGTGGGAGCCAACAGGAAACTGGCAGAACTGTAAATGCTGCTTTGAATGTAATTAGAGCATAAGAAAATAAGGCTAAGCATAATACTGCATATAGATTTACTAATTCTGATAATCTGGAAATCTATGCAGAGAGAACAATTGGTAAGGTTTATGACATGAAACGTTTTTATGAATGTCCGATAATCCAGAATAATTTTAGGGTCACCTCTTTATCTAGCGATGCCTCCAGGTGCAGAGGTTTATCTGACATCAGGAACTGTCGTGTGGTCTCCGCCATCGGCTGTGGTCCCGGCCTCTCTGGGGCATACTGGACTTTTCTGATTACTAATCGTACTGAATTCCTGAGAAAATAAAGGAGATGGAAGATAGATAAATAGATAATAGATAGATAGATAGATAATAGATAGATAGATAGATAGATAATAGATAGATAGATAGATAATAGATAATAGAGAGATAATAGATAGATAGATAGATAGATAGATAGATAGATAGATAGATAGATAATAGATAGATAATAGATAGATAGATAGATAGATAGATAGATAGATAGATAGATAGAAAGATAATAGATAGATAGATAGATAGATAGATAGATAGATAGATAATAGATAGATAGATAGATAATAGATAGATAGATAGATAGATAGATAGATAATAGATAGATAATAGATAATAGATAGATAGATAGATAGATAGATAGATAGATAGATAGATAGATAGATAGATAGATAGATAGATAGATAGATAATAGATAATAGATAGATAATAGATAGATAATAGATAGATAGATAATAGATAATAGATAGATAATAGATAGATAATAGATAATAGATAGATAATAGATAATAGATAGATAATAGATAATAGATAGATAATAGATAGATAGATAGATAGATAATAGATAATAGATAGATAATAGATAGATAATAGATAGATAATAGATAATAGATAGATAGATAGATAGATAGATAATAGATAGATAGATAGATAATAGATAGATAATAGATCTTATTGGATATTTTTTCTACCTTTTATGGATCTTTTCTTCCAGGGTTTCAGCACAGAAAGCCTTCACCTCATAGTCGACCCCACAGGCCTGAGAGGGAGGAGAGGACAGTGGATCATTAATCTCATTAACTCGACCACCATCACCCGTATGACCACATCTGGCACCTTCATTACCAGCCCTCGTCTGCCACCATCACCACTCTGTCACCACCTTAATTACTACCCCCATCATTCTACCATCACCTCCATTACTGCCCCCACTCTACACCACCCTCTTTATCTTAACCATTCTACTAACACTTTCTCCACAACCTTCACCACCACAGACATTACCACCACAGACATTACCACCACCTTCATTACCACCAACTTCATTCCTGTAAAGCAGTGGAAGTGAAACCAATAGATTTGACTTAGGGCTAAATCTAGGGGCATTATCCTGACAGTCCCCTGGATCTTGCCCTTTAACCCCTATACAGGGATCTGGTCTTCTCTGCAAGGGAGCCACCAGGCTGCTACCTCCAGGAATAGTCTCCTTGTGGTTGTCTGCTGACCCACAGGGGTCAGGGACACCGTTGTGCAACCCTGAGGGAACAGGCAATACTTGTATTCAGTAACAGGCTGAGGTCAGAGAAGGCAATGTACATGCAAATCTGAGAAACAATGCAAAAGTTTAGGGAAGCCAGCTCAGGGTCTGTATCCAGGAACAGGCAGGAGTCAGTACACGGGCAGACAATCACAGCTAGGAGCAAGAACCTATTTCTCAGGCACCCTCCCACTGGGAAAGGATTGCCAGCCATTGGCTGGTGCAAATCAGGTTGTGCACCCTAAGGTCAGAAGGAAGAAGCTTTGCTGGCAAGATCAGGCCACAGCCTGCATGGGGAGAAGAACCGGAATACTCCAGTGGCTGGATCCGCCACAAGGAAGCTGCAGGGAATTGGAACATCATCAGAGGAGTGAATGGAGAGGCGCCCATGCCTGCCCGAGATGCAGCTGCATCGGGCACAAGCTGCCAATATAACAATTACCATCACCATTTCTACCACCACCATCTTCATCACTACTTCCATTCTACCACCAGCCTCATAACCACCACGGTTCTACCACCTCCTACAAAGCCTTCACCACAGCCTTCACCTCAACCATCACATCCCCTGCCATCTCCTGACCCATAGCTGTACTAACATTATCTTCTCTCTACTTCTTCTAGAAGGTTCTCACCGTCTTTGTCACTACCACCTGCATAATGCTTCTGCCTCCACCACTATCTTCATAACCGTCATCTCGCACAATTACAATGTTATCCCTTTTTTTTTTTTTTTTACAGAAAATATCAAGAAATGATTAACGCTAATGTCTAACCATTGGTTCAATTTGACCAGACCCCCCACCACCACCACCACCACCAGCACAAACCTTTCCTGTGTCTTCGGGGCCGGGCTGAAGAGTGACAGAACATGGGAGATTTGGTGGAATCTGGAAAATCAAAAAAAGTTCATTATTTGCGCTTCCGATATCTGGTCATTGCAGTTCATCCTACAAATAACAGGAACCGACATTTCCAGGGCATGGCTGCGACCACTACCTCCGCACCCCCTACAGCTACACTGCTGGGTCAGGGTTAAAAGCAGAGCCATAAACTGAAGCTTATGGGCCCCTAAGCAAACTCTGTAACAGAGACCTCGACCTCTGCACCCCCTGGATAAAGGATATACCTCCCAGAGGGCAAATCTCCAGGATCTTCTCTATAGAGACACTGAACCAGCAGGAGATGCCAGAAATGTTGAAGTCAGCTCTTTATGTGGCACATAAAACATTAGGTAACAAAGGATTCACAAAGAACTTAAAACTTTACAATTGATACATTGTATCAGGACTGTAAACAACGTTTAATGGCGGGCTCCACTGAAGAGAATGGGGCAGAGCTGCAATGCCACACACAACCAAAGGACAGGTATGGCACTGTTTTTAACCACTTCATTACCAGGCGATTTTCCGTTTTATTTTTCTGTTCACTTAGCTGTAAGAGGGCTTGAATTTTTTTGTCCTTTCTAAAGGCACCATTTAATGTCGTATACAATGTAATGGGAAGCTGGAAAAAATGGCATGGAATTGGAAAAAAATATATATATATATTTTTTTATTCTGTCACAGTGTTATGGGTTTTGTTTTTACAGCGTTACTGCCCTGTTCCCTTCATTCTCCAAGTCAGCACAATTACAGTGATTTTCTTTTAAAGCCCGAGGAGCGTGCTTTCTACACCCGTGCAACAAAATCGTGCAGTGTGCCACACAAAAACGTGCACAAGGTTACCGTCCATCGCAGGCCCTCTCCATATGAGAAGGGCCCCCATAAACCTTTCCCAGTCCCTCCGGGCCAGAAGGCTCCTCAAATGGACCAAGACAAAATAGGCAACCCCCAGCCAAAGCCGAAGGTATGCCAAGTCTATGCTCCGGCTTTCAACTAGGCTACCATCCAAGATGTCGGCACAGAGCTTCAACAACTAGATCTAGACTCTCCCCGAAGGGAGAGCCCAAGGGGTTTTTCGGGGGGGTGCGGAACCAGGATGGCCACCCCCCCCCCCCCAGACCTCTAGGGAGGTACCCGTAAGGGCGCCGCAACCCAAGAAATCCTTGTGACAAACAAAATGTGGAAAGTGAAGCCGTCACTCAGTGGGCTCCCACCACCGGTGAGTTCAGGCACCTAAGGGTCACCACTCCTGGGGCACTTCTGCACCTCGGGCTTCCAAACATCTCAGTCCCTGGCTTCGATCCGGCGATCCTTTGGTCACCTAGCATAGGGCACTAATGGCCCAAGCCGTACACCCTAGGGATGCCGTGTGGTTCTCTGTTCTACATCCTGCCAGGGCTCTGTCCACCAGGAATCAATAGGAACAGATACTACACTTGATCTTGGCCAAAAGGCCGAGAAGCGAGTGATACCACATCTATATAGTTTTATGGGTATTGTTTTTACAGCGTTCCCTATGAGATAAAACTGACCTGTTCCCTTCATGCTCCGGGTCAGTGAGATAACAGTGATACCACATTTATAGACTTTTTCTTATATTTTAATACTTAAAAAATAAAAACTTTGGAAAATTCTGACCCCAATAACTTTTTTTTTCTACTTTCGCTTACGGAGCTGAGCGAGGGCTTATTTTCTGAGGGTAGTTTTTATTGATACCATTTTGGAGTACGTATGACTTTTTGATCACTTTAGATTTCATTTTTTTGCAGGTGGTGAAGTGATGAAAAAACACTGAATCGTCCATTTTGGGGTTTTATCGCCATTAAGTGTACAAATTATAATAGTTCACACATTTTGGGACGTGGCGGTGTCTATAGTCTATTTTTAGATTCTTTTGTAGTTTTAAAAACTTTTTAGACTTTTTTTTTTCGTCCTCCTAGGGTACTTTCACATGCAATCATCTGATTGCTTCCTCCATAGACTGCCGTGAATTGCCATTGCAGCCTATAGGAGATTCGCTATTTCGCTTCTTCGAGAGCCGATGGGCCAAGCAGTGCTCGTATGAAAGCTGCTCAGATGCCGTGGTTTCAATTGACCTTGGCATCTGTCTGCAATCGGCACTATCGCCGATCACAGACATTGCTTTCGGGTGTCTGGTGTTTAAAGCAGCAGAAACCTGGAGGCTACGGTGGCAGCTTCGCTTCAGAGTGGGCGCCATGTTTAAAGACCCTATTTCCAACATATATACCGTAGTTGTTCAGCAGTAGGGAAATGGTTAAACTAAAGCAGCCATGTTTTTCTAATTCTAGACATTAGGCGATATGGAGGATCCTCTCCTACCTCGAAGGTGAACGGGTAGGCATGCTCGCCCAACTTCTTAATCAAGCGCTCCTGCAGCCGCGTCAGTGGCTTCTTCTCTTCTGGGACGGGTGGGAAAGCTTGAATGTTGGCCACAAAAAGATCCTTACGAAAAGTCAGACCAAGAACATCAAGGTCCTCACGGCCATAACGAAAGGCGCAAGTCAACGTCACAAACACTGGAGAAACAAGAGACAGAACCCGGCTGTAATTAAACTGGCAGGATCTGCAGGTTGACGAGACTCCAGCCGCGTGACTGCTTCATTATCCCCATCACGCTCTTGCTGACGTTCTGTCTCGTACATGGAGACAAGCCGCTAATTTTCTGTACTCTAGTTTTTGAGAGAGGCGCCTCTAATAGAGATGACTGAAGCATAGAGGCTCGTAATTACTCATCCTCGCTGGCTATGATTTAATGTAATTGGAGATGGATTTCTGGCAGGTGAAAAATGGTCAAAAATTAAATTTCTCGGGGGGAGGGTGCCCGAAAAATATCTCCAGTCCTACTTGTTTATTGTTTCCTACAGTACTGAGAGGTTAGCACCCAAGGGACCTAGAGTTAAGGGTCTCCTTTATGCTCTAAATAAAACACAGGCACAATCAGGGTCGTTACAAAGTTGCACGAGGGCGCTCTATCTACAGCTAACGACCACAACCAGACCTAAAAATTCATAAGTCACAGGGGCTTGTAGGGGTTGGACCATCTTAAAGAAAATTTTATTTTATTTTTTCCCAGACACAGCGATATATCTGCTCACAGCTTGTGTCTTGTATTGCAGTTCACCTCCATCGAAGTCAATGTCACTGAGCTGCAATACCACACACAACCTGTGGGAAGTGTGGCACTGTTTTTGGATGAAAGCAGTCCCTTTATTTTATCTTGGAGTACACCTTTTAATGTCCAAGCAATAAGCCCCCAAATTCTGTAATGGGAATACCCCTTTAAATCTGTCCAAGTGAGTTTAACCAGTTTGACCAGCACATTTATGGCCATTACTGGGACACGTTTCTTGTCTTCTTGTTTTTGTTAAGGGTGATATACATTATATGGAGTTGTTATGATACAGATGGATATAAGACCCCCATTTACTTCCTGTGCACCTGATCTTGTGACTATTGTCCCATGGAGTGCTATTCTTGTTATTTTACTATATTTAGGGTAAACTAGAATTTTTTTTTAGAAAAACCCTTCCCCAACCTTTTATACATTTTGTCCCACCCCTGGGCAAAATTATAAGAAGTTCTGTAGTAAAAAGATGGACATAAGACACCCAATTTACTACCTCTGCAGCTGATTGTAAGCTCTTGCGTGCAGGGCCCTCATTCCTATTCTTCTAATTGTTGCTGTGTAATGTATGATTTTAATTGTACATAAACCCTCTGATTGGAAATCGATGCGGAATATGTTGGCGCTATATAAAAAAAGATTATAATTATTGTACCATAGGGCTGCTGTTCTTGTTTTTTCCTTTGTTAAAGTTGATACAGAGCAAGTAATATGTAGAGCTCCTTCCTCAAGCCTCCCCTGCTCATTGTCCCGCCCCTTTTAGAAAAAAAATGGATATGATGCATCTGTAGTGGACAACCACTGAGAAGACATTATATACGGTACCTTTTCTTTCTTTCAGATATTCGGGATCCACCAAAACAACACCATCTAGAAAAATACAAACATATGTGAGTTTATATAAAATATATATACTGTATATAGGTGATTTACATACAAATTTGAAAACCGAACCAATGATGGAAAGTTCCAAATACAAAATCAGAATAAAAATAAACTCAAATGGCTGATAACAGGGAGTAATAGACTGTATTCTCCTGTCCTACAGTCATCCTCTCCCCTGAAATGGCTGAT
This sequence comes from Bufo bufo, assembly GCF_905171765.1. NCBI lineage: Eukaryota > Metazoa > Chordata > Amphibia > Anura > Bufonidae > Bufo > Bufo bufo. The sequence goes on from NC_053391.1 coordinate 692,843,848, forward strand.
AACAGGGGGCAATAGACTGTATTCTCCTGTCCTACAGTCATCCTCTCCCCTGAAATGGCTGATAACAGGGGGCAATAGACTGTATTCTCCTGTCCTACAGTCATCCTCTCCCCTGAAATGGCTGATAACAGGGCGCAATAGACTGTATTCTCCTGTCCTACAGTCATCCTCTCCCCTGACATGGCTGATAACAGGGAGCAATAGATTGTATTCTCCTGTCCTACAGTCATCATCTCCCCTGAAATGGCTGATAACAGGGCGCAATAGACTGTATTCTCCTGTCCTACAGTCATCCTCTCCCCTGACATGGCTGATAACAGGGAGCAATAGACTGTATTCTCCTGTCCTACAGTCATCCTCACCCCTGAAATGGCTGATAACAGGGAGTAATAGATTGTATTCTCCTGTCCTACAGTCATCCTCTCCCCTGAAATGGCTGATAACAGGGGGCAATAGACTGTATTCTCCTGTCCTACAGTCATCCTCACCCCTGAAATGGCTGATAACAGGGAGTAATAGATTGTATTCTACTGTCCTACAGTCATCCTCTCCCCTGAAATGGCTGATAACAGGGAGCAATAGACTGTATTCTCCTGTCCTACAGTCATCCTCCCCCTGAAATGGCTGATAACAGGGGGCAATAGACTGTATTCTCCTGTCCTACAGTCATCCTCTGCTCTGAAATGGCTGATAACAGGGGGCAATAGACTGTATTCTCCTGTCCTACAGTCATCCTCACCCCTGAAATGGCTGATAACAGAGGGCAATAGACTGTATTCTCCTGTCCTACAGTCATCCTCACCCCTGAAATGGCTGATAACAGGGAGCAATAGACTGTATTCTCCTGTCCTACAGTCATCCTCTCCCCTGAAATGGCTGATAACAAGGGGCAATAGACTGTATTCTCCTGTCCTACAGTCATCCTCTCCCCTGACATGGCTAATAACAGGGGGGCAATAGACTGTATTCTCCTGTCCTACAATCATCCTCTCCCCTGACATGGCTAATAACAGGGGGGCAATAGACTGTATTCTCCTGTCCTACAATCATCCTCTCCCCTGAAATGGCTGATAACAGGGGGCAATAGACTGTATTCTCCTGTCCTACAGTCATCCTCACCCCTGAAATGGCTGATAACAGGGGGCAATAGACTGTATTCTCCTGTCCTACAGTCATCCTCACCCCTGAAATGGCTGATAACAGGGGGCAATAGACTGTATTCTCCTGTCCTACAGTCATCCTCTCCCCTGACATGGCTGATAACAGGGGGGCAATAGACTGTATTCTCCTGTCCTACAGTCATCCTCACCCCTGAAATGGCTGATAACAGGGGGCAATAGAATGTATTCTCCTGTCCTACAGTCATCCTCTCCCCTGAAATGGCTGATAACAGGGGCAATAGACTGTATTCTCCTGTCCTACAGTCATCCTCTCCCCTGAAATGGCTGATAACAGGGGGCAATAGATTGTATTCTCCTGTCCTACAGTTATCCTCTCCCCTGAAATTGCTGATAACAGGGGGCAATAGATTGTATTCTCCTGTCCTACAGTTATCCTCTCCCCTGACATGGCTGATAACAGGGGGCAATAGATTGTATTCTCCTGTCCTACAGTCATCCTCTCCCCTGAAATGGCTGATAACAAGGAGCAATAGACTGTATTCTCCTGTCCTACAGTCATCCTCTCCCCTGACATGGCTGATAACAGGGGGGCAATAGACTGTATTCTCCTGTCCTACAGTCGTCCTCTCCCCTGAAATGGCTGATAACAGGGGGCAATAGACTGTATTCTCCTGTCCTACAGTCATCCTCTCCCCTGAAATGGCTGATAACAGGGGGCAATAGACTGTATTCTCCTGTCCTACAGTCATCCTCTCCCCTGAAATGGCTGATAACAGGAGGCAATAGACTGTATTCTCCCGTCCTACAGTCATCCTCTCCCCTGAAATGGCGGATAACAGGAAGCAATAGACTGTATTCTCCTGTCCTACAGTCATCCTCTCCCCTGAAATGGCCGATAACAGGGAGCAATAGACTGTATTCTCCTGTCCTACAGTCATCCTCTCCCCTGAAATGGCTGATAACAGGGAGCAATAGACTGTATTCTTCTGTCCTACAGTCATCCTCTCCCCTGAAATGGCTGATAACTGGGAGCAATAGACTGTATTCTCCTGTCCTACAGTCATCCTCTCCCCCTGAAATGGCTGATAACAGGGGGCAATAGACTGTATTCTCCTGTCCTACAGTCTTCCTCTCCCCTGAAATGGCAGATAACAGGGAGCAATAGACTGTATTCTCCTGTCCTACAGTCATCCTCTCCCCTGAAATGGCTGATAACAGGGAGCAATAGACTGTATTCTCCTGTCCTACAGTCATCCTCTCCCCTGAAATTGCTGATAACAGGGGACAATAGACTGTATTCTCCTGTCCTACAGTCATCCTCTCCCCTGAAATGGCTGATAACAGGGAGAAATAGATTGTATTCTCCTGTCCTACAGTCATCCTCTCCACTGAAATGTCTGATAACAGGGGGCAATAGATTGTATTCTCCTGTCCTACAGTTATCCTCTCCCCTGACATGGCTGATAACAGGGGGCAATAGATTGTATTCTCCTGTCCTACAGTCATCCTCTCCCCTGAAATGGCTGATAACAGGGGGCAATAGACTGTATTCTCCTGTCCTACAGTCATCCTCTCCCCTGAAATGGCTTATAACATGGGCAATAGACTGTATTCTCCTGTCCTACAGTCATCCTCTCCCCTGAAATGTCTGATAACAGGGGGCAATAGACTGTATTCTCCTGTCCTACAGTCATCCTCTCCCCTGAAATGGCTGATAACAGGGAGAAATAGACTGTATTCTTCTGTCCTACAGTCATTCTCTCCCCTGAAATGGCTGATAACAGGGGGCAATAGATCTTATTCTCCTGTCCTACAGTCATCCTCTCCCCTGAAATGGCTGATAACAGGGAGAAATAGACTGTATTCTTCTGTCCTACAGTCATCCTCTCCCCTGAAATGGCTGATAACAGGGGGCAATAGATTGTATTCTCCTGTCCTACAGTCATCCTCTCCCCTGACATGGCTGATAACAGGGAGCAATAGACTGTATTCTCCTGTCCTACAGTCATCCTCTCCCCTGAAATGGCTGATAACAGGGAGCAATAGACTGTATTCTCCTGTCCTACAGTCATCCTCTCCCCTGAAATGGCTGATAACAGGGGGCAATAGACTGTATTCTCCTGTCCTACAGTCATCCTCTCCCCTGACATGGCTGATAACAGGGGGCAATAGATTGTATTCTCCTGTCCTACAGTCATGCTCTCCCCTGAAATGGCTGATAACAGGGAGCAATAGATTGTATTCTCCTGTCCTACAGTCATCCTCTCCACTGAAATGGCTGATAACAGGGGGCAATAGATTGTATTCTCCTGTCCTACAGTCATCCTCTCCCCTGAAATGGCTGATAACAGGGGGCAATAGACTGTATTCTTCTGTCCTACAGTCATCCTCTCCCCTGAAATGGCTGATAACAAGGGGAAATAGACTGTATTCTCCTGTCCTACAGTCATCCTCTCCCCTGACATGGCTGATAACAGGGAGCAATAGATTGTATTCTCCTGTCCTACAGTCATCCTCTCCCCTGAAATGGCTGATAACAGGGGGCAATAGATTGTATTATCCTGTCCTACAGTCATCCTTTCCCCTGAAATGGCTGATAACAGGGAGCAATAGATTGTATTCTCCTGTCCTACAGTCATCCTCTCCCCTGAAATGGCTGATAACAGGGGGCAATAGATTGTATTCTCCTATCCTACAGTCATCCTCTCCCCTGAAATGGCTGATAACAGGGGCAATAGACTGTATTCTTCTGTCCTACAGTCATCCTCTCCCCTGAAATGGCTGATAACAGGGGGCAATAGACTGTATTCTCCTGTCCTACAGTCATCCTCTCCCCTGAAATGGCTGATAACAGGGAGCAATGGACTGTATTCTCCTGTCCTACAGTCATCCTCTCCCCTGAAATGGCTGATAACAGGAGCAATAGACTGTATTCTCCTGTCATACAGTCATCCTCTCCCCTGAAATTGCTGATAACAGGGGGCAATAGACTGTATTCTCCTGTCCTACAGTTATCATCTCCCCTGAAATGGCTGATAACAGGGGGCAATAGATTGTATTCTCCTGTCCTACATTCATCCTCTCCCCTGAAATGGCTGATAACAGGGAGCAATAGACTGTATTCTCCTGTCCTTCAGTCATCCTCTCCCCTGAAATGGCTGATAACAGGGAGCAATAGACTGTATTCTCCTGTCCTACAGTCATCCTCTCCCCTGAAATGGCTGATAACAGGAGGCAATAGACTGTATTCTCCTGTCCTACAGTCATCCTCTCCCCTGAAATGGCTAACAGCAGGGAGTAATAGACTGTATTCTCCTGTCCTACAGTCATCCTCTCCCCTGAAAAGGCTGATAGCAGGGGGCAATAGATTGTATTCTCCTGTCCTACAGTCATCCTCTCCCCTGAAATGGCTAACAGCAGGGAGTAATAGACTGTATTCTCCTGTCCTACAGTCATCCTCTCCCCTGAAATGGCTAATAACGCGGGCAATAGACTGTATTCTCCTGTCCTACAGTCATCCTCTCCCCTGAAATGGCTGATAACAGGGAGCAATAGATTGTATTCTCCTGTCCTACAGTCATCATCTCCCCTGAAATGGCTGATAACAGGGGGCAATAGATTGTATTCTCCTGTCCTACAGTCATCCTCTCCCCTGAAATGGCTGATAACAGGGAGCAATAGACTGTATTCTCCTGTCCTACAGTCATCCTCTCCCCTGAAATGGCTGATAGCAGGGAGCAATAGATTGTATTCTCCTGTCCTACAGTCATCCTCTCCCCTGAAATGGATGATAACAGGGAGCAATAGACTGTATTCTCCTGTCCTACAGTCATCCTCTCCCCTGAAATGGCTGATAACAGGGAGCAATAGATTGTATTCTCCTGTCCTACAGTCATCCTCTCCCCTGAAATGGCTTATAACAGGGGGCAATAGATTGTATTCTCCTGTCCTACAGTCATCCTCTCCTCTGAAATGGCTGATAACAGGGAGCAATAGACTGTATTCTTCTGTCCTACAGTCATCATCTCCCCTGAAATGGCTGATAACAGGGGGCAATAGACTGTATTCTCCTGTCCTACAGTCATTCTCTCCCCTGAAATGGATGATAACAGGGCCAATAGACTGTATTCTCCTGTCCTACAGTCATCCTCTCCCCTGAAATGGCTGATAACAGGGGGCAATAGATTGTATTCTCCTGTCCTACAGTCATCCTCTCCCCTGCAATGGCTGATAACAGGGAGCAATAGATTGTATTCTCCTGTCCTACAGTCATCCTCTCCTCTGAAATGGCTGATAACAGGGGGCAATAGACTGTATTCTCCTGTCCTACATTCATCCTCTCCCCTGAAATGGCTGATAACAGGGAGCAATAGACTGTATTCTCCTGTCCTACAGTCATCCTCTCCCCTAAAATGGCTGATAACAGGGAGCAATAGATTGTATTCTTATGTCCTACAGTCATCCTCTCCCCTAACATGGCTGATAACAGGGGGCAATAGATTGTATTCTCCTGTCCTACAGTCATCCTCTCCCCTGAAATGGCTGATAACAGGGGGCAATAGACTGTATTCTCCTGTCCTACAGTCATCCTCTCCCCTGAAATGGCTGATAACAAAAGGCAATAGACTGTATTCTCCTGTCCTACAGTCATCCTCTCCCCTGAAATGGCTGATAACAGGGAGAAATAGACTGTATTCTCCTGTCGTACAGTCATCCTCTCCTCTGAAATGGCTGATAACAGGGGGCAATAGATTGTATTCTCCTGTCCTACAGTCATCCTCTCCCTGAATGGCTGATAACAGGGAGCAATAGACTGTATTCTCCTGTCCTACAGTCATCCTCTCCCCTGAAATGGCTGATAACAGGGAGCAATAGATTGTATTCTCCTGTCCTACAGTCATCCTCTCCTCTGAAATGGCTGATAACAGGGGGCAATAGATTGTATTCTCCTGTCCTACAGTCATCTTCTCCCTGAATGGCTGATAACAGGGAGCAATAGACTGTATTCTCCTGTCCTACAGTCATCCTGTCCCCTGAAATGGCCAAAAACATGGAGCAATAGACTGTATTCTCCTGTCCTACAGTCATCCTCTCCTCTGAAATGGCTGATAACAGGGAGCAATAGACTGTATTCTCCTGTCCTACAGTCATCCTCTCCCCTGAAATGGCTGATAACAGGGAGCAATAGATTGTATTCTCCTGTCCTACAGTCATCCTCTCCCTTGAAATGGCTGATAACTGGGAGCAATAGACTGTATTCTCCTGTGCTACAGTCATCATCTCCCCTGAAATGGCTGATAACAGGGGGCAATAGATTGTATTCTCCTGTCCTACAGTCATCCTCTCCCCTGAAATGGCTCATAACAGGGGGCAATAGACTGTATTCTCCTGTCCTACAGTCATCCTCTCCCCTGAAATGGCTGATAACAGGGGGCAATAGACTGTATTATCCTGTCCTACAGTCATCCTCTCCCCTGAAATGGCTGATAACAGGGAGCAATAGATTGTATTCTCCTTTTCTACAGTCATCAGCTCCCCTGAAATGGCTAATAACAGGGGGCAATAGACTATATTCTCCTCTCCTACAGTAATCCTCTCCCCTGAAATGGCTGATAACAGGGGGGAATAGACTGTATTCTCCTCTCCTACAGTAATCCTCTCCCCTGAAATGGCTGATAACAGGGGGCAATAGACTGTATTCTCCTCTCCTACAGTAATCTTCTCCCCTGAAATGGCTGATAACAGGGGGCAATAGACTGTATTCTCATCTCCTACAGTAATCCTCTCCCCTGAAATGGCTGATAACAGGGGGCAATATACTGTATTATCCTGTCCTACAGTCATCCTCTCCCCTTAAATGGCTGATAACAGGGGGCAATAGACTGTATTCTACTGTCCTACAGTCATCCTCTCCCCTGAAATGGCTGATAACAGGGAGCAATAGATTGTATTCTCCTGTTCTACAGTCATCCTCTCCTCTAAAATGGATGATAACAGGGGGCCATAGACTGTATTCTCCTGTCCTACAGTCATCCTCTCCCCTGAAATGGCTGATAACAGGAGGTAATAGACTGTATTCATTCTCCTGTCCTACAGTCATCCTCTCCCCTGAAATGGCTGATAACAGGGAGCAATAGACTGTATTCTCCTGTCCTACAGTCATCCTCTCCTCTGAAATGGCTGATAACAGGGGGCAATAGACTGTATTCTTCTGCCCTACAGTCATCATCTCCCCTGAAATGGCTGATAATAGGGGCAATAGATTGTATTCTCCTGTCCTACAGTCATCCTCTCCCCTGAAATGGCTGATAACAGGGGGCAATAGACTGTATTTTCTTGTCCTACAGTCATCCTCTCCCCTGAAATGGCTGATAACAGGGAGCAATAGACTGTATTCTCCTGTCCTACAGTCATCCTCTGCCCTAAAATAGCTGATTTCAGGGGACAATAGATTGTATTCTCCTGTCCTACATTCATCCTCTCCCCTGAAATGGCTGATAACAGGAAGCAATAGACTGTATTCTCCTGTCCTACAGTCATCCTCTCCCCTAAAATGGCTGATAACAGGGAGCAATAGATTGTATTCTCATGTCCTACAGTCATCCTCTCCCCTAACATGGCTGATAACAGTGGGCAATAGATTGTATTGTCCTGTCCTACAGTCATCCTCTCCCCTGAAATGGCTGATAACAGGGGGCAATAGATTGTATTCTCCTGTCCTACAGTCATCCTCTCCCCTGAAATGGCTAATAACAGGAGGCAATAGACTGTATTCTCCTGTCCTACAGTCATCCTCTCCCCTGAAATGGCTAACAGGGGTCAATAGATTGTATTCTCCTGTCCTACAGTCATCCTCTCCCCTGCAATGGCTGATAACAGGGGGCAATAGTTTGTATTCTCCTGTACTACAGTCATCCTCTCCCCTGAAATGGCTGATAACAGGGGGCAATAGACTGTATTCTCCTGTTCTACAGTCATCCTCTCCCCTGAAATGGCCGAAAACATGGAGCAATAGACTGTATTCTCCTGTCCTACAGTCATTCTCTCCCCTGAAATGGCTGATAACAGGGAGCAATAGACTGTATTCTCCTGTCCTACAGTCATCCTCTCCCCTGAAATGGCTGATAACAGGGAGCAATAGACTGTATTCTTCTGTCCTACAGTCATCCTCTCCCCTGAAATGGCTGATAACAAGGGGCAATAGACTGTATTCTCCTGTCCTACAGTCATCCTCTCCCCTGACATGGCTGATAACAGGGAGCAATAGATTGTATTCTCCTGTCCTACAGTCATCCTCTCCCCTGAAATGGCTGATAACAGGGGGCAATAGATTGTATTATCCTGTCCTACAGTCATCCTTTCCCCTGAAATGGCTGATAACAGGGAGCAATAGATTGTATTCTCCTGTCCTACAGTCATCCTCTCCCCTGAAATGGCTGATAACAGGGGGCAATAGATTGTATTATCCTGTCCTACAGTCATCCTTTCCCCTGAAATGGCTGATAACAGGGAGCAATAGATTGTATTCTCCTATCCTACAGTCATCCTCTCCCCTGAAATGGCTGATAACAGGGAGCAATAGACTGTATTCTTCTGTCCTACAGTCATCCTCTCCCCTGAAATGGCTGATAACAGGGGGCAATAGACTGTATTCTCCTGTCCTACAGTCATCCTCTCCCCTGAAATGGCTGATAACAGGGAGAAATGGACTGTATTCTCCTGTCCTACAGTTATCCTCTCCCCTGAAATGGCTGATAACAGGAGCAATAGACTGTATTCTCCTGTCATACAGTCATCCTCTCCCCTGAAATTGCTGATAACAGGGGGCAATAGACTGTATTCTCCTGTCCTACAGTCATCATCTCCCCTGAAATGGCTGATAACAGGGGGCAATAGATTGTATTCTCCTGTCCTACAGTCATCCTCTCCCCTGAAATGGCTGATAACAGGGAGCAATAGACTGTATTCTCCTGTCTTTCATTTATCCTCTCCCCTGAAATGGCTGATAAAAGGGGGGCAATAGATTGTATTCTCCTGTCCTACAGTCATCCTCTCCCCTGAAATGGCTAACAGCAGGGAGTAATAGACTGTATTCTCCTGTCCTACAGTCATCCTCTCCCCTAAAATGGCTGATAACGCGGGCAATAGACTGTATTCTCCTGTCCTACACTCATCCTCTCCCCTGAAATGGCTGATAACAGGGAGCAATAGATTGTATTCTCCTGTCCTACAGTCATCCTCTCCTCTGACATGGCTGATAACAGGGAGCAATAGACTGTATTCTCCTGTCTTTCAGTCATCCTCTCCCCTGAAATGGCTGATAAAAGGGGGGCAATAGATTGTATTCTCCTGTCCTACAGTCATCCTCTCCCCTGAAATGGCTGATAACAGGGGGCAATAGACTGTATTCTCCTGTCCTACAGTCATCCTCTCCCCTGAAATGGCTAACAGCAGGGAGTAATAGACTGTATTCTCCTGTCCTACAGTCATCCTCTCCCATAAAATGGCTGATAACGCGGGCAATAGACTGTATTCTCCTGTCCTACACTCATCCTCTCCCCTGAAATGGCTGATAACAGGGGGCAATAGATTGTATTCTCCTGTCCTACAGTCATCCTCTCCCCTGAAATGGCTAATAACAGGGAGCAATAGACTGTATTCTCCTGTCCTACAGTCATCCTCTCCCCTGAAATGGCTAACAGCAGGGAGTAATAGACTGTATTCTCCTGTCCTACAGTCATCCTCTCCCCTGAAATGGCTGATAGCAGGGGGCAATAGATTGTATTCTCCTGTCCTACAGTCATCCTCTCCCCTGAAATGGCTGATAACAGGGAGCAATAGACTGTATTCTCCTGTCTTTCAGTCATGCTCTCCCCTGAAATGGCTGATAAAAGGGGGGCAATAGATTGTATTCTCCTGTCCTACAGTCATCCTCTCCCCTGAAATGGCTAACAGCAGGGAGTAATAGACTGTATTCTCCTGTCCTACAGTCATCCTCTCCCCTGAAATGGCTGATAACGCGGGCAATAGACTGTATTCTCCTGTCCTACACTCATCCTCTCCCCTGAAATGGCTGATAACAGGGAGCAATAGATTGTATTCTCCTGTCCTACAGTCATCATCTCCCCTGAAATGGCTGATAACAGGGGGCAATAGATTGTATTCTCCTGTCCTACAGTCATCCTCTCCCCTGAAATGGCTAATAACAGGGAGCAATAGACTGTATTCTCCTGTCCTACAGTCATCCTCTCCCCTGAAATGGCTAACAGCAGGGAGTAATAGACTGTATTCTCCTGTCCTACAGTCATCCTCTCCCCTGAAATGACTGATAGCAGGGAGTAATAGATTGTATTCTCATGTCCTACAGTCATCCTCTCCCCTGAAATGGCTGATAACAGGGGGCAATAGATTGTATTCTCCTGTCCTACAGTCACCCTCTCCCCTGAAATGGCTGATAACAGGGAGCAATAGATTGTATTCTCCTGTCCTACAGTCATCCTCTCCCCTGACATGGCTGATAACAGGGAGCAATAGATTGTATTCTCCTGTCCTACAGTCTTCCTCTCCCCTGAAATGGCTGATAACAGGGGGCAATAGATTGTATTATCCTGTCCTACAGTCATCCTTTCCCCTGAAATGGCTGATAACAGGGAGCAATAGATTGTATTCTCCTGTCCTACAGTCATCCTCTCCCCTGAAATGGCTGATAACAGGGGGCAATAGATTGTATTCTCCTATCCTACAGTCATCCTCTCCCCTGAAATGGCTGATAACAGGGGGCAATAGACTGTATTCTCCTGTCCTACAGTCATCCTCTCCCCTGACATGGCTGATAACAGGGGGCAATAGACTGTATTCTCCTGTCCTACAGTCATCCTCTCCCCTGAAATGGCTGATAAGAGGGAGCAATGGACTGTATTCTCCTGTCCTACAGTCATCCTCTCCACTGAAATGGCTGATAACAGGAGCAATAGACTGTATTCTCCTGTCATACAGTCATCCTCTCCCCTGAAATGGCTGATAACATGGGCAATAGACTGTATTCTCCTGTCCTACAGTCATCATCTCCCCTGAAATGGCTGATAACAGGGGGCAATAGATTGTATTCTCCTGTCCTACAGTCATCCTTTCCCCTAAAATGGCTGATAACAGGGAGCAATAGACTGTATTCTCCTGTCCTTCAGTCATCCTCTCCCCTGAAATGGCTGATAACAGGGGGGCAATAGATTGTATTCTCCTGTCCTACAGTCATCCTCTCCCCTGAAATGGCTAACAGCAGGGAGTAATATACTGTATTCTCCTGTCCTACAGTCATCCTCTCCCCTGAAATGGCTGATAACGCGGGCAATAGATTGTATTCTCCTGTCCTACAGTCATCCCCTCCCCTGAAATGGCTGATAACAGGGGGCAATAGACTGTATTCTCCTGTCCTACAGTCATCCTCTCCCCTGAAATGGCTGATAACAGGGAGCAATAGATTGTATTCTCCTGTCCTACAGTCATCATCTCCCCTGAAATGGCTGATAACAGGGGGCAATAGATTGTATTCTCCTGTCCTACAGTCATCCTCTCCCCTGAAATGGCTGATAACAGGGAGCAATAGACTGTATTCTCCTGTCCTACAGTCATCCTCTCCCCTGAAATGGCTAACAGCAGGGAGTAATAGATTGTATTCTCCTGTCCTACAGTCATCCTCTCCCCTGAAATGGCTGATAGCAGGGAGTAATAGATTGTATTCTCATGTCCTACAGTCATCCTCTCCCCTGAAATGGCTGATAACAGGGGGCAATAGATTGTATTCTCCTGTCCTACAGTCACCCTCTCCCCTGAAATGGCTGATAACAGGGAGCAATAGATTGTATTCTCCTGTCCTACAGTCATCCTCTCCCCTGAAATGGCTGATAACAGGGAGCAATAGATTGTATTCTCCTGTCCTACAGTCATCCTCGCCTCTGAAATGGCTGATAACAGGGGGCAATAGATTGTATTCTCCTGTCCGACAGTCATCCTCTCCTCTGAAATGGCTGATAACAGGGAGCAATAGACTGTATTCTTCTGTCCTACAGTCATCATCTCCCCTGAAATGCCTGATAACAGGGGGCAATAGATTGTATTCTCCTGTCCTACAGTCATTCTCTCCCCTGAAATGGATGATAACAGGGAGCAATGGACTGTATTTTCCTGTCCTACAGTCATCCTCTCCCCTGAAATGGCTGATAACAGGGGGCAATAGATTGTATTCTCCTGTCCTACAGTCATCCTCTCCCCTGAAATGGCTGATAACAGGGAGCAATAGACAGTATTCTCCTGTCCTACAGTCATCCTCTCCCCTGAAATGGCTGATAACAGGGAGCAATAGACTGTATTCTCCTGTCCTACAGTCATCCTCTGCCCTAAAATGGCTGATAACAGGGGACAATAGATTGTATTCTCCTGTCCTACATTCATCCTCTCCCCTGAAATGGCTGATAACAGGGAGCAATAGACTGTATTCTCCTGTCCTACAGTCATCCTCTCCCCTAAAATGGCTGATAACAGGGAGCAATAGATTGTATTCTCATGTCCTACAGTCATCCTCTCCCCTAACATGGCTGATAACAGGGGGCAATAGATTGTATTCTCCTGTCCTACAGTCATCCTCTCCTCTGAAATGGCTGATAACAGGGAGCAATAGACTGTATTCTCCTGTCCTACAGTCATCCTCTCCCCTGAAATGGCTGACAACAGGAGGCAATAGATTGTATTCTCCTGTCCTACAGTCATCCTCTCCCCTGAAATGGCTGATAACAAAAGGCAATAGACTGTATTCTCCTGTCCTACAGTCATCCTCTCCCCTGAAATGGCTGATAACAGGGAGAAATAGACTGTATTCTCCTTTCGTACAGTCATCCTCTCCTCTGAAATGGCTGATAACAGGGGGCAATAGATTGTATTCTCCTGTCCTACAGTCATCCTCTCCCTGAATGGCTGATAACAGGGAGCAATAGACTGTATTCTCCTGTCCTACAGTCATCCTCCCCCTGAAATGGCTGATAACAGGGTGCAATAGATTATATTCTCCTGTCCTACAGTCATCCTCTCCTCTGAAATGGCTGATAACAGGGGGCAATAGACTGTATTCTCCTGTCCTACAGTCATCCTCTCCCCTGAAATGGCTGATAACAGGGGGCAATAGATTGTATTCTCCTGTCCTACAGTCATCCTCTCCCTGAATGGCTGATAACAGGGAGCAATAGACTGTATTCTCCTGTCCTACAGTCATCCTCTCCCCTGAAATGGCCAAAAACATGGAGCAATAGACTGTATTCTCCTGTCCTACAGTCATCCTCTCCCCTGAAATGACTGATAACAGGGAGCAATAGACTGTATTCTCCTGTCCTACAGTCATCCTCTCCCCTAAAATGGCTGATAACAGGGAGCAATAGATTGTATTCTCCTCTCCTACAGTCATCCTCTCCCCTGAAATGGCTGATAACAGGGGGCAATAGACTGTATTCTCCTGTCCTACAGTCATCCTCTCCCCTGAAATGGCTGATAACTGGGAGCAATAGACTGTATTCTCCTGTGCTACAGTCATCATCTCCCCTGAAATGGCTGATAACAGGGGGCAATAAACTGTATTCTCCTGTCCTACAGTCATCCTCTCCCCTGAAATGGCTCATAACAGGGGGCAATAGACTGTATTCTCCTGTCCTACAGTCATCCTCTCCCCTGAAATGGCTGATAACAGGGGGCAATAGACTGTATTCTCTTGTCCTACAGTCATGCTCTCCCCTGAAATGGCTGATAACAGGGAGCAATAGATTGTATTCTCCTTTTCTACAGTCATCAGCTCCCCTGAAATGGCTAATAACAGGGGGCAATAGACTATATTCTCCTCTCCTACAGTAATCCTCTCCCCTGAAATGGCTGATAACAGGGGGGAATAGACTGTATTCTCCTCTCCTACAGTAATCCTCTCCCCTGAAATGGCTGATAACAGGGGGCAATAGACTGTATTCTCCTCTCCTACAGTAATCCTCTCCCCTGAAATGGCTGATAACAGGGGGCAATAGACTGTATTCTCATCTCCTACAGTAATCCTCTCCCCTGAAATGGCTGATAACAGGGGACAATAGATTGTATTCTCCTGTCCTACAGTCATCCTCTCCCCTTAAATGGCTGATAACAGGGGGCAATAGACTGTATTCTACTGTCCTACAGTCATCCTCTCCCCTGAAATGGCTGATAACAGGGAGCAATAGATTGTATTATCCTGTCCTACAGTCATCCTCTCCTCTGAAATGGATGATAACAGGGGGCCATAGACTGTATTCTCCTGTCCTACAGTCATCCTCTCCCCTGAAATGGCTGATAACAGGAGGTAATAGACTGTATTCATTCTCCTGTCCTACAGTCATCCTCTCCCCTGAAATGGCTGATAACAGGGGACAATAGATTGTATTCTCCTGTCCTACAGTAATCCTCTCCCCTGAAATGGCTGATAACAGGGGGCAATAGACTGTATTCTCCTGTCCTACAGTCATCCTCTCCTCTGAAATGGCTGATAACAGGGAGCAAAAGATTGTATTCTCCTGTCCTACAGTCATCCTCTCCTCTGAAATGGCTGATAACAGGGGGCAATAGACTGGATTCTTCTGCCCTACAGTCATCATCTCCCCTGAAATGGCTGATAACAGGGGGCAATAGATTGTATTCTCCTGTCCTACAGTCATCCTATCCCCTGAAATGGCTGATAACAGGGGGCAATAGACTGTATTTTCTTGTCCTACAGTCATCCTCTCCCCTGAAATGGCTGATAACAGGGAGCAATAGACTGCATTCTCCTGTCCTACAGTCATCCTCTGCCCTAAAATGGCTGATTTCAGGGGACAATAGATTGTATTCTCCTGTCCTACAGTCATCCTCACCCCTGAAATGGCTGATAACAGGGAGCAATAGATTATATTCTCCTGTCCTACATTCATCCTCTCCCCTGAAATGGCTGATAACAGGAAGCAATAGAATGTATTCTCCTGTCCTACAGTCATCCTCTCCCCTAAAATGGCTGATAACAGGGAGCAATAGATTGTATTCTCATGTCTTTCAGTCATCCTCTCCCCTAACATGGCTGATAACAGTGGGCAATAGATTGTATTGTCCTGTCCTACAGTCATCCTCTCCCCTGAAATGGCTGATAACAGGGGGCAATAGATTGTATTCTCCTGTCCTACAGTCACCCTCTCCCCTGAAATGGCTGATAACAGGAGGCAATAGACTTTATTCTCCTGTCCTACAGTCATCCTCTCCCCTGAAATGGCTAACAGGGGGCAATAGATTGTATTCTCCTGTCCTACAGTCATCCTCTCCCCTGAAATGGCTGATAACAGGGGGCAATAGATTGTATTCTCCTGTCCTACAGTCATCCTCTCCCCTGAAATGGCTGATAACAGGGGGCAATAGACTGTATTTTCCTGTTCTACAGTCATCCTCTCCCCTGAAATGGCCGAAAACATGGAGCAATAGACTGTATTCTCCTGTCCTACAGTCATCCGCTCCCCTGAAATGGCTGATAACAGGGCGCAATAGACTGTATTCTCCTGTCCTACAGTCATTCTCTCCCCTGAAATGGCTGATAACAGGGAGCAATAGATTGTATTCTCCTGTCCTACATTCATCCTCTCCCCTGAAATGGCTGATAACAGGGGGCAATAGACTGTATTCTCCTGTCCTACAGTCATCCTCTCCCCTGAAATGGCTGATAACAGGGAGCAATAGACTGTATTCTCCTGTCCTACAGTCATCATCTCCCCTGAAATGGCTGTTAACAGGGGGCAATAGATTGTATTCTTCTGTCCTACAGTCATCATCTCCCCTGAAATGGCTGATAACAGGGGGCAATAGATTGTATTCTCCTGTCCTACAGTCATCCTCTCCCCTGAAATGACTGATAACAGGGGGCAATAGACTGTATTCTCCTGTCCTACAGTCATCCTCTCCCCTGAAATGTCTGATAACAGGAGGCAATAGATTGTATTCTCCTGTTTTACAGTCATCATCTCCCCTGAAATGGCTGATAACAGGGGGCAATAGACTGTATTCTCCTGTCCTACAGTCATCCTCTCCCCTGAAATGGCTGATAACAGGGGGCAATAGACTGTATTCTCCTGTCCTACAGTCATCCTCTCCCCTGAAATGGCTGATAACAGGGGGCAATAGACTGTATTCTCTTGTCCTACAGTCTTCCTCTCCCCTGAAATGGCTGATAACAGGGAGCAATAGATTGTATTCTCCTGTCCTACAGTCATCCGCTCCCCTGAAATGGCAAATAACAGGGGGCAATAGACTGTATTCTCCTGTCCTACAATCATCCTATCCTCTGAAATGGCTGATAACAGGGAGCAATAGATTGTATTGTCCTGTCCTACAGACATCCTCTCCTCTGAAATGGCTGATAACAGGGGGCCATAGACTGAATTCTCCTGTCCTACAGTCATCCTCTCCCCTGATATGGATGATAACAGGAGGTAATAGACTATATTCATTCTCCTGTCCTACAGTCATCCTCTCCTCTGAAATGGCTGATAACAGGGGGCAATAAACTGTATTCTCCTGTCCTACAGTCATCCTCTCCCCTGAAATGGCTGATAACAGGGGGCAATAGATTGTATTCAACTGTTCTACAGTCATCCTCTCCCCTGAAATTGCTGATAACAGGGGGCAATAGATTGTATTCTCCTGTCCTACAGTTATCCTCTCCCCTGACATGGCTGATAACAGGGGGCAATAGACTGTATTCTCCTGTCCTACAGTCATCCTCTCCCCTGAAATGGCTGATAACAGGGGGCAATAGACTGTATTCTCCTGTCCTACAGTCATCCTCTCCCCTGAAATGGCTGATAACAGGAGGCAATAGACTGTATTCTCCCGTCCTACAGTCATCCTCTCCCCTGAAATGGCTGATAACAGGGAGCAATAGACTGTATTCTCCTGTCCTACAGTCATCCTCTCCCCTGAAATGGCCGATAACAGGGAGCAATAGACTGTATTCTCCTGTCCTACAGTCATCCTCTCCCCTGAAATGGCTGATAACAGGGAGCAATAGACTGTATTCTTCTGTCCTACAGTCATCCTCTCCCCTGAAATTGCTGATAACAGGGGGCAATAGATTGTATTCTCCTGTCCTACAGTCATCCTCTCCCCTGAAATGGCTGAAAACAGGGGGCAATTCACTGTATTCTCCTGTCCTACAGTCATCCTCTCCCCTGAAATGGCTGATAACAGGGAGAAATAGACTGTATTCTTCTGTCCTACAGTCATCCTCTCCCCTGAAATGGCTGATAACAGGGGGCAATAGATTGTATTCTCCTGTCCTACAGTCATCCTCTCCCCTGACATGGCTGATAACAGGGAGCAATAGATTGTATTCTCCTGTCCTACAGTCATCCTCTCCCCTGAAATGGCTGATAACAGGGGGCAATAGACTGTATTCTCCTGTCCTACAGTCATGCTCTCCCCTGAAATGGCTGATAACAGGGAGCAATAGATTGTATTCTCATGTCCTACAGTCATCCTCTCCACTGAAATGGCTGATACCAGGGGGCAATAGATTGTATTCTCCTGTCCTACAGTCATCCTCTCCCCTGAAATGGCTGATAACAGGGAGCAATAGACTGTATTCTTCTGTCCTACAGTCATCCTCTCCCCTGAAATGGCTGATAACAAGGGGCAATAGACTGTATTCTCCTGTCCTACAGTCATCCTCTCCCCTGACATGGCTGATAACAGGGAGCAATAGATTGTATTCGCCTGTCCTACAGTCATCCTCTCCCCTGAAATGGCTGATAACAGGGGGCAATAGATTGTATTATCCTGTCCTACAGTCATCCTTTCCCCTGAAATGGCTGATAACAGGGAGCAATAGATTGTATTCTCCTGTCCTACAGTCATCCTCTCCCCTGAAATGGCTGATAACAGGGGGCAATAGATTGTATTCTCCTATCCTACAGTCATCCTCTCCCCTGAAATGGCTGATAACAGGAAGCAATAGACTGTATTCTTCTGTCCTACAGTCATCCTCTCCCCTGAAATGGCTGATAACAGGGGGCAATAGACTGTATTCTCCTGTCCTACAGTCATCCTCTCCCCTGAAATGGCTGATAACAGGGAGCAATGGACTGTATTCTCCTGTCCTACAGTCATCCGCTTCCCTGAAATGGCTGATAACAGGGGGCAATAGATTGTATTTTCCTGTCCTACAGTCATCCTCTCCCCTGAAATGGCTGATAACAGGAGCAATAGACTGTATTCTCCTGTCATACAGTCATCCTCTCCCCTGAAATGGCTGATAACAGGGGGCAATAGACTGTATTCTCCTGTCATACAGTCATCCTCTCCCCTGAAATGGCTGATAACAGGGAGCAATGGACTGTATTCTCCTGTCCTACAGTCATCCTCTTCCCTGAAATGGCAGATAACAGGGGGCAATAGATTGTATTTTCCTGTCCTACAGTCATCCTCTCCCCTGAAATTGCTGATAACAGGGGGCAATAGACTGTATTCTCCTGTCCTACAGTCATCATCTCCCCTGAAATGGCTGATAACCGGGGGCAATAGATTGTATTCTCCTGTCCTACAGTCATCCTCTCCCCTGAAATGGCTGATAACGCGGGCAATAGACTGTATTCTCCTGTCCTACAGTCATCCTCTCCCCTGAAATGGCTGATAACAGGGAGCAATAGATTGTATTCTCCTGTCCTACAGTCATCATCTCCCCTGAAATGGCTGATAACAGGGGGCAATAGATTGTATTCTCCTGTCCTACAGTCATCCTCTCCCCTGAAATGGCTGATAACAGGGAGTAATAGACTGTATTCTCCTGTCCTACAGTCATCCTCTCCCCTGAAATGGCTTATAACAGGGAGCAATAGATTGTATTCTCCTGTCCTACAGTCATCCTCGCCTCTGAAATGGCTGATAACAGGGGGCAATAGATTGTATTCTCCTGTCCTACAGTCATCCTCTCCTGTGAAATGGCTGATAACAGGGAGCAATAGACTGTATTCTTCTGTCCTACAGTCATCATCTCCCCTGAAATGCCTGATAACAGGGGGCAATAGATTGTATTCTCCTGTCCTACAGTCATTCTCTCCCCTGAAATGGATGATAACAGGGCCAATAGACTGTATTCTCATGTCCTACAGTCATCCTCTCCCCTGAAATGGCTGATAACATGGGGCAATAGATTGTATTCTCCTGTCCTACAGTCATCCTCTCCCCTGAAATGGCTGATAACAGGGAGCAATAGATTGTATTCTCCTGTCCTACAGTCATCATCTCCCTGAAATGGCTGATAACAGGGAGCAATAGACAGTATTCTCCTGTCCTACAGTCATCCTCTCCCCTGAAATGGCTTATAACAGGGAGCAATAGACTGTATTCTCCTGTCCTACAGTCATCCTCTGCCCTAAAATGGCTGATAACAGGGGGCAATAGATTGTATTCTCCTGTCCTACATTCATCCTCTCCCCTGAAATGGCTGATAACAGGGAGCAATAGACTGTATTCTCCTGTCCTACAGTCATCCTCTCCCCTAAAATGGCTGATAACAGGGAGCAATAGATTGTATTCTCATGTCCTACAGTCATCCTCTCCCCTAACATGGCTGATAACAGGGGGCAATAGATTGTATTCTCCTGTCCTACAGTCATCCTCTCCCCTGAAATGGCTGACAACAGGAGTCAATAGATTGTATTCTCCTGTCCTACAGTCATCCTCTCCCCTGAAATGGCTGATAACAAAAGGCAATAGACTGTATTCTCCTGTCCTACAGTCATCCTCTCCCCTGAAATGGCTGATAACAGGGAGAAATAGACTGTATTCTCCTGTCGTACAGTCATCCTCTCCTCTGAAATGGCTGATAACAGGGGGCAATAGAATGTATTCTCCTGTCCTACAGTCATCCTCTCGCTGAATGGCTGATAACAGGGAGCAATAGACTGTATTCTCCTGTCCTACAGTCATCCTCTCCCCTGAAATGGCTGATAAAAGGGAGCAATAGATTGTATTCTCCTGTCCTACAGTCATCCTCTCCTCTGAAATGGCTGATAACAGGGGGCAATAGATTGTATTCTCCTGTCCTACAGTCATCCTCTCCCTGAATGGCTGATAACAGGGGGCAATAGATTGTATTCTCCTGTCCTACAGTCATCATCTCCTCTGAAATGGCTGATAACAGGGGGCAATAGATTGTATTCTCCTGTCCTACAGTCATCCTCTCCCCTGAAATGGCCAAAAACATGGAGCAATAGACTGTATTCTCCTGTCCTACAGTCATCCTCTCCTCTGAAATGGCTGATAACAGGGAGCAATAGACTGTATTCTCCTGTCCTACAGTCATCCTCTCCCCTGAAATGGCTGATAACAGGGAGCAATAGACTGTATTCTCCTGTCCTACAGTCATCCTCTCCCCTGAAATGGCTGATAACAGGGGGCAATAGACTGTATTCTCCTGTCCTACAGTCATCCTCTCCCCTGAAATGGCTGATAACTGGGAGCAATAGACTGTATTCTCCTGTGTTACAGTCATCATCTCCCCTGAAATGGCTGATAACAGGGGGCAATAGATTGTATTCTCCTGTCCTACAGTCATCCTCTCCCCTGAAATGGCTCATAACAGGGGGCAATAGACTGTATTCTCCTGTCCTACAGTCATCCTCTCCCCTGAAATGGCTGATAACAGGGGGCAATAGACTGTATTCTCTTGTCCTACAGTCATACTCTCCCCTGAAATGGCTGATAACAGGGAGCAATAGATTGTATTCTCCTTTTCTACAGTCATCAGCTCCCCTGAAATGGCTAATAACAGGGGGCAATAGACTGTATTCTCCTGTCCTACAGTCATCCTCTCCCCTGAAATGGCTGATAACAGGGGGCAATAGACTGTATTCTCCTCTCCTACAGTAATCCTCTCCCCTGAAATGGCTGATAACAGGGGGCAATAGACTGTATTCTCATCTCCTACAGTAATCCTCTCCCCTGAAATGGCTGATAACAGGGGGCAATATACTGTATTATCCTGTCCTACAGTCATCCTCTCCCCTTAAATGGCTTATAACAGGGGGCAATAGACTGTATTCTACTGTCCTACAGTCATCCTCTCCCCTGAAATGGCTGATAACAGGGAGCAATAGATTGTATTGTCCTGTCCTACAGTCATCCTCTCCTCTGAAATGGATGATAACAGGGGGCCATAGACTGTATTCTCCTGTCCTACAGTCATCCTCTCCCCTGAAATGTCTGATAACAGGAGGTAATAGATTGTATTCTCCTGTCCTACAGTCATCCTCTCCCCTGAAATGGCTGATAACAGGGAGCAATAGATTGTATTGTCCTGTCCTACAGCCATCCTCTCCTCTGAAATGGCTGATAACAGGTGGCAATAGACTGTATTCTTCTGCCCTACAGTCATCATCTCCCCTGAAATGGCTGATAATAGGGGGCAATAGATTGTATTCTCCTGTCCTACAGTCATCCTCTCCCCTGAAATGGCTGATAACAGGGGGCAATAGACTGTATTTTCTTGTCCTACAGTCATCCTCTCCCCTGAAATGGCTGATAACAGGGAGCAATAGACTGTATTCTCCTGTCCTACAGTCATCCTCTGCCCTAAAATGGCTGATTTCAGGGGACAATAGATTGTATTCTCCTGTCCTACATTCATCCTCTCCCCTGAAATGGCTGATAACAGGAAGCAATAGACTGTATTCTCCTGTCCTACAGTCATCCTCTCCCCTAAAATGGCTGATAACAGGGAGCAATAGATTGTATTCTCATGTCCTACAGTCATCCTCTCCCCTAACATGGCTGATAACAGTGGGCAATAGATTGTATTGTCCTGTCCTACAGTCATCCTCTCCCCTGAAATGGCTGATAACAGGGGGCAATAGATTGTATTCTCCTGTCCTACAGTCATCCTCTCCCCTGAAATGGCTGATAACAGGAGGCAATAGACTGTATTCTCCTGTCCTACAGTCATCCTCTCCCCTGAAATGGCTAACAGGGTGCAATAGATTGTATTCTCCTGTCCTACAGTCATCCTCTCCCCTGAAATGGCTGATAACAGGGGGCAATAGATTGTATTCTCCTGTCCTACAGTCATCCTCTCCCCTGAAATGGCTGATAACAGGGGGCAATAGACTGTATTCTCCTGTCCTACAGTCATCCTCTCCCCTGAAATGGCTGATAACAGGGAGCAATAGATTGTATTCTCCTGTCCTACATTCATCCTCTCCCCTGAAATGGCTGATAACAGGGGGCAATAGACTGTATTCTCCTGTCCTACAGTCATCCTCTCCTCTGAAATGGCTGATAACAGGTGGCAATAGACTGTATTCTTCTGCCCTACAGTCATCATCTCCCCTGAAATGGCTGATAATAGGGGGCAATAGATTGTATTCTCCTGTCCTACAGTCATCCTCTCCCCTGAAATGGCTGATAACAGGGGGCAATAGACTGTATTTTCTTGTCCTACAGTCATCCTCTCCCCTGAAATGGCTGATAACAGGGAGCAATAGACTGTATTCTCCTGTCCTACAGTCATCCTCTGCCCTAAAATGGCTGATTTCAGGGGACAATAGATTGTATTCTCCTGTCCTACATTCATCCTCTCCCCTGAAATGGCTGATAACAGGAAGCAATAGACTGTATTCTCCTGTCCTACAGTCATCCTCTCCCCTAAAATGGCTGATAACAGGGAGCAATAGATTGTATTCTCATGTCCTACAGTCATCCTCTCCCCTAACATGGCTGATAACAGTGGGCAATAGATTGTATTGTCCTGTCCTACAGTCATCCTCTCCCCTGAAATGGCTGATAACAGGGGGCAATAGATTGTATTCTCCTGTCCTACAGTCATCCTCTCCCCTGAAATGGCTGATAACAGGAGGCAATAGACTGTATTCTCCTGTCCTACAGTCATCCTCTCCCCTGAAATGGCTAACAGGGTGCAATAGATTGTATTCTCCTGTCCTACAGTCATCCTCTCCCCTGAAATGGCTGATAACAGGGGGCAATAGATTGTATTCTCCTGTCCTACAGTCATCCTCTCCCCTGAAATGGCTGATAACAGGGGGCAATAGACTGTATTCTCCTGTCCTACAGTCATCCTCTCCCCTGAAATGGCCGAAAACATGGAGCAATAGACTGTATTCTCCTGTCCTACAGTCATCCTCTCCCCTGAAATGGCTGATAACAGGGAGCAATAGATTGTATTCTCCTGTCCTACATTCATCCTCTCCCCTGAAATGGCTGATAACAGGGGGCAATAGACTGTATTCTCCTGTCCTACAGTCATCCTCTCCCCTGAAATGGCTGATAACAGGGAGCAATAGACTGTATTCTCCTGTCCTACAGTCATCATCTCCCCTGAAATGGCTGATAACAGGGGGCAATAGATTGTATTCTCCTGTCCTACAGTCATCCTCTCCCCTGAAATGGCTGATAACAGGGGGCAATAGACTGTATTTTCTTGTCCTACAGTCATCCTCTCCCCTGAAATGGCTGATAACAGGGAGCAATAGACTGCATTCTCCTGTCCTACAGTCATCCTCTGCCCTAAAATGGCTGATTTCAGGGGACAATAGATTGTATTCTTCTGTCCTACAGTCACCCTCTCCCCTGAAATGGCTGATAACAGGGGGCAATAGATTGTATTCTCCTGTCCTACAGTCATCCTCACCCCTGAAATGGCTGATAACAGGGAGCAATAGATTATATTCTCCTGTCCTACATTCATCCTCTCCCCTGAAATGGCTGATAACAGGAAGCAATAGAATGTATTCTCCTGTCCTACAGTCATCCTCTCCCCTAAAATGGCTGATAACAGGGAGCAATAGATTGTATTCTCATGTCCTACAGTCATCCTCTCCCCTAACATGGCTGATAACAGTGGGCAATAGATTGTATTGTCCTGTCCTACAGTCATCCTCTCCCCTGAAATGGCTGATAACAGGGGGCAATAGATTGTATTCTCCTGTCCTACAGTCACCCTCTCCCTTGAAATGGCTGATAACAGGAGGCAATAGACTTTATTCTCCTGTCCTACAGTCATCCTCTCCCCTGAAATGGCTAACAGGGGGCAATAGATTGTATTCTCCTGTCCTACAGTCATCCTCTCCCCTGAAATGGCTGATAACAGGGGGCAATAGATTGTATTCTCCTGTCCTACAGTCATCCTCTCCCCTGAAATGGCTGATAACAGGGAGCAATAGATTGTATTGTCCTGTCCTACAGTCATCCTCTCCTCTGAAATGGATGATAACAGGGGGCCATAGACTGTATTCTCCTGTCCTACAGTCATCCTCTCCCCTGAAATGTCTGATAACAGGAGGTAATAGATTGTATTCTCCTGTCCTACAGTCATCCTCTCCCCTGAAATGGCTGATAACAGGGGGCAATAGACTGTATTCTCCTGTCCTACAGTCATCCTCTCCTCTGACATGGCTGATAACAGGGGGCAATAGATTGTATTCTCCTTTTCTACAGTCATCAGCTCCCCTGAAATGGCTAATAACAGGGGGCAATAGACTGTATTCTCCTGTCCTACAGTCATCCTCTCCCCTGAAATGGCTGATAACAGGGGGCAATAGACTGTATTCTCCTCTCCTACAGTAATCCTCTCCCCTGAAATGGCTGATAACAGGGGGCAATAGACTGTATTCTCATCTCCTACAGTAATCCTCTCCCCTGAAATGGCTGATAACAGGGGGCAATATACTGTATTATCCTGTCCTACAGTCATCCTCTCCCCTTAAATGGCTGATAACAGGGGGCAATAGACTGTATTCTACTGTCCTACAGTCATCCTCTCCCCTGAAATGGCTGATAACAGGGAGCAATAGATTGTATTGTCCTGTCCTACAGTCATCCTCTCCTCTGAAATGGATGATAACAGGGGGCCATAGACTGTATTCTCCTGTCCTACAGTCATCCTCTCCCCTGAAATGTCTGATAACAGGAGGTAATAGACTGTATTCATTCTCCTGTCCTACAGTCATCCTCTCCCCTGAAATGGCTGATAACAGGGGACAATAGATTGTATTCTCCTGTCCTACAGTCATCCTCTCCCCTGAAATGGCTGATAACAGGGGGCAATAGACTGTATTCTCCTGTCCTACAGTCATCCTCTCCTCTGAAATGGCTGATAACAGGGGGCAATAGACTGTATTCTTCTGCCCTACATTCATCATCTCCCCTGAAATGGCTGATAGCAGGGAGCAATAGATTGTATTGTCCTGTCCTACAGTCATCCTCTCCTCTGAAATGGCTGATAACAGGGGGCAATAGACTGTATTCTTCTGCCCTACAGTCATCATCTCCCCTGAAATGGCTGATAATAGGGGGCAATAGATTGTATTCTCCTGTCCTACAGTCATCCTCTCCCCTGAAATGGCTGATAACAGGGGGCAATAGACTGTATTTTCTTGTCCTACAGTCACCCTCTCCCCTGAAATGGCTGATAACAGGGAGCAATAGACTGTATTCTCCTGTCCTACAGTCATCCTCTGCCCTAAAATGGCTGATTTCAGGGGACAATAGATTGTATTCTCCTGTCCTACATTCATCCTCTCCCCTGAAATGGCTGATAACAGGAAGCAATAGACTGTATTCTCCTGTCCTACAGTCATCCTCTCCCCTAAAATGGCTGATAACAGGGAGCAATAGATTGTATTCTCATGTCCTACAGTCATCCTCTCCCCTAACATGGCTGATAACAGTGGGCAATTGATTGTATTGTCCTGTCCTACAGTCATCCTCTCCCCTGAAATGGCTGATAACAGGGGGCAATAGATTGTATTCTCCTGTCCTACAGTCATCCTCTCCCCTGAAATGGCTGATAACAGGAGGCAATAGACTGTATTCTCCTGTCCTACAGTCATCCTCTCCCCTGAAATGGCTAACAGGGTGCAATAGATTGTATTCTCCTGTCCTACAGTCATCCTCTCCCCTGAAATGGCTGATAACAGGGGGCAATAGATTGTATTCTCCTGTCCTACAGTCATCCTCTCCCCTGAAATGGCTGATAACAGGGGGCAATAGACTGTATTCTCCTGTCCTACAGTCATCCTCTCCCCTGAAATGGCCGAAAACATGGAGCAATAGACTGTATTCTCCTGTCCTACAGTCATCCTCTCCCCTGAAATGGCTGATATCAGGGAGCAATAGACTGTATTCTCCTGTCCCACAGTCATCCTCTCCCCTGAAATGGCTGATAACAGGGAGCAATAGATTGTATTCTCCTGTTCTACATTCATCCTCTCCCCTGAAATGGCTGATAACAGGGGGCAATAGACTGTATTCTCCTGTCCTACAGTCATCCTCTCCCCTGAAATGGCTGATAACAGGGAGCAATAGACTGTATTCTCCTGTCCTACAGTCATCATCTCCCCTGAAATGGCTGATAACAGGGGGCAATAGATTGTATTCTCCTGTCCTACAGTCATCCTCTCCCCTGAAATGTCTGATAACAGGAGGCAATAGATTGTATTCTCCTGTTTTACAGTCATCCTCTACCCTGAAATGGCTCATAACAGGGGGCAATAGACTGTATTCTCCTGTCCTACAGTCATCCTCTCCCCTGAAATGGCTGATAACAGGGGGCAATAGACTGTATTCTCTTGTCCTACAGTCTTCCTCTCCCCTGAAATGGCTGATAACAGGGAGCAATAGATTGTATTCTCATGTCCTACAGTCATCCGCACCCCTGAAATGGCAAATAACAGGGGGCAATAGACTGTATTCTCCTGTCCTACAGTCATCCTATCCTCTGAAATGGCTGATAACAGGGAGCAATAGACTGTATTCTCCTGTCCTACAGTCATCCTCTCCCCTGAAATGTCTGATAACAGGAGGCAATAGATTGTATTCTCCTGTTTTACAGTCATCCTCTACCCTGAAATGGCTCATAACAGGGGGCAATAGACTGTATTCTCCTGTCCTACAGTCATCCTCTCCCCTGAAATGGCTGATAACAGGGAGCAATAGACTGTATTCTCCTGTCCTACAGTCATACTCTCCCCTGAAATGGCCGAAAACATGGAGCAATAGACTGTATTCTCCTGTCCTACAGTCATCCTCTCCCCTGAAATGGCTGATAACAGGGAGCAATAGACTGTATTCTCCTGTCCTACAGTCATCCTCTCCCCTGAAATGGCTGATAACAGGGAGCAATAGATTGTATTCTCCTGTCCTACAGTCATCCTCTCCCCTGAAATGGCTGATAACAGGGGGCAATAGATTGTATTCTCCTGTCCTACAGTCATCCTCTCCCCTGAAATGGCTGATAACAGGGGGCAATAGATTGTATTCTCCTGTCCTACAGTCATCCTCTCCCCTGAAATGGCTGATAACGCGGGCAATAGACTGTATTCTCCTGTCCTACAGTCATCCTCTCCCCTGAAATGGCTGATAACAGGGGGCAGTAGATTGTATTCTCCTGTCCTACAGTCATCCTCACCCTGAAATGGCTGATAACAGGGAGCAATAGACTGTATTCTCCTGTCCTACAGTCATCCTCTCCCCTGACATGGCTGATAACAGGGAGCAATAGACTGTATTCTCCTGTCCTACAGTCATCCTCTCCCCTGTAATGGCTGATAACAGGGAGCAATAGACTGTATTCTCCTGTCCTACAGTCATCCTCTCCCCTGAAATGGCTGATAACAGGAGGCAATAGACTGTATTCTCCTTTCCTACAGTCATCCTCTCCCCTGAAATGTCTGATAACAGGAGGCAATAGATTGTATTCTCCTGTTTTACAGTCATCCTCTACCCTGAAATGGCTCATAACAGGGGGCAATAGACTGTATTCTCCTGTCCTACAGTCATCCTATCCTCTGAAATGGCCGATAACAGGGAGCAATAGATTGTATTCTCCTGTCCTACAGTCATCCTCTCCCCTGAAATGGCTGATAACAGGGAGCAATAGACTGTATTCTCCTGTCCTACATTCATCCTCTCACCTGAAATGGCTGATAACAGGTGGCAATAGACTGTATTCTCCTGTCCTACATTCATCCTCTCACCTGAAATGGCTGATAACAGGGGGCAATAGACTGTATTCTCCTGTCCTACAGTCATCCTCTCCCCTGAAATGGATGATAACAGGGGCAATAGATTATATTCTACTGTCCTACAGTCATCCTCTCCCCAGAAATGGCTGATAACAGGGGCCAATAGATTGCATTTACAGTACTTAGGGAGGTGGATGTAAACTGTGGGTGTAGGGCCCTTTAAATGAGGTAAACACTGTGTCAGCGGGTGATTAATGTGCAGTAAATATGTACGTTGGAGCAGTAAATATTTGTCAGCAGAGGTTGCTGCGTACACCGTTTCAGGAGGGATTAATATTGCAGCATTTCCTGACATACGGCGCCATTTATCCTTCTGTTTACACAAGTTATCAAACAATCACATTAGATAATGACTTCTGCTGCCTGTAATCACCCACAATGATGGGGATCCTCTTATGTTTCCTGGAACCTCACCTGTAGGGCTACATTATGTCAGAGATTATGGAAATTGCAATTCTCTATTACTTAACCCTTCTAACTTCAAAAACACTCATTCTGTCGTCCTGCATTCACCACTAGGGGGAGCTCACGGCATGTAGAATTATATAGCTAATGTAGACCATAATTACAGCTGTATCATCTGTATGTAGTGAGCTCCCTCTAGTGATTGCTGTATAATCTGTATGTAGTGAGCTCTCTCTAGTGGAGGCTGTATAATCTGTATGTAGTGAGCTCCCTCTAGTGGTGGCTATATAACCTGTATGTAGTGAGCTCCCTCTAGTGGTGGCTGTATCATCTGTATGTAGTGAGCTCCCTCTAGTGATTGCTGTATAATCTGTATGTAGTGAGCTCTCTCTAGTGGAGGCTGTATAATCTGTATGTAGTGAGCTCCCTCTAGTGGTGGCTATATAACCTTTATGTAGTGAGCTCCCTCTAGTGGTGGATGTATAATCTGTATGTAGTGAGCTACCTCTAGTGGTAACTGTATAATCTGTATGTAGTGAGCTCCCTCTAGTGGTGACTGTATAACCAGTATGTAGAGAGCTCCCTCTAGTGATGGCTGTATAATCTGTATGTAGTGAGCCCCCTTAATGGTGGCTGTATAATCTGTATGTAGTGAGCTGCATACTACATACGGATAATATAGCCACCACTAGGGGAAGCTCACTACAGCCAGATTATACAGTGACCACTAGAGGCAGCTCACTGCATACAGATTATGCAGCCACCACTAGAGGGAGCTCACTACATATAGATTATACAGCCACCACTAGAGGGATCTCACTACATATAGATCAGGCATGCTCAACCTACAGTTGTCCACCTTTTGTAAAACAAAAACTCCCACAATACCTTGCTGTAGGGTTTATAGCTGTAGGCTGTTGAGCATGCCTGATATAGAATATACAGTCACCACTAGGGGAGCTCACTATATACAGATTATACAGCTACCGATAGAGAGAGCTCACTACATACAGATTATACAGTCACTACTAGGGAGACCTCACTACATACAGATTATACAGCCTCCACTAGAGGGAGCTCACTACATATAGATTAAACAGCCACTAGTAGGGAGAGCTCACTACATATAGTTTATACAGCCACCACTAGAGGGACCTTACTACATACAGATTATACAGCCACCACTAGAGGGAGCTCACTACATATCGATTATAGAGTCACTACTAGGGGAGCTCACTACATACAGATTATACACCCTCCACTAGAGGGAGCTTACTACATATAGTTTATACAGCCACCACTAGAGGGACCTTACTACATACAGATTATACAGCCACCACTAGGGGGAGCTCACTACATACAGATTATATAGCCACCACTAGAGGGAGCTCACTACATACAGATTATACAGTCACCACTAGAGAGATCTCACTACATAAAGACTATACAGCCACCACTAGAGGGAGCTCACTACACACAAATTATGTAGTGAGCTCCCTCTAGTGGTGGCTGTATAATATGTATGTAGTGAGCTCCCTCTAGTGGTGGCTGTATAACCTGTATGTGGTCAGCTCCCTTTAGTTGTGGCTATATAATCTGTATGTAGTAAGCTTCCCATAGTGGTGGCTGTATAATCTGTAGCAGTGAGGTCTCTCTAGTGGTGGCTGTATAATCTGTATGTAGTGAGCTCCCTCTAGTGGTGACTGTATAATCTGTATGTAGTGAGCTCCCTCTAGTGGTGGCTGTATAATCTGTATGTAGTGAGCTCCCTTTAGTGGTGGCTGTATAATCTGTATGTAGTGAGCTCCCCCTAGTGTTGGCTGTATAATCTGTATTCATTGAGCTCCCCCTAGTGGAGGCTTTACAGATATTTATGCAGCTAGCTCAAACTAGGTAACTATATTGTCTACTCTAAACGACTGCTGCTCCCTTTACATAAGCATGTCACCCCCCGGGTTTCACTAAAGCCTTTGGTATTATTTTTCAGACTCCTAGAATTTAGGACATGGAGTTGAATTTTGGAGGATAACTCAGGTGCAGCCAGGTTCTTAAATTCTTTCTGGACTCAAACCATGAAGATCGAACACCAGACCATATTCCTCCTCCATCACCTACAGTTGTCTCCACACACCCGGGAAGGAGACCCTGGTATCATCTCCATTAGATGGTGGCATGGTTTAGTCTCTTGCTAGAACAAATCTTCACTATTTTAATGTTGATGCCTTTACATTCCTCCAGCTTCTATTTGGCACTGAGCATCTCAGAATTGTGTGCAGTCGATCTTTATGACAATTCCTACATGGCTGGAGGAGTTGATTAGAAGAATAGATGGCCTCCTATGATAACATCATGGTCACTGAGCTTTTCAGTACAATCTATTTTTATGTTGCGAACTAGATACACAAGGGGGTCACATACTTTTGGTCTTGTCCTTAGTTGTCTGAGGTGTGAAGTTTGACAGGTTTAATATTAAATTCCTTCAAGCCTAGAGCAAATTAATTAACAAGGCTGAAAAACGATGATGGGTTTAATTAGAGAATGTTGACGGATCAAGTGCCAACATGCAGTGAGCACCACAATCCAACTGCTCCTCAGGTTTCTACAAAAACATCATTTCTGGAAAGATCTCAGCAGGATCTGACTCCTTAAAGGAGACTGCACATAATAACAGTCCAAAAGAATATAAAGCGAATCTCAAACTTTTATAATTTTGGATTCAACTCTCTGCTGTTTAATTTCATGATGTATCTTTATTGCGGTGGGAGGTCAGTATTTCTGATGCAGAGCTCCAAATCTCCTGCACAGAGCTAAATATTACATTCCAGCTTCCAGCAGCCACTACTAGAGGGAGAACAGGTTGTACATCTGTGTCTGTATGCAGTAAGCCCCTGAGATCCCCCTAGTGGTGGCTGTATATATCTATATGCAGTAAGGTCATGAGAGCCCTCTAGTGGTGGCTGTATATATCTGTATGCCTTAATCTCCTGAGCTCCCTCTAGTGGAGGCTGTATATATCTGTATGTAGTAATCTCCTGAGCTCCCTCTAGTGGTGACTGTATATATCTGTATGTAGTAATCTCCTCAGCTCCCTCTAGTGGTGGCTGTATATATCTGTATGCCTTAATCTCCTGAGCTCCCTCTAGTGGAGGCTGTATATGTCTGTATGTAGTAATCTCCTGAGCTCCCTGTAGTGGAGGCTGTATATATCTGTATGTAGTGATCTCCTGAGCTCCCTCTAGTGGTGGCTATATATATCTGTATGTAGTAATCTCCTGAGCTCCCTTTAGTGGTGGCTGTATATATCTGTATGTAGTAATCTCCTGAGCTCCCTCTAGTGGAGGCTGTATATATCTGTATGTAGTAATCTCCTGAGCTCCCTCTAGTGGTGGCTGTATATATCTGTATGCAGTAATCTCCTGAGCTCCCTCTAGTGCTGGCTGTATATATCTGTATGTAGTAATCTCCTGAGCTCCCTCTAGTGGTGGCTGCATATATCTGTATGTAGTAATCTCCTGAGCTCCTTCTAGTGGTGGCTGTATATATCTGTATGCAATAATCTCTTGAGCTCCCTCTAGTGGTGGCTGTATATATATATATATATATATATATATATATATATTTGCATGCAGTCATGTCTTGAGCTCCCCCTAGTGGTGGCTGTATGTATCATTATGCAGTAATCTCCTGAGCTCCCTGTAGTGGTGCCTCTGTATATCTGTATGTGTAAGCTCCTGAGCTCCCTCTAGAGGTGGCTGCAGGAAGACATAACTTTATGATTTAGCTCTATGTTGTAGCAGATGATTTGTCCTCACTGCTGTTGATATACATTATAATGAATGATAACAGTGACACTGACTGATAATTCTTTATGGTCGGGTTTATCGCACTTACCCACAGGGTCCACGACATCTATGTGATCCACAAAGTCCCTCTTCCCCAGATACACGGTGAGCTATGCGGAGAGAAAACATCAAATGCTGTGATGTGCACGTCTATTTCATATTGTACATTAGTAAATCAGGATGAACACATTAATCAGACCTGGATTGCGGCAGTGCCCCCCCTATGGCCATGATAACACTACACAATGCCCAGCAATTATTTTTTTTCCAGCGAAGATTTCGCAGCAGCAGTAGGGGTAATGTTTGCTTCTTTGGCTACCTGCACACGGATCGCACACGATTTTTCAGTGCGGATTCTCGTGCAGCAAAGTGAATGAGATTAGGCAAATCTTACGTGCGCTTTGCTTTTATCTTCTGCGCAGAAATTAACCTGCTGTGTGGATTTTGATATCCACTGCATGTCAATTGTTTGTGATATTTTTGGTGGGTCGATTTCACCCTTGAGATCTGTGAAAAGCCACATTAAATCCGCACCAAAAACCGCAAGTAACACGTGTCACCGGCAGTGCTACGAAGGCTCGTTCCCGTCACGGCCTGCTATTGGCTGCCCCCCTCCCGCCGATACCAGATGTTTTCTTCCGCGCGACGGGGAGATGCAACGGCGGCCGTGCCGGCATCAGAAGTGACGCTGGTGCCAGGGAGCAAGGTAAGTACAATCTGTGTAAGTGGCCTGGGCATATAGGGGGGGGGGGGGGGGGCATTATAGACCTTGGATAACACCTTCAAGAAAATTTTTAAATAAAACAACAAATCCATCAGCCAAAAATGGGATCCATCAGAATTGTTGTGGTAGTAACCATAGCCTTGACATCAGTGTGAACAAAGCTTTTAACAAACCTGAAGAATCACAGGTAAATTTCTAGAATATTTACATGCTGTGACTACAGGTGAAGGTGGAGGGTGACCCCCGCTGTGACTACTGGTCATGGAGGACTGCTGTGACTACTGGGTCATGGAGGACTGACTACTGGGTCATGGAGGACTGACTTCTGGGTCATGGAGGACTGACTACTGGGTCATGGAGGACTGTTGTGACTATTGGGTCATGGAGGACTGCTGTGACTACTGGGTCATGGAGGACTGACTACTGGGTCACGGAGGACTGACTACTGGGTCATGGAGGACTGGCTACTGGGTCATGGAGGACTGTTGTGACTACTAGGTCAAGGAGGACTGCTGTGACTACTGGGTCATGGAGGACTGACTACTGAGTCATGGAGGACTGCTGTGACTACTGGGTCATTGAGGACTGCTGGGACTACTGGGTCAAGGAGGACTGCTGGGACTACTAGGTCATGGAGGACTGACTACTGAATCATGGAGGACTGTTGTGACTATTGGGTCATGGAGGACTGCTGTGACTACTGGGTCAAGGAGGACTGCTGGGACTACTAGGTCATGGAGGACTGACTACTGAATCATGGAGGACTGTTGTGACTATTGGGTCATGGAGGACTGCTGTGACTACTGGGTCATGGAGGACTGCTGTGACTACTGGGTCATGGAGGACTGCTGTGACTACTGGGTCATGGAGGACTGACTACTGGGTCATGGAGGACTGTTGTGACTATTGGGTCATGGAGCACTGCTGTGACTACTGGGTCGTGGAGGACTGCTGTGACTACTGGGCCATGGAGGACTGCTGGACTAGTGGGTCATGGAGGACTGCTGGGACTACTGGGTCATGGAGGACTGCTGGGACTACTGGGTCATAGAGGACTGACGGGACTACTGGGTCATGGAGCACTGCTGTGACTACTGGTTCATGGAGGACTGCTGTGACTACCGGGTCATGGAGGACTGCTGGGACTACTGGGTCATGGAGGACTGCTGGGACTACTGGGTCATAGAGGACTGCCGGGACTACTGGGTCATGGAGCACTCCAGTGACTACTGGGTCATGGAGGACTGCTGGGACTACTGGGTCATGGAGGACTGCTGGGACTACTGGGTCATGGAGGACTGCTGGGACTACTGGGTCATGGAGGACTGCCGGGACTACTGGGTCATGGAGCACTGCTGTGACTACTGGGTCATGGAGGACTGCTGTGACTACTGGGTCATGGAGGACTGCTGGACTACTGGGTCATGGAGGACTGCTAGGACTACTGGGTCATGGAGGACTGTTGGACTACTGGGTCATGGAGGACTGCTAGACTACTGGGTGATGGAGGAATGCTAGGACTACTGGGTAATGGAGGACTGCTGTGACTGCTGGGTCATGGAGGACTGCTGGAACTAGTGAGGAAAAGGGTGGCACACCTGTGGGAAGGCATCTGTATGATGACTGGCAAGGGGCAGGAGGGACCTATATGACTGTTGGGCAAAGAAGACTTTATTGTGACTACAGTAAAATTTGGCAGTCTCTTCTGTGACTATAGGAGGATAGTGATGGTTCTTTTCTGAATATAGGAGAAGACAAAAGGGCCCTGCTGTGACTACTGAGGTAGAGGGGGGCACCATGAAGTAACTGCTAGAATTAAGAGGAAGGTTGTACTGTTATTACTGGGGGAGCACTGCACTGCTTATACTACTGGGGGAGGCAATATAAAACAACGATGAGGACTGATCGAGCATTTAACCCCCCCTCCTCCCCTCCAATACACCATGTCCTTGTACTGTGATGTAACTGTGAGCTACCAGATATAAGCATGTTTCTATATCCATGTACATGTAAATGTGGGCTAGGGGCATATGTGTACGGTATGTGAGCGCGTATATTGAATGTTTGTGTTATACATAGCACCACAATGGCGGTATTCATAGTTCTGTTTTTAAAATGCAGCAGATAATTGTTAGGGTATTTTCACACTAGCGTTTTTTTTTTTTTCCAGCATAGAATTCGTCCTAGGGGCTCTATACCGGAAAAGAACTGATCAGTTTTATCCTAATGCATTCTGAATGGAGAGCAATCCGTTCGGGATGCATCAGGATGTCTTCAGTTCAGTCTTTTTGACTTTTCAGGACGGAGATAATACCGCAGCATGCTGCGGTTTTATCTCCGGCCAAAAAAACTGAACACTTGCCTGAATGCCGGATGCGGCATTTTCTTTCCATAGGAATGTATTAGTGCCGGATCTGGCATTCAAATTGCCGCATTGATGGATCCGGTATTCCGTTATGCGCATGCGCAGACCTTTAAAAATGTGAAACAAATAAATACCGGATCCGTTTTGCCTGATGACACCGGAAAAAATGGATCCAGTATTGCAATGCATTTTTCTGACTGATCAGGCATTTTTCAGACTGATCAGGATCCTGATCAGTCTGAAAAATGCCTGATCAGTCAGAAAAAATGTCATGCATTTGCATACAGTTTGCCTGATCAATGGAACTGCCTGCCAGAATCAAACAACGCGAGTGTGGAAGTACCCTTACATTCTCTGCTATAATCTGTGTTTTTCTGTTATCTGAAGACAAAAACTTGTGCCCGGGAGTCTCAGACAACAAGCAGATTGCAGCAGACATCGGGGTCATCTGAGGATAAAGACGGAAGATGACAGAGCGGCCATTACTCATGTGGGATCAGACGTCTCAGCATCAGTCTGACCCATGAGACCACGTCATAGTTCCATGATGGGCACACTGCAAGGCTCCTTCTTGTTCAAACCCTAGCACCAATCACCTCCACTATCTAGCTAGATACTCGCAGGATTAATGCTGGCTATGTTTCCTGCAGCAGCTTCCCAGCTGTATCTCAGGCACTCCTGCTTCTGAATTTTTAGCCTTCCTGCACTTCTATTTATAGTCTCTCTGCCATGTGCTCCCCAGAAGCTCTCTATAGGTTAACGAATTTATGCGAATCAGATCAGGTGACTAAAGGGTCCTTACATCCACACATAAGATCAAACTATAATAGCAATTGGTCAGAACCTCAGTGCAGCCCTGGTCCCAGTAATTACACCTGTGAGTACAGGCGTGGTCCCAGATATTACACCTGTGATTGCAGGCATGATCCCAGTAATTACACCTGTGATTGCAGGCGTGGTCCCAGTTATTACACCTGTGAGTGCAGGCATGTTCCCAGTAATTACACCTGTGATTGCAGGCGTGGTCCCAGTTATTACACCTGTGAGTGCAGGCATGTTCCCAGTTATTACACCTGTGATTGCAGGTATGATCCCAGTAATTACACCTGTGATTGCAGGCGTGGTCCCAGTAATTACACCTGTGAGTGCAGGCGTGGCCCCAGTTATTACACCTGTGAGTGCAGGCATGGTCCCAGTAATTGCACCTGTGAGTGCAGGCGTGGCCCCAGTTATTACACCTGTGATTGCAAGCATCGTCCCAGTAATTACACCTGTGAGTGCAGGCATGGTCCCAGTTATTACACCTGTGAGTGCAGGCATGGTCCCAGTTATTACACCTGTGAGTGCAGGCATGGTCCCAGTTATTACACCTGTGAGTGCAGGCATGGTCCCAGTAATTGCACCTGTGAGTGCAGGCATGGTCCCAGTTATTACACCTGGGATTGCAAGCGTGGTCCCAGTTATTACACCTGTGAGTGCAGGCATGGTCCCAGTTATTACACCTGTGAGTGCAGGCATGGTCCCAGTAATTGCACCTGTGAGTGCAGGCATGGTCCCAGTTATTACACCTGTAATTGTAGGCGTGGTCCCAGTTATCACACCTATAATTGTAGGCGTGGTCCCAGTTATTACACCAGTTATTGCACCTGTGATTACAGGTGTTTTCCCAGTTATTACACCTGTGAGTGCAGGCGTGGTCCCAGTTATTAC
Organism: Bufo bufo; assembly: GCF_905171765.1. NCBI lineage: Eukaryota > Metazoa > Chordata > Amphibia > Anura > Bufonidae > Bufo > Bufo bufo. Next base: position 692,881,125 of record NC_053391.1, read on the forward strand.
ACCTGTGATTGCAGGCGTGTTCCCAGTTATTACACCTGTGATTGCAGGCATGTTCCCAGTCATTACACCTGTGATTGCAGGTTTGGTCCAAGTGATTACACCTGTGATTGCAGGCATGGTCCCAGTTATTATAGTAGTAAGAAGATTGCAGCACACAGTTTTTCTTGTTGCTTTCTGAAGGCATCCAGCGCAAGTGCCTCACTACACAGCATCCAAGATTTAAGACCACTGAGGAAGGCCGTGAAAGGCCGAAACGTCTGGTCATTCTCATCTATGCATATAGCTGTGAAAAATTGCACTGGAACTCTAATTATGTGTTGACAAAAATGTTAAATTAAAACTTAAAAGCAACAAGAAAAACTGTGTGCTGCAATCTTCTTACTACTATAGCGCGACTGAATAAGTCCTTGCAGGCACCAGTGAATGAAACTGGAGTGCGGTACTCCAAAACTCAACACTGTTCCCAGTTATTACACCTGTGATTGTAGGTGTGGTCACAGTTATTACACCTGCAACTGCAGGCGTGTTCCCAGTTATTACACCTGTGAGTGCAGGCATGGTCCCAGTTATTACACCTGTGATTGCAGGCGTGTTCCCAGTTATTACACCTGTGATTGCAGGCGTGTTCCCAGTCATTACACCTGTGATTGCAGGTGTGATCCCAGTAATTACATCTGTGATTGCAGGTGTGGCCCCAGTTATTACACCTGTGATTGCAGGTGTGTTCCCAGTCATTACACCTGTGATTGCAGGTTTGGTCCCAGTTATTACACCTGTGATTGTAGGTGTGGTCCCAGTTATTACACCTGCAACTGCAGGCGAGTTCCCTGTTATTACACCTGTGATTGCAGGCATGGTCCCAGTTATTACACCTGTGATTGCAGGCGTGTTCCCAGTTATTACACCTGTGATTGCAGGCATGTTCCCAGTTATTACACCTGTGATTGCAGGCGTGTTCCCAGTCATTACACCTGTGATTGCAGGTGTGTTCCCAGTAATTACACCTGTGATTGTAGGTGTGGTCCCAGTTATTACACCTGCAACTGCAGGCAAGTTCCCTGTTATTACACCTGTGATTGCAGGCATGTTCCCAGTTATTACACCTGTGATTGTAGGTGTGGTCCCAGTTATTACACCTGCAACTGCAGGCGAGTTCCCTGTTATTACACCTGTAATTGTAGGCGTGGTCCCAGTTATTACACCAGTTATTGCACCTGTGATTACAGGTGTTTTCCCAGTTATTACACCTGTGAGTGCAGGCGTGGTCCCAGTTATTACACCTGTGATTGCAGGCGTGGTCCCAGTTATTACACCTGTGATTGCAGGCGTGTTCCCAGTTATTACACCTGTGATTGCAGGCGTGTTCCCAGTTATTACACCTGTGATTGCAGGCATGTTCCCAGTCATTACACCTGTGATTGCAGGTTTGGTCCAAGTGATTACACCTGTGATTGCAGGCATGGTCCCAGTTATTATAGTAGTAAGAAGATTGCAGCACACAGTTTTTCTTGTTGCTTTCTGAAGGCATCCAGCGCAAGTGCCTCACTACACAGCATCCAAGATTTAAGACCACTGAGGAAGGCCGTGAAAGGCCGAAACGTCTGGTCATTCTCATCTATGCATATAGCTGTGAAAAATTGCACTGGAACTCTAATTATGTGTTGACAAAAATGTTAAATTAAAACTTAAAAGCAACAAGAAAAACTGTGTGCTGCAATCTTCTTACTACTATAGCGCGACTGAATAAGTCCTTGCAGGCACCAGTGAATGAAACTGGAGTGCGGTACTCCAAAACTCAACACTGTTCCCAGTTATTACACCTGTGATTGTAGGTGTGGTCCCAGTTATTACACCTGCAACTGCAGGCGAGTTCCCTGTTATTACACCTGTGATTGCAGGCAAGTTCCCAGTTATTACACCTGTGAGTGCAGGCGTGTTCCCAGTTATTACACCTGTGATTGCAGGCGTGTTCCCAGTTATTACACCTGTGATTGCAGGCGTGTTCCCAGTCATTACACCTGTGATTGCAGGTGTGATCCCAGTAATTACATCTGTGATTGCAGGTGTGGCCCCAGTTATTACACCTGTGATTGCAGGTGTGTTCCCAGTCATTACACCTGTGATTGCAGGTTTGGTCCCAGTGATTACACCTGTGATTGCAGGCATGTTCCCAGTTATTACACCTGTGATTGTAGGTGTGGTCCCAGTTATTACACCTGCAACTGCAGGCGAGTTCCCTGTTAATACACCTGTGATTGCAGGCATGGTCCCAGTTATTACACCTGTGATTGCAGGCGTGTTCCCAGTTATTACACCTGTGATTGCAGGCATGTTCCCAGTTATTACACCTGTGATTGCAGGCGTGTTCCCAGTCATTACACCTGTGATTGCAGGTGTGTTCCCAGTAATTACACCTGTGATTGTAGGTGTGGTCCCAGTTATTACACCTGCAACTGCAGGCGAGTTCCCAGTTATTACACCTGTGATTACAGGTTTGGTCCCAGTGATTACACCTGTGATTGCAGGCATGTTCCCAGTTATTACACCTGTGATTGTAGGTGTGGTCCCAGTTATTACACCTGCAACTGCAGGCGAGTTCCCTGTTATTACACCTGTGATTGCAGGCGTGTTCCTAGTTATTACACCTGTGAGTGCAGGCATGGTCCCAGTTATTACACCTGTGATTGCAGGCATGTTCCCAGTTATTACACCTGTGATTGCAGGCGTGGTCCCAGTCATTACACCTGTGATTGTAGGTGTGGTCCCAGTTATTACACCTGCAACTGCAGGCGAGTTCCCTGTTATTACACCTGTGATTGCAGGCGTGTTCCTAGTTATTACACCTGTGAGTGCAGGCATGGTCCCAGTTATTACACCTGTGATTGCAGGCATGTTCCCAGTTATTACACCTGTGATTGCAGGTGTGTTCCCAGTAATTACACCTGTGATTGTAGGTGTGGTCCCAGTTATTACACCTGCAACTGCAGGCGAGTTCCCAGTTATTACACCTGTGATTGCAGGTTTGGTCCCAGTGATTACACCTGTAATTGCAGGCATGTTCCCAGTTATTACACCTGTGATTGTAGGTGTGGTCCCAGTTATTACACCTGTGATTGTAGGTGTGGTCCCAGTTATTACACCTGCAACTGCAGGCAGGTTCCCTGTTATTACACCTGTGATTGCAGGCGTGTTCCTAGTTATTACACCTGTGATTGCAGGTTTGGTCCCAGTTATTACACCTGTGAGAGCAGGTGTTTTCCCAGTTATTACACCTGTGAGTGCAGGCGTGTTGCCAGTTATTACACCTGTGATTACAGGTGTTTTCCCAGTTCTTACACCTGTGAGTGCAGGCGTGGTCCCAGTGATTACACCTGTGATTGCAGGCGTGGTCCCAGTGATTACACCTGTGATTGTAGGCATATTCGTAGTCATTACACCTGTGATTGTAGGTGTGTTCCCAGTCATTACACCTGTGATTGCAGGTGTCCTGTGATTGCAGGTGTGTTCCCAGTCATTACACCTGTGATTGCAGGTGTGATCCCAGTAATTACATCTGTGATTGCAGGTGTGGCCCCAGTTATTACACCTGTGATTGCAGGTGTGTTCCCAGTAATTACACCTGTGATTGTAGGTGTGGTCCCAGTTATTACACCTGCAACTGCAGGCGAGTTCCCAGTTATTACATCTGTGATTGCAGGTTTGGTCCCAGTGATTACACCTGTGATTGCAGGCATGTTCCCAGTTATTACACCTGTGATTGTAGGTGTGGTCCCAGTTATTACACCTGTGATTGTAGGTGTGGTCCCAGTTATTACACCTGCAACTGCAGGCGAGTTCCCTGTTATTACACCTGTGATTGCAGGCGTGTTCCTAGTTATTACACCTGTGATTGCAGGCATGTTCCCAGTTATTACACCTGTGATTGCAGGCATGGTCCCAGTTATTACACCTGTGATTGCAGGTTTGGTCCCAGTTATTACACCTGTGAGAGCAGGTGTTTTCCCAGTTATTACACCTGTGAGTGCAGGCGTGTTGCCAGTTATTACACCTGTGATTACAGGTGTTTTCCCAGTTCTTACACCTGTGAGTGCAGGCATGGTCCCAGTTATTACACCTGTGATTGCAGGCGTGGTCCCAGTGATTACACCTGTGATTGCAGGCGTGGTCCCAGTGATTACACCTGTGATTGCAGGCATATTCGTAGTCATTACACCTGTGAGTGCAGGCATGGTCCCAGTTATTACACCTGTGATTGCAGGCATATTCGTAGTCATTACACCTGTGATTGTAGGTGTGTTCCCAGTTATTACACCTGTAAGTGCAGGCATGGTCCCAGTCATTACACCTGTGATTGCAGGTGTGATCCCAGTAATTACATCTGTGATTGCAGGTGTGGCCCCAGTTATTACACCTGTGATTGCAGGTGTGTTCCCAGTCATTACACCTGTGATTGTAGGTGTGGTCCCAGTTATTACACCTGCAACTGCAGGCGAGTTCCCTGTTATTACACCTGTGATTGCAGGCATGGTCCCAGTTATTACACCTGTGATTGCAGGCGTGTTCCCAGTTATTACACCTGTGATTGCAGGCGTGTTCCCAGTTATTACACCTGTGATTGCAGGCGTGTTCCCAGTCATTACACCTGCAACTGCAGGCGAGTTCCCAGTTATTACACCTGTGATTGCAGGTTTGGTCCCATTGATTACACCTGTGATTGCAGGCATGTTCCCAGTTATTACACCTGTGATTGTAGGTGTGGTCCCAGTTATTACACCTGCAACTGCAGGCGAGTTCCCTGTTATTACACCTGTGATTGCAGGCGTGTTCCTAGTTATTACACCTGTGATTGCAGTCATGTTCCCAGTTATTACACCTGTGATTGCAGGCATGGTCCCAGTTATTACACCTGTGATTGCAGGTTTGGTCCCAGTTATTACACCTGTGAGAGCAGGTGTTTTCCCAGTTATTACACCTGTGAGTGCAGGCGTGTTGCCAGTTATTACACCTGTGATTACAGGTGTTTTCCCAGTTCTTACACCTGTGAGTGCAGGCATGGTCCCAGTTATTACACCTGTGATTGCAGACGTGGTCCCAGTGATTACACCTGTGATTGTAGGCATATTCGTAGTCATTACACCTGTGATTGTAGGTGTGTTCCCAGTTATTACACCTGTAAGTGCAGGCATGGTCCCAGTCATTACACCTGTGATTGTAGGCGTGTTCCCAGTCATTACACCTGTGATTGCAGGTGTGGCCCCAGTTATTACACCTGTGATTGTAGGTGTGTTCCCAGTTATTACACCTGTAAGTGCAGGCATGGTCCCAGTCATTACACCTGTGATTGCAGGTTTGGTCCCAGTTATTACACCTGTGATTACAGGTGTTTTCCCAGTTATTACACCTGTGAGTGCAGGCGTGGTCCCAGTGATTACACCTGTCAGTACAGGTGTGGCCCCTGTCATTACACCAGTGAGTGCAGGCCTGGCCCCTGTGACTGAACAGCCAGTGTATATAAGACAGGTACCTGAGTGACTTGCACGAGCCGCAGCGCAGGCGTCTGGAACATTTCAGCCGTGTTCCTGCTTCTGCGCCAGCCGTGTGATTACACAGATAAATAAAGGAAAAGGCTACAGAAGTGCAGCCCCCGCTGAGTCACCGCCGATGAGATTCATTCGTTTTGCTCTCACTTCTCTCTGAATAATAGACATCCGATCTCCGAGGAGTGAGGAGAGGGAATAATGGATTTCTGGAACGCTTATATTATACCGACACATTAAAGACAAGAAGATAGCAGGACAATGACATCAGAGGCCATCACAGCTAGGACCCCCCGGAGGGCAGAGGACGCAGGGGAGGCCAGGGTCAGTACTCTGCTGCTCTCAGGCTGCACAATCTCTCTGACTGATTATTAGCACTGAACGTAATGAACAATACATCTCCCTCGATACAATACAGTCAGAACGCCAGGCAAGAAGTTACATTGTTTCTAGGTTTACATTCAGCAGGTAACAGAGTGCAGCTGTAAATGTGACTGGAGTGTAAATACTGTGCAAAATCAGAATTATAAATGCAGCTCTGAATGTGACTGGAGTGTAAATACAGTCTAAAATCTGAATTATAAATACAGCTCTGAATCTTACCAGAGTATAAGTACGGTGTAAAATCAGAAATATAAATGCAGCTCTGAATCTGACCAGAGTATAAATACGGTGTAAAATCAGAATTATAAAAGCAGCTCTGAATGTGACTGGAGTGTAAATACTGTCTAAAATCAGAAATATAAATGCAGCTCTGAATCTGACCAGAGTATAAATATGGTGCAAAATCATAATTAAAAACACAGCTCTGGATGTCGCTGGAGTCAAAGGCATAATGTAATTCTAAATGCATCCCCAAATATAACTGGAGTATAACACACGATGTAACAGTAGAATTGTGAAAGCCTCTTTGGATGTGACTGGAGAATAAGCTTTGATGAAAGAGCAGAATTGTGAATTCAGCTCTGGATGTGACTAAGAATAAATTCCAGATCACAACAAATAAAATAAAAAATTATATATATATTTATAAATTCACTCAGCGTTATATGGAGATTATAAGCTTCATTTTGTACTGTGTGTTTCCACTCCTCACCATATTCATGATCTCTGCTTCCTGTCAGTGAATGGAAACATTCTTATTTTTATATATGAGACGGAAACTGTCCAGCTTTATCTCAGCTGGCGGTTTGTTACAGTTGTACCCAGTGCAGGCGATCCTCTGTGAGACTGATACATTTTTCCTGCACTGATACATTGTAACAAATAACCAGAAGAGATCTGTGCTGTGCTGCAGCCAGGGCTTTTATTTCCCGCCTGGCGCAGCGAGGGCCTTGGACTCGGGTTCTCTTTCTTTAGAAAGCTTTTAGTGCTGAAAGCCTTTTTTTCTATAACTCTGATTTCCATGGAAACCGCTGGCGGCTGCGGGATTAGAACCCAGGATCTGCAGAATCTGTCAGGCTGCAAATGATTAGAGGGCGACAAGGTCTAAAGCCCCTTTTACATCAGGATTTTTGCTGCAGGTTTGTATGTGAATTTGCTCCAGAAAAGGTTAATGGATCTAATCGGCGCCTTTTTTTGGCGTAGAATCTACTGAATAATGAGCAGGCTGTGGATGAAGAAATCTGGGTCATGGAATCTCTGGGCAGAATCCACAACCGAGGAACAAACCCTAACAGGCATGATGAAACAGCAGAACTGTGAATGCTGCTCTAGCTGTAATTGGAGGGTCAGAGATAATGAAGCAAACTGGGAATGCAGCTCTGGAGGTGACTAGAGCAATTGACATGATGAAACAGCAGAACTGTGAATGCAGCTCTGGATGCTCCTTCAGCATAAGACATGCTGACACCGCAAAACTGTGAATGCAGTTCCAGATGCTACCAGGGTATAAGACATGATGAAACTGCAGAACAGTGAAATGCAGCACTGGATGTGACTGGAGTATAATGAAACAAAGTAAATGTAAAAGCAGCTCTGGAGGTGACTAGAGCAATTGACATGATGAAACAGTATGCCTGTGAATTCAGTTCTGAAGGCAAGTAGAGTATAAGACAAGATAAAACAGCAGAAATTTGAATGCAGCTCTGAAGGTTACTGGAGTTTAACTCATGATGAAACTGCAGTACCATGAACTCAGATCTAGACATGACTAGAGTATAAGACACAATGAAACTGTAGTACTGACAAGGCAACTTTGGATGCGATTGGCAGAAGTTTGAATGCAGCTCTATATATTACTGGAGAATAAAACATGATGAAATAGCAGAACTGCTAACGCAGCTCTGGATATGATTGTAGTATAACACATGATAACGCAGCAGAGCTGTGAACACAGCTCTGGGTGTGATTGCAGCATAAGTGTAGTGTACGGGGACTGTAATGCCCGTCACTACAGAAGGGTCACTTGTGTGCTGTCGTCCCCCTTATCTATGGGGAAGTTGGTATAAGTCGTCTTTATAAAATTTAATGTAATGTAATGCTATGTATTTCCCTGTTACTGTGAGATTTGTATGTGCAGGCCTGCTAGGGGTGTCATTCCAGCTCTTAGTCACTAGAGGGAGCTAGGGAGCCCTAGTTTATATAAGGCCCAGACAGGGAAGGAGGGGGAGTCGTCAGTCTGGAGTCTAGAGTTGGAGTCTACAGTCTGTAGTCTAGTCTAACCAGAGATTAGACTATGTCAGAGTCAAGTCCAGGCCTGAAGCCTGTGGACCAGGAGAGGGTATTGCAGTCCCTGTAACCAGGTTCCAGATCCAAGGAAAAGGTTCCCCTCCTGAATATATTTATGCAGAAGCAGGAACACCACAGCTAATCAGCCTGAGGACACTGAGGGAGTTCAGAAGTTTCTAGAGCCTGAGGAAGCTGAGAGAGAGACAGAGGCAAAGCTCAGAAAAGCAAGAGGTACTCAAGACAACAGAGGAGGTACTTGATAAAGATAAAACCAAGGATATACGCCAGTGCTAGGGCATCGGGCCTTGGAGAAGAGTTTCTATGTTCCAGGATCAGTCAGGAATAGAGTGCAAGCTGCCTGTACTGCAAGTCCTGTGTTTAACACTCTGAAGTCACCTTGCTATATATATATATATTGCCTGCTTCAGCTGTATTGAAAATCAACTGTCTTCAAAGGAACTGCGCTTCCATCAATGTCCCTAAATGATGATTACTAAAGTTTGAATTCTGTTTTAACATCACGTGGTTCCTCAGTTATTCCTGCTATCAGCAAACGGCGTGCCACCGTTTAATTGGCACTGGCGTCACGAACATTTCTCATCATCCCCTGCCCTTGCAGAGAGTCAGCCGTCTCAGGTTAGTGTCTATTGCACTACAACACCCAGGAACATTTCTAAACCTAACTTGAGTACGCTGCATAAGACATAATGAAACTGCAGAAATATAAATACAGCTCTGGGAGTGATTGTTGTACTGTATATGACATGATGAAACAGCAGATGTGTGAATGCAGCTCTGGATGTGATTGTAGCATAAGACATGGCGAAACAGCAGAGGTGTGAATGCAGCTCTAGATGTGATTGGAGTAACATGTTAATCAGTGTTCAGTTCAGCCAGAGCAGTAATAGTATGGGCTCATGCACACGACGTTGGTATTTTTGAGTTCTGCAAATCGCGGATTCGCAAAACACAGATACCAGGCGAGTGATTTCCGCATTTTGCAGAACGAATCGTCCTGCCCTCTGTAAGGCCTCATGCACACGGCCGTTGTTTTGGCCCGCATTCGAGCCGCCGTTTTTGCGGCCCGGGTGCGGACCCATTCACTTCAATGGGGCTGCAAAAGATGCGGGCAGCACTCCGCGCGCTGTCCGCATCCGTTGCTCCGTTCCGTGGCCCCGCAAAAAAAAATATAGCATGTCCTATTCTTGTCCGTTTTTTTGCGGACAAGAATAGGCATGTCTACAATGACCGCCCGTTCCGTTCCGCAAATTGCGGAAGGCACGCGGGCGGCACCCGTTTTTTGCGGATCCGCGGTTTGCAGACCGCAAAAAACAGCACGTGCATGTAGCCTAAAACTGTAGAACATAGGACATGTTCTATATTTTTTTAAGTGAATGGGTCCTCATCCGACCCGCAAAAACCGTGGATGGGATGCGGACAAAAAACACCTCCGTGTGCATGAGCCCTAAGACGGGGAAACTCTCCTCAATGTCCCCATCCTCATAGTACATCGTCTGTATATCGGCAGAGAAGGGGGGGGGGGGGCTCACCTTTCCATTAGGACTGGCTTTCTTAAATACTCTGCAAAGAAAGAGAAAAGAAAAATTAGAATTTAAAGGAACATGAACGCGCATCAGCGATCACAGCAGACATGTGCGGGGGACTTTGCTGGGTAATCGTATAGGCCTGATACAATATTCACAACTGCACTCATATACTTAAGTATTATACTCTGGTCACATCCAGAGCTGCACTCCATCTTCAGTCATCTGTGACTCTGTCCAGGACTAGTCTAGGATCTCATTATTAGATATCTGCTTCGCTTCGTCCTGAATGCCGCTCCTATGACGTAGACATACGGCATCATACAGATTTATAATGCTGCGTGTTCCTGCCCGACCTCACCTCTAATGACGCTGTCAGTGCAGATCCTTAGAGTCGAGGTCGACAGGAACACACAGCATTATAAATCATTATCATGCTGCGGGTCCATTTCTCACACTGAATACGCTCCAGTGACATCGAGTTTTCTGAAATATTACTCTGCCTGCTTTTAGGTGTACTGTCCCTTTAAAAAACATGAAATGCTATATTCTGTCTCGTCAAGAATCATTCCATTTTTTTTGTTTTTTTACTTTTCTGGGGTTCTATTGTCTAATGAAACACTTTCTACTAGACTTGGTGTTCAGGATCTATGCTTGCTGTCAGTGAATGGGAACCTGCAAACGCCTAATGCTTCTCACAGCTGAGGGTTTGTTACAGTTGCATCCAGTCTAGAGAATCCTCTGTGAGGTGAATGCATCAGCAGCACAGATGTCTCTTCCATGCTGATAGTCTGCTACAATGTATCAGGCTGTTTAGCTCACAGAGGATTGTCTAGATGGGATACATTGTAACAAACCCTCAGCTGTTTAGGTCAGGAAGGATTTTCAGCCTCCCAATGTAATCAAGAATATGTATCTTATCTATATTACAGATTTCTACAGTCTTTACTCTTGCAATGTTTTTTAACGAACCTCTAAAATAGAAAAAAAATAAAAATGGAGCAGCTGCACATATGCAAATCTATGCTTTGTGTCTGCTGCTCTAATACAACCCTATGTGTCTCCATGGTAACAGACTGCAAACAAACCCTGTGTAGTCAGGCGTTACTGCTCTCCTCTGCCCTCCAGAGATGACCACACGACCGCAGGATCAAAGGGCTTGTAGCCTATCGCTATGAAGGCACATAGGTCTGCGGGGAGCTGTGAACGCCAAACGGTAGGAGAATCTTTATTAATACTATTAGTAAAGGTGTTTTATTTTTTGGATGCAACCAAACGTAAAACTATGAGTCGAACAAAAAGCCTGCATTAGGGCGCATGCACAGGAAGGTATTTTTGGTCCGCATCCAATCCGCATTTTTTTTGCGGGTCAGATGCGGACCTATTCACTTCAATGGGGCAGCAAACCGTGTGTCCGTTCTGTTGCATCCGCAAAAATATAGAACATGTCCTATTCATGTGGGACAAGGGCAGGACTGTTCTATCATGGGCCGGACGTTCCGTTCCGCAAAATGCAGAATGCCAGTCGTGTGCACGAGCCCTCAGTCTCATCAGACGGTGACTCTGTTAAAGGGTCCATTGCTAAATATATTTAGAGGAATTGTGTTCCAGCAGAGGAGCTTGCTAACCTTGTGAGAGGTCACAGACTAAACATTATACACTATAGTGGAGGATGTAGTGGGCCCCCGACAGCGCAGAGTATTTCAGGAGAGGAGTGTGCTGATCTAGTGGAGGTCGTAGGCTGATCCAGATCCAGGGTTCTCCCAGCAGTGCAGAGTATTTCAGGAGCGGAGTGCGTATAGACCTGTCTTGAGCAGGAGAGGTTAATGATGACTGCCCGTGCCATTCATGTGCGCTGGATTGTGCAGAGAGATCGATGGCAGCTCCATTCAGTTGTTTCTGCAGTCGATACAAGGGGAGGATCGGAGGATTGCACACGGTGCGAACAGATGGAGGAGCGCTCCGTGCAACGAGAGTGGGGCAGCAACGCTACCATAAAAAGGGCACCCCCCCCCCATTGTATATGTGCCCCCAAGGCATGGCAGGGTCTGCCCCTCTCCATGGTGGCGTGACCCTCACCATACCCCTGTACCCCCCATCCTCTGGTCCTCAGCCACTCTCTACACCCCCCCGCACAGCAGCAACCTATCACTCAAAGCCTTTGAGATCCAGCACTGAAGGGGTTAAACAATTGCCTTGACATGCAGCAGCGTTTCCCCTGGTGACGGCGGTTTACAGATATTCAACCTTTTTCATGAATTCTGAATTCTTTCCCCGTCAGATGATAATTGGGTTTTGTGGATGGTAGGACGTGGGCTGCGGGCGAGGGTGGCAGCCAGCGGGGTCAGGGGCGTCCTTTCTGCCCCCAGGAGATTGCAGCATTTCATCTCCCCTCCTGTATGTAGGAATCAGGGTTATATAAGAGCAATTATCTGCGGTACCTCCAGCCCGTGCAGCCAGACACAGGTGGGGCCCGGGGGCCCCGGACAGAACAAGAGCCACTCTCCACTTGTTTACATCTCAGGAAAAAAAGAACTTAAAAAATAAGGCTAAACACAGTGTAATCTTGCATCCAAAGAGCCACGAACTGCCCAAATACCGCCATACTGTGTACCGAAAACAGCCATATTATGCCCAAATGCCGTCATACTGTGTACAAACATAAGAGCCATATTATACCGAAATGCCGCCATACTGTGCGCAAACATAAGAGCCATATTATACCGAAATGCCGCCATACTGTGCGCAAACATAAGAGCCATATTATACCGAAATGCCGCCATACTGTGCGCAAACATAAGAGCCATATTATACCGAAATGCTGTCAATGACAGTTGAACCAATACGTATCACAGTTTGAAAATACTGAAAGAATGTGCACTGCTACACTGTACTCAAATACAGCCATATAGCATAATAACATCATTGCCACATTGTGCCCAAATAGGACTAGACTGTATCAGAATACAATATAGTAATCAAATACCAAAACTGTGTCTAAACAACCGTACTGACGTGAAGTTCATATACAAAAAAATGTGCCATACTGAGTGCCAGTTAGTTACCAAATCGTGTCCAAATACTGCAACAGAGTGCTCAAACATGTTGTGACTCGTGAATTAGTATCAATTTAAAGACCTTTCATTAAATGGGTTTTGTTCAGCGAAAATAAATCATCTCAAAGAAAATCATCATGGCGGTATAATAGTTTTGGCTAAACAGGGCGTCTCCTGGTCTGATAATCTGGGGGGAATATTTAGTTAGGCTAATATTAAAGTCATTGCATAGGACTGTACCACCAGAAAGGGCAGGGGATGGTTACATTATTGGAGTTATATTCTTGTACATAGGAGGCAGTATTATAGTAGTTATATTCTTGTACATAGGAGGCAGTATTATAGTAGTTATATTCTTGTACATAGGAGGCAGTATTATAGTAGTTATATTCTTGTACATAGGAGGCAGTATTATAGTAGTTATATTCTTGTACATAGGGGGAGTATTATAGTAGTGATATTCTTGTACATAGGAGCAGTATTATAGTAGTTATATTCCTGTACATAGGAGCAGTATTATAGTAGTTATATTCTTGTACATAGGAGCAGTACTATAGTAGTTATATTCCTGTACATAGGAGCAGTATTATAGTAGTTATATTCTTGTACATAGGAGGCAGTATTATAGCAGTTATATTCTTGTATATAGGAGCAGTATTATAGTAGTTATATACCTGTACATAGGAGGCAGTATTATAGTAGTTATATTCTTGTACATAGGAGCAGTATTATAGTAGTTATATTCTTGTACATAGGAGGAGTATTATAGTAGTTATATTCTTGTACATAGGAGCAGTATTATAGTAGTTATATTCTTGTACACAGGAGCAGTATTATAGTAGTTATATTCTTGTAGATAGGAGGGAGTATTATAGTAGTTATATTCTTGTACATAGGAGCAGCATTATAGTAGTTATATTCTTGTACATAGGAGGAGTATTATAGTAGTTATATTCTTGTTCATAGGAGCAGTATTATAGTAGTTATATTCTTGTACATAGGAGGCAGTATTATAGTAGTTATATTCTTGTACATAGGAGCAGTATTATAGTAGTTATATTCTTGTACATAGGAGCAGTATTACAGTAGTTATATTCTTGTACATAGGAGCAGTATTATAGTAGTTATATTCTTGTATATAGGAGCAGTATTATAGTAGTTATATTCTTGTACATAGGAGCAGTATTATAGTAGTTATATTCTTGTACATAGGAGGCAGTATTATAGTAGTTATAGTCTTGTACATAGGAGGCAGTATTATAGTAGTTATATTCTTGTACATAGGAGCAGCATTATAGTAGTTATATTCTTGTACATAGGAGCAGTATTATAGTAGTTATATTCTTGTACATAGGAGGAGTATTATAGTAGTTATATTCTTGTACATAGGAGGCAGTATTATAGTAGTTATATTCTTGTACATAGGAGCAGTATTATAGTAGTTATATTCTTGTACATAGGAGGAGTATTATAGTAGTTATATTCTTGTACATAGGAGCAGTATTATAGTAGTTATATTCTTGTACATAGGAGCAGCATTATAGTAGTTATATTCTTGTACATAGGAGCAGTATTATAGTAGTTATATTCTTGTACATAGGAGCAGTATTATAGTAGTTATATTCTTGTACATAGGAGCAGCATTATAGTAGTTATATTCTTGTACATAGGAGGAGTATTATAGTAGTTATATTCTTGTACATAGGAGCAGTATTATAGTAGTTATATTCTTGTACATAGGAGCAGTATTATAGTAGTTATATTCTTGTACATAGGAGACAGCATTATAGTAGTTATATTCTTGTACATAGGAGCAGTATTATAGTAGTTATATTCTTGTACATAGGAGGCAGTATTATAGTAGTTATATTCTTGTCCATAGGAGCAGTATTATAGTAGTTATATTCTTGTAGATAGAAGGCAGTATTATAGTAGTTATATTCTTGTACGTAGGAGCAGTATTATAGTAGTTATATTCTTGTACATAGGAGCAGTATTATAGTAGTTATATTCTTGTACATAGGAGACAGTATTATAGTAGTTATTTTCTTGTACAGAGGAGGCAGTATTATAGTAGTTATATTCTTGTACGTAGGAGGCAGTATTATAGTAGTTATATTCTTGTCCATAGGAGCAGTATTATAGTAGTTATATTCTTGTAGATAGAAGGCAGTATTATAGTAGTTATATTCTTGTACGTAGGAGCAGTATTATAGTAGTTATATTCTTGTACATAGGAGCAGCATTATAGTAGTTATATTCTTGTACATAGGAGGAGTATTATAGTAGTTATATTCTTGTACATAGGAGCAGTATTATAGTAGTTATATTCTTGTACATAGGAGCAGTATTATAGTAGTTATATTCTTGTACATAGGAGACAGCATTATAGTAGTTATATTCTTGTACATAGGAGCAGTATTATAGTAGTTATATTCTTGTACATAGGAGCAGTATTATAGTAGTTATATTCTTGTACATAGGAGCAGTATTATAGTAGTTATATTCTTGTACATAGGAGGCAGTATTATAGTAGTTATATTCTTGTACATAGGAGCAGTATTATAGTAGTTATATTCTTGTACATAGGAGCAGTATTATAGTAGTTATATTTTTGTACATAGGAGGCAGTATTATAGTAGTTATATTTTTGTACATGGAGTCTCTCTGGCTGCATTCACAGGTGATGAAGTCAATGAACATTGTTGATTATAATATAAAATTATAAAGGAAGTAACAGAATTAATGTTTTGTACAGATCTTAGTTCTGGGCAGAACTCCAGGTTTGTAAGGATTGCATATAAGCTGTGGATCTAATTAATATCAATATCCGCACATCACGTTGACTTTATTGTGTCTCTCTGTAGAGTTCAACCCAGAAAAGTAACAAGTGAATTTGCAGTTTATAACAATGTTAGACTCGTTCATGGAACATTCCTTCCTCCTCTGCCTCCAGTTTAATTTGCTTGGTCTGCATTGCAGTTCGCATGTAGCTATGATCTGGTATCAAGGGCTTTAAGCAGCATTGCCCCCAGCAATCAGTTTCATGTAGAGGAACCCACAGTATGAATAGGTGATGGGGACTGTGGATGATGAGCTACTGGGAGACAGTTCAGAGGTCTTGCTGCTTTGGGTTTGTCTTCTGTTCCATATCTCCATGTACTCTGCCTCGACAAAGTGTTAAATGATACATTTCTTCCTCCACTATGTGAAGCTTAGGTGCTTACGGTATACACTGAACTCTATAATAAAACAGTTTACAGTGAGCTCCCTCTAGTGGCGGCTGATGGTAACCAGAGTATCATCTCTATGCAGTAGATTTGGAGCTGTGAATCGGAATAACAATGCTCTGATCCCTACAAAATATTCTAAGGAATTAATCAGCACAGAATCTTGGAGAAGGCTTCTCCATCTCACATCGGGAGGACGTCCGACCATGAGTGCAGCAGCGAAGAGGCTGGAGGCCAAAAGGGACAGCCATGGTGTCAATCTACCTGCCAGAGCAGGTTCAGCAGGTGGAGCCCATCTCTCCTGTCCAGCGGGTGGCACTTACAATCTATTATAAGCCATTCCTCCAGGCAGGAGGCTGAGAGGCGCCAGGGCTGCTCATCCGCCATGATTCGCTCATACACCAGCCCTTATTCTTATCATTGATTTTTGCCTATGTCAGCATCTCATTCTATTCAAGGACAACATGGGAGGCATTGATACAAACTGATACAAACGGATCCATTGTGTGAGGTTTTAGGGTTCTGGGAATATCTTTGGCTGCAAATGATCATAAAATTGGAAAAATCAAAAGCCCAAAAATGTCAGAAACAGACCAAAAGTTATATAACATAAAATAACATCTAATAATGTGAGGGACTAAATAAAACCACAGCAGTGAGTAGAGCGCGATACGTCTGTATTACCACGGGTCCTTCAGGGCCACATTCTAACCTTCTGGACATGTGGGTATGTGGTGGCTCCTGTCTGAAGCTTAGGCCTCTTGCACACGACCGTATGGCTTTTTCAGTATTTTGCGGTCCGCAAAAAAAGGATGTGCAAAAAATACGGATGATATCCGTGTGCATTTTGTTTTTTGCGGAACGGAACAGCCGGCCCCTGATAGAACAGTCCTATCCTTGTCCGTTATGCGGACAATAATAGGACATGTTCTGACTTTGAACGGAAAAACGGAAATACGGATCCGTTTTTATTGCGGATCCATTGAAATGAATGATTCCATATATACGGTCCGTATACGGAAAGCAAAAAAACGGAACATAAACCGTAAGATGCACCCAGCACCCTGTCACATTCCCATGGACATCGACGTCTTCGGACATATCTGAGCTCTCTCGGCGGAACGTCTTTACATCACGGATGTGCGCGCCTCCCCATCCATTCCATGCTTTGTGGTGTTCTCCAGGCATTGTTTGTGAATAAAATGCCAGAACTACAGTGAAGACTGACACATACATAGGCAGAGCAGTAGAAGTTAAAGGTGTAAGTCTATATAACAATGGAATTGACATCGTTCAAGTCTACGGAAAGCTCCATAACAACCTTTATGGGCACCATAATGGCCGCCTTTCATGGTTGTCACCCCTCACGCTGTGTAAATGTGACTGAATAGATCATTGTACTGGGGTTTTTACAGTCAGATTTTCTTTCTTTACGGCTATCTTAGTCCAATAAGGCTGATAGTGAGCTTTCGGGTTATTGATCCGGCCCTTTAATTGGAAACCTTATTGGAAATGTCTTCAGATGGTCGTTACCTCTTTAAGACGATCGACCTCTGCATCCGTCAATGTCTCGTTAAGACTCTGCCCAATGAAAATGTATCAATCCACCAATGGCAGACTGATGGACGGCCGACCCTGGGGACCTCCTGTGTCCGAGAGGTAAGCGCCCGCGATAGCTGGTGGTTGGAAAGATGAGAAAATTCTGCAGCAGAATGGGCTGAAATACGGAGAGGCAGTTAATTCTCCAAATAAAGCAATGCGGCAAAATCTATGCCATGTGACCTGGTCATTTTTGTAGCACTAATCACGTTAATATTAATAATCAAAAGAGTTGCCCTTTAAAGGGTATGTATACTTTTGCAAATCATTTTACATTGTTCCAATGTCTTTAAAATAAGACTTAACTTTGCAAATGGTCGTGATGATTAACCTGTATCGGCAGAGCGATGTGTCTCCATAGATACAAGCCGCCATGTGTTACTCCTATTCCTCTGCCTGACTGCAGGATCAGACTACGCAAGGTCTGCTTGTAGTCTGTAACCACGGAGACACATAGGGATGCATCAAAGTTCTTTACACAAAACAACAATATGTTTTTAATCACTTTAATCCTATTATTTGCAAATCCTATTATCCCCCCCCCCTGTTTTGATACAATGTAGCAATAAAATTTGTATGACAGTGAGGTTGTAGTATTATCATCCCCCCCGGTCCAAGTGGATGTGAGTTTTTGATACGAGTTGTCTTTGTGTCCGTGTCACCAGAAGAGACTCGCTGTTACATGTTCAGTCTGCTCCGGACAATCTCCTCACGCCCGGCGGTTGACTTGTCGACACGTGTTAACATCAGTTTCCACATCGTATACATCTGCGCTTTTTTTAATCTATTGCACAAAAATATGAGATCAGTGATGATAAAACCTTTCACAGGCTCATATTTAAAGGGGGTGATTATTTTTGGCTGCTCACAAGGCTGTGGTGGCGCCCTCTTATCTTTATTGCCCACTGGGGGGATATTGACCTTGCTGAGTGTGGAAGGATCCATGGGAAAGAAGGTGAACCATGAAAGTTAGCAATTTTCACTTTATGGTGTTAGTGAGATGGTTCCTTGTTAGAAATTAGAAAGACTGTGTGTGTCTTTATACTGAGGAGCATACCAGACACAGGACCAAAACTGCAGCCCCTAGACAGGACCCATAGCAGTGCCATGAACATACCAGGCACAGGACCAAAACTGAGGACCCTGGATAGGACCCACAGCAGTGCCGTGTACATACCAGACACAGGACCAAAACTGAAGCCCCTGGATAGGACCCATAGCAGTGCCGTGTACATACCAGACACAGGACCAAAACTGAAGCCCCTGGATAGGACCCATAGCAGTGCCGTGTACATACCAGACACAGGACCAAAACTGAAGCCACTAGATAGGACCCCCAGCAGTGCCGTGTACATACCAGACACAGGGCCAAAACTGCAGCCACTAGATAGGACCCCCAGCAGTGCCATGAACATACCAGACACAGGACCAAAACTGCAGCCCCTAGACAGGACCCCCAGCAGTGCCATGAACATACCAGGCACAGGACCAAAACTGAAGCCCCTGGATAGGACCCACAGCAGTGCCATGTACATACCAGACACAGGACCAAAACTGCAGCCACTAGATAGGACCCTCAGCAGTGCCATGTACATACCAGACACAGGACCAAAACTGAAGCCCCTGGATAGGACCCACAGCAGTGCCATGTACATACCAGACACAGGACCTAAACTGCAGCCCCTAGACAGGACCCACAGCAGTGCCGTGTACATACCAGATACAGGACCAAAACTGCAGCCCCTGGATAGGACCCACAGCAGTGCCATGTGCATACCAGACACAGGACCAAAACTGAAGCCCCTAGATAGGACCTACAGCAGTGCCGTGGACATACCAGACACAGGACCAATACTGAAGCCCCTAGACAGGACCCACAGCAGTGCCGTGGACATACCAGACACAGGACCAATACTGAAGCCCCTAGACAGGACCCACAGCAGTGCCGTGTACATACCAGACACAGGACCAAAACTGCAGCCCCTGGATAGGACCCTCAGCAGTGCCATGTACATACCAGACACAGGACCAAAACTGAAGCCCCTGGATAGGACCCACAGCAGTGCCATGTACATACCAGACACAGGACCTAAACTGCAGCCCCTAGACAGGACCCACAGCAGTGCCGTGTACATACCAGATACAGGACCAAAACTGCAGCCCCTGGATAGGACCCACAGCAGTGCCATGTACATACCAGACACAGGACCAAAACTGAAGCCCCTAGATAGGACCTACAGCAGTGCCGTGGACATACCAGACACAGGACCAATACTGAAGCCCCTAGACAGGACCCACAGCAGTGCCGTGGACATACCAGACACAGGACCAAAACTGAAGCCACTAGATAGGACCCACAGCAGTGCCATGAACATACCAGACACAGGACCAAAACTGCAGCCCCTGGATAGGACCTACAGCAGTGCCGTGTACATACCAGACACAGGACCAAAACTGCAGCCACTAGATAGGACCCCCAGCAGTGCCATGTACATACCAGACACAGGACCAAAACTGAAGCCCCTGGATAGGACCCACAGCAGTGCCATGTACATACCAGACACAGGACCTAAACTGCAGCCCCTAGACAGGACCCACAGCAGTGCCGTATACATACCAGATACAGGACCAAAATTGCAGCCCCTGGATAGGACCCACAGCAGTGCCATGTACATACCAGACACAGGACCAAAACTGAAGCCCCTAGATAGGACCTACAGCAGTGCCGTGGACATACCAGACACAGGACCAATACTGAAGCCCCTAGACAGGACCCACAGCAGTGCCGTGGACATACCAGACACAGGACCAATACTGAAGCCCCTAGACAGGACCCACAGCAGTGCCGTGTACATACCAGGCACAGGACCAATACTGAAGCCCCTAGACAGGACCCACAGCAGTGCCGTGTACATACCAGACACAGGACCAAAACTGCAGCCCCTGGATAGGACCCTCAGCAGTGTCATGTACATACCAGACACAGGACCAAAACTGAAGCCCCTAGATAGGACCTACAGCAGTGCTGTGTTCATACCAGACACAGGACCTAAACTGAAGCCCCTGGATAGGACCCACAGCAGTGCCATGTACATACCAGACACAGGACCAATACTGAAACCCCTAGACAGGACCCACAGCAGTGCCGTGTACATACCAGACACAGGACCAAAACTGAAGCCCCTAGACAGGACCCACAGCAGTGCCATGTACATACCAGATACAGGACCAAAACTGCAGCCCCTGGATAGGACCCACAGCAGTGCCATGTACATACCAGACACAGGACCAATACTGAAACCCCTAGAAAGGACCTACAGCAGTGCCGTGTACATACCAGACACAGGACCAAAACTGAAGCCCCTGGATAGGACCCACAGCAGTGCCGTGTACATACCAGACACAGGACCAAAACTGAAGCCTCTGGATAGGACCCACAGCAGTGCTATGAACATACCAGGCACAAGGCCAATACTGAAGCCCCTGGATAGGACCCTCAGCAGTGCCGTGTACATACCAGACACAGGACCAGAACTGCAGCTCCTGAAAAGGACCCATAGCAGTGCCATGAACATAGTAGGCAGAGGAACAAAACTGCAGCTCATACATATGACCCATAGCAGTGCAAGTAACATAGTAGACATAGGTACAAAACTAAAGATTTTAGACAGGACCCACAGCAGTGTCATGAATATACCGGGCAAATACCGTCCAGAAACACTGGACCCATAGCTGTGCCATGATATACTCCAATTACCTGCCTGAACTATGCAGCAAATTCTTTGTCTAATAGACCAATAACTGCACCGTGGAACATGACAACTTTCCAAACACGGCTTTCTTTTGGGATTCAATGGCACCCATAGCAGTACCCAAATTCTTGGATTGGGATATTAAGTTTTACTCCCCTCCATCAGCCACAACAATCTAGTCATAGTACTGCTGCCTTTACATATAATATTAGGGCCACTTGTTGGAACCAAGGTCTTGATGTGACTGAGGCCTCTGTACCCCATGGAGCACTGCCACAACTCCTGTCTGTCATATGGGTGGTCACTGTACCCCTATTATTCTAGGAATAGATGGGGTCACCAGATCTACTAGCTCCACCAGCATAACAGGCAGTACGTGGCTCTGGTTCGCTCTGACTCTTCCAGGCGACGCTTTCTGGGTTATGTTCGCAGTAAATAATTTAGCTGACGGCTCCTCGTTGTTTCGCTTGGCTCCAGGCTCTGTTTATACAAAAAACATTAAATACTTTATTCTTGAAATGTTCCACAAACAAAATTCTTCCATTTCATCAGGATTTTTAAACAAAGAAAAAAATTGTTTCTGACCGGCAGAGTAGTGGAAAATCAACCGCGATGTCGTGTCAGTATCAAGGAATATCCGGGTGTGTGACCATGCACCGCCTGATCAGTAACATACATTGGAATGCTACATCCCGGCGGATATCAGGATGTTGGCGGATATCAGGACAGCAGCTCTTAATATATGCCCCTGCCCCAGGTTATGAGACATACTTCTCTCACCCCTGACTCTTTAGAAACAAGAAAGAGTCAAGCGGCAACCACTACTAGTCTGCTCAATGGCACTACATTGATGAATTGTGGCACCCAAATTCTTGGATTGGGCACTGCACACGGGCAAGATTTCCAAAGATAAAATAGTGTAATTTCACTTCCAGAATTATCAGATTCCCTGCACAATTGTGACAAGATCTATAATCACAATGATCTACTCATCTTCTTATTTATAAATGTAGCACACAATGTATCACAAAGTAACAGACTGAGTCCTCACCGGGCGGTAAATACAATTCCAATGTGAGAGATCTGGAACCTAAAGCAGCAAGCTAATCCCGGCTGTCATACCCACATTGCTGCCAGACAACCTCAGAGACCATTCTGTACATAACACATTATTAAAATAATTCCTCCCTGACAGAACAAACACAAACATCCCATAAACCAGAGCACAGGCTGTCATACCCACAACCATTAATTTTACTGCACTGCACAGTTAAGTGACCTCCCTGTCACAGCGATCTCCTGCGGCAATCACTGAGCCGTCAATATATAAACAGCAGCAAAACAAAGATAAAAAAGACATTTAGTAAAGAAAAACAAAACAAATTCTACAAAACATTACACAAAAAAAACTGCTATAATATGGTCTCTATGTAAAAGAATATAACTACTATAATACTGCTCCTATATACAAGAATATAACTACTATAATACTGCTCCTATGTACAAGAATATAACTACTATAATACTGCTCCTATATACAAGAATATAACTACTATAATATTGCCTCCTATGTACAAGAATATAACTACTATAATGCTGCTCCTATGTACAAGAATATAACTACTATAATACTGCCTCCTATGTACAAGAATATAACTACTATAATACTGCTCCTATGTACAAGAATATAACTACTATAATACTGCCTCCTATGTACAAGAATATAACTACTATAATACTGCTCCTATGTACAAGAATATAACTACTATAATACTGCTCCTATATACAAGAATATAACTACTATAATACTGCTCCTATGTACAAGAATATAACTACTATAATACTGCTTCCTATGTACAAGAATATAACTACTATATTACTGCCTCCTATGTACAAGAATATAACTACTATAATACTGCTCCTATGTACAAGAATATAACCACTATAATACTGCTCCTATGTACAAGAATATAACTACTATAATACTGCTCCTATATACAAGAATATAACTACTATAATACTGCTCCTATGTACAAGAATATAACTCCTATAATACTGCTCCTATGTACAAGAATATAACTACTATAATACTGCCTCCTATGTACAAGAATATAACTATTATAATACTGCCTCCTATGTACAAGAATATAACTACTATAATACTGCTCTTATGTACAAGAATATAACTACTATAATACTGCTCCTATGTACAAGAATATAACTACTATAATACTGCTCCTATGTGCAAGAATATGACTCCTATAATACTGCCTCCTATGTACAAGAATATAACTACTATAGTACTGCTCCTATGTACAAGAATATAACTACTATAATACTGCCTCCTATGTACAAGAATATAACTACTATAATACTGCCTCCTATGTACAGGAATATAATTACTATAATACTGCCTCCTATGTACAAGAATATAACTACTATTATACTACCTCCTATGTACAAGAATATAACTACTACAATACTGCTCTTATGTACAAGAATATAACTACTATAATACTGCCTCCTATGTACAAGAATATAACTACTATGATACTGCCTCCTATGTACAAGAATATAACTACGATAATACTGCCTCCTATGTACAAGAATATAATTACTATAATACTGCCTCCTATGTACAAGAATATAACTACTATAATACTGCTCCTATGTACAAGAATATAACTACTATAATTCTGCTCCTATGTACAAGAATATAACTACTATAATACTGCTCCTATATACAAGAATATAACTACTATAATACTGCCCCTATGTACAAGAATATAACTACTATAATACTGCTCCTATGTACAAGAATATAACTACTATAATACTGCTCCTATGTACAGGAATATAACTACTATAATACTGCTCCTATGTACAAGAATATAACTGCTATAATACTGCCTCCTATGTACAAGAATATAACTACTATAATACTGCCTCCTATGTACAAGAATATAACTACTATAATACTGCTCCTATGTACAAGAATATAACTACTATAATACTGCCTCCTATGTACAAGAATATAACTACTATAATACTGCTCCTATGTACAAGTATATAACTACTATAATACTGCTCCTATGTACAAGAATATAACTACTATAATACTGCTCCTATGTACAAGAATATAACTACTATAATACTGCCTCCTATGTACAAGAATATAACTACTATAATACTGCTCCTATGTACAAGAATATAACTACTATAATACTGCCTCCTATGTACAAGAATATAACTCCTATAATACTGCTCCTATGTACAAGAATATAACTACTATAATACTGCTTCCTATGTACAAGAATATAACTACTATATTACTGCCTCCTATGTACAAGAATATAACTACTATAATACTGCTCCTATGTACAAGAATATAACTCCTATAATACTGCCTCCTATGTACAAGAATGTAAATAGTATAACACAACCCAGCATAAAGGAGAAGAGAAGTGGTCTGTGCAGTGTATATATATATATACAGTGCTTATGACTTTGTGTCTATGTGTTGTGATGTACATCTTCCTGTTCCGTTTGCTGTCACGAGTTCACTATCACAGTGGCCCCCCTCTCTCTTGCCCAGCCCCCCACTCACATCTTGTGGCTTTCTGGATCCATCCTCTTGGCAGACGCTGCTGGTAACAATCTCAGAGTAAACATTGGCGCAGATGTTGATATTTGCAGTTGGCAGCAGAAAATCTGTAATATTTTTAATGCATCGCTCGTATACTGCGCGCTCAGTGATGGACAGAGATCCGCTCACCGGTGGAATTGTCGTACGGTTGTTATTAACAGTAGAAAACAAACTAATACAGCACAGATCACATACTTGGGTTATGATTGTCCTCCAGTTACATACGAAGCTGCACTTAAAGTTTTGTAAACTTTAATTTCGTGAGATGCATTGTGGGAGAATATATAAAAAACAGCATCTTATAATTATGTACCATAGAGCGGTAAACCCCGGCACCATCTGTGGAATTGTCAGCAAAATACAGGATGTAACTGAGGATCAGTACAGGATAAGCATTGAAATGTATGTACACAGTGTCTGCACCAGGAGAATAGTGAGTGCAGCTCTGGAGTATAATACAGGATGTAACTGAGGATTAGTACAGGATAAGCATTGTAATGTATGTACACAGTGTCTGCACCAGCAGAATAGTGAGTGCAGCTCTGGAGTATAATACAGGATGTAACTCAGGATCAGTACATGATAAGTAATGTATGTACACAGTAACTGCACCAGCAGAATAGTGAGTGCAGCTCTGGAGTATAATACAGGATGTAACTCAGGATCAGTACAGGATAAGTAATGTATGTACACAGTGACTGCACCAGCAGAATAGTGAGTGCAGCTCTGGAGTATAATACAGGATGTAACTCAGGATCAGTACAGGATAAGTAATGTATGTACACAGTGACTGCACCAGCAGAATAGTGAGTGCAGCTCTGGAGTATAATACAGGAGGTAACTCAGGATCAGTACAGGATAAGTAATGTATGTACACAGTGACTGCACCAGCAGAATAGTGAGTGCAGCTCTGGAGTATAATACAGGATGTAACTCAGTATCAGTACATGATAAGTTAATGTAATGTATGTACACAGTGACTGCACCAGCAGAATAGTGAGTGCAGCTCTGGAGTATAATACAGGATGTAACTCAGGATCAGTACAGAATAAGTAATGTATGTACACAGTGACTCCACCAGCAGAATAGTGAGTGCAGCTCTGGAGTATAATACAGGATGTAACTCAGGATCAGTACAGGATAAGTAATGTAATGTATGTACACAGTGACTGCACCAGCAGAATAGTGAGTGCAGCTCTGGAGTATAATACAGGATGTATCTCAGGGTCAGTACAGGATAAAGTAATGTAATGTATGTACACAGTGACTGCACAAGCAGAATAGTGAGTGCAGCTCTGGAGTATAATATAGGATGTAACTCAGGATCAGTACAGAATAAGTAATGTATGTACACAGTGACTGCACCAGCAGAATAGTGAGTGCAGCTCTGGAGTATAATACAGGATGTAACTCAGGATCAGTACAGTATCAGTAATGTATGTACACAGTGACTGCACCAGCAGAATAGTCCAATGAATAGAGATGGAGGCAGCATGTCCGGTACAAAGAATCCCTTTATTGGGAGCCGCTTAGGTGAACAAAAAACGTGCAGAGGGTAGTTACGTTTCGGCTAATACATAGCCTTTATCAAACACCACCTGATAATATGGGTGATTATTGGTGAGCTTAAAGGGGTTGTCCGGGTTCAGAGCTGAACCCGGACATTTGTTTTCAATAACACACTGTCGGGCGGTAACTTCCGCCCGGCAGTGTGTTCGGTGACGTCACCGGCTCTGAGGGGCGGGCTTTAGCTCTGCCCTAGCCGTTTTCACTGGCTAGGGCAGAGCTAAATCCCGCCCATCAGTGCCGGTGACGTCACCGGGGTTCCTGTCAGTCCCATGGAGAGTCCCGGTACGTCACCAGAACTCCTAAAAATGCCTTTGTCCTGCGCAATTTAGCGCAGGGCAAAGGAGAGCATCGGAGCATAAACTGCTACGATGCTCATGTCAGGGGGGCTGCCGGGGTGAAAATGGAGGGATGTCCGGGTTCAGCTCTGAACCCGGACAACCTTTTTAAATGCACCTTAAGCCACATTCTTATCAGTAAGATAAGAACTGAGCTATAATGAGTGTTTATAAAGTCAGAGATAAGCAGCCGATCAGTTGAGCTGGCTGACAAAACAGAGTGAAAATTCAGAACCTGCTACTAGAGCATCTCAGCCCTGTACAGAATAAAGGGCTCCATATTTGTAATAAAGACCCCATTTAAAAGTGATTTTTTTTTAGCTCAAAATGTGCACAATGCAATAATTTAAATGTTGCCCCCAAAGGTGTACATAGCCTTTAATGCCTTATAATGTTCCACCATATCAATGTATGGATCAGTTGGGGTTAATAATTCTGACTCGGCCCCTGTAGGAAGTTAGGAGCTGGACTTAGGTCCGCCACTTGCTCAGTCTAGAGTTAGCTGAGAAAGTGTAAGAAGCTATATGATGTGCTCACTCCTCAGAGAACTAGCCTTGAGCTACAGAGAACCAGCTATGAGAAATTTACAGATAGAAAACCATCGTACTCCAGGAGAAGAGAATGGAAAGAACGAGAAGGTCCAAGATCTGCATGGATGAGCATAGGAGTCAGTCAGTAAGGCTGGTAGACTTTACTGCAGTGATAGGGACATTGCTGATGCACCCTTCACACTTGAACACGGTCAGGACCACCGTATCTCAATCCTGTACCCCTCAGATGGGCATTACAGCTTCCACTGCAAGAGTAATATTGCGTGGAGAGAGAGACTTTGGAGAGACAGAGAGGAGTACTACAACCCCCATCCTGACCTATATTCATACATTGCTGCCTATGATCTGCACTAAGAATTGTTTGGAACTGCGTTTTAATGCTGTTGGATATACTACAACTCCCATTATGTACCTTAGTATAGAGACATTTATCTTCTACATCTGGCCTGGTTACTGACTTCAGCACCCTTCGCCGGCCACAGCACCTACATCTCCTGCCTTGTACCCGCACCAACCTTACAACACCAAGTTTTAACATCAGGACGTGCCCCGAGAGAAGAAAGGGTGTGCCCTCCTATCACTGCCCTGGACTTGGGAGGCATCAGTGTGAGGACTGCCACTGAGAAGAATTATTGCATCCAGAGCCACTACAACTGTCATCCTCCGCTCTGCTTCTCCAGAGCTTGGGGCACAATCAGTAAACGATAAAATAAAAACAGCTCCTTTTTTCCATAAACAGCGCCACACATGTCCACAGGTTATGTGTGGTATTGCAGCTCGGCTCCATTCAGCTCAATAGAAAACCACTGCAAAAACCTGACACTGCCCTTGAAATAAAAGGTTATGTGGGCAGTCCTGGGTGGACCTGTAGGTATGTGGCCAACCGGCCATTCCATCAATTCATAACCTGAAGAAACATGACTTACGCCAGCAGGTGGAGCCCTGATCAACATGGCGGCAGGAAGAAAAAAGAATGACTGCAATTATGAGGTGACCCTCTTTATATACAGGTCCCCCTCCCTCATCGCTCTACGTGCCCCTGTCAGGATGCCACACTCCACTTTCTAGGATGCATGCTGCTCCTCCCGTAGACTGAGGTCCATTTGTCATCCTCAGATGCTCTGTGAAATCTACTAGTCTTTGGACTAATAATGCAGATTTCTTCCTCCAGAACAGATGTTTTCGGCTCAGCATTACCCTGATTAGAATTTTCTATCAAGTCTTTGTAACGGCCTCATATGGTCCAGCAGAGCCTCAGCCCCTAACAGCGGAGACCCCTCTGTGCGATGAAATGGATGGACACTATAGACTAGGACATCATCCTAAAATTGCTCTTCACCATGAGGTCCTGCGTATTGCCCCAGTCACTGAGGCCCTCACTGAAGATGACACCTTCTTGCATCTTTGTCTACTGTAGAGCAGATGGAGCTTCTTGTGATATGGAAAGAAATGGTGGACATCCCGGCAGGAAGTCAAGTGCTGGCCTGCAACTAACACTGCAGGTCTCCTTCAGGTCCATCTGTTACCTTCTGACTCCTCTGTCCCCTCCAGGACCATCCAGACTCCTCTGTCCGCTCTACACTTCCTTTACCCCTCCAGGCTCATCTTTCTCCTCCAGACCCTTCTGTCACTTCCACAGTCTCCTATCACCTCCAGATTCCTCTGTTTTCCCCTTCAGACCCACCGTCCCCTCCAGTCCAGACCCCTGTGTCCCCTGCAGACCTCTCTGTACTCTCCAGACCCCTGTCCCCTCCAGATCCCTCTGTCCCCTTCAGAACCCTCTGTCCCCTCCAGACCCCCCTGTCCCCTCCAGACCCCCCTGTCCCCTCCAGACCCCCGTCTCCTCTATACCCCCCGTCCCCTCCAGACACCCCTGTCCCCTCCAGACCCTCCTGTCCGTCCCTTCCAGACCCCCCTGTCCGTCCCCTCCAGACCCCCCTGTCCGTCCCCTCCAGACCCCCCTGTCCGTCCCCTCCAGACCCCCCTGTCCGTCCCCTCCAGACCCCCCTGTCCGTCCCCACCAGACCCCCTGTCCGTCCCCTCCAGACCCCCCTGTCGTCCCCTCCAGACCCCCCTGTCCGTCCCCTCCAGACCCCCCTGTCCGTCCCCACCAGACCCCCCTGTCCGTCCCCTCCAGACCCCCCTGTCCGTCCCCTCCAGACCCCCCTGTCCGTCCCCACCAGACCCCCTGTCCGTCCCCTCCAGACCTCCCTGTCCGTCCCCTCCAGACCCCCCTGTCCGTCCCCTCCAGGCCAGACCTCCATGGAAATTTTCAGGTGCTCCGGGTCCAGGACTGTGTTCCTTTGCTGAGCTCGTGTCCTGATAACTCCATCTTGCGCTGATTTTATCTGCTCACTGACATTTTCATTGCTATCTTGTCAGCCATCTTACTGGTTTGTCTCCAGCAACAGACGTCAAACCAGTAACCCCCTCCTTCAGCTGGAGTTCAGTAGAGGAGATGGGGGGACGACAGAATTCATAAGCAGAAATTACGCACTAATGTTACACTTGTTAGGCGGTGTTCACATCAGTGATAAGAACAGAAGTGCCGGATCCAGCAAATAACAGAGACTTACGGCGTCAGACGGACTCTGCTGCCTGTAACGGGGTCCGGACGGTCTCTTCTAGGCGGTCTACATGCAGGACTTTTTTGTCTGATATTTTTGACAGAGCCTCTTACACAGATGTGAACAAGTCCTAAGAAGCTGAGAAAAGCTGCAGCCTCCTGACAATGAAATCTGTACATAGATCCTGTATTGAAGGGTATCTCCACCTGGCCTACAAGATCAGGTGATGTCCTTCCCCAGTGCAGTCTTTCCATCTGATGTTCTGAGACTTTCCTAAACTTCTCCATGTGTGAGGGAAAACGACTTGAAGAAAGTTGTCATAGCTCCACCCCTTTTACTGTAACTAAAAATGTCACCAGTCCTAGTAAAAGGAGACTTACTCAATGTGACTTGTTTTAGAAGACATAGTAACTTTTCTGAGGACACATTGATCAAAATGATACAAAGTGACATCTGCCACCCCCATAGTGACCTCGGGACCAGCTGTACACATTTGTATGCAGTGAGCTCCCCCTAGTGACGACTGCAGGTAGACAATATTTGATAATGATGGGAAGCAGGATGAGCTGTTCAGCGCTGCCCCCCCCCCTTTACCATGGACCCCATAATATGCCATAGGGGGAGGGCCATCTTATGTAGGGGCATCCCTATGACACACATGGAGGTCTGGTACTAGTCCATGTCTTGGGGTAAATCTTGGGGGAAGGTTGGATCAAAAATGACTAGGGCGTATGCTCTGTCAGTCCCCTTCCTAGGCATTATCATCAGCCCTTGGGGCCCTGGGGCCCATTACCCTGGGATGCTGCAGATGAAAGTTCACTATGCGCAGGGGATCTGCTATCAGAGAGTCACAAACAATGGAACCTGTTCACCAGCAACGACTGCAACTAATCACGACTAATTAGTGGTAATTACTGTGTACAGAGCGTGGGCTGCGGATAATTATTGAGGAAGAATCCGAGTTATTACATCCTCAAAGAAGGAATCGAAATATGAGTTGTCAGGGTGAGGCGACAACCACCAGAGGCCATCACAGGGCCACCCAGCTTCCTAAAGACTCTGAAAATAACTACAGAGTATTATCACATGCATCCCCCAAATCTATATTATTGATCCACCGCTGAAAGTGTCAGTCTTTACTGTAGTTCTAGCATTCCATTCATGAACCAGGAAGCTATAGATTTCAGCAGATCAACAGGGGAGGGGGGGGGGGGGGTGAACTTACAAACAGACAATGTGGTGGATTGGGATTTTCATTTTTATTACAACCCCCCCCCCCCACCCCCCTTCATTCCTTCCCCAAACATTTCAGCTGCAGATTATCCTCCCTTTAATGTAATGACCCTTCATTTTTTACATTATTATAGAGAAATCCAATGTTCTGCTGAATCTCAAAATCCATTTTCGCCTCAGCTCTGAAAATATAAAAACACGTTGCTGTAATTATGGAGACGAGGCGGCGCGGCCGGCGGAGTGAGCGATACGAGGAGTCAGAACCGCGCACAAATCAATCACAAAATAATCACTAATGTTCCGAGAAAATCACATCCAATTTACAGCCCTGACTAAGGCGACGACTCAATGCCTGTCATAGATGAGGTCTGTCTGTCTGTCTGTCTGTATCTTCTGTCTTCTATCTCATATCTATCTATTATCAATCAATCAATAAAGCTTTATTGTCAGGTCTAAATTATACACTCGAATTGCCAAACCATGTGGGAAATAGGGACACACCCAGGGTCGGTGTATAGGAGTCTGTGGCGTATCATGACGGCGGGGGGGGGGGGGGTGGACACACCCCTGGTCAGGATATCGGAGTCCATGGCATATCA
This sequence comes from Bufo bufo, assembly GCF_905171765.1. NCBI lineage: Eukaryota > Metazoa > Chordata > Amphibia > Anura > Bufonidae > Bufo > Bufo bufo. The sequence goes on from NC_053391.1 coordinate 692,913,013, forward strand.
GGCTCCTCTCAGTCTGTGGCAGGCACTGATATATTGTGCTGCTATGTCCACAGTGTTCTCTTCCTCCTCCATGGAGCTGAAGTTTGAGCAGAGATCAGACAGTCTCCTAAAGTGGATGTCCCTCACTGCTGAGTATTTGATGCTCTCACCTCCTTCCTCCATTCACTGACGTATTCCTCTTGTCTCTTGTTTACTGTGTTCCTGATCCCGGCTTTTGTGAGGTGGTGTGGGGAGATTATCTGGTCGGGCTGGGTTTCAGTAAGTTGATTTTGCGGCTTTGCCTTGCCTGGGATCCCTTGGTGTAGTACAGTCCTGATCAAAAGTTTAAGACCACTTGAAATATGGCAAAAAATCCTATTTAGAATGGCTGGATCTTAAAGAGGACCTTTCACTAGAATAAAACATCTAAACTAACTATACAGACATGGAGAGCGTCGCCCAGGGATCCCCCTGCACTTACTGTTATACCTGGGCGCCGCTCCGTTCGCCCGTTATAGGCTCCGGTATCTTCATAGTTAGGCTCCACCCAGGGGAACCTCCAGGCGTCTCATTCTCCCATGCTGTAGCGCTGGCCCAAGCTGTAGCGCTGGCCAAAAAAAGCCTCTCAGGCTATGAGCTGAGCGTTGCGATTGGCCAGAGCTACAGCATGGGAGAATGAGACACAGGCAGGTTCCCCTGGGTGGAGCCTAACTATGAAGATACCGGAGTCTATACCGGGAGAACGGAGCGGCGCCCAGGTATAACAGTAAGTTTAGATGTTTTATGTCTGTATAGTTAGTTTAGATGTTTTATTCTAGTGAATTTAATGAAAACAACGAATAAACTGAAACAGGCAGTTTTTCAGCTGATCAAAACTTTAGGACCACACCTCCAAAAAAAAACTAAACCCCCCCAAAACAGAAATCCAACTTCCAAACATTAACTCAGTAATGAGTAGCTCTGCCGTTATTGTTGATCACTTCAAAAATTGGTTTTGGCATGCTTGATGCAAGCGTTTCCATGAGGTGAGTGGGAACATTTCTCCAAGTGGTGAAGACGGCCGCACGAAGGCCATCTACTGTCTGGAACTGTTGTCCATTTTTGTAAACTTCCCTTGCCATCCATCCCCAAAGGTTCTCAATTGGATTTAGATCAGGGGAACACGCAGAATGGGCCAAAAGAGTGATGTTATCCTCCTGGAAGAAGTCCCTTGTCCTGCGGGCATTGTGTACTGTAGGGTTGTCCTGTTGAAGAACCCAGTCGTTACCACACAGACGAGGGCCCTCAGTCATGAGGAATGCTCTCTGCAACATCTGGACGTAGCCAGCGGCCGTTTGACGCCCCTGCACTTCCTGAAGCTCCATTGTTCCACTGAAGGAAAAAGCACCCCAGACCATTATGGCGCCCCCTCCGCTGTGGCGCGTAGAAAACATCTCAGGTGGGATCTGCTTGTCATGCCAGTAACGTTGGAAACCATCAGGACCATCAAGGTTACATTTTTTCTCATCAGAGAATAAAACTTTCTTCCACCTTTGAATGTCCCATGTTTGGTGCTCTCTTGCAAAGTCCAAACGAGCAGTTCTGTGGCGTTCAAGGAGACGAGGTCTTTGAAGACGTTTTTTGTTTTTGAAGCCCCTCAGTTTTAGATGCCGTCTGATGGTTATGGGGCTGCAGTCAGCACCAGTAAGGGCCTTAATTTGGGTCGAGGATCGTCCAATTGGATCCTCCGGCTCAGTGCTGGTGACATTTTTTTGGGTCTTCCACTTGACTTTTTTGTTCCATAACCCTCAGGATCATTTAAGAAATTCCAAATGACTGTCTTACTGCGTCCCACCTCAGCAGCGATGGCGGCTGTGAGAGACCCTGCTTATGCAGTTCAACAACCCGACCATGTTCAAAAAGGGAGAGTTTTTTTGCCTTTGCCATCACAACGTGTGACTACCTGACAGAAGATGACAACGAATCCACATCTTTGCACAGATTTGGCCTTTTAAAGGCATGTGGTCCTAAAATTTGTAACAGCTGAAAAACAGCCTGTTTCAGTTTAATCGTTATTTTCATTAAGTTGAATGCTCAAAAAATGTTTTGTCTCACTCCCATTTCTTCTTGTTGCATGTTGAAGCTCTACTTGGAACCTTGTTAAGATCCAGCCATGATACATAGGATTTTTTGCCATTTTTCAAGTGGTCTTAAACTTTTGATCAGGACTGTATTATCTATCTATCTATCTATCTATTATCTATCTATCTATCTATCTATCTATTATCTATCTATTATCTATTATCTATCTATCTATTATCTATTATCTATCTATCTATCTATTATCTATTATCTATCTATTATCTATCTATTATATATCTATCATCTATCTATCTATCTATCTATCTATTATCTATCTATCTCCTATCTATCTATTATATATCTATCTATTATCTATCTATCTATCTATTATCTATCTATCTATCTATTATCTATCTATCTATTATATATCTATCTATCTATCTATTATCTATCATCTATCTATCTATATATCTATCTATATATCTCATATCTATCTATCTATCTATCTATCTATCTATCTATCTATCTATCTATTATCTATCTATCTATCTATCTATCTATTATCTATCTATCTATTATCTATCTATCTCTCTATCTATCTATCAAATCAAATCAGCCTTATTGGCAGGACTAAATACATTTTAGCATTGCCAAAGCAAGTGGGAAATAATTGGGTAGGGTTGGGGGATGGGGACATATACAGGGTGGGGGTATAGGAGTCCATGGTATATCAGGCTCCTCTCAGTCTATGGCAGGCAGTAATATATTGTGCTGCTGTGGCCGCCGTGTTCTCCTATTCCCCCAGCAGTATGGAGAGTCTCTCTTCCTCCTCCATAGAGGTGAAGTCTGGGCAGAGATCAGACAGTCTCCTGAAGTCAGTCTCCCTCACTGCTGAGTATTTTGGGCACCACAGCAGTAAATGAGCCTCATCCTCCACGGCCTCCTGGTCGCACTGCTGGCACAGTCTGCTCTCCCTAGGCATGTACCTCTGTTGGTGATGCCCGGATTCAATGAGCAGGCTGTGGGCGCTCAGTCTGTACCGGCTCAGGATCTGTCGGTCTTTTGGATTGGGGAGTTTCTCCAGATATGGGGCCAGTTTGTGCTCCCTCTGCAGGCTCTGGTATACTGTCCGCTTCTGGGATGTTCTTATGTCGTTCCTCCAGACGCCTATCTATCTATCTATCTATCTATCTATCTATCTATCTATTATCTATCTATCTATCTATCTATTATCTATTATCTATCTATCTATCTATTATCTATCTATCTATCTCTATTAACATTATGTTTTATATGTCATGTTCCATAACCGGACATCCACTGACACATTCGCTGCAGATCACTGCACACTCCAGACTCAGTCTGAACAGGAAACCAGCAGAACTGTGATTGCAGCTCTGGATGTGAATGTAGTATAAAAACATGATATATTGTCAAAACCTGTGAATGCAGCTCTAGATGTGACTGGAGAATAAGATATGATGTAACTCAAGATCAGTAAAGCAAAGGATTTCCAAAGTGCCTCAGCATGATATGGGGATTATATCTGGATGCAATCTGCAAAATTATAAGAAGTAGGATTACAAATAAAACCTCTGTGATCTCTGAGAGGATTATATTCTGGAATGATGAGAGACATTGACGGTGTCCGTCAGGGGGATGATGCCATGGTCCAGCTTTTGATACTGTCCCACATAGAAAGCTTATCAATAAAGTGCAGTCTTTGGGCTTGGACTCCCATATTGTTGAATGGATTAGGCAGTGGCTGAGGGACAGACAACAGAGGGTTGTAGTCAATGGAGTATATTCAGACCAAGGTCTTGTTACCAGTGGGGTACCTCAGGGATCTGTTCTGGGACCCATATTGTTTAATATCTTTATCAGCGAAATTGCAGAAGGCCTCGATGGTAAGGTGTGTCTTTTTGCTGATGACACAAAGATTTGTAACAGGGTTGATGTTCCTGGAGGGATACACCAAATGGAAAAGGATTTAGGAAAACTAGAGGAATGGTCAAAAATATGGCAACTAAAATTTAATGTTGATAAGTGCAAGATAATGCACCTGGGGCGTAAAAACCCAAGAGCAGAATATAAAATCAGTGATACAGTCCTAACCTCAGTATCTGAGGAAAGGGATTTAGGGATCATTATTTCAGAAGACTTAAAGGTAGGCAGACCATGTCACAGAGCAGCAGGAGATGCTAGCAGAATGCTTGGGTGTATAGGGAGAGGCATTACTAGTAGACAGAGGGGGGCGCTCATGCCGCTCTACAGAGCACTAGTGAGACCTCATCTGGAGTATTGTGCGCAGTACTGGAGACCATATCTCCAGAAGGATATTGATACTTTGGAGAGAGTTCAGAGAAGAGCTACTAAACTGGTACATGGATTGCAGGATAAAACTTACCAGGAAAGGTTAAAGGACCTTAATATGTATAGCTTGGAAGAAAGAAGAGACAGAGGGGATATGATAGAAACTGCTAAATACATAAAGGGAATCAACAAGGTAAAAGAGGAGAGAATATTTAAAAGAAGAAAAACTACTACAAGAGGACATAGTTTTAAATTAGAGGGGCAAAGGTTTAAAAGTAATATCAGGAAGTATTACTTTACTGAGAGAGTAGTGGATGCATGGAATAGCCTTCCTGCAGAAGTGGTAGCTGCAAATACAGTGAAGGAGGTTAAGCATGCATGGGATAGGCATAAGGCCATCCTTCATATAAGATAGGGCCAGGGGCTATCCATAGTATTTAGTATATTGGGCAGACTAGATGGGCCAAATGGTTCTTATCTGCCGGCACATTCTATGTTTCTATGTTTCTGTCAGATAGGTAGGCATAGATTACAAACCTACCTCCAGTGCAGTTCAAAGGTAAAGTGCAACCCCCCCCCCCTGATTAAAGGGGCATTCCCCTTTTATGTTACCCCACATCAGTAGGGATCAATGGGGACTAATTGGACCCTGACAGTCCTGGAGAAAGGGGTCTCCTCTACACCCCCTGCTGCTATACACCCGCCGCTGAGTTCCCTGCACAGCAGAAGGGGCAGACCCCAATGTCAGAACCGCTGGGGGTCCCGGAAATCTGCCCGAACGATATGGGATTACCTTTCATGGTTAGGAAAGGCACACTTAAAGGTACAGTGCACCCCGAATAAAGTGCAACTCAGAGTGCAACTAAAGGTAGAGTACATTCTAGGCCGGAGAAGCTGAGCAGATTGACATATAGCTTTATAGGAAAGAATTCATTTATCCTGGTAAATCCATGTTCTTTCTAGGCCTAGGAGTCCAGTGGGTGGTCCTATCACTGATTTCACGAATAGAATGCCACAGTAGTGAAGACTGACACTTTAACTACACATTTGGATCCACACTGCTCTATTTGTGTGTCGCTTACACATTGTATCCATTTCATAAACATGTTGCATCGACTGTTGCCAATTTGTTGCCATATCTGCTGTCCCTTCCTATCAGGTCCCTGCTGGGTTGTTCCGGGCGTGTGCCGTTCTTCTGCCTGGGATCGGTCACTTCGTGGCGAGAGAGCAGCTGCCCCCCCCCATGAATTTATAATCATACAATCTGCTCATGTTCCCCTCTCCAAATCTTCTATATTCATGATACTAAGCTCCTCCAGACCTAATCCCCTTATCAGCCATAATCTAATTATGGAATCGCGGCAAGAAGCTGAGAGATCCGATGCTCGGCCGTGTGATTCATGCATTATACTGCTCCCAAGCTGTTCGCCACGTCTAATCTTTATCCTCGCTATGGTGTCGGTGTCATCGCGGCGCCACGAAGCGCGAGCTCCTGTGTGCCGATGTCATATGGGAACGACCTGCCAGTATATGACGGCTCAGGGTCACTGAAGACCTTAATCTGACACAACTTTCCGCTCTTACTATTAATCCCAATCAGAGGGTCAGTTAATATCTGACGGTTCTCGTGATGAACTGAGTCATATTTCTGAGACGGTCTGATTGGGCCCGAAACACATTACATTATAAAACATATCTGCGTTTTAGGTGGGGGACAGAGCAGCGCTTCTCCATCAGCCAGAACACGATCGGATGTGGTCTTTATAATGTGCGCAGCAGAGCCAGCTCAGCGCTGAATAGTGCTCTCTGCTGGACCTTCTGTTGGTACCTCCTATATGGTGGAGTGGACCCCTATATGGTGGAGTGTATGCCTATATGGTGGAGTGGACACCTATATGGTGGAGTGGACACCTATATGGTGGAGTGTACGCCTATATGGTGGAGTGGATCCCTATATGGTGGAGAGGATCTCTATATGGTGGAGAGGATCTCTATATGGTGGAGTGTACCCCTATATGGTGGAGTGTATGCCTATATGGTGGAGTGGACACCTATATGGTGGAGTGGACACCTATATGGTGGAGTGTACGCCTATATGGTGGAGTGGATCCCTATATGGTGGAGAGGATCTCTATATGGTGGAGTGTATACCTATATGGTGGAATGTCCGCCTATATGGTGGAGTGTACGTCTATATGGTGGAGTGTACCCCTATATGGTGGAATGTACGCCTATATGGTGGAGTGTACGTCTATATGGTGGAGTGTACCGCTATATGGTGGAATGTACGCCTATATGGTGGAGTGGACCTATATGTGGTGGAGTGTACCCCTATATGGTGGAGTGTATCTCTATATGGTGGAGTGTATCCCTATATGGTGGAGTGTATCCCTATATGGTAGAGTGTACCCCTATATGGTGGAGTGGATCCCTATATGGTGGAGTGTATCCCTATATGGTGGAGTGTACCCCTATATGGTGGAGTGTACCCCTATATGGTGGAGTGGACCTCTATATGGTGGAGTGTATGCCTATATGGTGGAGTGTACCCCTATATGGTGGAGTGTATCCCTATATGGTGGAGGGTACCCCTATATGGTGGAGTGTACCCCTATATGGTGGAGTGGACCTCTATATGGTGGAGTGGACCTCTATATGGTGGAGTGGATCTCTATATGGTGGAGTGTATCCCTATATGGTAGAGTGTACCCCTATATGATGGAGTGTACCCCTATATGGTAGAGTGGACCCCTATATGGTGGAGTGGACCCCTGTATGGTGAAGTGGACCCCTATAAGGTAGAGTGTATTCCTATATGGTGGAGTGTACCCCTATATGGTGGAGTGTATTCCTATATGGTGGATGTACGCCTATATGGTGGAGTGGACCCCTATATGGTGGAGTGGACCCCTATATGGTGGAGTTTACGCCTATATGGTGGAGTGAACCCCTATATGGTGGAGTGAACCCCTATATGGTGGAGTGTATCCCTATATGGTGGAGGGTACCCCTATATGGTGGAGTGTACCCCTATATGGTGGAGTGGACCTCTATATGGTGGAGTGGACCTCTATATGGTAGAGTGGATCTCTATATGGTGGAGTGTACCACTATATGGTGGAGTGTACCCCTATATGGTGGAGTGTACCCCTATATGGTGGAGTGGACCGCTATATGGTGGAGTGGACCTCTATATGGTGGAGTGTACGCCTATATCGTGGAGTGTACCCCTATATGGTAGAATGTACCCCTATATGGTAGAGTGTACCCTTATATGGTGGAGTGTACTCCTATATGGTAGAGTGGACCCCTATATGGTGGAGTGGACCCCTATATGGTGGAGTGTATCCCTATATGGTGGAGTGGACCCCTATATGGTGGAGTGTACGCCTATATGGTGGAGTGTACGCCTATATGGTGGAGTGTACGCCTATATGGTGGAGTGTACGCCTATATGGTGGAGTGGACCTCTATATGGTGGAGTGTATTCTTATATGGTGGAGTGGACCCCTATATGGTGGAGTGTACGCCTATATGGTGGAGCGGACCTCTATATGGTGGAGTGTATTCTTATATGGTGGAGTGGACCCCTATATGGTGGAGTGGACCTCTATATGGTGGAGTGGACCTCTATATGGTAGAGTGGATCTCTATATGGTGGAGTGTACCCCTATATGGTGGAGTGTATCCCTATATGGTGGAGTGTACATCCATATGGTGGAGTGGACCTCTATATGGTGGAGTGTACCCCTATATGGTGGAGTGGACCTCTATATGGTGGAGTGTACCCCTATATGGTGGAGTGAACCTCTATATGGTGGAGTGGACCTCTATATGGTGGAGTGTACGCCTATATGGTGGAGTGTACCCCTATATGGTGGAGTGTACTCCAATATGGTGGAGTGTACCCCTATATGGTGGAGTGGACCCCTATATGGTAGAGTGGACCCCTATATAGTGGAGTGGACCCCTCTATGGTGGAGTGTATTCTTATATGGTGGAGTGGACCCCTATATGGTGGAGTGGACCCCTATATGGTGTAGTGTATCCCTATATGGTGGAGTGGACCCCTATATGGTGGAGTGTATTCCTATATGGTGGAGTGGACCCCTATATGGTGGGGTGGACCCCAATATGGTACAGTGGACCCCTAGATGGTAGAGTGGACCCCTATATAGTAGAGTGTATCCCTATATAGTAGAGTGTACCCCTATATGGTGGATTGAATGCCTATATGGTAAAGTGGGCCTCTATATGGTGGAGTGGACCCATATATGGTGTAGTGTATTCCTATATGGTGGAGTGGACCCCTATATGGTGGGGTGGACCCCAATATGGTAGAGTGGACCCCTAGATGGTAGAGTGGACCCCTATATAGTAGAGTGTATCCCTATATAGTAGAGTGTACCCCTATATAGTAGAGTGTACCCCTATATGGTGGATTGTATGCCTATATGGTAAAGTGGGCCTCTATATGGTGGAGTGGACCCATATATGGTATAGTGTATTCCTATATGGTGGAGTGTACCCCTATATGGTGGAGTGTATTCCTATATGGTGGAGTGTACGCCTATATGGTAGAGTGTATTCCTATATGGTGGAGTGTACCCCTATATAGTGGAGTGTAGTCCTATATGGTGGAGTGGACCCCTACATGGTAGAGTGTATTCCTATATGGTGGAGTGTATTCTTATATGGTGGAGTGGACCCCTATATGGTGGAGTGGACCCATATATGGTGGAGTGTATCCCTATATGGTGGAGTGTATCCCTATATGGTGGAGTGGACCCCTATATGGTGGAGTGTATTCCTATATGGTGGAGTGGACCCCTATATGGTGGGGTGGACCCCAATATGGTACAGTGAACCCCTAGATGGTAGAGTGGACTCCTATATAGTAGAGTGTATCCCTATATAATAGAGTGTACCCCTATATGGTGGATTGTATGCCTATATGGTGGAGTGGGCCTCTATATGGTGGAGTGGACCCCTATATGGTGGAGTGGACCCCTATTTGGTGGAGTGTACATCCATATGGTGGAGTGGACCCCTATATAGTAGAGTGTACCCCTATATGGTGGAGTGTATGCCTATATGGTGGAGTGGACCTCTATATGATGGAGTGGACCCCTATATGGTGGAGTGTACGTCCATATGGTGGAGTGGACCCCTATATGGTGGAGTGGACCCCTATATAGTAGAGTGGACCCCCTATATGGTGGAGTGGACCCATATATGGTGTAGTGTATTCCTATATGGTGGAGTGTACCCCTATATGGTGGAGTGTATTACTATATGGTGGAGTGTACGCCTATATGGTGGAGTGGACCCCCATATGGTAGAGTGTTTTCCTATATGGTGGAGTGTACCCCTATATGGTGGAGTGTACCCCTATATGGTGGAGTGTATTCCTATATGGTAGAGTGGACCCCTATATGGTGGAGTGGACCCCTATATGGTGGAGTGTACCCCCATATGATGGAGTGGACCCCTATATGGTGGAGTGGACCCCTATATGGTGGAGTGGACCCATATATGGTGGAGTGGACCCCTATATGGTAGAGTGTATTCCTATATGGTGGAGTGGACCTCTATATGGTGGGGTGGATCCCAATATGGTACAGTGGACCCCTAGATGGTAGAGTGGACCCCTATATAGTAGAGTGCATCCCTATATAGTAGAGTGTACCCCTATATGGTGGATTGTACGCCTATATGGTGGAGTGTACGCCTATATGGTGGAGTGTACTTCTATATGGTGGAGTGGACCCCTATATAGTAGAGTGTACCCCTATATTGTGGAGTGTATGCCTATATGGTGGAGTGGACCTCTATATGATGGAGTGGACCCCTATATGGTGGAGTGTACCCATATATAGTAGAGTGGACCCCTATATGGTAGAGTGTATTCCTATATGGTGGAGTGGACCCCTATATGGTGGGGTGGACCCCAATATGGTACAGTGGACCCCTAGATGGTAGAGTGGACCCCTAGATAGTAGAGTGCATCCCTATATAGTAGAGTGTACCCCTATATGGTGGAGTGGACCCCTATATGGTGGAGTGGACCCCTATATGGTGGAGTGTACATCCATATGGTGGAGTGGACCCCTATATGGTGGAGTGGACCCCTATATAGTAGAGTGGACCCCTATATGGTGGAGTGTACATCCATATGGTGGAGTGGACCTCTATATGGTGGAGTGGACCCCTATATGGTGGAGTGGACCCCTATATGGTGGAGTGTACCCCTATATGGTGGAGTGGACCCCTATATAGTAGAGTGTACCCCTATATGGTGGAGTGTATGCCTATATGGTGGAGTGGACCCTTTATATGATGGAGTGGACCCCTATATGGTGGAGTGTACCCCTATATAGTAGAGTGTATCCCTATATGGTGGAGTGTATTCCTATATGGTGGAGTGGACCCCTATATGGTGGGGTGGACCCCAATATGGTACAGTGGACCCCTAGATGGTAGAGTGGACCCCTATATAGTAGAGTGCATCCCTATATAGTAGAGTGTACTCCTATATGGTGGATTGTACGCCTATATGGTGGAGTGGACCTCTATATGGTGGAGTGGACCCCTATATGGTGGAGTGGACCCCTATATGGTGGAGTGTACGCCTATATGGTGGAGTGTACATCCATATGGTGGAGTGGACCCGTATATGGTGGAGTGGACCCCTATATGGTGGAGTGGACCCCTATATAGTAGAGTGTACCCCTATATGGTGGAGTGTATGCCTATATGGTGCAGTGGATCTCTATATGATGGAGTGGACCTCTATATGATGGAGTGGACCCCTATATAGTAGAGTTGACCCCTATATGGTGGAGAGGACCCCTATATGGTAGAGTGGACCCCTATATAGTAGAATGGACCCCTATATGGTGGAGTGGACCCCTATATGGTGGAGTGGACCCCTATATGGTAGAGTGGACCCCTATATGGTGGAGTGTACGCCTATATGGTGGAGTGGACCCCTATATAGTAGAGTGGACCCCTATATGGTGGAGTGTACCCCTATATGGTGGAGTGGACCCCTATATAGTAGAGTGGACCCCTATATGGTGGAGTGGACCCCTATATGGTGGAGTGTACCCCTATATAGTAGAGTGTATCCCTATATGGTGGAGTGTATTCCTATATGGTGGAGTGGACCCCTATATGGTGGGGTGGACCCCAATATGGTACAGTGGACCCCTAGATGGTAGAGTGGACCCCTATATAGTAGAGTGCATCCCTATATAGTAGAGTGTACTCCTATATGGTGGATTGTACGCCTATATGGTGGAGTGGACCTCTATATGGTGGAGTGGACCCCTATATGGTGGAGTGGACCCCTATATGGTGGAGTGTACGCCTATATGGTGGAGTGTACATCCATATGGTGGAGTGGACCCGTATATGGTGGAGTGGACCCCTATATGGTGGAGTGGACCCCTATATAGTAGAGTGTACCCCTATATGGTGGAGTGTATGCCTATATGGTGCAGTGGATCTCTATATGATGGAGTGGACCTCTATATGATGGAGTGGACCCCTATATAGTAGAGTTGACCCCTATATGGTGGAGAGGACCCCTATATGGTGGAGTGGACCCCTATATAGTAGAATGGACCCCTATATGGTGGAGTGGACCCCTATATGGTGGAGTGGACCCCTATATGGTAGAGTGGACCCCTATATGGTGGAGTGTACGCCTATATGGTGGAGTGGACCCCTATATAGTAGAGTGGACCCCTATATGGTGGAGTAAAAGTAACTGTACAACAGCACCAAATTATAAGTGCCATACAGTGTGGTAAATATCACTTCCATATGTTGGCCAAATAACGATTACATGGACTGCAATGATAATATACTGTACAGAGCCACACAATAAACCACCATACGGTGCTCCAATAAAACCATGTTGTGAGCAAACAATACTGTCATACATTGCTCCAATAATACAGTCATCAAGTGAAAAAATAATACCACCATTTAAAGACCAAATAATACCGCCATATAGTAACCAGATAATACACCCATATAGTGCTTAAGTAATACCGCCAGATAGTGACCAATTAATGCCAATGTACACCAACAAAATAATTAGAGATGAGCAAAGTATTGCAAAATTCGATTTGGCTGCTTCGCCAGATTTTCGTCAAGAAGCGCATTTTTTGCAAGTAGTAGGTACAATGACACCCCCACCCCCGTCATTGTGCTCCGTTCATAGCTGATCGCGGCATCTGATAGCAATATTACAGTGTAAAATAAAAATAATTAAAAATTACATCATACTCACCTCATCCATTTGCTCGTGACGAGCCCGCTGCCACCATCTTGATTGAAGAGTGAGCGCGAAATCTCACTCGGACCGTGATGACGTCAGCCGGCGGGGTGTCGTCATACATCACCGCACATGAGGTTTCGTGCAAGATCTTCAATCAAGATGGCGGCGTCCGTCTTGTCGCAAGCAAATGGATGAGGTAAATATGATTATTTTTATTTATTTTTTACATTATTTCAGGGAAAATCGATTTTTGCTACCACAAAGCACGAGGAAATTCGGCTTCGCGGCGAATCATATTTTCCATGAAAAATACCGCTATGCAGTGACTAAATAATCCCACCAGAGTGACAACATAATGCTGCCAGACAGTGGCCAAATACTGCCAGACAGTGAACAATTCCCTGCCATTTAGCAATTTGCATTTTAACTCAGAAAACCTCTTTAAGACAAAATTCTTCTTAATGGGGAAAAAAATCAGCTCCTAAACAGGAAATTAAAAAATTGGCTAAATTGTTCCATTTTGCGGTCCACCTCATCGCGATTGGAAGGCTCACAGTCTGGGTTCTGAGAGTCACTGATTCTAACAGGTCGAGGCGGGTTTTTTTTTTTTTAAAGAATCTTGTTTGCAACACATTTATAAGACAAAAGGAACATTTTGGATTAAAAGTTTAAGCAAATTAGAGAAAAAGTGATGAAAAGAATTCTTTTGGCTTTTTATCTAAGAACTCTCCAATTTTGTCTCTGAATGTTCACTTCTATAGAATTCTCACTCTTTATTTCAGAAGTTTACTTTGTCTTACATTTTTACCCTTTTTATCTTACAATTTTCACTTTTTTTTCTAAAACACTCAGGGGTCATTTATGAAGAAATATACGCCACTTTTTGGTGTATTTAAGGTGCAGATTTTGTCGCAAAGGGGTTTTGCAGCAAAACGTCCTTATTATCCAAGAAGTCCTACATTTTATCTAAGAATTTTCACTTATCTCAGAACTATCCCTCAGTATCCTGGAATTTTGACCCTTTTATATCAGTTTTCACAGTTTATCTCAGGACTCTACCCTCTTTTGGACATAATACTGCTGCTTATGATGTGGGGGATTTACCAGTGTAATTACCCCAGTGTTTTTTACCCAACATTTTGAAAGCCCACTATGACTTATAACACGTCAGCTTTCCGATCAGCCAAGGGTCACTGACATACTTGACCCCAATATTAGCAAATCTCCCCAAATGTGATGACATCAGATTATACGATAATAAAAAAGATATAAACAATGTAACAAACCGATAAAAAAGATTGAGACGATGAACCAACCAAACTCTTACTTTGTTTTTTACCACATCTTAAAGAAACACACTGCTACAATAACATGCACCAGCCTCATGGGGAGGAGGGTCCATGCACCAACTGATGCTTCATGGGGAGGAGGGTCCATGCACCAACTGATGCTTCATGGGGAGGAGGGTCCATGCACCAACTGATGCTTCATGGGGAGGAGGGTCCATGCACCAACTGATGCTTCATGGGGAGGAGGGTCCATGCACCAACTAGTGCCTCATGGGGAGGAGGGTCCATGCACCAACTAGTGCCTCATGGGGAGGAGGGTCCATGCACCAACTGATGCCTCATGGGGAGGAGGGTCCATGCACCAACTAGTGCCTCATGGGGAGGAGGGTCCATGCACCAACTGATGCCTCATGGGGAGGAGGGTCCATGCACCAAGTGATGCCTCATGGGGAGGAGGGTCCATGCACCAACTGATGCTTCATGGGGAGGAGGGTCCATGCACCAACTAGTGCCTCATGGCTCAAATTGCCTCATTGTCCTTATGGGGAGGAGGGTCTGTGCACCGACTGATGCCCCATGGGGAGGAGGGTCCATGCACCAACTAGTGCCTCATGGCTCAAATTGCCTCATTGTCCTTATGGGGAGGAGGGTCTGTGCACCAACTGATGCCTCATGGGGAGGAGGGTCCATGCACCAACTAGTGCCTCATGGCTCAAATTGCCTCATGGGGAGGAGTGTCCATGCACCAAATGGTGCCACATGGCCCTCATGGGGAAGAGGGTCCATGCACTGACTAGTGCTTCGTGGTCCTCATGGTGAGGAGTGGCCATGCACCAAATGGTGCCTCATGGTTCTCATGGGGAGGAGGTTTCACATACCATCTGGCACTTTCATGGAGAGGAGTGTCCATGCACCAACTGATGCATCATGGGGAGGAGGGTCCGTGCACCAACTGATGCCTCATGGGGAGGAGGGTCCATGCACCAACTAGTGCCTGATGGTCCTTATGGGGAGGAGGGTCCATGCACCAACTAGTGCCTCATGGCTCTCATTGCCTCATGGCCCTTATGGGGAGGAGGGTCCATACACCAACTTGTGCCTGATGGTCCTTATGGGGAGGAGGGTCCATGCACCAACTGGTGCCTCATGGTCCTCATGTGCAGGAGGGTCTGTGCACCAACTAATGCCTCATGGGGAGGAGGGTCCGTGCACCAACCAGTGCCTCATGGTCCTCATGGGGAGGAGGGTCCATGCACCAACTGGTGCCTCATGGCTCTCATGGGGAGGAGGGTCCATGCACCAACTAGTGCCTCATGGCCCTCATGGAGAGGAGTGCCCATGCACTAAATGGTGCCTCATGGGGAGGAGGGTCCATGCACCAACTGGTGCCTCATAGCCCTCATAGGGAGGAGGGTCCATGCACTGACTAGTGCCTCATGGCCCTCATGGGGAGGAGGGTCCACATACCATCTGGTACTTTCAGCTTCTTTCCTTGACATGACATCCCTATTTATTCCCACATTGAAGCTCAAAAACTATCAGAAAGGACAGGGTATCTGCCAACATGCTGCCCCCTGCAGTCAGGGAAGAGGAGCGCAGCTGCACCCTGAGATTAAGATCAGCCCTTTGGTGTTCGGGTGGGGTTTGTGGAGTGCCACCAACACTTTGTCCAACACAGACTTATTTGCTAGGTAAAGTGGGTGGGGCTTCAGAGTCACATGACTCATTTACAGGGGGTGGACACAGATAATATAGGGCCCGTGGGCAAAGCACAATATGGGCCCCAATCTTACCATTAGCTCATCATAGAGCATCCCCACACGTTCAGTAATTTCCCCTTACTTGCATTCTAATAGACAGTAGAAAGCTGTTTGTAATGTGACAGGGGCCCCTTATCTATTGGGCCCCTGAGCATCTCCATATGTGGTGTGCGGTATAATCTCTTCACATAAGAAAACAACAGATTGGGGAATTTTAAAGCTTCAGTTCAGATTACAATTCTTAAGCCATTTCAGGTGACCTTTCAGGTCGTGTGTGTCTAGGAGGGCCTCTATATCTGGCCATTCTATGGTTTGGATTCTGCCTTTATCCAAGTCTCCACCTCGGCAGGCTCTAATTGTCAGGTTTTTTCTGAGCTGCTGCTATGATGTCTCCCATTCACAGCACAAAAAAAGAGGAGATCCTGCTCCCCAACCTCTCTGTGTTACACCCTGAGAAGTAGCAGCGGGGAAGACATAACAGAGCAGTACTCAGCAGTGTAGCCGTGAATCCAGCACCGAGGTGAAAGAGAAACACAGAGATCCTGCTGCTGAATCTACTTCGTTTTCTATGCCTCTATCGCCCTTCAGAAGCTTCTCCTCTCTCTATATACATACATTAATGGGCCGCAACTGTAACCTGATCCCTCATCTCGCCTCTTAAAATAAATAAATCATAAATAATAATAATACATAAGAAAAATAATTGATAATATTTATATTAATATCAGTTTCAAAAGAGTTTAGCTATAACGAGTATTTATGAGCTGTCAGGAGTTCAGAGATAAAGGCTACACATCAAGCCATCAGAGCAGCTCCCTGACCGCTTCACTGAGCAGGAGAAGTCCGCAGATGCAGTGAAGCAGAAATCTGGAGAGGAAAAACTGTTGGAAATTATAAAAGGGATAAAGGATTTGCCATCAATGTCAGACAGGTGCGGGTTCCACCTCTGGGACCTGCTCCGATCTCCAGAAAGGAGGCCTCCGAAGTGAAGGAAAGGAGTCCAATAGTGTTGAATGGAGAGCACCCCTTGGAATGCACGGCCACCCCTCTATTCACCTCTATGGTACTGCCAGAAATAGAGGAGCCGGCTCTCTGTTATATTTGGGACTTCTATAGCGGTAACTGGAGGGTGACAGCTCTTCATTCAACACTATGGGATTTCTGAAAATAGCCGAGTGCACACGGGCGGTGCACCATTCTTCACTTTGGGGGCTCGTTCTGGAGACAGAAACAGGTTCTAGAGGTGGGACCTGCACCTATCTGACCACATCGCTAGGAATTGCCATCAATGTCTGAGATGAGACAAGCCCTTTAATAAAGACCAATAGAAAAGAAAAAATATTTTTTAGCCCAAAATAAGTAAAATGCAATAATAAAAAAATATTGCCCTCAAAGGCCTCCATAGCTTTTAAAGAGAAAGACACCAATAATGACCATCATTTCGATACATTTAATTCAGATTATTACTAAATGAAATAAGTCGTCAGTCCAAGATCTCTTAGATTCCTCACTACAGCGTCAGTCTGATTTTATAATCCCCTCCGCGTCCTTAGGACATCAGCACGACACCCCCCCCCCCCCCACCCTTAAACCCACCACCCTCTCCAGCATCATAAACCCATATCATGACCATCGGGGGCTGTAGATGTCAGGACAGATGGGGGTATGGGAGAATTAGGACGCAGGGACCCATTCATGGGAGGCGCAGCCTTTAAGAGCCAGGTCTCGTCCTTGGTATAAGGCAGCCATGGGCGGAGGTTGGTACTTACAAAAATATATTCTCCATCAGAAGGCCTGCAGTGCCCGGCTGGCTCGCCACAATACCTCAGCTCTGTCTTCCTATGTCGCTGCTGCTGTCAATCCGCATATAATCCATTTAGCAGTGTGCACTGACATGGCTCTGGAGCACGGAGGTGCGCGCTGCTTCTACATACATTTTCTCATCATTCTCCCTCTCCAATGCGACCGGCTCCTTCCCCCCTCCCGGCCGCCCTCCTCCTTTATCAACCACAGTTTGATGCAGTGGAAGCCACAGCTGCCGCCTTTGCTGCATCAAACCTTCAGACGCACACACGGGTGTTTTTTTTTTTTTTTTTTTTTTACTCAGTCGCCTCCGCCGTGTTGTGTATGGAGGGGACAGGACTTGCATAACAATTGTCTGCAGCTTGTGGAGGGAAGAGCGGTGAAGGGAGAGAGGAAATGTCTGCTGTAATGATCTCAGGAAGATGCAATCAGTGACAAGTCGGAAGTGCGGTCAATAAAGACCCGTGAGAATGGACAGCAATTAGGAGAGCGGGACGGTCATAAAGAGGACCAGCCTGACCATCCAGGGTGGTTAGGATGGATGGATAGACAGATGGATGGACAGACAGACATATAAATATGAGATAAGTAGATAGATAGATAGATAGATAGATAGATAGATAGATAGGAGATAGATGAGGTCAGACCCTGATGTTGGAGGAGAGAGCCTTTTTGATGTTGGATGGGATTGAGGTCAGGGCTGTGCGACAAGTCAAGTTCTCTCCAATGGGGGCTGGATGTTATACACCTGTGGTAATGGTAGACTGCATGGTGAGAGGCCGGATGTTATACACCTGTGGTAATGGCAGACTGCATGGTTAGGAGCTGGATGTTATACACTTGTGGTAATGGTAGACTGCATGGCGAGAGGCTGGATGTTATACTCCTGTGGTAATGGTAGATTGCATGGCAAGAGGCTGGATGTTATACACCTGTGATAATGGCAGACTGCATGGTTAGGAGCTGGATGTTATACACCTGTGGTAATGGCAGACTGCATGGTTAGGAGCTGGATGTTATACACCTGTGGTAATGGCAGACTGCATGGTTAGGAGCTGGATGTTATACTCCTGTGGTAATGGTAGACTGCATGGCGAGAGGCTGGATGTTATACACCTGTGGTAATGGCAGACTGCATGGCTAGGGGCTGGATGTAATACACCTGTGGTAATGGCAGACTGCATGGTTAGGAGCTGGATGTTATACTCCTGTGGTAATGGCAGACTGCATGGCAAGAGGCTGAATGTTATACACTGTGGTAATGGCAGACTGCATGGTTAGGAGCTGGATGTTATACACCTGTGGTAATGGCAGACTGCATGGTTAGGAGCTGGATGTTATACACCTGTGGTAATGGTAGACTGCATGGTGAGAGGCCGGATGTTATACACCTGTGGTAATGGCAGACTGCATGGTTAGGAGCTGGATGTTATACACTTGTGGTAATGTCATACTGCATGGTTAGGAGCTGGATGTTATACTCCTTTGGTAATGGTAGACTGCATGGCGAGAGGCTGGATGTTATACTCCTGTGGTAATGGTAGATTGCATGGCGAGAGGCTGGATGTTATACTCCTGTGGTAATGGTAGATTGCATGGCAAGAGGCTGGATGTTATACACCTGTGATAATGGCAGACTGCATGGTTAGGAGCTGGATGTTATACACCTGTGGTAATGGCAGACTGCATGGTTAGGAGCTGGATGTTATGGCAGACTGCATGGTTAGGAGCTGGATGTTATACTCCTGTGGTAATGGTAGACTGCATGGCGAGAGGCTGGATGTTATACACCTGTGGTAATGGCAGACTGCATGGCAAGAGGCTGAATGTTATACACTGTGGTAATGGCAGACTGCATGGCTAGGGGCTGGATGTAATACACCTGTGGTAATGGAAGACTGCATGGCGAGAGGCTGGATGTTATACACCTGTGGTAATGGCAGACTGCATGGCAAGAGGCTGAATGTTATACTCCTGTGGTAATGGCAGACTGCATGGCTAGGGGCTGGATGTTATACACCTGTGGTAATGGAAGACTGCATGGCTAGGGGCTGGATGTTATACACCTGTGGTAATGGCAGACTGCATGGTTAGGAGCTGAATGTTATACACCTGTGGTAATGGCAGACTGCATGGTTAGGAGCTGGATGTTATACACCTGTGGTAATGGCAGACTGCATGGCGAGAGACTGGATGTTATACACCTGTGGTAATGGCAGATTGCATGGCTAGGGGCTGGATGTAATACACCTGTGGTAATGGCAGACTGCATGGTTAGGAGCTGGATGTAATACACCTGTGGTAATGGCAGACTGCATGGTTAGGAGCTGGATGTTATACACCTGTGATAATGGCAGACTGCATTGCTAGAGGCTGGATGTTATACAGCTGTGGTAATGGCAGACTGCATGGCTAGAGGCTGGATTTGATAGATAGATAGATAGATAGATAGATAGATAGATAGATAGATAGATAGATAGATAGATAGATAGTGTCACGTTCGGGTGTGGGAGGAAAACACCACACTGAACATAGGAGGGAAAGGGGTGAGGGAATAAGGCCTGGAAACTAGGGAAAGGAGATGGACACCTCCTAGTAAAACCCTACTGAAAGTCCTGACTAACTACCAGTATGAACAGACCCCAGAGGTAGGTGAGTTCATTCACAGGAATACCTAATGTCCTAACTCACCCTATAGGACCCTGGTACTAATGTCAGGACTGAGACAACCTGTTCCTCCAAAAGGAAGGACGGACAGGAGTCTCCCTCAGGCCTTAATACAAATGAGAGGGAAATGCAACACACAAAATAACCCAAACAAAATACAAAAGGGAAAGAAAACACTTAACTTCAAGTGCCTATGGAAGCACCAGGAACTCAGCCGAGATCCACACACCAGCTATCCTCAACTAAAACTGAAGCTATAAACCGCACAGCATTGTGGGAGAAACAACAATAAATAGAGAAGATGAAATGACCACAATAGCCACACCTGGGGAAGAAGGAGCGGCGAGCACCAGAAACAACACAGACGTCCTTTAATCCAAATGGAAAACATGTCAGATCAAACCACGTGTTGCCAGTCTCACAGATCTCCTGCCACCTGTCGCGGGAACGTCCGTGACAGATAAATAGATAGATAGATAGATAGATAGATAGATAGATAGATAGATAGATAGATAGATAATGGATGATAGATAAATAGATAGATAGATAGATAGATAATAGATAGATAGATAATAGATAGATAATAGATAGATAGATAGATAGATAGATAGATAGATAGATAGATAATAGATAGATAGATAGATAGATAGATAGATAGATAGATAGATAATAGATAGATAATAGATAGATATGAGATAGATAGATAATAGATAGATAGATAGATAGATAGATAGATAGATAGATAGATAGATAGATGGGGGTTTTGTTATGAGGCATGACTAGTGCACTGGTCCTGAAGTCCACGTCACCCCCCCCCCCACCACCCACCAGTTTACAGTCCTGCCCGGACGCGCGCACACCTCCGTGTATTTCAGGTTATCTCCTTGTACACGGTGATTGCTCAGTAAATACATATTTCCTGCTTCCCAGATGCAGCCCATTGATTCTCTATAATCCTGTTAATCCGGCTGCTGGAGGATTCTGGGAAAATATTCATTGCGGTTAGCCGATCTCCAGAGGCCATAAGAACGAGCAGGACGGTTCTGGGAAGACTGGAACATCGGAAAGTTCACGCTGTATAAATGCTACGGCCACAGGAGCCCCACCGGCCCTGCGCCCCCTCCCCGCAGCTTTATGCTACCAAAACCTCTACTAGGACATGTGATATCACAGACAGGATGATTGCCATAAAACAGTGGCCACAGCAGCACAGAGCACTTCAGATTCACCCACTCCCTAGTTAGCCTGTGAGACAACCATCAGCTGAATTAGCAAATAAATATCTAATATCTGCATTGAACACTCATGTGATAACGGGCTGGAGTCCTCTGTCACGTAGACGTAACCATTGTATACTGGAAATAACATTCTGCAACTTTCTACCAGACTTAATGTTTCAATAGCTTATCACAATCTCTGCTTGCTGCCAGTGTATGGAAACGTTCATTGACCTCGGAAAACCCATAAAGCAGAGTTGCTCTGCTTTTAAAAGTGACTCTGACACTGTAACAAACCCTCAGCTGTGTCGGCAGGACAAAATCAGGACAGTACTCTGAACATATCCTGAAAAATATACCAGAAATTATGAAGAGGGAGCAGGGAAAATTTATATGAAAACTCAGAGATGTTTCTCTGCTACTTGCGGCAGTCTCGTGCTGTTTATAGGTGAAATGTGTTACATAATGCGCTCCTTGTAAAAAAAATGTGCAGTCGATTCCCAAAATGAGAAAAATGCAGAAATTTACAGTAAAATGCATGCAGTTTGTTACAAAAGCACAAAAATGTCACCACCATACGCTGCCTAAATAATACCACCATGTAATGTGCTAATGCCACCGTCATACAGTGCCTAAATAATACCACCATGTAATGTCCAAATACCACCACTATACAGTGCCTAAATAATACCACCATGTAATGTCCAAATACCCCCACCATACGCTGCCTAAATAATACCACCATGTAATGTCCAAATACCACCATCATAGTGCCTAAATAATACCACCATGTAATGTGCTAATGCCACCGTCATAGAGTGCCTAAATAATACCACCATGTAATGTCCAAATACCACCATCATAGTGCCTAAATAATACCACCATGTAATGTCCAAATACCACCATCATAGTGCCTAAATAATACCACCATGTAATGTCCAAATACCCCCACCATACGCTGCCTATATAATACCACCATGTAATGTGCTAATGCCACTGTCATAGAGTGCCTAAATAATACCACCATGTAATGTGCTAATACCATCGTCATACAGTGCCTAAATAATACCATGTAATGTCCAATAACCACCATCATACAGTGCATAAATAATACCACTATGTAATGTCCAATTACCACCACTATACAGTGCCTAAATAATACCACCATGTAATGTCCAATTACCACCATCATACAGTGCCTAAATAATACCACCATGTAAAGTCCAAATACCACCATCATACAGTGCCTAAATAATACCACCATGTAATGTCTAAATACCACCATCATACAGTGCCTAAATAATACCACCATGTAAAGTCCAAATACCACCACTATACAGTGCCTAAATAATACCACCATGTAAAGTCCAAATACCACCATCATACAGTGCCTAAATAATACCACCATGTAATGTCTAAATACCACCATCATACAGTGCCTAAATAATACCACCATGTAAAGTCCAAATACCACCACTATACAGTGCCTAAATAATACTACCATGTAAAGTCCAAATACCACCATCATACAGTGCCTAAATAATACCACCATGTAATGTCCAAATACCACCACTATACAGTGCCTAAATAATACCACCATGTAATGTCCAAATACCACGACTATACAGTGCCTAAATAATACCACCATGTAATGTCCAAATACCACCACTATACAGTGCCTAAATAATACCACCATGTAATGTCCAAATACCACCATCATGCAGTGCCTAAATAATATCACCATGTAAAGTCCAAATACCACCATTATACAGTGACTAAATAATACCACCATGTAATGTCCAAATACCACCACTATACAGTGCCTAAATAATACTGACATGTAATATCCAAATACCACCATTATACAGTGCCTAAATAATACCACCATGTAATGTCCAAATACCACCATTATACAGTGCCTGAATAATACCACCATGTAATGTCCAAATACCACCATCATACAGTGCCTAAATAATACCACCATGTAATGTGCTAATACCATCGTCATAGAGTGCCTAAACAATACCACCATGTAATGTCCTAATACCACCGTCATACAGTGCCTAAATAATACCATGTAATGTCCAATAACCACCACTATACAATGCCTAAATAATACCACTATGTAATGTCCAAATACCACCACTATACAGTGCCTAAATAATACCACCATGTAATGTCCAAATACCACCACTATACAGTGCCTAAATAATACCACCATGTAATGTCCAAATCCCACCATCATACAGTGCCTAAATAATACCGACATGTAAAGTCCAAATCCCACCATCATACAGTGCCTAAATAATACTGACATGTAATATCCAAATACCACCATTACACAGTGCCTAAATAATACCACCATGTAATGTCCAAATACCACCATCATACAGTGCCTAAATAATACCACCATGTAATGTCCAAATACCACCATCATACAGTGCCTAAATAATACCACCATGTAATGTCCAAATACCACCATCATACAGTGCCTAAATAATACCACCATGTAAAGTCCAAATACCACCACTATACAGTGCCTAAATAATACTACCATGTAAAGTCCAAATACCACCATCATACAGTGCCTAAATAATACCACCATGTAATGTCCAAATACCACCACTATACAGTGCCTAAATAATACCACCATGTAATGTCCAAATACCACGACTATACAGTGCCTAAATAATACCACCATGTAATGTCCAAATACCACCACTATACAGTGCCTAAATAATACCACCATGTAATGTCCAAATACCACCATCATGCAGTGCCTAAATAATATCACCATGTAAAGTCCAAATACCACCATTATACAGTGACTAAATAATACCACCATGTAATGTCCAAATACCACCACTATACAGTGCCTAAATAATACTGACATGTAATATCCAAATACCACCATTATACAGTGCCTAAATAATACCACCATGTAATGTCCAAATACCACCATTATACAGTGCCTGAATAATACCACCATGTAATGT
Source organism: Bufo bufo (assembly GCF_905171765.1). Lineage (NCBI taxonomy): Eukaryota > Metazoa > Chordata > Amphibia > Anura > Bufonidae > Bufo > Bufo bufo. The sequence continues at coordinate 692,937,388 of NC_053391.1, forward strand.
CCAAATACCACCATCATACAGTGCCTAAATAATACCACCATGTAATGTGCTAATACCATCGTCATAGAGTGCCTAAACAATACCACCATGTAATGTCCTAATACCACCGTCATACAGTGCCTAAATAATACCATGTAATGTCCAATAACCACCACTATACAATGCCTAAATAATACCACTATGTAATGTCCAAATACCACCACTATACAGTGCCTAAATAATACCACCATGTAATGTCCAAATACCACCACTATACAGTGCCTAAATAATACCACCATGTAATGTCCAAATCCCACCATCATACAGTGCCTAAATAATACCACCATGTAATGTCCAAATACCACCATCATGCAGTGCCTAAATAATATCACCATGTAAAGTCCAAATACCACCATTATACAGTGACTAAATAATACCACCATGTAATGTCCAAATACCACCACTATACAGTGCCTAAATAATACTGACATGTAATATCCAAATACCACCATTATACAGTGCCTAAATAATACCACCATGTAATGTCCAAATACCACCATTATACAGTGCCTGAATAATACCACCATGTAATGTCCAAATACCACCATCATACAGTGCCTAAATAATACCACCATGTAATGTGCTAATACCATCGTCATAGAGTGCCTAAACAATACCACCATGTAATGTCCTAATACCACCGTCATACAGTGCCTAAATAATACCATGTAATGTCCAATAACCACCACTATACAATGCCTAAATAATACCACTATGTAATGTCCAAATACCACCACTATACAGTGCCTAAATAATACCACCATGTAATGTCCAAATACCACCACTATACAGTGCCTAAATAATACCACCATGTAATGTCCAAATACCACCACTATACAGTGCCTAAATAATACCGACATGTAAAGTCCAAATCCCACCATCATACAGTGCCTAAATAATACCGACATGTAAAGTCCAAATCCCACCATCATACAGTGCCTAAATAATACTGACATGTAATATCCAAATACCACCATTACACAGTGCCTAAATAATACCACCATGTAATGTCCAAATACCACCATCATACAGTGCCTAAATAATACCACCATGTAATGTCCAAATACCACCATCATACAGTGCCTAAATAATACCACCATGTAATGTCCAAATACCACCATCATACAGTGCCTAAATAATACCACCATGTAATGTCCAAATACCACCATACATTCCTATTTGACAGTCATGATCTCTACTGGGCTGCCCCATGAACTGGACAGCATATGGGAATTTAGCAGATGTTCCTGGGCAGAACTGAAATATTTTAAATGTTGGTAATGCACAAATAATAGACCCATATAGTATATAAGTAGTACCGCCATATAGGGTATGAATAATACCAGCATACAGCAACCAAATAATAATATTATGTTGTATCCTAACAATATCTCATGTGTACCATACAATATTCACACGATGCTGCAAGGAAGTGCCTTAATAATACCACCATACACTGTTTAAATACCACCATCAAGCCATGCCTAAATAATACCACCATACAGTGACAAGTATTACTACATAATCATATGATCTATAGATAATGTATCTATACCGTGTCCAAATCAAGTGTGCCCCAATAATTGCACTGTACCGAGCCCAAATATTACTGCCATGCTGTGCATAAATAGAACCACTATACCATACGCTACCTACATATTTCCACATGATGCTGCCTCCTCACTGCTGCCACCAGTCAGTTCCATGACCATCTCCTCAGTGATTGCCCCTCGCACCCTCTGCGTCCAATCAGCAATTACCTTTAAGAAATAATATGGAAAATAAAATCACCGACAACTGCAGCAAAACCTCAGGAGTGAACGGACGCTCAGTGAGGCTTTTCTCTGCGCCTCTAATAGTGAAGATGATGAGAGTTGCACATGACGTGCAGCCTGTTGCATTATGTAGCTGGCTGATTACAGCAGTGCTGACTGTGCGCATTATGACTCAGGGACCAGATATGTGGCAGATTTATCCATAGGGGGCATATGGGACAAATCAAGGGGTGTATTCACCGCTCGCCTACTCATCTGTGGAGCATTGTCTGGCTCCAGCACTTAAGGGAAGAAAGGGTGAAAAAACCAGGAGACATAACAGTCTTTTTGTTCTGACACAGAGCACCAAATCCCCTGCATAGAGTTACATGGTAATATTCAGTCTACCGGCAGCCACCACTAGAGGGAGCTCATTGCATACTGTGATTATTGACATCAATGTATGCAGTGAGCTCCCCCTAGTGGTGGCTTCAGGTAGCAGAATTTTATCATCTAACTGTCTATGCAGGGCATTTGGAGCTGTGTATCAGAAAACAGACCTCAGACCGCTACCATTATATCCAAGGAGGGAAGAAATCTAAACTGGCCTTAAAGGGATCTGTGTTTCCTTAGTCTGTGCTGATGAACTCCTTTTAATATCTTGCTATAACAAGGAGTTCATCAGCACAGACTAAGGAAACACAGATCCCTTTAAGGCCAGTTTAGACTTCTTCCCTCCTTGGATATAATGCAATGATAAATGAATCCCTGCGAGGCCGGAGAAGTGATGAGTAAGCCAGAGAAGGAGATATTACTCTTAGGTAGTAACGCGTTTCAGCATTGCATTGGCAGACTGTGGAGCGAGCCGACCTCTTAGCGCTGCCTTGGAAGCCGCCCAGAGCGATGACGGATTATCAATACTCTCAGTAATGAGTCCACGGAGATCCCCAGAGCATACGACCCAGAGCTGGAGCAGCGTCCAATATGGAGACGTCCACCTTCCATGACAAATAGGTCAATGGAGTAGGCGGAAAAGAAAATGCTGTTGCAAAAGTAATAGCACCCTGGAGAATAGATCAGAAATTGGAGGAGATCAATATAATCCTCTGTGTTTCGAGATTCACCAGTCCGGTAGTTCTAAAGTTCATTTTCATGAAAATATGAAAAAAAATATATATATTTTAAAATTCACATATTTCCTCCATCTCCTCCTTTTTTGTTCCTTAGGGCTCCTTTAAGACTAGGGTACAGGAAAAAAATTTTTTTAGTGTGTCATGTGACATCATGGCAGCAGATTACACTCTTACCCCTGGGGTAGTTTAGTGGATACTTCAGATCCTGTTAGGGAGTTTAGCTGCCCTCTACAGGCAAATGTGAGATATTACAGCCTAACCTATTGCTATGATACTTCTAAGGTGTCCCTAGAGACGTGCAGCTTCATCTCCCCAATTCTGGTGGAGTGATTTTTTATTTTTTTATTTGCAATAATCAGACCCAGTCTGCAGATACCACAATCCTCCTGTTTATGCAAGGCAGGAAAGGGTTAACAAGAGCTGACTGCAAAGACTCCTGGGAGATGCAGGTGCTTGATGGTCACATGGGACGAGCCACTGCCCACCTACACAAAGGGAAGAGACTAGAGCTGCAGGAGGGTGAGCAAAGGGTGGAAATTAGAGTGGCCAGCAGCGTTTTTAGAGTTAAAATAATAGTGTGCGTTACGAAAATGTAGAGACCAGGGATCTCCATCCGGATGTCATAGAACTATAACTCCCAGCATGCAGGCTTGGAACTGTAGCAATAAGCTCAAGTTTGTCAGGCTATGATGGGAGATGTAGTCATACAAAGGTAGAGAGCTGCAGGCTGTAAGGGCATGCTGGGAATTGTAGTTACATCACAGACAACAGCTGCAGGCTATCAGGGACTGTTGGGAGTTGTAGTGTCACAAGAGCCGGAGGGCTTCAGGCTGGAGACCACTGCTGTATTCATCCATTCTGATCTCCCAGTGAATTCTCTGACTTGGCAGAAGTTCTGACCGCGAGAATCTTATAAATCATGGAAGGTCTACTCCAGAGGAGAAGCCGCTGGCCGCTCCTGAGGTACTGCTGGCAGCTTTTCCAAGCAGCTGTTCAAGCCTCTGCCGGTGACTGAACGGGCGAGCAAAAAACAATTATACTTCAAAAATTTAAAATTGTAAAAGAAAATATAAAAATTGTAATTATTTTTGCAAAAACCTCACACACTCTTCCAAATAAATTGTACTGAAAACCTGCTATATCATGATGTTTGAAGGGTGTGCAGACTTTTGTAATCATGTTTTTATGGCTCTAATGCATCTAAAGGAAATGAAGCAATTTTCCTCCTACAGATAACCTCTCCAATGCATACTTATGCGTCTCCTTGGTTACAGACTACAAGCAAGCTCGGTGTAGTCTGATCCTGCAGCCCGGTGTAGTCTGATCCTGCAGCCCAGTGTAGTCCGATCCTGCAGCCCGTGTAGTCCGATCCTGCAGCCCGTGTAGTCCGATCCTGCAGCCCGTGTAGTCCGATCCTGCAGCCCGGTGTAGTCCGATCCTGCAGCCCGTGTAGTCCGATCCTGCAGCCCGGTGTAGTCTGATCCTGCAGTCCGGTGTAGTCCGATCCTGCAGCCCGGTGTAGTCTGATCCTGCAGCCCTGTGTAGTCCGATCCTGCAGCCCGTGTAGTCCGATCCTGCAGCCCGTGTAGTCCGATCCTGCAGCCCGGTGTAGTCCGATCCTGCAGCCCGTTGTAGTCAGATCTTGCAGCCCGGTGTAGTCCGATCCTGCAGCCCGTTGTAGTCAGATCTTGCAGCCCGGTGTAGTCCGATCCTGCAGCCCGTGTAGTCCGATCCTGCAGCCCTGTGTAGTCCGATCCTGCAGCCCGTGTAGTCCGATCCTGCAGCCCGTGTAGTCCGATCCTGCAGCCCGGTGTAGTCCGATCCTGCAGCCCGTTGTAGTCAGATCTTGCAGCCCGGTGTAGTCCGATCCTGCAGCCCGTTGTAGTCAGATCTTGCAGCCCGGTGTAGTCCGATCCTGCAGCCCGTGTAGTCCGATCCTGCAGCCCTGTGTAGTCCGATCCTGCAGCCCGTGTAGTCCGATCCTGCAGCCCGTGTAGTCCGATCCTGCAGCCCGGTGTAGTCCGATCCTGCAGCCCGTTGTAGTCAGATCTTGCAGCCCGGTGTAGTCCGATCCTGCAGCCCGTTGTAGTCAGATCTTGCAGCCCGGTGTAGTCCGATCCTGCAGCCCGTTGTAGTCTGATCCTGCAGCCCTGTGTAGTCCGATCCTGCAGCCCGTTGTAGTCTGATCCTGCAGCCTGTTGTAGTCTGATCCTGTAGCCCGGTGTAGTCCGATCCTGCAGCCCGGTGTAGTCCGATCCTGCAGCCCGGTGTAGTCCTATCCTGCAGCCCGTTGTAGTCTGATCCTGTAGCCCGGTGTAGTCCGGGACCGTCATGGCGGCAGCGTACCAATTTGCTATACATACAGGTGATTTATGGCCATGATTACAATTATTCGTAGTGAGCATAATATACTTAAAGGGGTTGTCCAAGTTATATATATTTTTTTGTATGTTTATAACTACTTCATCTCCAGTGGCCCCGTTCTCCGAGTTAGCTGATGTCACATGACCTGTGATGTCCGATTCTTTCCCTGCTCTGATGCACTGTGGGTTGTGCTGGTTGGAGTGACAAGCCACGCCCCCTGCACTGCCTAATATGCTGGCCACGCCCCCTGCACTTGACTCCCTCCTCACCCTGCAGACACAGAGCTGACAGACCGGAGGAGTTCTCTCCTCTATACTCCTTTGCTGGCTGTGAGGAAGTGTCTACAGAGTATTGCAGAAGAACAAGTAGGGGAAAAATCCCGTGTGTATCAGCAATGCCATTGTACTGTACAGCTGGGACTTGTAGTCCTACACATACAACATGAGTATCCCAGCACTCAGACTGCAGACAGGGCAGCAATTGTATTCACTCCCTTTGCAGAGCATGGGAAGGAGAAAGGCAGACACCCACAAATAGAGATTGTTGTTACACGCCCCCACAGCTCTGCAACTACATGTCAACAAAGGGCCAGGACAGAAATAGGGAAAGGAGGAAATAGCTTTTTTTTTTTTTGCCTAAAACTTGCGTAGCTTATGTATATAGTGCTGACCATCAGATTTACACTGCTTTATCATTTTATTTTATTTTTTACATAACTCGGACCACCCCTTTATTAGGGTTATCCCAGAGTGACAACTTATCATCTAGCCACATATAGCCAAGCTGGATACTATTTTTCCCCTCTTCATGTCCCAAGGCTTGTTACAAGGTCGGACTCTGACTCGTTGGGACACACTTCCACAATGTGGCGCTGGCGAGATGGTTCTCTTTCCCTGGGAGATACCTCTTTATTAAAAAATTGTTAAAAAAAAAAGAAATTAAAAATGTGTCTTTTCTGTAAATCTATTTCTTAATTCTTGTGTCCTTTTCTGGATTGTGTCAGCGGCATCACTAAGGGAGGGGGGGGGGGACTGGAATTATGGGTGTTTTGGCTGCTAATTCCCTTCATATAACTGGTAATACCCGCAGGCCGCGGCTTTGAACATCAACGCCGGATGTTTCAGCCGTCAATAATGTCTTCTAATGAAATCCATTACGGCGAAGAAAACCTCAGGTAATTTTTTAAATGAGCAAAAATTGTAAAAGACTAATCAGCTCCGTGATATCCGAGATTAACCCCTCAAAGGATGTATGCATGGTTTTTTTCTTCCCACTTTCCAAAAACCGTAAGAATTTTTTTTCACTTTTCCATTCACATCGCTCATTTGTTTGCGGGAGAAGTTGTATTTGTTTGAATGACACCATTTCATTTACTTATTTTGTAATATGGGGAAATACTTTGTGGGGTGAAATTGGAAAAAGAAAAAAACACAATTCTGCCATTTTTTGGTGAGGTTAGTTTTAGGGCATTCACAATGCGCTAAAAATGACAACCTTATTCCGGGGGTCAGTACGATTATGGCGGCACCAAATTTGTTTTTATTATGTTTTACGACTTTTAAAAATAGTTTTAAAAAACTTTTTTTTTGCATCACCATATTTTTTTCTTTCCTTTCATCTACAGAGCTGTGTGAGGGGGCTTTTTAGCAGGGTGAGCTGTAGTTTCTATTGGTACCATTTTGTGTTTACATATCACTTTTTGATGACATTTTATTCTAGGTGACCAAAAATGGGCAAATGTTTCTTGTTGTCTCATTTTTAGTATTTATGTTTTTTAAATATTTTTAAGAACGTTATCAAAATGTTTGCACTTTTTGACCCACTCGGGGACTTGAACCTGTGATCACTTGTACAGTGCACTGCAGTGCTTCTGTATTGCAGTGCTTTGTGCTCACAGCGTTTTCCTATTACGCCCTGTCTTTGGGTTTAATAGAAGTACAAAGATGCAGGCCTGGAGGCCTTTATTACTACTCACTATCGACAGGGTGTTTTTTTTGGGGGGTTTTTTGCAAAAATTTGGGAAAATCTATCTAGTCTGAGATAGTAAAGACAGGGAGGAGGGGGATGCAGCTGAAGCTTCTCTCCGTCTTTCTCTGAGTGTTCATGCTGTGAGAGGGGAGAGGGAGCAGCAGGGTAGGTATTTGATTGGCTAAGACCAGACAGCACAGGTGTGACATCACATCAGGAACATTAATATAAGGCCAGTTTCAGACAAGCGTGTTCACTCCGAGATACACACTCCGCGTGGGAGCGTTTTTTTTCCCGTCCGGAACTCTGCTCCTGCTACAGGGCCTCACGGCATTAGGAGGATTTATTACGCTGTGTGCCACGAGGTCCCGTGCGGGAAATAACGCCCC